>NC_066581.1:293260535-293870535 GCF_024323335.1 Lathyrus oleraceus | reverse complement strand
TAGTGTTTTTTAGCAAGAACACTTATGTCACCAACTGTTCACTAAACATATAACCTTTCAATCTAATTTATAAATTAATAATATGACAAATTAAGTTATATTAGAAGAATAAGTTACACTAATAAGTATTTATTGAGCTTTCTACAACCTATTATTTGTGTCTCGCTCTTTAACAATTAGAATTTGTTTCAATATTTCCAATTCTTCAACCAACACTTCTTTCTCTACTAGTTCATTCTACAAAGTATTAATAACTTTACAAACAAGCTAGTAGAGAAGGAAGTGATGGCTGAAGAACTAGAAGTACTGAATTAAATTCTAACCGTTAAAGAGTGGAATACAGATAATGGGTTGCAGAAAACTCGTAAAACATTGATCAACGTAAGTTGTTTTCTAACATAACTTAATTTTTCATATTATTATTTTCTAATTCAAATCGAAAGGTTGTGTATTCAATGAGGGGATGGAAAAACACTCAAACTACATACGACATAATAAACTCATCTTCTAGGACATGTTGGTTGAACAAAATGAAAGCTGCAATGTACAAGGAATGACATTAACAATAATATAAACAATAACATATACCTATACAAACACATCATACAATAACACAAACAACAAGAACATTTATCTACAAAAAACAACAACTTACCTTAACAAAACAACAACATACCTCAACAAAAACATCAATATACTTCAAGAAAAACATCTAAAATAACACAAACAACAATATTTATCAACAAAAACAATAACTTAGCTTAACAAAACAACAACTACCTTAAAAAAAACATACTTCAACAAAAACATCTAAAATGACACAAACAACAACATTTATAAAAAAAAATAAAACCATACATTAACAAAACAACAACATACCTCAACAAAAACATAAACATAGCTAATAAAAAATATCTACAAATAACATAAACAGCAACATTTATACAAAAACAAAAATTTAGCTTTACAAAGCAACACCATACCTCAACAAAAATATAAACATATCTGATAAAAAACATCTACAATAACACAAACATCAACACTTATCAACAAAAACAACAACTTACCTCAACAAAACAACAACATATCTCATCAAAAACATCAACACATCTTAACAAAAACATCAACAACATACAAATATTTCACGTATATTTTGAACAAGAAAAATAGGAAAAACAAGACAAATATTTTGAAGAATAACAACATCATAACTTATAAAGTGAATGGTGGAAAATATTTCACATACGTACCTTTCCTTGAAAAGATTCGTGGAAAATGAAGCAAAATAAATGAGATACTTATTTCGTCTTGTAAGGACTCGTGACACCTTTCCTTGATTCATACTAGTTGGAGAAGTTATGTTGAAGTTTTGTAAATATATGATGGAGCCTTGAAAGATTGGGATAAGGCAAGAGAAGTTATGGTTTCACTTTGAACGCAATCTGTTCTAAAGTGTATTAAATTATCTTATATAGGTAATATATTTCACCACAGTTGGTGAGAGGAACCATGGTGAATGGTCATGATATTTCACCATGATTGTTAATCTAGATCGTGGTGAAAAGCATTTAATTTTTATTTAAAAAAATAAATTAAGGAAATACACCATTTTTGTAACAAAAACATAAAAATATTGGTGTTGGGATTCGAAGTGTGTCACTCTTTCACATATCACTATAGTTGTTTTGTTGGATCGTGGTGATAGGTGATAAAAAAATAAAAAAATAAAGGCCCCTAATAAATGTATATATTAATTTAGTTGGATAAGTGGTCATAGTAAGAAATTGTTATGAAATATATATTTTATAGTAATGTTTATGGCTGAACACATTGCTTCATATATGCAAGGGTGAGGAAAAGTGCAAGATGTTATTGGTATATGTATTAATTCATCATATAGAGTTTTCATCTCAATAAAGTAGTCTAGGTTAATCTCCGAGCCTTGTTTGAGAGCATTAAGTTGGATATGGGTGTAGAAACTCGAACTCGATAAATTTTTGAGAATATTTACCTTAAATATTGTCATATAGTAATTGAACATCCATGTAAAACAATGTGTTGTGATATTAAATCAAAAACAAAATTTATGAACCAATAATGTACTATATGATTGCATATTTCCCATGTTGCTCGATACGATCTTCAAAATATGGGATAAATAAGGAACCATATATGATTGGAAGTTTGTACTTAGCACTTACAGGCCAATGCATGGGCCTACTTCAAGCTTCATAATTTGATCCATTGAACTTTTATTTCATAATCACTGAATTGAGGCTATCACTAACAGGCACATAGAAGACTGAACCAAGGTGTGGTTGGACATGTTGAACTGGAATTTCACGAGGTGCCATGGTTGGAATACAAGCTAATGACGAAGAAAAAGGTGAATAAGTAATGCACAAAGTAATATATAGTGTATAAATAAAGTAGATTGCACAGTAAAGTGTTGGAGGTGTCCCAATTTGTAAAATAATAAGTATTGAACATAACAATACAAAACAATATGAAAACTTGTGTACACTACTATGTTTGATGATCAATTCACTAAACATATAACTCTATACCACACCATATTTGATATGTTTATGCATTGAACTGAATAATATGATTTTTACTATAATACAAATAAAACATATAGATGAGAAAATAAAGTTAGTGATGGACAAATACATGGGAAAGAGAGAGAGTAGATATAAATGAGTGTGAAAAGAGATAAATAAGAGAGAGTGGAGAAATGGGTAAGCAAACGAGAAATATCATTATAGGGATATGAAAAAAGTGTAGAGATATACATGAGAGAGTAGATAGATATATGAGGAAGAGGAAAGAAAAGAAGAATATAGACGAGTATGTGTGTGTGTGTGTGTGTGAGAGAGAGAGAGAGAGTTGGTTGAATATGGGTGTAGAATGGTCTAGATGGTGGATGAATATACCTTTCCCTTCTTAAAAATCATTTTAAAAATAAAGTTTGACATTGAAATTTTGAAGAGTTTTAGAAGAGATTACATAATTTAGATAAATGTTTGGAGGATTTTAAAATAATGCAAAACAATGATGAATTTGAAGGAAAATTGCAATCTAAAATATAACGGAAAATAATTTTTTTCCTTTAGTGATCCTTACGAATGGGCATGATCAGTGATAAAAAACAGTTACCTCTTGTGGCGATTGAAACCTTTCATGCAGATCTAAGGAGTGATCACGAGCGTTGAATGGTGAAAACGCCTCTACTCGGTCCACACGAACAGATTCCTTCAGTCTCAGTGCTAGCTGCTACAAATGAAGGCTTTGAGTGTGTGTGTGTGTGTATGAGAGAGAGAGAGAGAAATAAAATTTGATCAAGTGAAATACTTCTGCACAAGGGTTATATTTATAGAACTACTTGTGTGGGTTGCAAGCTAAAAAGCCCACTTAAGTTTATGTGGCTCATATCTTATGGTATATCGAAAATCACTTAAGTGCGTGGTACCTTATCACATTTCGTATTCTACTTAAGCGCACCGTACCTTACGATGTTCTACAATTCACTTAAGTGCATCGTACCTTACGTTGTTCTACAATTCACTTAAGTGCATCGTATCTTACAGTGTTTCTTATTTACTCTATCTCTCATCAATCCGTCCTTTTGTGTGTGACCTATAGGTTTTTGCGACATTGGTAATTATATTAAATCACGTATTTAACATAATAAACAGTGAGTGGTATCTAGCAACAGAATTTGACTAAACAACAACGTGAGCTTTTATCTAACCAGATCCATAGATATTTGAACGTAACTTGATTAACTAAAAGGACAATCTAAGATTATAATTTTTCAGCATAATCAACAACAAGAGTCATTCAGAAGACAATATTTAATACATACATACGCTTGAACATTAAATCTCTATTAACGAGAATTACTTCTAACAACATGGCAATAAGCATTCAAATATATGTAGAAATTAAAAAGATAAAGTAAGAGAGATTATGAGTCAAGATTTATACTGGTTCAATGTGTCCTCCTCGCTTTCACTTTTCTAGTCTTCAATGGCAAGCCATAAAATATTGTTGTTATCTTCCACTGTGAATTTTAATACAATGTTCTTTTGTACAAATA
This sequence comes from Lathyrus oleraceus, assembly GCF_024323335.1. Lineage (NCBI taxonomy): Eukaryota > Viridiplantae > Streptophyta > Magnoliopsida > Fabales > Fabaceae > Lathyrus > Lathyrus oleraceus. Next base: position 293,866,433 of record NC_066581.1, on the reverse strand, counting down.
ATAATCACAAATCAAAGTTGAAATAATTAGAATAAACTGCTAAGGTAAACACTTCTATTTCTCGACTTTCCTTCAAATGCACACAACTCACAAGGTTGTAAAAACTCTAATACCCATGATTTTGAACATTTACATGTTCACACATATTTTCAAGCACTCCAGGATCCCGTCTGCAGCAATCTTCACTAAATATTACCGAGATTCCATTGTCTGAGTCTTGATCTATTGACAGATGCTATAAATTCCAAAAACTCTTGGAGAAGACTTCTTATTTTTCTTCAGTGGAACTCAATCTCTATAAATCCATAACCTAATTATACTATATGAAAACCTTTACAAAAACATTAGAACACCTAATGAATTACCTCAAAACAAGAATTCACATTCTCTCATAGAGTTGAGAAACACTCATCAATGATGTTTTGGTTTGAGGTTGAAGACAAAGAAAATCTCACACAAAAACAACTTTTCTCACTAAAGAGATTAAAACTTAAAAAGCTTTTGTTCAAGGTTTATCTAAGAGAATTTTTTTTGTGTGAATGACGAACACTAAAAGTTTATCAAAGGTTATTTTATGATTATTGCAAAATTAGAGAGAGAAATAGTTTATGTATGTGTAGAGATAATGCATAAAAATAGTTTTAAAATGACCATTTGATTTGATTCAAATACAAAATGAGTGATTTGAATCTAGTGAGAGAATGATTTGAATTAAGAGAATAAAACTCAAAATATTGTTTGGGTTATTCAAATCTTGATTCGAGTCATGTGATTCAAATCACACTCAATTATGATTCAAATCACATTTCCAGAAACCATTTGAAAAACAAAAATTCATTCATGATTTAAACCAAACCAAACAATGAGTCGAATCAAAACACATCATAATTCGAGTCAAGTGAGGTGTGATTTGAATCAAGGTTTTTCATTATTCGAATCATATTTCTAGAAGGCAATTTCGAAGAAAGGAAGAACTTCATGATTCAAGTCAGATACCTACATCCTGCTATAATTTCTTGATTCTAATCACAAATATTTTTATTCAAATAATCTTGCTTTGACTTTTAGCCAAAAGGCGTTTTTTATACGCTAAAAATATTTTATGCATGAAAAAATAACCATTTTCTAAGAGATGTGCAACAAATTTATTATGACGGACTCAACTGATAACAATAATAAACGAAATGACAAGCACGAAAACACCCATTTATTGACCAATTTACTCCAAATTCAAGAGGGGGGGTGATATTCAAAAATTGATTTTTTTTATAAGAACTTTGATTTTTAAATAATGTTTATATTAACATAGATAAATAAACAGAGATATAGAAATGGAGAGGAAAAACAATATGAAAATGAAAAGAGATATACAACGAAAAGAAAATAATGTTTATATTAACATAGATAAATAAACAGAGATATAGAAATGGAGAGGAAAAACAATATGAAAATGAAAAGAGATATACAACGAAAAGAAAATAAAGTGAAAAGGAATAGAGAGATTACACCAAAGATTCATACATATTCAGCCTAACCACTTGACTTATTCCTGTCTCCAAGAGTTTTCTCTTGAGAGTTCCACTAAAATCAAACTTTAGATTTTACATGATCAACCCAAATAACCTTCGATAACACTTGGAAATTTTGCACAAGATCGACCCATGAACCATCTAACAACAAACACAACTTTTACATTAACTTAGTTCAAGGACCAATAATCATAACTTTTACACAAACTTATTTCAAAAACCTTCACCCAAGATTTTTCAGGTTTTGTTTGCAACCTTCAAATCTCTTACACATATATTTCACAAGAGAATCACACTCTTGAATAAATCAGAATAAACACAACACTTATACAACTCAATTCTTAGAAAGACTTTTTTTAGTGTTTCGACACTACAACAACTTTAGTGAAAAATAGTTTTAGAAAGAAAGAGAGTAGAAATATAATAGAGAGGTTTCTATTAAAAAATCTGGTGTAAAATGAAAAGAGGAGAAACCTCATTTATATAGAAAACAACTTGGCTAAGAAATGGAAATAATCCATGGGCCAAATAAGTGTGTTAATCGATTAATACACCCTAAAAAATGGAAACCATGATCCAGAAAATAAAACCCTAAAATGGCTATATACTTTGACTGATTAATGAATTTTTTTAATCAACTAAAAGGTATTTCTGTATGCTTTAATTGATTGGATCAATGTCTTAATCTATTAGGAAGTGGGCTAGCTTTACTGATTGATTAAAAAAACTTCTTAATAGATTTCATACCTGCCTGGATTGATTTTAAGAAGTTTGATAAAAATAGAAGAGGTTTGAAAAGATTTTGTGTATGTGTGCGCCTTAGTACTCCAAGACTTACTCTAGTTATTTTATAATAAACTGATAACTCTAAAGCGTTAAGCACGTGACCAGATTGTCAGACATGAGACTCCAAACACACGAGATTTGGGGTGGATTATGTTGGATTGAAAATCCATTTTCAAAACAAAATCTTTTACAAAATTGAAGTTTAAAACTTTTTTTCAAAATAAATAGAGTAAAAGCATAAAAAGTAAGAAAACAAAATTGCAACAAAAATAAATGAGCTTTTTACCTGATTTAATAATAGAGACCTCCCAAACCAAACAAAAGTGTTACTTGATTTACCTCAACAAATAAACATGATATTCTTACTTGGTTTACCTCATAACCAAACAAAATTTTCTTTCAATGAGATATTACAAAAATGACCTTACACCAAACCAAACTACCTCACAGATATAATGATTTCACTCTCAAAAGTACTAAGGAAAAATGAGATAAAATAAAGGAGAGAGAGAGAGAGAGAGAGAGAGAGAGAGAGAGAGAGAGAGAGAGATCAAATACGTTTTCTGGTGTGTTAGAAATTAGAAAGAAACCCTCAATTTATAGGACAAAAGGTGGTTTAAATATGAAAATAATACATGGGATTTTCAATGCTCATAATCGATTATCGCAAGTGCATAATTAATTATGGCACCTCAAAATGGAATGTTATGATTTATAATTGTTTCCAACCATTTAAGGGATTGCTCCAATCAATTTTAGGTGTTACCAAGTCATATAATTGACTATCCCAATGACCTAATGGACTATCCCTTTGTAAAATATATTTTTAACTAATCAGACGGTTCCCTAATCAATTGAATAAGCTTTTAGAATATTTTAGGTAATTTTATAAAATCAAGAGAGGTTTTTTAAGGTGTTTAAGTGTGTGTGTGTGTGTAATTTGCCTTATTAAAATCAGGAGTTAGTCTTATATTTACAGACACCAATCACTCGACACGGACAACCGAGTTTTCACATTTCCTTTTTTTTCCACAACTCATAAGCTTATGGTTCTTTGTCACATTATCTTTAACTTTAACACTTATCCGGAACCTTGAATCTTCTTTTTATGAAACTTGAGATAGCTCTTCATGATAAACTCCATCATTAGACAAACTGCTTGATCAGAGATCTTCGCTGACTTCAACATCACTTGACATAAGGTGTTGTCTTCCTAGATAGACATAAATAACTTGATATCTAAGCATAACAATCTTGATCACCACAACTTGATATTCGAGCACGTCCACTTGATCATTACATCAGATGATCTTCAAGGATTCATCTTGATCTTCAAGCACCATCACTTGGCCAATGCGTTTTGATCTTCAAGCACATAGATCCACACATACGAGCTTTCACACTTTCTTACTGTCACAATCTTCAAGACTTCAAATTTCTCTGCTTGATTCAACAGTTGATTAACACTTTAATTGAAACTTTGAACCATCTGACTGATGAGACTTGAAATATCCTCTTCTTGATCATATGTTATCATCAAGAACTACTTAACAATTACAATCAACTCCTCTTTTAACAATTATCGTAAAAAAATTCTTGAAGAGAGATATCAACACCCAAAATCCGTTTGACTTATAGAATTATTGCATTTTAATCTACTTGTCATAAGTTTTCATCTTAAAAAAAAAACATGAATGATCATATAAAACAATTTAATTGGATCTATGTTTAAAAGAATTGTTGTTTATATATACTAATTGATCCAAATAATATTACACATATTCAATTGTTTGTCTGCGTGTGTAAGATTGGTACAACATTGCATCCTCCAAATTATATTGTCAAAGCCTATTAATAAAAGTATAGTATAGTATGAACAATTAAATATTTGAAAAGACTACCCGTCGTGCCATGCGCGCGGTCATCCACTTTCTCACGAGTTACACCTATTCGTGTATTTCTCAAAACTCAAAAACTAAAATAACGTTTTAAAATTAGCCTAAATTATTGTAAAACAAAAAACACTAATTATATTTCAAACATCATGTACTCTTATCGTTACAAACTAGTTGGCAGCGACGTGACTAGTTCATCGTCTTGTAAGCTTGTTTTTTTATTGGTTTTCAATTATTATTGAGTATGGATGTGTGACATATAAACTTACAAAATGTAGGGAAGTATTACATCACTCCTTAATTTCTAATGTTGATATTTATAAAAGTATAGTATAATCTAAATACAACAAAGATAAGAGACATGTTAGCATATAATACGCATATGCATGGTGCATATAAACGACCAAGTTTTAATACAATTTTATGAAGTCAAGCACAAACATATAACAGCGGGTCCATGTATACTTGGCCACTAGTCGTTATAGTTTTCTTTATATAAATCGGTATTGGCTAAATGAAATACAAAATTGTATACGTACGAGTACAATTTCTTGGTTGATATTCAACATCGGCTTAATTTTAATATTCAACAATCACTTTAAGTAAATATATATATTTTTTCAAAATATTAATTAATTAAATTAATCTAATATTTTACAGATATATATTTTTACATCAATAAAATTTAAGCTCTTAATATAATTGATCAAAGTCTTAAATATAATTTATCAAATATAAATTAATTTATTATTATTTAATTTAATTACTATTTTATTTAATCAAATATAAATGAATATATAGGGTTTATATTTTAATAGTAATAGAAATTAAACTTATCTTCCAATAAAAAAACCATTTCACAGTTAAAAAAAAAATTCTATTTTATTAAATAGTAATCAAATTAAAATATTTAATAATATATAAGATTTATTTGATAAATAGTAATCTAAGTATTTATTGAAAACTGTTTAGTGAAAAGAAAATATTAAACTGTTTAGTAAATAATAATATATAGGATTTATGTACAAAAATGTTTAGTAAAAATGTTTATTAAATATAAAATATTATTAATTTTTTTAATAAATAATGATATATAAGATTTATAGAACTGTTTGGTAAAAATGTTTATTAAATACAAATTTATTAAAAACTCTTTAATAAATAATAATATTTATAATTTATAAATAAAACTGTTTAGCAAAAATATTTATTAAATACAAAAAATTATTAAAATAAAATTGTATACATAGTATGCAATATGTATATTTAAGTTTGAAAGAAATATATAACAAATAGCATGGCCTAAATGTAAGAGGCGCTACTTTGCATAGCTAAGGAGAGAATATCATCCATATGGCAGGGGATAAAATAAATATTAACCATATATATTTCACAAAATCTTTATTATAAGTTATAACATGGTTATTTATATTTGAATTTTCACAAAATACGACCATAAATAATTATAATATAAACTATTATATATAATTTAAATTATTAGTTTGTTGGAGCGTTAATTATTTCTGATTTAGCTAATTAACTAACTTTCTTATCTCGGCTCTTATATAACCTTGTATTGTACCAATTCTAGCTAATGAGAAATTTAAACTTCACAATCATTCAACATTTTCTTTAGTTTGTTCGCGGACATCAATTGTTCTGTTATGATATCAAAACTTGGTTACGTTCAACTCCTTTTTGCAGCTCTTCAATTGCAAGAAATAACATCAACAACAACTCAAACAAAAATGGCAGGAATTCTTCTTCAAATTCAGATGTTGCATTGGATTTGTATTACACTCATCCATTTGAAAATCCAACAACTAAGTGTGTTACACCTCAATTGAAATGAGATATTAATTACTATGATTGAGCGAAGCGAATGTATTCTCGCAGCCAATGACGAATGGATCAATTCCAATTTTGAAGGAAGATGATCTTAATTTTGTTGCGTAGAAAATATGGCAGGGAAAAAAATAAGTATTAACCCTGTATATTTCACAAAATCTTTATTATAAGTTATAACACAGTTATTTATACTTGAATTTTTGCAAAATATCGCTGTAAATAATTATAGTATGAACTATTTTATGTAAGTCAAATTATTAGTTTGTTGGAGTTTGTTAGAGCGTTAATTATTTCTGATTTAGCTAATTAACCACCTCTCTTATCTCAGCTCTTATATAATCTTGTATTGTACCAATTCTAGCAAATGAGAAATTTAAATTTCACATTCTTTCAAATTTTTTTTTAGTTTGTTCATGGACATCAATTGTTTTGTTATGATATCAGAACTTGGTTATGTTCAACTCTTCTTTGCAGCTCTTCAATGGCGAGAAATAACAGCAACAACAACAATTCAAACAAAAATGGTAGGAATTCTTCTTCACATTCAGATGCTGCATTTGATTTGTATTACATTCATCCATTTGAAAATCCAACAACCGTGTGTGTTACACCTCAATTGAAAGGAGATATCAATTATTATGACTAAGCAAAGCGAATGCAGCGTGTTCTCACAATCAATAACTAATGGATCAATTCCAATTTTGAAGGAGGATGATCTTAATTTTGTTGTGTGGAAAATATGCATCAACCTTGTTCACTCCTAGTTAATCAATTAAAGCCTCAAGTAATGGAAAATGTGGTTTATATCTTAAATGTTGTGGATATGTAGAATGATCTAAAAGAAAGGTACTTAACGAGGGACATAGTTCGTGTCGTGACTCTATATCAAGACATTTCCAATTTTAAACAAGGAGCTTTGAAAGTTTTCGAGTATTTCACTAAGATCTGGGCTATGTAGGAATAACTTGATCAATTCAAACTAATATCGCAATGTACTTCTCCAAACACACATGTATATGCAACTATGCACAACGCAATATTGTTCAAAAAAGAAGAAAAAATCATTATATTCCTCATGGGACTTAATGAGAAATATCAGAGTGTTAGATCTCAAGTTCTATTAATGGGACATCTTCTAATAATCAATAAAGTCAGGAAAATTATGTTGTGAATGCACATTAGATGTCAATAGTGGAGAAAAATGATGCATTGGCTAATGAACTTGAAAGTAATGGAGCACATCGTTATCTTAGAATAGGTAGAGAACATGGTTGTTATCAAGGAGGAAGAGGTCAGGAAAATTATTTCAAAGAAAAGGTTTGCATATATTATGGTAACAATGATCATACAATTGATATATGCTATAAAAAGTATGGTTATCCATCTAATCAGGGTTTTGCCAGAGGAGACCGAGGAAATGTCAACAATTTAGAAGCTGAAAGATGGTGGAGAAATGCAGATGAACATTGGAGATGAAGGCAATGTGTCTCTAACCAAAGATTTGTACAACAACTTTCTAGCTTTGCTCAAAAAGAACAATGTCTCTAACCAATTAATAGGTAAACATTTTGAGCGTACTTTCAAATCTAAGGATGATAATTGCAATTGAATTTTAGATACAGAAGTCACTGACTGTAGCGGTAAATTTGTGACCATTGAGCTATTGGTTAGCTCAACGTCAATAAAACAAGAGTCGCCACCGTGCTTTTATTATTTCCAAAGAAAAAGGGAAAAAGTACGAACAAAACCCAAAGATAAGAAGTTTTCAAATCAAAACTAATAAAATGTCAGAGATTACAGGTAAGGGAGTTGGTTACACAGAGGGAAGGTATTAGCACCCAAAGTGTCATAGGTACTCCTAGGGAGCCCTTTTTTGTGCGCAAGTGTTTTAGTTAAAAATATGTTTGCTAAAGAATAGAATGAGAGGATGAGAAAAGAATTCATTATTTACAATTTTTGTGTGTTGACAAGACCTTTGGTCTTATGCCTACGTACCAACATAAAAACGAGAGATCAAAACCTCGTAGTTCGTGGTAAACATTTCAAAGACTGGTGGGAGAATACTCAACCAAACATCCATCGATAATGAGGGCTTTACAACATTTAAGACGGAGAGCTCCAACTTGGATTCAATCAACAAGTATGTCACTAACCTCTAATAAATGGAAAGTCTTACAATCAATATATCATGGAATGGGAGAATTATATCTCGACCAAAGATAACTCAAATCTAAATGCTCTCTTTTGAAAAGGTTAAAGGAAAAAGGCACAAAGTGTCCAAAAGGATTAGATGAGGTTGTTAATTCTTTTTGTCTTTTTGAAAATAAGGTCAATATGATTAAGTTTATTCAAAAGTTTGATTAAGAAAATATTTTGAAAATCAATGGCATATGGCCAAGGTTTCTACTCATTAAAATAAGTCTAAGTTGAAAAATATAAGCAAAGAAGTTTTGAAAATGAGAGAGAGAAAGAGAGAGAGATTTTGAAATTAAAGGACGAGGAGGAGATGAAGGGAATATCCTAGACAAGATTTAAAAGTTTAGAGTTGGAAAGATCTAACCAATGGGAAGCATCCACAAGATAATAGTGTCAGATAGAAACTCATTTCCTTTGAATTGTTAAGAAAGCAACAAAGCATAATCATCTAAGCAATTAATAGGAAGACTAATGGTATCAAATAAAGATAACCAAACATCCAAGCAAGCACTCCAAAAACAAGTAGTCTTCAATGTCCTTTGGATGTATCATATGAAAAGTCCCTTGAAACATACTCAAAGAGAAAGCATCAAATGATATCAATAAGATCAAAATAATAGCTTAAACACAAAGAAAAAGTGCAACAGATAAACTAAAGGGAGTTGTTCTAGCTTGTATCAGATGAATGACATTGGTCAAGAAATGATCTCAGATTAATGGCATTGGACAAGTTCTTCCATAACTTAGGGATGTTGCCTACTCTAAGTCCAACATGCCTAAATCAAGTCACATAAAAGGGTCTAACAGTCCACCAATATATTTGTAGGGTGTTTGTTTTTATTGAGTGTTTTAAGGTCCTAAGACCACAAACAAAACAAAGTCACATGTACAAATATATCACAAGCACAAATATAATGGCTCAAGTGAGCAAAGTGAAAATGACTGAAACATAAACAATTTGCATGAATCTAAATGACAATGAATGATAAAGTATAAGAATTTAAATTGCATTAAAGTAAATGACATTAAAATAAAGTCAATACAAAGAGATGTTAGTGAATGTTAGTGGAAGAAGAAAAGATTATTTTAGTCATTTTTTGGAGAATACTCAACCATCGACTCACAAGCATGAAGATATGAACCTAGACATCATTCATGAGAAGAGCTCCAACTTGGATAAAATCGACAAGTATGCCACTAGCTCTCACAAAATGGAAAAGAGGCAAAATCTTCACACAATACCATGAGGAATATGAGACTTACAATCTCACTTACAAAAATGTTATTGCTTTTGGGACAAATTTAGCGTTATGTTAAGCAATCGTAGTTGGACTTACGTAGAAGTCACAACTATCTGGGGTTGGGCAGTAATAACATTGGTGTTAATGCATGCTAGAGATAATGTATCAAGACCAATCTCCTAAAGCATACCACACACAAAGATAAAAGGGGATGGGTCCATCTCAATCAAGCTCATGTTGGCTCATCTGACACAAGGTCATTGATGAATCAACTAGCATTTTGATTTATGAGAAATCATTGGCCATGGATGGATTGAGGAAGAAGTGAAATAAAGATGAAGATATGAAGTGAAAGACATCCCAAATTGATCAATGGATGAACTTCACTTGATCAATACCATTCATTCATCTTGAGGGATGAAGTTTAAACCTCATCAACCCCATAAATCAATGGTATTGACCAAGTCAAGGTCCAATTCAACCAAGATCAAGACCAAACAAAAGTTGAGTCAACACAAAGTCATAAAATAACTCAATAAAATATTAAAACAATTTAAATCAATTTTTAAAATGAAGAAAATAATTTTTAAAAAGTCAAAAACCTAAAATCCCTTCAAATCACCAAAGAAATGGCCAAGGGATTTATCATAGGTTAAACAAGGTCAAAGGACCATTGACTAATTTTTGTGGCATTTTTGAATGCCATAAGTATTTAAAAATCAATTAAAATAAGTCAAAAATCACAAAATTCACTAAAAATATCAAACTCAATCCAAAAATTAATTTTAATTCAGAAATGAGAAGAGAAAATTATTTGTGAAATTTTGGTGGCAGTCCCATAATTTTTGGATCAAAATTGAAATTATAGTAAATTTAATAAAAAAATGCTATTTAAAAAATTAATTTGGAAAATAAACTAAATTAGAAAAACAAGGGCCATCAGATCTCCCTCATTAATTGAGGTGACAAATCTGATGGTCATGCGTATGTCATCCACGATAATCCTCAGTCAATGCACGCGTATAAGTGGTAATCACAATGAATGGACCAGATTAGAACATGGTCATGGAATCAGATGGTCTGGACAACGCTAGCACACCACCGGAGCCATAGCTCCAGTCATCTTCCCCGACCACCTCACCGGACTAGTCCAGATCAATAGTTCACCAAAATAAATGGATCATACATCAATTTGAAGAGAAAATCATGAGGATTTCAAATATCACCTCCAAATCTTTCAACTCCCACGCTATAATGAGAAATATGGAGTAAAAGTTGAGGTACCAAAACTGAATTGCTTCGATTCAACCTCAAAGAAACTCAGTATCAATGCCTATATTGATAGGAATTCAGTCATGCACAAATCAAGCCAAGATCTTATGAAATGAGTGAGAATTGAAAAGTTAAAATTTGAGAAAATTCAGCTTCAGGTAGAAGCTTTGAAGCTCGATCTTGATGCAATTCCACTTGGTTCTTCTTCCTTTAGCTTGTAAGAGATGAATGAAGTGAAAAAGGTGATGAATCCTTGGAGTTCTAGTTCACATACATAAGTTGAACTAGAAGCTCGATTTCAATATATCCTCAAGGTATTCTCTCAAGTGTGGCTATGGGATTGCTTGGCAGATCTTGGGCAAGGGTCCTCCTCCAATTTGAGGCAGTTGACTTCAATTTATAGGCAATGCAATTCATTTCTACACCATTTCAAATTTAAACCAAAAATAATAATTTCATGTGCATGGGTGTATGGGCATATGTTCGGGCCCAAATGATCGTTGCAATCCAACCAAATTCGTGCACAAATGATGCTGAGATCATAACATGAGGCCATGCAAAGTTGTGTAACAATTGAGTTCAAATGTTGCTAAATCAAGCCATGAGAAGAAGCTATGTGCAAGTCCCTTAATTCTTGTCCAAATGGAATAATCTTAGACTCTTTGGAAAGCTACCATCACGGGGACCAACTTTAATATTAGGACTTTTCCATTTTAAGCCTGGAACATGGTGAATTCTGACCTTGAAGTTGGAGGAATCAAACATACTTGAAAATTTTCCAAGTTAAAAGTCAAATGACCCATTTTTCCACCTTGAATAACATTTGCTATGAGCTTCAAATGACTTTGGTTCCTTCTATAAAGTTGTAGCACTTTCAATTATATTCAACTTGGTCACAAATTTGATACCATTTATAGCTTGCATGATGGAGTTATGGATTTTAGAAGTTGAGGAAAATTGTTTGTTCAATGATGAGGACCAAAATGGACCTATAATGTTTCCTCATGACACATGACCTTGCAAGTGGAATTTTACTTTCTAAAATAAGAAAAGTTGAAGAATACATATTGAATTTGATCATGAAACTTGGATCATCTTCATATCATAAAAATTGAGGAAGTTATGGTTCTTGGAAGTTGACCTTCTATCTAGAGCACATACAAAATGACCTATAATCTTTCACCATAAAAAATGACTTTCTAAGAAAAGTTGGCTCTTGATGCCCATATGAAAGTTGTGAAGGTGAGAAAAACAAGAAAGGGGGGTTTGAATTGTTTGGAAAAATAAGGATTTTATACTGGTTCGCTTATAACACAAAGCTACTCCAGTCCACCCGACCAAGGTGATTTCGCCTTCAACAAGGACTTAATCCACTAATCTTGAAAGATTACAAACAACGCCTAAGAGAAAAATCTCTTAGTCCTCTCAAGTTTACAGACTACACTAAGTCACTTGAGGAAATCAACAAACAATAAATGAAAGATTTATGTAATCTAGAGTGCTTCTAAGAAAGCAAATATTACAGTATTAAGAACAAGAGTTTTTCACGTTATAAGCAAAAGCTTCGTGAAGATCTTAGAGAGAAGGAGTGTTTTTCTTGACTTGGTGTTTCAGTATAATTTTGGCTTGTTGGCTTGCTAATCGTTAGCTAGTATATTGAAAGTTGATTCTCAATCCTTTATATAGATCAGTGAGGTAGTAGTTGAAACTGGTGGATATTGAGATGAAGTTACGCCATCACATAAATAGCTTCTGCAGGATGACTTTTTCTTCTTGAAATGACTACTTACCACAAGTAGTATTTTCTTTATTGAAGTTGGAGATTAACGTCTCTTTCTCAATTAGGAAATCCATTTGCAAATCTTTTCTTGACTTCAACGTTATTCTTTCATGATTAGCAATTCCATGCTCAGAGTATTTGTGTATCTGGAGATCTTGGAAACTTTCTTCTGATGTTGATCTCTTGTGAGTTCTGATGGATTCTTCAGATAGTGCCAAGAGCTTCTGAGGTTAGACAAAACTTTGTTCAGAGTCAAAACTTCTAGAGCTTACTACTTGTCCAGATGCTTCTGATACTTTGATGTTTTGCTCAGAGTTAGAACTTCTTGACATTGTTTCCACTTCAGATGCTTCTGATCATTTGATATTTTGTATCTGATCTTGTTTTGTATCTGATGACATCATCAGATTTCTTCCTTCTTTCTTTAGAATCCTGCACACTTAGAAACTTTTCGTTAGGGTGCCATTTTTGGTTTCATCCTTTGTTATCATCAAAATCAAGGAATCTGTTGTAGAACAATTTTTGTTCTTACAATCTCCCCCTTTTTGATGATGACAAAACAACCTTAATTAGCAGATGAAACATATAAAATATCAGATCAGATAGACAGAAGCTCCCCCTGAGATAATGCTAGGGAGTTCAGAAGTTCTTACCAGAGTTTCTTAAGTACAGAGGTTTCTGAAACTTTCTGCAATTTCTTAAGTCCAAGTTAGATAATTTTTGTTTATAAAAAAATGTTGCAGAATGCTTAAGGTTTTAGACAATATTTTCATCAGAGCTAATAATTACTTCTCCCCCTTTTTGTCAGAATCAAAAAGACATAGTAGAAAATAAGTAAAGAGAAAATAAATCAAGAGAAAAACTGGAATTCATAGATAGAAGCACAAAGGCAACAAGAAAAACATCAGAGTCAGAGAGATAGCAAAAACAAAGACAACAGGCAAGCCAAAAAAAAAAAATCCTAAGTGCCTAAGGGTTCGGAGGCGGAGGCATTCTCTGAAGCAACATTGCAAGCATGCTCTGGATGTTTTCGTTGACAGTATCTTGCTTGTCCATTCTGGCCCGGAGTTCATTCTGATCTTGCTTGAGTTCTTTCAGAGTCTGAAGAACCGTAGGAATCACAGAAGAGGACTCCCCCAGAGTCAGAGCCTTCTGAGCTTCAGCTTCAGCAGCAGCTTGAGCTTCTGCATCTGCCAGAGCCTTTGCTTCAGCTTCCTTTTGCCTTAGGATTTCAGCTTCCTTAGCAAGTCTTTCTTCTTCTATCCTTCTTGCTTCTTCTGCTTCTCTGGCAATTCTCTCTTCTTCCAGCCTTCTGGCTTCAGCCTCTCTGGCAAGTCTCTCCTGGAGTCTTGTCTCAGCATCTCTGATGTAGCCATTTCTGACTTGTTCAGAGATGCCCTTCAGTCTAAAGGCCTCAGATGTCATCCAGCCAATGACTCTGTTCCAGTGTGTCCTTACAGATTTAGGATCATCACTGATTTCAGAGTTAGTGACCAGAGAATCGACCTTTTGAACCGAAGCCTCTGCAATCATCAAGATGGCTTCCTTTAGGGTAGGTGTAGAAAGTTCAGGTTCAGGTTCTGGTTCAGAGGTATGAGGTGGAGGGCTGAGATTTAAGGTTTGAGGTTCAGATTCTGACTCAGGTTGGGGTTTAGATTCTGCTTCTGGTGAAGGTTCAGATGTTTGGGGTGAAGCATAAAGAGGGTTTAAATCTAAAGGTTCAAATTCTGGTTCTGGTTCAGCGGAGATGTTTGATGGGTTGATATCAGAAGTGGGATGGTCAGAGGGTTGGTTTTCAGAAGGTATGGTGGTTGTTTGTTGTGGTGGAGGTGAAGTTGCTTCAGATTGTGTTTGTGTTTGTTGTGAAGCAAGTCTATGAGCATAAATTGTGGCTATGGTTGGGGAATCAGGATCAGAAAATTCTGGGTCAGATGAGAGGGAAACATATGGGGGTGATTCTGGTGCTGAGGATGATGAAGATGAAGTGCTTTGGTGAGTTTGTGCAGGTTTAGAGGGAGGTATGAAGGTACGGGCTATATTTAGAACTGGTGTAGGTTGGGAGATTCTGGTGATTGAGGGTGAAATATCAGAGGTGGTATAAATAGGTTGTGAAGAGAGAGGGTTAGAAGAAGCCATCAGAGGATTAGAGGTAACAGGAGGAACAAACTTACCAGTAGAGATATTCAGAGGCGCTGAAGATTTGCTTCCAGAAGTTTCTCCGAGTCTGGCCTTCTTTGCCTGAGATGCTACCTTCTTTTCAGACAGACCTCTCTTGTATCTGACGAAGTCTTCTTCAGAGTCCAGACAGTCGTCGAGGCTGAAATCAGAGATGTCAACACCATCATCCAGCAGACGCTGAAGATAGATAGCAACAGCGTCTCTGGGTTCATTCTTGAAGAATCTGGCAAGGCCATGAGGCATCTTCCTCTGATCTTTCAAGCTATCCCAGGATGTATCCAGAGTTGGTCTAACTTGAATTTTCTTGATTATCCCCATACTCTTGAGGTTTCTGGCATTTAGAGGCTTCCCCACATCTATTGCCAGATCATCCATCAGCTTGGTCTTTTCCAGCTCGTCTACCAGTCCATGCTCAATGAAGACGTCAGATAGCAATCTTCCCAGAGGAATGTAGGATCTGGGCTTCATATTGTTTCTGGTTTCTCTGACCGAATCTCTCAGATATCTGAAGAGGAGAGCAGGGAGGCAGATCTTCACACCCTTCTGAATACAGTACAGAATGCATTTCTGGTCTGCATTGATGTAATCAGAAGAGTTAGAGGCTGGACGATGGTGAATTGTTCCCAGAATAATCTTCAGCCACACTCTGAGGTTCTGCTGCAGCTCCTTGTTCTTAGAGGGGTTTCCTTCACCGTTGGGTTTGAAGATTGTTGGGTTTATCACATCTGTAATGCGCTTTGACCTAGGAGGGATGTTGTAAATCCTTTTTCCTCCACTTCGCTCCATGTTCAACAAGGAGGCAATAGACCCTTCAGTAATAACAATCTTCACCCCCAGAACATATGAGACGATGAAGTTGTCATCTGCATCAGCATGTCTCCAGAACTCCTTGACAAGAAGTGGGTAAATAGGACCATAAAGTCTTTGGAAATAGTTTTCCCACCCTTGTTGACGAAGTTCTCCAGTGAGATCAACGCCATTTCTTCTTAGGTTGTCGAAATCAACAAGCGATTCGCACAACACATCCAAACCTTCAAAAGGGGTTGAAAGGTTGATATGGCGTTCACGGTCAAGAACGTGAGGTTCTTTGTAAACAGGGGTGATGGTGACGCCTGTAACGGTTGGAGTTTGAGTGTTTGAGGTTTGAGCAGTAGAAGTTGATTCCGTTTCTTGAGAGAAGTTAAAGACTTGCTGTTGTTGAGCGTCCATGGTGAAGAAGAAGATGAAGATGAAGAACTTGCAGAGAATGCTTGAGAGAAGGGTTTAGGGTTTTAGAGTGAGTGAGAGTGATAAGTGTGTGAAATGTGAGAAAAATGTTTATATACTCTAAGTAAAACATGCAAAACGACACACATTCCAGCGTTAGCACAAAAATCAAAATAGCACGTTTGGGGGGAAAATGATTACAGCTAATAAATGAATGTCTAATCCCAACAGTACGCACACTGCTCTAGGAGATTTTAAACGTTCTGACCTTTGATTTCTTTTGACAGCTGTCTAGAAGTTCTAGGTTTAGACGTTTAGTGCTCCACGTGTTGATGTATCTGATCTTCAGGAATACCAAAGGATTGGTTTCTGAAGATTTCTAACTCAGATATCTTCTTAACTTGGTAGAAGTATCAGAGTCAGAGGCAGAAGTACATTTGTCTACATCAGAGTCACATTTTACATTTTCAGAGCCATACTTCATTCAGGACAATTTTTAATGTTCAGATGTTCTAAGATAAAAAGAAATCTATCTTCAGCTAGAGGCTTAGTAAAGATATCTGCCCATTGATGTTCTGTATCAATGAACTTCAATGTTACTATCCCTTTCTGAACATAGTCTCTGATAAAATGATGTTTTATTTCTATGTGTTTGGCTCTGGAATGTAGAATGGGATTCTTACTTAAACAAATAGCAGCAGTATTATCACAAAAGATAGGAATGTTACTCTCAAAGATTTGTAGATCTTCTAGCTGATGCTTCATCCAGAGCATCTGAGTTGTGCACAGTGATGCTGAGATGTATTCTGCTTCTGCAGTTGATAGAGCAATAGTTGACTGTCTTTTGCTAGCCCAGGAGATTAGATTGTTTCCCAGAAGCTGGCAATTCCCAGATGTGCTTTTTCGTTCTATTTTATCTCCTGCATAATCTGCATCACAATAACCCGAGAGTCTATACTCTGATGTTTTCTCATACATCAGGCCCAGGTTAGGAGTTCCTTTCAGATACTTAAGAATTCTCTTAACTGCTGTTAAATGAGATTCTCTAGGATCTGATTGGAATCTGGCACAAAGACAGACACTAAAGAGAATATCAGGACGAGTAGCAGTCAGATAGAGAAGAGAGCCTATCATACCTCGATAGAGCTTCTGACAAACCTTGTTGCTTACCTCTTCCTTTTCCAGAATGCAAGTTGGGTGCATGGGAGTTTTTGCAGAGTTGCATTCAGTCATGTCAAACTTCTTCAGAACGTCTTTAATATATTTACTTTGATGGACGTACGTGACTTCTGAAGTTTGATTAATTTGAATTCCCAGAAAGAACTTTAGTTCTTGCATTAAACTCATCTCAAATTCTGCCTGCATTAACTTAGAAAATTCTTGGCAAACAGAGATATTAGCAGAACCAAAAATAATATCATCAACATAAATCTGGCATATCATGAGATCATTATTAAGGTTTTTACAGAAGAGTGTAGAATCAACTTTCCCTCTGATAAAATTTTGTTCCAGAAGAAAATTACTTAATCGTTCATACCAAGCTCTGGGAGCTTGTTTGAGTCCATATAAGGATTTCTTAAGTTTAAAAACATGTTCTGGAAAATTTGAATTTTCAAAGCCTGGAGGTTGATTGACATACACTTCTTCTGAAATATAACCATTAAGGAATGCACTCTTGACATCCATTTGATATAATTTAATAGAATGATTTATAGCAAAAGATACAAGAAGACGAATAGATTCTAACCTCGCGACTGGAGCAAAGGTTTCATTATAGTCAATACCTTCTTGTTGACTGTAACCTTGAGCTACCAGTCGAGCTTTGTTTCTGACAACTTCTCCTTTCTCGTTCAGCTTGTTTCTGAAAACCCATCTGGTTCCAATGACGTGAGTGCCTCTGGGTTTAGGAACTAGATCCCAGACATCATTCTTTGAGAATTGATCCAATTCTTCTTGCATAGCTGCCACCCAGTCGTTATCCTGAAGTGCTTCATCACAAGACGTAGGCTCAATCAGAGACACTAGTCCCAGAGGAATATCTTCAGAGGTTCTGAAGGTAGATCTGGTTCTGACAGGTTCGTCCTTGTTTCCCAGAATCAAATCTTCAGATACATTGATACGACTTTTGACTTTCTTTGGGATTTCTGGAGATTTAATTTCTTCAGAGCTTTGAGTGACAGTTGCTTCTGGAGTTTTATCAGATTCTACAAGAGTGATTTCCAAATCTGCAAACTTTTCAACTAGCTTTGACTTTTCAGGGTCAAGCTTATCATCAAATCTGACATGAATTGATTCTTCCACAATTTTGGTTTCTGTGTTGTATACTCTATAGCCTTTAGAGCGTTCTGAGTATCCTAACATAATACCTTTCTGTGCTTTGGAATCAAACTTGTTCAGATGTTCTTTAGTATTTAATATAAAACAAGAACATCCAAAAGGATGAAAATATGAAATGTTTGGTTTTCTTCCTTTACACAGTTCATAGGGAGTCTTTTCTAGAATAGGTCTTATAGAGATTCTATTTTGAATGTAACACGCTGTATTTACAGCTTCTGCCCAAAAGTGCTTTGCTACATTAGTTTCATTGATCATGGTTCTGGCCATCTCTTGGAGTGTCCTATTCTTCCTCTCTACAACTCCATTTTGTTGTGGAGTTCTAGGGCAGGAGAAATCATGGGATATTCCATTAGAATCAAATAATTCTTCAAAATCTTTATTTTCAAATTCTCCACCATGATCACTTCTGACTCTAATAATTTTAGAGTCAAATTCTTTTTGCACTTTGGAACAGAAACTTGTGAATACAGAGTGAGACTCACTCTTGTGCTTTAGGAATTTTACCCATGTCCAGCGACTGTAATCATCAACAATGACTAGTCCATACTTCTTTCCATTAACTGATGCTGTTTCCACAGGACCAAATAAGTCAATGTGAAGAAGTTCCAGAGGCTTAGAGGTAGAAACAACATTTTTCTTTTTAAAAGATGTTTTTGAAAATTTTCCTTTCTGACAAGCTTCACACAGAGCATCTGAAGAAAACTTCAGTTTAGGTAGGCCTCTGACTAACTCGAGTTTAGTTAGCTGAGAAAGTTTCCTCATGCTAATGTGGCCCAAGCGTCTATGCCATACCCATTGCTCTTCGTGAACTGACATTAGACATTTAACATTTTGATCTTTTAAATCAGAAAGATTTATTTTGTAAATGTTGTTTTTCCTCTTGCCTGTGAAAAGGACAGAGTCATCGTTCTGATTAATGGCTTTACATGTTTTTTGATTGAAGATTACATCATAACCGTTATCACTTAATTGACTTATGGATAACAAGTTATGCATTAATCCTTCTACATAAAGAACATCAGATATAGAGGGAAGAGTACCATTACCAATAGTTCCGGAGCCTCTGATCCTTCCTTTCTGATCTCCTCCGAAACCTACAAATCCAGCGTCTTTAAGTTCCAGACTTTGGAACATAGACTTTCTTCCCGTCATGTGTCGCGAGCATCCAGAGTCCAGGTACCATGACTGATGTCTGAACTTTGCTGCATAGGATATCTGCAACATAGATAATCTTATCTTTCGGTACCCAGAATCTCTTGGGTCCTTTTAGATTAGTTTTCCCAGAGTTTCTTATAACTTTGGGTCTTCTAGCATTTTTAAATTTGCGTTCTTGTGTGTGTGTGTGTAGTGATATGAAAAAGGAGATTTAATTTGATCACTTGTAGAAGTTTTATCTTCCTTAGGATCATACCCAATTCCCCTTTTATTGTTCTGACTTACTCCATAAATCATGGATGCCATAATACTCCTATCTATCCCATTCTTCAGAAATTCTTGAAAGGCTTCTTCATATTTATAAATAATTTTATTTGAAGTTTGTGGTGCTTGAGACAACGCTTCTTCTAATTCTGAGCTTTTTGTTTTTGCTTCATCTCTTTCTAACATTAAAGATTTGATTGTATCTTCTTGTGATAGAATTGTTATCTCAAGTTCACTACACTCTTCAAATTTTGCTTTAAGACAGCCTTTAATATTTTTAAACTTTTGTTTTAATTTCTGGTAAGAGGTAAGAGTTTCTGACAAACATGATTCTAAGTCAGATCGAGAAAGTTCAGAAAATACCTCTTCAGATTCTTCATCTGAGCTGTTGGATGTGGTAGCCATAAGTGCTACGTTGGCCTGTTCATCAGAGTCAGATTCTGATGATCCAGATTCACTATCATCCCAGGTAGCCATCAGTCCTTTCTTTGTTCTGAAGGTGTTTTTCTTGAAGCTTTCTTTTCTAGGGTTGTCTTTCTTCAACTTGGGGCATTCATTTCTGTAATGACCTGTTTCTTTACATTCATAACAGGTAATATCTTTGTTAGCTTTACCTTTTGAAGTTGACTCTGATCGATCCCCTCTGGGTCTTGGTCTTCTGAAGTTGTTGTTCCTCTTTTTCCAGAGTTGCTTAACTCTTCTGGTTAGTAGGGACAACTCTTCTTCATCATCAGAGTCTTCAGGTTCAGAGTCGTCAGTATCTTCAGTTTCTGCCTGGAGAGCTTTGGTTCTGTCAGGTTTCCGTCTTTCAGATCTGGACTTTAGCGCTACGGACTTGTTCTTTTTCTGAGGCTCATCCTCCTCTAGTTCTATCTCATGGCTTCTGAGAGAACTAACAAGTTCTTCAAGGCTAATATTGTTCAGATCCTTTGACAGCTTCAGAGCAGTAACCATAGGTCTCCATTTCTTTGGCAGACTTCTGACTATCTTCTTAACATGATCTGCAGTTGTGTATCCTTTGTCTAGCACTTTAAGACCTGCAATAAGAGTTTGAAATCTGGAAAACATAGCTTCTATAGCTTCATCATCTTCCATTTTGAAGGCTTCATATTTCTGGATAAGCGCCAGAGCCTTCGTCTCCTTGACTTGGGAGTTTCCTTCATGGGTCATCTTCAGAGAGTCAAGTATATCTTTGGCTGTCTCTCTGTTGGTGATCTTTTCATATTCGTTGTATGATATAGCATTTAGAAGTATTGTTCTGGCCTTGTGGTGATTTTTGAAGACACGTTTCTGATCTTCTGACATCTTACTTCTGGGAACTTCAGCTCCATTTAAGACTGGAGGTGTGTATCCATCTGTGACAATGTCCCAGAGGTCAGCATCATAACCCAGAAAGAAACTTTCGATTCTATCTTTCCAGTAGTCAAATTTCTCTCCATCAAAAACAGGAGGCTTGGCATTGTAAGAATCTCTTTCATTTGAGTGGGCCATTGTTTTTCTCGTACTGGATCTCTCTACACGGTTAAGTGTTTGATTAGAAAATCAATAACAGAGCCGGAGCTCTGATACCAATTGAAGGTGAGAAAAACAAGAAAGGGGGGTTTGAATTGTTTGGAAAAATAAGCGCTTGTCAAAATGAAAATCACACAAGGATTTTATACTGGTTCGCTTATAACACAAAGCTACTCCAGTCCACCCGGCCAAGGTGATTTCGCCTTCAACAAGGACTTAATCCACTAATCTTGAAAGATTACAAACAACGCCTAAGAGAAAAATCTCTTAGTCCTCTCAAGTTTACAGACTACACTAAGTCACTTGAGGAAATCAACAAACAATAAATGAAAGATTTATGTAATCTAGAGTGCTTCTAAGAAAGCAAATATTACAGTATTAAGAACAAGAGTTTTTCACGTTATAAGCAAAAGCTTCGTGAAGATCTTAGAGAGAAGGAGTGTTTTTCTTGACTTGGTGTTTCAGTATAATTTTGGCTTGTTGGCTTGCTAATCGTTAGCTAGTATATTGAAAGTTGATTCTCAATCCTTTATATAGATCAGTGAGGTAGTAGTTGAAACTGGTGGATATTGAGATGAAGTTACGCAATCACATAAATAGCTTCTGCAGGATGACTTTTTCTTCTTGAAATGACTACTTACCACAAGTAGTATTTTCTTTATTGAAGTTGGAGATTAACGTCTCTTTCTCAATTAGGAAATCCATTTGCAAATCTTTTCTTGACTTCAACGTTATTCTTTCATGATTAGCAATTCCATGCTCAGAGTATTTGTGTATCTGGAGATCTTGGAAACTTTCTTCTGATGTTGATCTCTTGTGAGTTCTGATGGATTCTTCAGATAGTGCCAAGAGCTTCTGAGGTTAGACAAAACTTTGTTCAGAGTCAAAACTTCTAGAGCTTACTACTTGTCCAGATGCTTCTGATACTTTGATGTTTTGCTCAGAGTTAGAACTTCTTGACATTGTTTCCACTTCAGATGCTTCTGATCATTTGATATTTTGTATCTGATCTTGTTTTGTATCTGATGACATCATCAGATTTCTTCCTTCTTTCTTTAGAATCCTGCACACTTAGAAACTTTTCGTTAGGGTGCCATTTTTGGTTTCATCCTTTATTATCATCAAAATCAAGGAATCTGTTGTAGAACAATTTTTGTTCTTACAATCTCCCCCTTTTTGATGATGACAAAACAACCTTAATTAGCAGATGAAACATATAAAATATCAGATCAGATAGACAGAAGCTCCCCCTGAGATAATGCTAGGGAGTTCAGAAGTTCTTACCAGAGTTTCTTAAGTACAGAGGTTTCTGAAACTTTCTGCAATTTCTTAAGTCCAAGTTAGATAATTTTTGTTTATAAAAAAATGTTGCAGAATGCTTAAGGTTTTAGACAATATTTTCATCAGAGCTAATAATTACTTCTCCCCCTTTTTGTCAGAATCAAAAAGACATAGTAGAAAATAAGTAAAGAGAAAATAAATCAAGAGAAAAACTGGAATTCATAGATAGAAGCACAAAGGCAACAAGAAAAACATCAGAGTCAGAGAGATAGCAAAAACAAAGACAACAGGCAAGCCAAAAAAAAAAAATCCTAAGTGCCTAAGGGTTCGGAGGCGGAGGCATTCTCTGAAGCAACATTGCAAGCATGCTCTGGATGTTTTCGTTGACAGTATCTTGCTTGTCCATTCTGGCCCGGAGTTCATTCTGATCTTGCTTGAGTTCTTTCAGAGTCTGAAGAACCGTAGGAATCACAGAAGAGGACTCCCCCAGAGTCAGAGCCTTCTGAGCTTCAGCTTCAGCAGCAGCTTGAGCTTCTGCATCTGCCAGAGCCTTTGCTTCAGCTTCCTTTTGCCTTAGGATTTCAGCTTCCTTAGCAAGTCTTTCTTCTTCTATCCTTCTTGCTTCTTCTGCTTCTCTGGCAATTCTCTCTTCTTCCAGCCTTCTGGCTTCAGCCTCTCTGGCAAGTCTCTCCTGGAGTCTTGTCTCAGCATCTCTGATGTAGCCATTTCTGACTTGTTCAGAGATGCCCTTCAGTCTAAAGGCCTCAGATGTCATCCAGCCAATGACTCTGTTCCAGTGTGTCCTTACAGATTTAGGATCATCACTGATTTCAGAGTTAGTGACCAGAGAATCGACCTTTTGAACCGAAGCCTCTGCAATCATCAAGATGGCTTCCTTTAGGGTAGGTGTAGAAAGTTCAGGTTCAGGTTCTGGTTCAGAGGTATGAGGTGGAGGGCTGAGATTTAAGGTTTGAGGTTCAGATTCTGACTCAGGTTGGGGTTTAGATTCTGCTTCTGGTGAAGGTTCAGATGTTTGGGGTGAAGCATAAAGAGGGTTTAAATCTAAAGGTTCAAATTCTGGTTCTGGTTCAGCGGAGATGTTTGATGGGTTGATATTAGAAGTGGGATGGTCAGAGGGTTGGTTTTCAGAAGGTATGGTGGTTGTTTGTTGTGGTGGAGGTGAAGTTGCTTCAGATTGTGTTTGTGTTTGTTGTGAAGCAAGTCTATGAGCATAAATTGTGGCTATGGTTGGGGAATCAGGATCAGAAAATTCTGGGTCAGATGAGAGGGAAACATATGGGGGTGATTCTGGTGCTGAGGATGATGAAGATGAAGTGCTTTGGTGAGTTTGTGCAGGTTTAGAGGGAGGTATGAAGGTACGGGCTATATTTAGAACTGGTGTAGGTTGGGAGATTCTGGTGATTGAGGGTGAAATATCAGAGGTGGTATAAATAGGTTGTGAAGAGAGAGGGTTAGAAGAAGCCATCAGAGGATTAGAGGTAACAGGAGGAACAAACTTACCAGTAGAGATATTCAGAGGCGCTGAAGATTTGCTTCCAGAAGTTTCTCCGAGTCTGGCCTTCTTTGCCTGAGATGCTACCTTCTTTTCAGACAGACCTCTCTTGTATCTGACGAAGTCTTCTTCAGAGTCCAGACAGTCGTCGAGGCTGAAATCAGAGATGTCAACACCATCATCCAGCAGACGCTGAAGATAGATAGCAACAGCGTCTCTGGGTTCATTCTTGAAGAATCTGGCAAGGCCATGAGGCATCTTCCTCTGATCTTTCAAGCTATCCCAGGATGTATCCAGAGTTGGCCTAACTTGAATTTTCTTGATTATCCCCATACTCTTGAGGTTTCTGGCATTTAGAGGCTTCCCCACATCTATTGCCAGATCATCCATCAGCTTGGTCTTTTCCAGCTCGTCTACCAGTCCATGCTCAATGAAGACGTCAGATAGCAATCTTCCCAGAGGAATGTAGGATCTGGGCTTCATATTGTTTCTGGTTTCTCTGACCGAATCTCTCAGATATCTGAAGAGGAGAGCAGGGAGGCAGATCTTCACACCCTTCTGAATACAGTACAGAATGCATTTCTGGTCTGCATTGATGTAATCAGAAGAGTTAGAGGCTGGACGATGGTGAATTGTTCCCAGAATAATCTTCAGCCACACTCTGAGGTTCTGCTGCAGCTCCTTGTTCTTAGAGGGGTTTCCTTCACCGTTGGGTTTGAAGATTGTTGGGTTTATCACATCTGTAATGCGCTTTGACCTAGGAGGGATGTTGTAAATCCTTTTTCCTCCACTTCGCTCCATGTTCAACAAGGAGGCAATAGACCCTTCAGTAATAACAATCTTCACCCCCAGAACATATGAGACGATGAAGTTGTCATCTGCATCAGCATGTCTCCAGAACTCCTTGACAAGAAGTGGGTAAATAGGACCATAAAGTCTTTGGAAATAGTTTTCCCACCCTTGTTGACGAAGTTCTCCAGTGAGATCAACGCCATTTCTTCTTAGGTTGTCGAAATCAACAAGCGATTCGCACAACACATCCAAACCTTCAAAAGGGGTTGAAAGGTTGATATGGCGTTCACGGTCAAGAACGTGAGGTTCTTTGTAAACAGGGGTGATGGTGACGCCTGTAACGGTTGGAGTTTGAGTGTTTGAGGTTTGAGCAGTAGAAGTTGATTCCGTTTCTTGAGAGAAGTTAAAGACTTGCTGTTGTTGAGCGTCCATGGTGAAGAAGAAGATGAAGATGAAGAACTTGCAGAGAATGCTTGAGAGAAGGGTTTAGGGTTTTAGAGTGAGTGAGAGTGATAAGTGTGTGAAATGTGAGAAAAATGTTTATATACTCTAAGTAAAACATGCAAAACGACACACATTCCAGCGTTAGCACAAAAATCAAAATAGCACGTTTGGGGGGAAAAATGATTACAGCTAATAAATGAATGTCTAATCCCAACAGTACGCACACTGCTCTAGGAGATTTTAAACGTTCTGACCTTTGATTTCTTTTGACAGCTGTCTAGAAGTTCTAGGTTTAGACGTTTAGTGCTCCACGTGTTGATGTATCTGATCTTCAGGAATACCAAAGGATTGGTTTCTGAAGATTTCTAACTCAGATATCTTCTTAACTTGGTAGAAGTATCAGAGTCAGAGGCAGAAGTACATTTGTCTACATCAGAGTCACATTTTACATTTTCAGAGCCATACTTCATTCAGGACAATTTTTAATGTTCAGATGTTCTAAGATAAAAAGAAATCTATCTTCAGCTAGAGGCTTAGTAAAGATATCTGCCCATTGATGTTCTGTATCAATGAACTTCAATGTTACTATCCCTTTCTGAACATAGTCTCTGATAAAATGATGTTTTATTTCTATGTGTTTGGCTCTGGAATGTAGAATGGGATTCTTACTTAAACAAATAGCAGCAGTATTATCACAAAAGATAGGAATGTTACTCTCAAAGATTTGTAGATCTTCTAGCTGATGCTTCATCCAGAGCATCTGAGTTGTGCACAGTGATGCTGAGATGTATTCTGCTTCTGCAGTTGATAGAGCAATAGTTGACTGTCTTTTGCTAGCCCAGGAGATTAGATTGTTTCCCAGAAGCTGGCAATTCCCAGATGTGCTTTTTCGTTCTATTTTATCTCCTGCATAATCTGCATCACAATAACCCGAGAGTCTATACTCTGATGTTTTCTCATACATCAGGCCCAGGTTAGGAGTTCCTTTCAGATACTTAAGAATTCTCTTAACTGCTGTTAAATGAGATTCTCTAGGATCTGATTGGAATCTGGCACAAAGACAGACACTAAAGAGAATATCAGGACGAGTAGCAGTCAGATAGAGAAGAGAGCCTATCATACCTCGATAGAGCTTCTGACAAACCTTGTTGCTTACCTCTTCCTTTTCCAGAATGCAAGTTGGGTGCATGGGAGTTTTTGCAGAGTTGCATTCAGTCATGTCAAACTTCTTCAGAACGTCTTTAATATATTTACTTTGATGGACGTACGTGACTTCTGAAGTTTGATTAATTTGAATTCCCAGAAAGAACTTTAGTTCTTGCATTAAACTCATCTCAAATTCTGCCTGCATTAACTTAGAAAATTCTTGGCAAACAGAGATATTAGCAGAACCAAAAATAATATCATCAACATAAATCTGGCATATCATGAGATCATTATTAAGGTTTTTACAGAAGAGTGTAGAATCAACTTTCCCTCTGATAAAATTTTGTTCCAGAAGAAAATTACTTAATCGTTCATACCAAGCTCTGGGAGCTTGTTTGAGTCCATATAAGGATTTCTTAAGTTTAAAAACATGTTCTGGAAAATTTGAATTTTCAAAGCCTGGAGGTTGATTGACATACACTTCTTCTGAAATATAACCATTAAGGAATGCACTCTTGACATCCATTTGATATAATTTAATAGAATGATTTATAGCAAAAGATACAAGAAGACGAATAGATTCTAACCTCGCGACTGGAGCAAAGGTTTCATTATAGTCAATACCTTCTTGTTGACTGTAACCTTGAGCTACCAGTCGAGCTTTGTTTCTGACAACTTCTCCTTTCTCGTTCAGCTTGTTTCTGAAAACCCATCTGGTTCCAATGACGTGAGTGCCTCTGGGTTTAGGAACTAGATCCCAGACATCATTCTTTGAGAATTGATCCAATTCTTCTTGCATAGCTGCCACCCAGTCGTTATCCTGAAGTGCTTCATCACAAGACGTAGGCTCAATCAGAGACACTAGTCCCAGAGGAATATCTTCAGAGGTTCTGAAGGTAGATCTGGTTCTGACAGGTTCGTCCTTGTTTCCCAGAATCAAATCTTCAGATACATTGATACGACTTTTGACTTTCTTTGGGATTTCTGGAGATTTAATTTCTTCAGAGCTTTGAGTGACAGTTGCTTCTGGAGTTTTATCAGATTCTACAAGAGTGATTTCCAAATCTGCAAACTTTTCAACTAGCTTTGACTTTTCAGGGTCAAGCTTATCATCAAATCTGACATGAATTGATTCTTCCACAATTTTGGTTTCTGTGTTGTATACTCTATAGCCTTTAGAGCGTTCTGAGTATCCTAACATAATACCTTTCTGTGCTTTGGAATCAAACTTGTTCAGATGTTCTTTAGTATTTAATATAAAACAAGAACATCCAAAAGGATGAAAATATGAAATGTTTGGTTTTCTTCCTTTACACAGTTCATAGGGAGTCTTTTCTAGAATAGGTCTTATAGAGATTCTATTTTGAATGTAACACGCTGTATTTACAGCTTCTGCCCAAAAGTGCTTTGCTACATTAGTTTCATTGATCATGGTTCTGGCCATCTCTTGGAGTGTCCTATTCTTCCTCTCTACAACTCCATTTTGTTGTGGAGTTCTAGGGCAGGAGAAATCATGGGATATTCCATTAGAATCAAATAATTCTTCAAAATCTTTATTTTCAAATTCTCCACCATGATCACTTCTGACTCTAATAATTTTAGAGTCAAATTCTTTTTGCACTTTGGAACAGAAACTTGTGAATACAGAGTGAGACTCACTCTTGTGCTTTAGGAATTTTACCCATGTCCAGCGACTGTAATCATCAACAATGACTAGTCCATACTTCTTTCCATTAACTGATGCTGTTTCCACAGGACCAAATAAGTCAATGTGAAGAAGTTCCAGAGGCTTAGAGGTAGAAACAACATTTTTCTTTTTAAAAGATGTTTTTGAAAATTTTCCTTTCTGACAAGCTTCACACAGAGCATCTGAAGAAAACTTCAGTTTAGGTAGGCCTCTGACTAACTCGAGTTTAGTTAGCTGAGAAAGTTTCCTCATGCTAATGTGGCCCAAGCGTCTATGCCATACCCATTGCTCTTCGTGAACTGACATTAGACATTTAACATTTTGATCTTTTAAATCAGAAAGATTTATTTTGTAAATGTTGTTTTTCCTCTTGCCTGTGAAAAGGACAGAGTCATCGTTCTGATTAATGGCTTTACATGTTTTTTGATTGAAGATTACATCATAACCGTTATCACTTAATTGACTTATGGATAACAAGTTATGCATTAATCCTTCTACATAAAGAACATCAGATATAGAGGGAAGAGTACCATTACCAATAGTTCCGGAGCCTCTGATCCTTCCTTTCTGATCTCCTCCGAAACCTACAAATCCAGCGTCTTTAAGTTCCAGACTTTGGAACATAGACTTTCTTCCCGTCATGTGTCGCGAGCATCCAGAGTCCAGGTACCATGACTGGTGTCTGAACTTTGCTGCATAGGATATCTGCAACATAGATAATCTTATCTTTCGGTACCCAGAATCTCTTGGGTCCTTTTAGATTAGTTTTCCCAGAGTTTCTTATAACTTTGGGTCTTCTAGCATTTTTAAATTTGCGTTCTTGTGTGTGTGTGTGTAGTGATATGAAAAAGGAGATTTAATTTGATCACTTGTAGAAGTTTTATCTTCCTTAGGATCATACCCAATTCCCCTTTTATTGTTCTGACTTACTCCATAAATCATGGATGCCATAATACTCCTATCTATCCCATTCTTCAGAAATTCTTGAAAGGCTTCTTCATATTTATAAATAATTTTATTTGAAGTTTGTGGTGCTTGAGACAACGCTTCTTCTAATTCTGAGCTTTTTGTTTTTGCTTCATCTCTTTCTAACATTAAAGATTTGATTGTATCTTCTTGTGATAGAATTGTTATCTCAAGTTCACTACACTCTTCAAATTTTGCTTTAAGACAGCCTTTAATATTTTTAAACTTTTGTTTTAATTTCTGGTAAGAGGTAAGAGTTTCTGACAAACATGATTCTAAGTCAGATCGAGAAAGTTCAGAAAATACCTCTTCAGATTCTTCATCTGAGCTGTTGGATGTGGTAGCCATAAGTGCTACGTTGGCCTGTTCATCAGAGTCAGATTCTGATGATCCAGATTCACTATCATCCCAGGTAGCCATCAGTCCTTTCTTTGTTCTGAAGGTGTTTTTCTTGAAGCTTTCTTTTCTAGGGTTGTCTTTCTTCAACTTGGGGCATTCATTTCTGTAATGACCTGTTTCTTTACATTCATAACAGGTAATATCTTTGTTAGCTTTACCTTTTGAAGTTGACTCTGATCGATCCCCTCTGGGTCTTGGTCTTCTGAAGTTGTTGTTCCTCTTTTTCCAGAGTTGCTTAACTCTTCTGGTTAGTAGGGACAACTCTTCTTCATCATCAGAGTCTTCAGGTTCAGAGTCGTCAGTATCTTCAGTTTCTGCCTGGAGAGCTTTGGTTCTGTCAGGTTTCCGTCTTTCAGATCTGGACTTTAGCGCTACGGACTTGTTCTTTTTCTGAGGCTCATCCTCCTCTAGTTCTATCTCATGGCTTCTGAGAGAACTAACAAGTTCTTCAAGGCTAATATTGTTCAGATCCTTTGACAGCTTCAGAGCAGTAACCATAGGTCTCCATTTCTTTGGCAGACTTCTGACTATCTTCTTAACATGATCTGCAGTTGTGTATCCTTTGTCTAGCACTTTAAGACCTGCAATAAGAGTTTGAAATCTGGAAAACATAGCTTCTATAGCTTCATCATCTTCCATTTTGAAGGCTTCATATTTCTGGATAAGCGCCAGAGCCTTCGTCTCCTTGACTTGGGAGTTTCCTTCATGGGTCATCTTCAGAGAGTCAAGTATATCTTTGGCTGTCTCTCTGTTGGTGATCTTTTCATATTCGTTGTATGATATAGCATTTAGAAGTATTGTTCTGGCCTTGTGGTGATTTTTGAAGACACGTTTCTGATCTTCTGACATCTTACTTCTGGGAACTTCAGCTCCATTTAAGACTGGAGGTGTGTATCCATCTGTGACAATGTCCCAGAGGTCAGCATCATAACCCAGAAAGAAACTTTCGATTCTATCTTTCCAGTAGTCAAATTTCTCTCCATCAAAAACAGGAGGCTTGGCATTGTAAGAATCTCTTTCATTTGAGTGGGCCATTGTTTTTCTCGTACTGGATCTCTCTACACGGTTAAGTGTTTGATTAGAAAATCAATAACAGAGCCGGAGCTCTGATACCAATTGAAGGTGAGAAAAACAAGAAAGGGGGGTTTGAATTGTTTGGAAAAATAAGCGCTTGTCAAAATGAAAATCACACAAGGATTTTATACTGGTTCGCTTATAACACAAAGCTACTCCAGTCCACCCGGCCAAGGTGATTTCGCCTTCAACAAGGACTTAATCCACTAATCTTGAAAGATTACAAACAACGCCTAAGAGAAAAATCTCTTAGTCCTCTCAAGTTTACAGACTACACTAAGTCACTTGAGGAAATCAACAAACAATAAATGAAAGATTTATGTAATCTAGAGTGCTTCTAAGAAAGCAAATATTACAGTATTAAGAACAAGAGTTTTTCACGTTATAAGCAAAAGCTTCGTGAAGATCTTAGAGAGAAGGAGTGTTTTTCTTGACTTGGTGTTTCAGTATAATTTTGGCTTGTTGGCTTGCTAATCGTTAGCTAGTATATTGAAAGTTGATTCTCAATCCTTTATATAGATCAGTGAGGTAGTAGTTGAAACTGGTGGATATTGAGATGAAGTTACGCCATCACATAAATAGCTTCTGCAGGATGACTTTTTCTTCTTGAAATGACTACTTACCACAAGTAGTATTTTCTTTATTGAAGTTGGAGATTAACGTCTCTTTCTCAATTAGGAAATCCATTTGCAAATCTTTTCTTGACTTCAACGTTACTCTTTCATGATTAGCAATTCCATGCTCAGAGTATTTGTGTATCTGGAGATCTTGGAAACTTTCTTCTGATGTTGATCTCTTGTGAGTTCTGATGGATTCTTCAGATAGTGCCAAGAGCTTCTGAGGTTAGACAAAACTTTGTTCAGAGTCAAAACTTCTAGAGCTTACTACTTGTCCAGATGCTTATGATACTTTGATGTTTTGCTCAGAGTTAGAACTTCTTGACATTGTTTCCACTTCAGATGCTTCTGATCATTTGATATTTTGTATCTGATCTTGTTTTGTATCTGATGACATCATCAGATTTCTTCCTTCTTTCTTTAGAATCCTGCACACTTAGAAACTTTTCGTTAGGGTGCCATTTTTGGTTTCATCCTTTGTTATCATCAAAATCAAGGAATCTGTTGTAGAACAATTTTTGTTCTTACAAGTTGTTTGTAATGTCATAAAGAGTAGTTTTTCTCTTGGAATCATTTTCATATGACAAGAATTGTAGAATATTGAGTCTAGGGAACCCTAGATTTGACCGTTTGACTTTTCTGGTCAACCTCCTTGAACCAACTTGCAAACTTGAAGTTCCTTTGCTCTTAGAGGCTCATTGAGAATCATATATGCTTATGATGAAGTACAATTAAGTATACCTTGATACATTTGACCAAATTTTAAAGAAACTTATTGAGGAAGGCACACAAGATACCTAGATGAATTAAGGCTTCCTTGACAAACAAGCTTCAAGCTCTTGATGAATTCTTGATCAAAATGACAAATAAAGAACATAGGGATCCATATATGATTCTTATAACCAAAGTGTACCCTTTCTAACTTGATCCCTTGCATTGAGGGTCTCAAACCTTGGTTGTGAGCTTGATGAGGCACAAATGGACACACACACTACCTACAAAAGAAACAAAGTTATACTAGACATATTTTTGGATTTTGGTTAGTAAACAAAGAAAATAAAGTATGATACAATCACAAATGCTTGGTGATATCTTCCAATATAAACCCAATGAATGATAGGTGATGAGGATACCAAGGTAGGGTCCCAATGCTAATGCAAAGCCATGAGATGGCATGAGGGATCGTAGGGGTTAAAACTGGGGTCTTACAGTTGCCTCTAGTTAAGGTCATTCTATTCGGGGATGTGAAGGTTAAAATCTTTGTATCAACGCGGTAGAATGAACTTAAATAATAATAACAATAAACAAATTTTGGTCCCTGTCGCATCCTGCGAAAAATCAACCGGCGAGCTCAAACAAAAATACAACACAGAGCCGCCACTAAACGTTATTTATCCCAAGATAGGGAAAGGAAACGCTCAGAGAAACCTGGAAAGGAAATGGTCTCGCGACCAAAGAGACAGGGTAAGGGAGTCGGTTACGCAAGGGGAAGGTATTAGCACCCCTCACGTCCGTCGTACTCGACGGGATCCACGTCCTAGAATAAAGAAAAGGTTGCTAAACATCACACACACACACGGGGAACGCAGGTGGGGTTAAGAGAAACGGGCTCGATAAGGTATCGCACCTTATGCCTACATATCTTGTCTGGAACAAGAATCAGAGCCTCTGTAGTTCGGCTTACGCACGCCAAACAACATAAAACATACAAACAAGCAAGGGTGGCAAACATGGAGCCCGACAACCACTTGATGGAATTACGTCGGCATCCGAACCAAAACACACTCAAAAGGGCAAACATGGAGCCCGACAGCCAATTCTGGGCTTACGTCAGCATCCGAGCCAAAACACACAATCAGATAACAATTAAACACACGCAAAAAAGAAAAAGGTTGCCCGGAGTGGTCTCGCACGACCACCTGCCTACATACCTTGTCTGGAACAAGGATCAGGGCGATGTAGTTCCCCTGAAAGGGACTGAATTGCTAACCAGAAACCGGGGAAAGATACACAACTAGGGAGCTGAGACTCGAGCCTAATGTTGTCATGCATCGTTAACCCTAAGTTCGGTTTTCTATCCTACTTGCATAAGCAAACTAACCTAACCAGGAAAGAAGCTAGCACACAAGCATACAATCATATATCATCAAATGAGAACAGGTATCTCAAACAAGCATGTCAATCAGATATCCACATAACACGCACTATAGCCAAACAAGGGGGCTCAATCAATCAGGTTTGACTGCCTAAGCAATCGTCTGTACAGGCTGTGTTTGCTCTTAACCTTGCCATTACGAGGCTAAGGTGAAGCAGATGATGGGATGAAGTGAGGATCAGACCTCACAGCTCTTATCCCTAACCAGGGAGAGCTGACAAATGAGCATGGGTCCAGAATAGGGGAACCCTTCTATACTCGATGACTCTGACTCAATGTGCACTGCACAAGATCTTGGGCTTTTGATCTCAATGCTACAACCATGTAATGGGAGCAAGGAGAAGACTCACTGAATAGTGGGGGACAGACTGCTTGTCCCTACCTTCCACCAATTGCCTTATTTGAAGGACTTTCACCTGCTTGGGCTTAAAAATAAACAACCACAATCATTGCCTCTTAAGGAGGACTTCAGACATTTTGCCCGGCCCGGTAACAGCCGGGTCTCCAGACTACATGAAGTCAAGAGGACCTACCTCAATGCAAGTTGCTTAAGCAAAGCAAAGCAATAGTTCACAAGGAACTAAGCAACTAAAGTACCTGGAAACAATCAAACACAGTTAGTACTCAGACAGACAAAACCAAACAGCAAGTTCAATCAATCAATCTATACAAAGCAATGCACAACAAAGCAAGCTCGAAGCTTAAGCCCAAGCTTCAAAACCTACAAAACAATGTTATGTTAGTGTACAAACATCAACAACATCAATTAAAATTGATTTGGATCATTCTCCATGTGCACTATGCTTTTGATCCTGAAAAATCAAGCAAATATTAGCAACAAGACCACTAGGCTAAGCCTAGGGTCCAAAGGCAAGAAAAATTCCTAAACAGCAAGGTATTCACCAACCAATCTCAAATTAATGTCAAACAAGAGCAAACACACTTGGCCTCATGTTTATATCATTCATCATGCTCATGTTATGCACAAAATAAGGCAAACTAGTTCAAATGAAGCACCAAGCATACAAACAGAACTATTGCATCCAAATCCACATCAAAACAATTCCAAAAATTCTCAAATAAATTACACCTAAACAGGGGATATTAAAGGTCTACCATGTCAAATTTGAGATCATTTGGGCAAATGGAACCATATCAATGAAAATCAACAAAAACAGACACAATCATGGGCTCCAAATCACAACATCAATACATGCTTCCACTTCAAAAATTCATAACTCAATGAAAACAAAAAATAAATGGATGGGACCAAAACAGGGATGTTCCATCATGTGTCTATTTCAAGCATATCAAATTTCATGATCATTCAATACTATATGAGCATTTCACAAAAGATTTGCCAACCTATGTCACATGAACTTGCAATTTCAACCACCAGAGATGAAAAATACCAAACAATTTGAAACTGCAATGTAAAATTCCACAAAAATTCACATAGCATCTTAACATGTTAATCAACCATCATGCAAAATTTCACATTAATCCAACAAGTATAGGTCACTCAAAAAAATCCAGCAAGTTGACATAATGAGGTATGACACAAATTGTCACACCTAAGTTCCAAAATTTGCTGCTCATTGACCAGGTATCAAAAATGCATGAAATTTACATATAAATGAACATCAATGAGTCCACAATCATCACAAAAATTTTCAAGAATTTATTTGCAAGCATGTGCATTTCACAATTAAAATGGTAAAGTGTGTCGAAATGTCATACATGTGAAAGAACCTTAGGTCAAACCAAAAATATACCATGCACAACTTTGACCAATAGGTCAAAAAAATTCTACACTCAACCACAAAGTCAACACAAAAATTTCCATATTTTTCTGAATTTTCTACTATTTTTTATGAATTATTAAACATGTTAATGAATTTTTTAAGAATTAATTAAATTAATTAAATGTGCCAATGGCACAATTGTAATTATGTGGCGCGGTGGAGGGAAACATCCAGTTTGAAATTTTGAACAGAATTCTGGATCAAACAGTAAAAAACAGAAAACTCACTCTCTCTTCCTCGCGCGTTTTCCAGAAACGGCGTAAACATGATGAACACCAAAACTTAACGAAAATTAACATGCGTATACTCGTTAGAACCGTCTCTTAACATGCAATCCAAATATGAACTCGATTTAACCTAATTGTTCCTAAATCAAACGAATCGAAGAAGTTAGGGTTTATGTTCATAACTTCAATTCCAGATTTCGCAGCCTACGGTCTACCATTCACAAAACTAAAACCATTACGATACTCTACGTGAAATGAACTTTAAAACACATATGACCATTAAGCATATTGTGAAATTCGAAATTCACTCACCTGGAAATTGCAGCGCCGGAATCGGATGAATTCGTGTGTTTTGGCTTCAAACAGATGTTGTATAATGATGAGGAAGATGTTTGATGCGCTTGCTTCAAGTCCAGATCGCTTCTAGTGCTTGAATTCGAGTTTCGCCATTGATGAGGCACTTTTGGACAGCCGCGATTACAAACCTTTTCCTTCCAAACTCCCAAAACAGATTGAGATGACGATGAGAGGAGATGAATGCAAAAAGAATCTCGCAAATCGAACCAATATTGAAGAAGATTGATGAATTTGAAGCTTTGGTGTTCTTGAGAAAAATTTGAGAGAATGAAGAGGTTTTTGATCCAACTTTGGTAATTGTGAAATTCTGTTATGTTTAACATGTGATTAAGCTTATATATGTTGCACTAAACCATGCTTAATCAAGTTAATTAGCAAAAATGGATTTGTTAATGAAAGTGTAATTTCCAAATGAGGGGTAAAAATGGAATTTCACTATGCCAGCTAGTGCCACCTGTTTTGACAGCACATACACCTTTCAATTATCACATGTGAGCTGTAGAAACTTGCCTTATACTCATTGGATGTGTAAATCTCAAAATCACCATGTGGATGCATTTGTCCATTTTTAACCATCCCACTTTTCAAGCCAAATCTCAATCCAAAAGCCTTAGCCATGAAATGATGCTTCCAACACACTCTAAATTCCATTTATGAGGTGTAGCAAAAAGTCCCATTCAAAAATTCCAATTATTTTGAAAGTTGGACAATTTTGCCCCTGATCCAATTCAGCTGTCCAGTTGAAAAGTGACTTTTTGCCTTGGCCACTTTTGGGAAAATCCAATTATGCACCCTCAAAGTACATGTTAAATGGAGTTTGTGCATATAAAGAACTTGCAATTTGGACAAAGCATGTGGAAATTATGGCCTCCTGATTACAGGTAATTTCTGAATTTCACTGAGCCCTAATTTTCAAACCATACATTGGATTTTCAAGTTCTTGGACTTTTTGGAAAGGTGAGAACAAGATATACAACTTTCATGTTGAACAAATTTTCATTTGAAGCTTCCTTGGACACGTGGCTTTGAGGTCAAAAACTTTTCATTTTTGGAAACTTCAATTACAAGTCACTTTCTATTTTTGGCAGTTTGTGTCCTGACTTGATTTTCTTCATTCTTGAGCTTTGAGATGTCAAATAACACTTGTTCCAACATGAATGAAGTGTATCCAACTCATTTCCTCCTCCAAATCCATCAGATCATGTACAGTTGACCACAGTTGACTTTTTCATCTGACAGATGAATTTGGCCATGCATAGATCAAATTAAGCCCCAATCTTCAACTGAAATGGCTCAAGGGTTAAACCCTAGCCTTAATAAGCTCAATAAAATCACAATATAATCATAGAATGAACCCCATAACCATCATTAATCCCATCTCCTGATTAAACCCTGATTGGCCCAATGCAACTGATTAGGGTTGACCAATGGTCAAAACCCTAATCTCAAGGAATCCTGCTTCAACACTTGGTTCTTCTGATGATAACCAACCATGATGATGATGATGTATCATTGCAATCAAGATGAAGACCAACATCCATTGAGAGTCATGAAACCCTAATTCACAGTCCAATCCTCAGATGGCCCATGATCAGTCAATAAACCCTAGGCTTGCACTTTGACTTCCTCATCTCCTGATCAAGACTTGGGAAGATGGCTTGCATAATGTAACCACATGATATGCAACATGAAATGCCTAATGTCCTAAAATGAAATGCAATATGATAATGCTAGTCCCAAGAGAGGAGGGCAAATTTTGAGGTGTTACAGCTGCCCCTATTCAATCCACTGTGAACCTGTTGATATGAATAGCCTCGGCTTTCAGATGATCAGGATGAAGAGTGATTGAATACCAAGAAACAGACGAACAATTTGCACTCTGATGGGATATAATTAACAGCGCCTGTCAGCATCGGCGAAGAAACAAACTCGACACATCGACCTGGGTACCAAAATAAATGGTAACGCAGGGATAACCATGGCCTGAACACCACTCATCCGCTCGGGATTATTATTCCTTTCTTTTTTCATGCTTTTCTTGGACCCCGAAATTTTCTTCTTTTCTTTTTTTCATTTTCTTGAACCCCGAACGTTTCTCTGCTTCTTTTTCTTATTTTCTTGAACCCCGAAATTTTCTCTGTGCAAACGATCCTCGGACCTCTGCATTTGAACCCCAGAAAATGCCTCAGCACTCCTTTTTGCCAACATAATGAACCCCGATCTCCAGTTTGAACCCCAGTCGCCTGACGATAACTCTCGATCGCCAGAATGAACCCCGTTCTCCAGAAAATGTATCCACATTTCCTTTTCTCCATTTGAACCCCGTCTCCAGAAAATGTATCCACATTTCCTTTTCTCCATTTGAACCCCAGAAAATGCCTCAGCACCTCCTTTTCTCCAATCTCTCGTGATAATTCCGCTGGCAACGCCGGAAATAACACCAAACCACTCTGAGGGCGACATGTCAGAGGGCAAACCTTCATAAAGAAGGTAGCATGTGTATCTCTTCCTCAGAAGACACCTATAACGACCTCCATTGGCATCCGCCAAAGCCTAAGGTGACACATGAACAGAAGACGCTCCTAAGGACCTCATCCCGGATACAATCTTCAACTCCATCTTCATTTGAACCCCAGAATCGCGCGGATCGCGTAACGTCTTCTGATATCATTCCCATCTCTGTCCGACGGAAACATTTCCTCCAATATCGCACTACTGGGGAACACTGCTGATCTGACGTCATGGTACCACACTCCTCAGAGTAACACTTTCAACCAGACACTGACTGATGACTGGGAGAAAACTCGACGTTTACTGGACATCGAACAATGATGTTGACAGGACATCGAACAATGATGTTTACAGGACATCGAACAATGATGTTGACAGGACATCGAACAATGATGTTGACAGGACATCAAACAAGGATGTTGACAGGACATCAAACAAGGATGTTGACAGGACATCAAACAATGATGTTGACAGGACATCAAACAAGGATGTTGACAGGACATCAAACAAGGATGTTGACAGGACATCAAACAAGGATGTTGACAGGACATCAAACAAGGATGTTGACAGGACATCAAACAAGGATGTTGACAAGACATCAAACAATGATGT
This sequence comes from Lathyrus oleraceus, assembly GCF_024323335.1. NCBI lineage: Eukaryota > Viridiplantae > Streptophyta > Magnoliopsida > Fabales > Fabaceae > Lathyrus > Lathyrus oleraceus. Next base: position 293,827,648 of record NC_066581.1, on the reverse strand, counting down.
TGACAGGACATCAAACAAGGATGTTGACAAGACATCAAACAATGACCGACCAGACATTAAACAATGACTGGGAAATAACTCGACGTTTACTGGACATCGAATGATGATGTTTACTGACACCAAAGAAAGCTCGACCAGACACTTACTGATGACTGGGAAATACTGTTGTTCCAAACTCACAATGCTGAACTCCTCGGAGTATCGTCTTCATTGTCCAGCACAACCCATCCTCAAGCGGTAACCACGGCTTCAATCGCGCTGATCGCGTAACATTCTCCAATCTTCATTCCCATCTCGGCCCGACGGAAAAGCTTCCTCCAGTATCGCACTACTGGGGTACATCTCTGATCCAATCATGAGGCTAAACTCTTCGGAGTAACACCTTCACTGTCTGACACAACCACTTCTCAAACGGTAACCACGGCTTGAGACTAGCTCTATGCTTGCAACAATGATGCATGATCTTTTTCTGCGTAATGCTCCATAATTATGGAAATGCTACGCGATTTATTATTTTTCTATGCAACATGCTATGCTTATTCTACATGATGAATGCATACAAAGTATCCCTCTCAGGGACTCTTCTGAAGAGCTCGAGACATTCTGCTGAGGAACTCGACATTGCTCCAACTCCACCCTACTGGGGAATAGCACTGCTGTTGGGAAAAGGTAACCCTTGCTGGGGAAGAACCTCCTTTGCGCCCAATCCACTCGAGAAACCGCTGGGGATAATTACCACCAACGCTCTGCGGGGATACAACAGTCTTGACTTGCTGAGGATATCAATCCTGACTCCGCTTCGGGAAAACCCTCACAGATACCTGTTGACTCCGCTGGGGAAAACGAGATGTAGACCTGTGCTGGTCCATCGTCCCTAAGCGAGTCCTTCCTAGCGTTTTAGGATTAGTTTGGGTTGCTTATTGTGTGTTATTTATTGCATTTATTATGCTAACCAGTGTGTATCTATATTTGCATTAATGTCTGCATGCATCATACTATCATGTTGTTGCCGTCCTCTTTGCAGGTGGTTCCTCTGTGTGGGGTGGGTGTTCTGAGTGGGGCTAAAACCCAGGCCCGAGTATACACCTAGGATTCGTGTGGTCTCGCGTCGCTCACATGTCGGTTGGGCATGATGTTGCGACGTGACATACCACAAGCCGGACGAGGTTCATCTGAGAAATGCTCTTCCAGTGGGATTTTCCACTTTGGTTGGGTTATCTCTTTTGGACTGTTGACTCTGGTGACCGATCATTTCCCGGATCTTTGGTTCAGACGATCTCAGGAGAGCTACAATGGCACACCCGAAAGGGCAAACCCATTGAGTATCTCTGCCCGATTGTCGAGACTATTATCCGCCTTAGGATGACCTGATTAGAATTTACCTGTGAGGGGAAGGTGATTCTTTCAGATGCATGTTCAGATGCATTGCTCAGATGGTGACTTTTTGTTCCGTGGATCAGAGTCCTATTTATAATTCGGATTTATGGTCATGTATTGCCGAGACGCCGGAGTGCTGTCCGTGATTTATCAGTGGGGATCCGTTTATTTCAGGATTCCCCGGGCCGAGTTATTTATCAGTGGGGATCCGTTTATTTCAGGATTCCCCGGGCCGATTCAGAGATTGTGGGATGGGTCTGCTCAGAGACTGATGATGATGATGATGATGTATCTGTCTTCCGTTTATTTCGGAACCCTTGAGATGGATTGGTGGTTACAGATTCCTCAGATGGTTGTGATCAGTTCAGAGATCAGGGCTGTGATTCAGAGCAACAAATTATCAGATGACTTGGAGGATGGCCCATTGCATTCATCTGCATCATTCTCATTTCGCATTCATCTGCATTGAACCTATGTCTAGCCATATGGGGAGTATTATTGATTGAGAATCTGGTTGAGAGACATCTGGATGTCAAAATGTTATTGGTGAAATGTTATCTGTCTCGATGAAACCAGAATCAAAAGACAGAATCTTCCTCATATGGATGGACGTCGCATTCATGCATATTAACCTGTTTGCTGTTTCGCCAGCTGTCGCATCCTGCGAAAAATCAACCGGCGAGCTAAAAACAAAACACACACAGAGCCGCCACTAAACGTTATTTATCCCAAGATAGGGAAAGGAAACGCTCAGAGAAACCTGGAAAGACATGGTCTTGCGACCAGAGAGAAAAGGTTCGGGAGTCAGTTACGCGAGGGGAAGGTATTAGCACCCCTCACGTCCTAGGTACTCCTAGGGATCCACGTCCTAGAATAAAGTATAGGTTGCTAAACATCACACACACACACAAGGGAACGCAGGTGGGGTTAGGAGAAACGGGCTCGATAAGGTATCGCACCTTATGCCTACATATCTTGTCTGAAACAAGAATCAGAGCCACTGTAGTTCGGCTTACGCACGCCAAACAACACAAAACATACAAACAAGCAAGGGTGGCAAACATGGAGCCCGACAACCACCAGATGGAATTACGTCGGCATCCGAACCAAAACACGCACAAAAGGGCAAATGTGGAGCCCGACTGCCAATCACTGGGCTTACGTCGGCATCCGAACCCAAACATGCACAAAACGGCAAACGTGGAGCCCGACAGCCACTTACTGGACTTACGTCGGCATTCGAGCCCAAACATACAATCAGATAACAAACAAACACAAACAAACACACGCAAAAAAGAAAAAGGCGCCCGGAGTGGTCTCGTACGACCACCTGCCTACATACCTTGTCTGGAACAAGGATCAGGGCGATGTAGTTCCCCTGAAAGGGACTAAATTGCTAACCAGAAACCGAGGGGAAAACACGACACTAGGGAGCTGAGACTCGAGCCTAATGTTGTCATGCATCGTTAACCCTAAGTTCGGTTTTCTATCCTACTTGCATAAGCAAACTAACCTAACCAGGAAAGAAGCTAGCACACAAGCATACAATCATATATCATCAAATGAGAACAGGTATCTCAAACAAGCATGTCAATCAGATATCCACATAACACGCACTATAGCCAAACAAGGGGGCTCAATCAATCAGGTTTGACTGCCTAAGCAATCGTCTGTACAGGCTGTGTGTGCTCTTAACCTTGCCATTACGAGGCTAAGGTGAAGCAGATGATGGGATGAAGTGAGGATCAGACCTCACAGCTCATATCCCTAACCAGGGAGAGCATCTGACAAATGAGCATGGGTCCAGAATAGGGGGAACCCTTCTATACTCAGAGACTCTGACTCAATGTGCACTGCACGGGATCTTGGGCTAGGATCTCAATGCTACAACCATGTAATGGGAGCAAGGAGAAGACTCAACTGAATAGTGGGGGGTAGACTGCATACCCCTACCTTCCACCAATTGCCTTATTCAAAGGACTTTCACCTGCTTGGGCTTAAAAATAAACAACCACAATCATTGCCTCTTAAGGAGGACTTCAGACATTTATTTGCCCGGCCCGGTAACAGCCGGGTCTCCAGACTACATGAAGTCAAGAGGACCTACCTCAATGCAAGTTGCTTAAGCAACGCAAAGCAAAAGTTCACAAGGAACTGAGCAACTAAAAGTACCTGGAAACAGTCAAACACAGTTAGTACTCAGACAGACAAAACCAAACAGCAAGTGTTCAATCAATCAAACTATACAACTCAATACACAACACAAGGCAAGCTCAAAGCTCAAGCCAAAGCTTCATCACCTACAAAACAATGTTATGTTAGTGTACAAACATCAACAACATCAATTAAAATTGATTTGAATCATTCTCCATGTGCATTATGCCTTTGATCCTGAAAAATCAAGCAAATATTAGCAACAAGACCACTAGGCTAAGCCTAGGGTCCAAAACAAGAAAAAATCCTTAAACAGCAAGGCATTCACAAACCAATCTCAAATTAAAGCCAAACAAGAGCAAACATCATTGGTCTCATGTTTATATCATTCACCATATCCAATTCATGCACAAAACAATCCATATTGGTTCAAAGGAAGCATCAAATATGCAAACAGAACTATTGCATTCAAATCCACATCAAAACACATCCAAAAATTCTCAAATTAATTACACCTAAACAGGGGATAATCAAGGTCTACCATGTCAAATTTGAGCTCAATTGGGCAAATGAAACCATGTCAATGAAAATCAACAAAAACAGACACAATTATAGGCTCCAAATCACAACATCAATACATGCTTCCACTTCAAAAATTCATAACTCAATGAAAACAGCAAAGAAATGGATGAGACCAAAACAGGGGTGTCACATTATGTGTCTATTACAAGCATGTCAAATTTCATGACCATACAATACCATATGAAAATTTCCCAATCAATCTACCAACATGTATCCTATGAGCTTGCAAAATCATTCACCAGAAATGAAAAATCATTATCAATTAGAAAATGCAGTGAAAAATTCTACAAACATTCCCATAGCTTCCTAACATGTCAACTAAGCATCATGCAAAATTCCACTCAATTCTAACAAGTATAGGTCCACCAATTAAATTCCACCAGTTGACATCAAGAGGTGTGACACAAATTGTCACACCTAACTTCCAAAATTCATAACTACATGACCAGGTATCAAAAATGCATGAAATTTACATGGAAACAAACCTCATCCAGTCAAGAATCATCACAAAAATTGGCAAGAATTTATTTTATGATATGAGCATTTCATGTATCAATTGGCAAAATGTAGCAAAAATGCACACATGTGAAAAAACCCTAGGCCAAATAATATTAATACCAAGCACAACTTTGACCAATAGGTCAAAAAAATTCTACACAAGTCAACAAAGTCAAGGAAAAATTCCTCACAATTTTAGGAATTTTTTACTATTTTTTATGGATTTTTTAATGTGTTAAAATATTTTTTAGAAATTAAATGAATTAATTAAAAAGCATAATGGCATGTTTGTAATTATCACATGGCGGGAGCGGGAAACACAGAATTTGAAATTTCAAATGATTTTCTGGATCAAACAAGCATTTCTCATCGTCTTCCTCTCAACAATTCCCAGAATTTGCCAGAAAATTCAAGAACAACAAAAACACGAATCAACACCAAAATCAACATGCGGATAGTCCTTAGAACCGTCTCAATGTAAGGATCTCGAATCTCAACTCAATTCAACCTAAGGATTTCTAAATCTCTTGAATCGATGAGCTTAGGGTTTGTACTCATAATTTCGATTCCAGATCTCTCAGCCTATGGTCAACCATTTGCTAAGCTACAACTATCATTAGAACCTACGTGAAAAGATCTTTCGAACGCATATAAGCATTAAGCAAATGGTGAAATTCGAAATTCACTCACCTGGAAATTGCAGCGCCGGAATCGGATGAATTCGTGTGTTTTGGCTTCAAACAGATGTTGTATAATGATGAGGAAGATGTTTGATGCGCTTGCTTCAAGTCTAGATCGCTTCTAGTGCTTGAATTCGAGTTTCGCCATTGATGAGGCACTTTTGGACAGCCGTGATTACAAACCTTTTCCTTCCAAACTCCCAAAACAGATTGAGATGACGATGAGAGGAGATGAATGCAAAAAGAATCTCGCAAATCGAACCAATATTGAAGAAGATTGATGAATTTGAAGCTTTGGTGTTCTTGAGAAAAATTTGAGAGAATGAAGAGGTTTTTGATCCAACTTTGGTAATTGTGAAATTCTGTTATGTTTAACATGTGATTAAGCTTATATATGTTGCACTAAACCATGCTTAATCAAGTTAATTAGCAAAAATGGATTTGTTAATGAAAGTGTAATTTCCAAATGAGGGGTAAAAATGGAATTTCACTATGCCAGCTAGTGCCACCTGTTTTGACAGCACATACACCTTTCAATTATCACATGTGAGCTGTAGAAACTTGCCTTATACTCATTGGATGTGTAAATCTCAAAATCACCATGTGGATGCATTTGTCCATTTTTAACCATCCCACTTTTCAAGCCAAATCTCAATCCAAAAGCCTTAGCCATGAAATGATGCTTCCAACACACTCTAAATTCCATTTATGAGGTGTAGCAAAAAGTCCCATTCAAAAATTCCAATTATTTTGAAAGTTGGACAATTTTGCCCCTGATCCAATTCAGCTGTCCAGTTGAAAAGTGACTTTTTGCCTTGGCCACTTTTGGGAAAATCCAATTATGCACCCTCAAAGTACATGTTAAATGGAGTTTGTGCATATAAAGAACTTGCAATTTGGACAAAGCATGTGGAAATTATGGCCTCCTGATTACAGGTAATTTCTGAATTTCACTGAGCCCTAATTTTGAAACTATACATTGGATTTTCAAGTTCTTGGACTTTTTGGAAAGGTGAGAACAAGATCTACAACTTTCATGTTGAACAAATTTTCATTTGAAGCTTCCTTGGACACGTGGCTTTGAGGTCAAAAACTTTCCATTTTTGGAAACTTCAATTACAAGTCACTTTCTATTTTTGGCAGTTTGTGTCCTGACTTGATTTTCTTCATTCTTGAGCTTTGAGATGTCAAATAACACTTGTTCCAACATGAATGAAGTGTATCCAACTCATTTCCTCCTCCAAATCCATCAGATCATGTACAGTTGACCACAGTTGACTTTTTCATCTGACAGATGAATTTGGCCATGCATAGATCAAATTAAGCCCCAATCTTCAACTGAAATGGCTCAAGGGTTAAACCCTAGCCTTAATAAGCTCAATAAAATCACAATATAATCATAGAATGAACCCCATAACCATCATTAATCCCATCTCCTGATTAAACCCTGATTGGCCCAATGCAACTGATTAGGGTTGACCAATGGTCAAAACCCTAATCTCAAGGAATCCTGCTTCAACACTTGGTTCTTCTGATGATAACCAACCATGATGATGATGATGTATCATTGCAATCAAGATGAAGACCAACATCCATTGAGAGTCATGAAACCCTAATTCACAGTCCAATCCTCAGATGGCCCATGATCAGTCAATAAACCCTAGGCTTGCACTTTGACTTCCTCATCTCCTGATCAAGACTTGGGAAGATGGCTTGCATAATGTAACCACATGATATGCAACATGAAATGCCTAATGTCCTAAAATGAAATGCAATATGATAATGCTAGTCCCAAGAGAGGAGGGCAAATTTTGAGGTGTTACAGTCCCTAAGAGACCTCGTGATGCATATGATATAAATGCAAAATAATCTTTGTGGGGGATATATTGCAAGGAAAAGAATAAGGGAGAGATTGAAAATCCACAGGAGCATAATGCATTCCATAAGGAAAACTCACTGAGGGGACAGAGACTCTAGGGATAAAAAGCTATGCGCATACTAGACTATGACTTAAAACTGCTGGAGACATGAGGGGATTTCCATGAAAATAAATCAATGGAAAGACTCAGACTGGGAAAAAGAATCTGCATGTATCGGAATAACAACCAACACAACAAGAAACATCCACTAGGGAAGGCGTAAATCAGAACAAGGCTGAAATATCCAAACACTCAAAAAGGAAATTTGATTTCACAAAGAAATACGAATCCAGACTCAACTGGGGAAGAAAAACGTCAACAAAGGAGTAAAAGAGATGTATTATCTACCACCTGTTACTGGGTAGAAAGATAATACACTCGGGCAGAGGGACATCTGTTACCAGTTAAGATAAACATATCAAGGATGACTCGCTGAGAAAAATGAGGAATATCCTTACCGTTTACTGGGTAAGAATAACCTACTATAGAAAATGAAGAAATAGGATTTACAACTACTTGGTACTGGGCCGAAGACCGAAAGAAGAATATCTGTTACCGATTAAGGTAAACGTATCAAGGAAAGACTGTCGGAGAGAATCACCAACTACCAGTCACTAGGCAGCTTAACAAAGGCGATCGACCACAAAAACGTAGGATTTATATCTACCAGTTACTAGGTACAAGACCAAAGGAAAGAATATCCGTTACCGATCAGGCTAAACATATCAAGGATAAACTACCATAAATAAATAGGATTTACAATTACCAATTATTAGGCAGAAGACCGAAGGAAAGAATATTCGTTACCAGTTTGGGTAAACATATCAAGGATAAACTACCATAAAGAAATAGGATTTATAACTACCAGTTACTGGGCAGAAGACCAAAGGAAAGAGTATCCATTACCGGTTAAGGTAAACATATCAAGGATATACAACCAAAAAGAAATAGGATTTATAACTATCAATTACTAGGCAGAAGACCAAAGGAAAGAATATCTGTTACCTACCAATTAGGGTAAACATACCAAGGATAGACTTGTTGGGAAAGAAGGATTTATAACTACCTGTTATTTGGTAGAATACCAAACATGTGAGAATATTCATTACAGGTTAAGGTAAACATATCAAGGATAAACTCGCTCGGGAAACAAAAACGAATCCACTGGAGAAATCAAAGAAGTAAATTACCTTTTATCGGTTACTGGATAAATTAACACAGGTAAAGTACCAACATCAATAAGGATATCACCAGTTACTGGGTAATCAACTCTTGGGGACCAAAAGATCTATCTAGGTAAGAACTAAAAAGAAACAGTCAAACAAGAATCAACCCAATGGGGATATAACTCAAGAGGAGTGGTTCTATCCAGATAATGAATTGGGGAGGAAACAAAAATAATAATCATCCATGAGGAAATAACTCAGTGGGGAAGAAGAAAGGATAAACTCTTTCTACTTAAGGGGCTAATACTCTACATTGAAAGAGGACAGACACACCAAATATGCATGGGGAAATGATATCACCAAAGCAAGGGATCCGAAAAACTAGGTCAATATGTAAAAAATGCACAATGAAATATCTGATGCTATGTTCATGCATGTATATGCACAAGTACGTATATGATCATGTTTACAAACGAGCACAAAGGATACAAACATGAAGATCCAATCATCACAACTAGATACTCGGTTGATCTCAACAAGATGGGAATACCAACTAGAGAACCTGCTAGGGATGAAAATAAATCATCGAGGATATAAATCATATCTTCAAATATTCAATCCCCTGGGAATAACACACACCCATGTACTCAAGGAAGACTGGGGATATTATAATCTAAATCAAATGCTCAACTCTGGTTGGGGAAAGTCATACAAAACATGCATCTGACCAAAAACTGTTGAAGACTCAACGCTCAGAGGAAACGAAGAATATATACATATCGGTAGCAATTATGAGGGATCAAAACAAATCCAACTTCAAAACTCGACTCTCAAGAGAGGAGGAAATAAATGCTAGGGGGATAAGAAATGATTGACACATATCTTGCTTAAAGCTCAAACTCTCTGAGAGAGGAGAAAGTACAGCTTGGCACCTCTGCGGGTGAGGAAAGTACTGCTGAGAACATCAACCAACAAGCTAAGGATAAGAAGGATCTGCTGAGGATCCACATCTTAAAGCTGAGGGATATATATATATATATATATATATATATATATATATATATATATATATATATATATATATATATATATATATATATATATATATATATATATATATATATATATATATATATATATATATATATATATATATATATATATATATATATATATATATACTTTGAAGTATATATATATATATATATATACTTTATATATATATATATATATATATATATATACTTCAAAGTATATATATATATATATATATATATATATATATATATATATATATATATATATATATATATATATATATATATATATATATATATATATATATATATATACTTTGAAGTATATATATATATATATATATATATATATACTTCAAAGCCACAAGTCAATGTTGCGGGGAATTTTAGGTAAACACCATATCAAATGGGAGACATATATATATATATATATATATATATATATATATATATATATATATATATATATATATATATATATATATATATATATATACTTCAAAGCCACAAGTCAATGTTGCAGGGAATTTTAGGTAAACACCATATCAAATGGGAGACAAACCTATAGGGGAAGATTTCGTCAATACTGCTCAGAATCAAACAAAGTCTTGAATGGGGAGATCTTTCGTTAGAATAGGAAACTCCGTTGGTAATCTACGTCACAACAAGAGGCAAAAATTTGAGTGGGGAAACATACATTTTACTGGGGATTCCATCAATCAATATCAACTATGTGGGGACTTCACTTGGGAATAAAATTTGACAGGACAAATCATGCGCCACACGAGGATGCAATCAAAAACATATTCCTTAAGAGGAAAAACAACAGTCACAAGACTCTTCTTGGAGATTAAGAAAGAAACCAATTCCAAGGTACCAAAATAACCATCCAAACCTGCAGGAACTCGCAAATGGGAAACACTGCCACGACTATGCAACAACCAAATAAAGGTGTTAGGGATCCGTGAACCAAATAAAGGTTTTACCGGAGATCCAAGGTTCAATCACAATATAAATGCAAATCGAGGGTGAAATTCATGAAGACTCACAACTGGGGAGAGAATGATGAACTACAAGGAGAACAACACATCAGCCACAATGGGGATAAACGGAGAACTATTTGGGGGGGGAAATATCTCCAAACAAACTGCTTGGCGAAGAAAAGAATGCTTCACACTTCAAGACTTACCATTCTTAGATTGCTGTTGACATTCCTTTTTGAATTCAATATTCTTAATGCCTTATTATTTCAGAAAAATGTTTATTGCATTGATTTATTTATTTCAAAATTATCATCATAAAAATACAATTTAAACAGAAACAAATAAGAATTACAATCAATTGGATAAAAGCTCAACTTTATTTAACAAAATGGTAGTCTATAAATGGCAGGACTCCATGGATCTTTACAAAGTTTGAAAATGGTAATTTATATGGAAAAGGACTACATTGAATACAATGACCACTACTCTTCCTACCAACTCTGAAATCCATTGTGCTTTATCCTTGGTCGAGAATGATGAATCATAACCAAATGATTGTCAATGATGCTTCAACGAACAGGTCTAGCCGGATGCAGTTACTTGTTATAATCCCTAATTTTTTCCTAGATTTCCCCAAGGTGGGGTACTCAATCTACCAAGACGATTCTTCTGTTTTATGTCTCTAACTTTTGCTTGGATCGCCCTTTCGTGTTTTCAATCCGCCGAGATGCTCATTTTTGCCTAAGCCATCCTTTCGGGTCTTCAACTTAGCGATGTGTTCTTTTCTTTTTTAGGCGAAGTATTTCTTGACTGCATCAGCGTTCACAGGACGAGTGAACTCTTCACTATCCACAGTTGTAAGAATCAATACACCGCCTGAGAGTGCCCTCTTAACAACATATGAGCCTTCATAGTTATGACTACATATGCCCTTAGAATCAGGTTTACAAGATAAGATTTTCTTGAGCACGAGGTCACCTTCTCGGAACACACGAGGTTTGACCTTCTTATCAAAAGTTTTATTCATTCTCTATTGATATAGCTGACCATGGCATATGGCAGTCAATCTTTTCTCTTCAATTAAATTCAATTGATCATATATGCTTTGGCACCATTCAACTTCAATCGACTTGGCTTCCATTAACACACTCATTGATAGGATCTCAACCTCTACGGGGAGCACAACTTACATTCCATAAACAAGAGAGAAAGGGGTTGGCCCTATCAAAGTGCGAATGGGTGTACAGTACCCATGCAAAGCAAATGGGAGAATCTCATGCCAGTCTTTGCATGTCACAACCATCTTTTTAATATTCTTGTTCGCAACTTCAACAACCCCATTCATCTTGGGTCTATATGGGGAAGAATTATGATGTGATATCTTGAAGTCTTTGCAGAGATCTTCCACCATATTGTTATTCAAGTTTGATCTATTATCAGTAATGATCTTACTTTGCACACCATACCGACATATAATATGATTCTTGATAAACCTTATAATAACTTGCTTGGTCACATTTGCATACGATGTCGCTTCAACCCACTTTGTGAAGTAGTCAATAGCCACTAAAATGAAACGATGTCCATTTGATGCTTTAGGCTTAATCATACCAATCATATCAATTCCCCACATGGATAAGGGCCATGGAGAGGAAATGACATTCAAAAGTGTCGGAGGAACATGAATCTTATCCGCATAGATTTGACACTTGTGGCATTTCTTCACATACTTGCAACAGTCAGATTCCATTATCAGCCAATAGTAACTTGCTCTCGACATCTTCTTTGCCATTGCATGTCCGTTGGAACGAGTACCAAAGGAACCTTCATGGACTTCTGTCATCGATATGTCTGCTTTGTGTCTATCCACGCATCTGACCAAAACCATATCGAGATTTCTCTTGTAAAGCACATCACCATTCAGGTAAAAGTTACTAGCTAATCTTCTCAAAGTCTTCTTGTCTTTCAAAGATGCCCCAAGTGGGTAAATATAACTTTTGAGGAAACATTTGATATCATGGTACCATGGCTTATCATTCCTTGATCTCTTCAATAGCAAATACATGAGCTGGCCTATTGATCGGTCACCATTTTCACCATGTTTTCGTTGCTTATCTGACAAGAAACCAAGGATTGTGGGACACTGTGTATGCATTATGGTACCTTTAAAGTTTATTTTCATTTTCGTTCAGTTATAAGATCCGAGGGATTCAATGCCAGACAATGAGAAGTTCCGGCAGTCGAGGAAACAAAAATTCTCAACATAGGAGGCCTGACATGGGCCGTGTCAGGAAGAAGACAAGTCAACCCAGGAAGGACCAACACAGGGGCCTGACATGGCCTCCCGTGTCAAGTCACCTAGGGGCGTGGCAAGGCACCTTGGTCGTGTCAGGCAAAGCAGTGAGCTGACACGGCCACCCGTGTTAGCCCAGGCGCACATTTTTCCAATTTTCGGGCTTCTCACCGGGCTTGAGCTGCAGGGACGTTTTGGAGATCTCCACCTTCTGCCAAAGGATTTTCACTATATTAAGAATGTTTCTACAAGAGAAAAGATCATCTTGGAACAAGGCGAACACAGAATTGTCAAGACGATCGAGAATTACAGAGATCAAAGAATTAGGAGAGTGGAAGATTTTCATGAACGGAAGTGATTGAAGATCCAAGTCATCCAATTACTTATAATGTGTATTTTTTTTATCTTGGATATGTTTTGAACAATATGAGTAGCTAAACCCCCCAATGCTAGGGGGTGTCCTTGATTTAGATCTGTAATGACTTTGAGTTTACGATTGCATTTATAATATTATTTTTACAGTAATCTTTTGATGTGCTTAATGCTTTCTCTTTCGGACCAATCGAGATTTTTATAGGGTTATCAATTAGTCTGGACCGCCATTGATAAGTTTTTCATAAGATTACTCTACAGTAGATATCACCTAGAACTACGGATACCCTATATGAATTAGAGCATTCTTGATATAATAAGGTTTAACTTCACTGTAATTGTCTATGGACATAAAAATTAGGGTAGAATGATTAAAGGTTTTCTCACCAAAGACTTGGGAGAAAACAACCTTGAGAACTGATAGTAATTGATATTTGTTGATGCAATAGTGACTCAAAGTTGTTATAGGGACAAATTATACACCTTCCCTGACATTGTTCATCTTCCCTTGAAAACCCTTATTTTACATTATTATTTTCCTTTGCCTTTATTTTTATAATTTTGAATTAAAAAACCCCAACACTAGTTTTTGTTTAATTGAACGATGGATTTAACTCAATATTAACTTGTAGTCCTTGAGATCGACATTCAGAGAATTTCCCCCTTTATTACTATAACAGGCAAAATAATACACTTGTTATTTTTCCGATCAAGTTTTTGGCGCCGTTGTCGGGGCCTGCCAAAATATAGAGTTTAATTTTAAGTTCAATAAATTTTTTGTTGTTCTGCAATAAAATTATTTTTCTGTCATTTATATAATTTAATTTACTAATTTGTGTATGCGAGGAGAACCCTCAGCTGAATTTCTTTTTGACGCAGAAATCGTGAGAACCCTTCACCGGAGACGCAGAACCGCAAGATTAAATTACAAAGAAGAAGTTCCCTCTGATCACTCAGATTCTGAAAAAGAAACTATGGCTGGAAATCCTCTGATTCCACCTTCTCCACCTCCGGAAAGATTCCTAGGTGACTATGGAGGTGCAAACGTGTCAGGTGGTAGATTGACCATTGTCAACCAACCGGTGAATGTGACAAATTTTCAACTGCATCCTAGCACAATCAATCAACTACAAATAAACCTTTCACCATAAAGGTTAATGAAGATGCCAACAAGCACTTACAGAGATTTCTGACCATGAGTACTACTTTGAAAATTGATGGTCATAATGATGTAGTAAAAAAATTAAGAATGTTCCCGTTCACTTTACCTGAAGATGCGGAAGAATGGTTCTACTCACTCCGAGACGGAAGTATCACAACATGGGAAGAGATGGAAATTGTGTTCTTAAATGAGTATTTTCTAGCATCAATATTCCTGAGAAAAAGGTATGAAATCCTGAACTTTAAACAGAAGGATGGTGAGTCTTTGAGAGATGCTTACTAAAGATTCAAAAGGGTCTCGATGGCTTGTCTAACTCATAATATGGATTAGACTGAACAAATGCAGATGTTTGTTAACGGGATGAAAATAAAGAGAAAACAGTTGATTGATACAACAACCGATGGCTCAACCAATTTCTCAACAGCCACCGGTATTAAAAAGATTATTAAAGTGATAACTGCCAATGAGCATCTGGAATTATACGACAGGTGTACAAGCAAGCCTGAATGAGTCATTGATATGAAATTGGAAGCTAATAAAATCCGTCTGGAAGACACAATCGCTGCCGAAGTGGAAAAGAAATTAAAAGCTATGAATATAGGTACTCAATAGATAGCTCAAGTTCAACCGGCTCAAGCCATCACTTGTGAAATCTGTAATGGACCTCACCACACGGTATATTACTTTGCAACTCCTCTATAAATTGAAGAGATAAAGTTCTTAAAGTAGAATAACCCCTACTCTAATACTTACAACCCAGGTTGGAAGAATCATTCAAATTTCTCCTAGAAAGATCAGAGAGGGAATGCTCCACAATAGGGTCAAGGACAATATCAGACCCAGTATCAACAACAACAACAACAATAACAACAAACTAAAAAGGCAGACTAGGGGATTGCCATTGAAAAATTAGTCGCTCACAATATTCAATTCCAAGAGGAAACTAGAAACAATCAAAAGAACACCACTACCTCAATAAAAAATCTCAAAGTCCAGATGGGTCAGATAGCACAATAGTTAGCTTCAAATTCTCAAGCTCCAGGTACCTTGCCAAGTGGTACAGTGACAAATCCGCGTGAGCATAATAATGTTAACATTGTAGTGCCCAGAAGTGGTAAGTCAACTGAAGAACCAGAAGAAAACAGTGTGGAGGAAGATGGGTTGTTAGAGGTCGATTTAGAAATCAAAGAAACCAATAACCAAGAGGAAAAAGTTATGATAATGCCTATAAAGGAGAAAGAAAAAGTTCATAAACCAATCATCAAACTCCCTTACCCTCCGAGACAAAAGAAGAAAGATCAACATGAGAAATTTTTTGAGAAGTTTTTGAAAATGTTTAAGAAACTTGAAATAAACATTCCATTTTCTGAAGCTCTAGAACAAATGCCAATATATGCCAAATTCATGAAAGACATCATCTCCAAAAAGCACTCCACAAATATAGACCCGATCATCCCAACTGAAATGTGTAGTGCCATTCCAAGGTTTAAAAATTCATGTGAAAAAGAAAGATAGGGGGTCGATTACTATTCCTTGTACTATTGGTGATAGAAAATTCAAGAAGGCTCTGATTGATTTGGGAGCTAGTGTGAGTTTGATGCCACTATCTGTCGCATCACGCGAAAAACCGGCGGGAAAAGAAAGAAACAACAGAGCCGCCACCGTGCGTTATTTATCCCAAAAGAGGGAAAGGAAACGCTCGAAGTAAACCTAGGAAAGAACATGGTCTCGCGACCAAAGATAATGGGTTCGGGAGTCGGTTATGCGAAGGGAAGGTATTAGCACCCCTACGCATCCGTCGTACTCGACGGGATCCACGCACAATAGGAAGGAAAATGGTTGCTAAACACTGCTCAAACACACACACACTGGCTGAAAGAGACAAAAGAAACTGACTGAAACTGACTCGGCAGGATATCGTATCCTGGGCCTACTTAGTCTATCAGGCAAAGACATCAGAGTCGAAGTAGTTCGGACCGGGGAAAACAACACATGCTCGCTAGGATATCGCATCCTATGCATACGTATCTTCTCGGACGAGAGAAGAATCAGAGCATTCGTAGCTCGGCTGACACGCACACAAACGAACAAACACAGGCAAACGTGGAGCCCGACTGCCAATCACTGGACTTATATCGGCATCCGAACCAAAACACACACACACTGGAACCCAAATGCCACTCGATGGACTTACATCGGCTTCCAAGCACGCAACAACAGAACAAGTTAACAGGGAGTCGGGGACTCGAGCCTATAATTGTCAAACAACACACACCAAAAAGAAAAAGGGCGCCCGGAGAGATCAGCTCATCTCCTGCCTACGTACCTCATCTGGTATGAGGATCAGGGCGATGTAGTTCCCCTACGCAGGGACAAAGGACTAGCCTAACCAGATAACAGAGGGAGACACAACACTAGGGAGACTACGACTCGAGCCTAGATGTTGTCATGCAAAGTCGTCCCTAAGTTAAGGTTTCTAGCTAACTTGCACAGGAAGCAAGCCTATCCTAAACATGACTTGCACAGGAAGCAAGCCACACCTAACCTAACTTGCACAGGAAGCAAGGGTCTCGATTGCAACTAGGGCAAGAGAAAGGGGAGGTCTCAATCGCAACGAGGGCGAGAGAAAAGAATTAGTGTTAGTTGTTAGTCAAACTCGACAAGACATCGCATCTCGTGCCTACGTATCTCATCTGAACATGAGAATCAGAGTTGTCGTAGTTCGGCTACGGAGGGACAAAGGTCTCGATTGCAACTAGGGCAAGAGAAAGGGAAAGTCTCGATCGCAACGAGGGCGAGAGAAAGGAAAAGGCTCGATCGCAACGAGGGCGAGAGAAAGGAAAAGGCTCGATCGCAACGAGGGCGAGAGAAAAGAAAAGGCTCGATCGCAACGAGGGCGAGAGAAAGGATCGCAACGAGGGCGAAAGCAAACAAGGATTAGTCTAAACTAAACCTAACTTGCACAGGAAGCAAGTCAAACAAACATACAAGCACAGGTAGCACACACTATATACACACAAGGGGCTCACACAAGGGTTAGGTTTTAGTCGAGGGGTCATATCAACCTCAACAAACAAACCTCTGGAAATGGGTGATGGTGCTCTTAACCTTGACATTGAGAGCCAAGATGAAGCAGATGAAAGGAGATGAGGGGTGTGCCTCATTGCTCTTATCCCTGGCCAGGGAGAGCATTTGAATATCAGAAGGTGTGAGAGTTCAGAATGGGGGAACTCTATCCACAAGTGACTCTATGGATCTTGGGCTTTTACCCACTATGCATCAACACAGGTAGTGTGAGCAATGTGAGTGACACACAGACTAGCATGGGATAGGTTGCTTATCCCTTGGGTTCTGCCAATTGCCTCTTCACTTAGGAGGTCTTTGACTATGTACAAGGACAAGATTTAAACATACACAAACATTGCCTCTTAAGGAGGACTTCAGACAGTTGCCTGGCCAAGTAACAGGCCAGGTCTTCCAGACTACATGAAGAAAAAGGGATTACCTCAAAGCAAATTGCTAAATAGCAAAGCAAAGCAAGTTCTAAGCAACTAATGGTACCTGAAATAGTCAAACAGATCAGTACACAATTCACAAGTTAAAGCAAAGGAAATAGGAATCAACAGTCAAATCAGACAATCAAATATGCAAAGCACAAGACTCAAATCATGTGAGTCAAGCCACCTACAAAACCAAGAGGTTAGCTCAATGATATTCAAGTAAACTCAATCCAAAGAAATGGTCTCATAGGAGCATTTGTTGGTCAACCTGAAAACACAAGCTCAAAAGTGAGTAACAGGACCACTAGGACAAGCCTAGGGTCAAAAAGGAATGAGAAAGTCAAAACAGCAAATGAAAGTCAACCAAAATCAAGTTCAAACATTTAAGAAGCAAGCTCAATTGGTCTCAAGTTTATATCATGCATCATCATCATTTCATGAACAGTTTAAGTCAAAGCAATGCAAACAGGGGCTCATAGGAGTCAACAGCAAGACTTAGCTCAAAACCAAACATAATCAATTCCAAAAATCACCAAATAATTCATGCTCAATCACAATCCATAACATGACATGCATATAAAATTTCAGCTCAATTGGATCATAGGAAGATAGTCAATTAAAATCAGAAAGTCAAAACCAAATCAAGCAAGCACAAAGAAGTCAAGCAAACATGTATCAACTTCAAAAAATCAAAACTAAATGAAAACAGATGAGAAATGAATGGGATTAACACCAATGCAAAGCTTAAGATGTCTAGTATGCACATGTGAAATTTCATGATCATCCAATAAGATATGAGAATTTCCCAAATGGAATGGCAAGATGTGTCACACAAAGTCAACATTTGACTAGGCAGGGAAGAAAAACCTCAAACAAATAGGAAATGGCATAATTAATTCCAGGAAAATTCACACATAAACTAGACATATGAGAGAAGGTTCATGCAAAATTTCACATTAATTGGAAGCCAGGAAGCATGTCAACAAAAATCAGGAAGTTGCATATCATTGGTGTGACACAAATTGTCACACCCTACTTCAAAAATTCATATCTCAATAACCAAACATGATAAATTCAAGAACTCTACATCAAAACAAACATGAATGAGTGTAGATTAAGCACAAAAAAAAATTCAGGGTCATTGGATACATCATCACAATTTCACAATTGAATTGGCACAAGGTATAAAATATGCATACATGTCAAGAACCCTAATGCCATTAAAAATCCAGCCATCCAAAAAATCAATAAAAATTATGATAAAAAAGTAGACATCAAACAGGACATGATGCAAAAATTGGCATGAATTTTGGAATTGAAATGAGTGAATTATGAATTTTGGAAGTTGAGTAACAATTTGGAATAACATGAACAAAGTAACATGGTTTAGTGAGTCAAACAAGTTGACCAGTGGCAATTTCGTGAATATGACCTTCATTAAACCAAACGCATCGTTTCAGCCAGGGAAACCAAATATTCTGATTGGTTGATTCTCAATGGAACAGTAACAGCACGCAGCAAATACATGAAAACCAAGTTTCTGGAAATTATTTAGGGTTTGCTACAGTAACAATGTGTGTTCATCTTCTCCAAAAATCGTGGAAAATGAAATCACCCAGAACATGAAATCGATTATACCATCGTGATCCTCAAACAACACACATACATATTCCATCATTCATTTACGTTAAAACACACTAGATAGCATGAATCAAGCAAAAACCACTTTGAATTTCAAAATTAAAAGCTAGATTTCTCCTAAACCAATCAACCATTTAACACGATTCCAAGTTCATGATACTCAGCAAGGTAAAGTCTACACATGGCATGGCAAAATTTTGAGAAAAGAAGTGGTCGAAACCTTACTTGATTTGGAAGAAATGGAGGAAACAGTTGTTGTTTTGATGATATAAGCTCGAACAGATGAAGGCCATGGTTGGAAATGATGGATGCTTGAGGAAGCTTGGCTCGAACAACTCAAATCCAGCTTGAATCTACACTTGCCATGGCTGAAGCTTGAAGAAAACAGAGCTCGAAATGAGCTTCCAGTTGGTGTTTTACACTTGGAAACAGCTCACAACAATGATGGATGATGAAGCAATGCAAGCCAGCTCGTGGTTCTTCAGGTTTTGTGGAAAAAGTTCAACAATACCAATGAGAGAAAATGAGAGAAAAGAGTTTTTTCTGTGTGTTTGAGGCTGCAGCTAGGGTTGCAAAATGCAGAAAATATCCTTAAATACTTCTGTTTTAACTTGGTTAATGAAGTGCTAAACCAGATTAACTTAAATGAAACCATTTGCAAATTTGCTAATTTTGAACCAAAGGCACATGGAGGTGTAAGTTCTGGCCGAGTTTGGGCCTTGAACATGTCTCAAATATCATTCCAAACAAATCCCAAATGGCCAAATGTGTTAAAAAGGTCTAATTCAAAAAGTCAAATTTTCAACATTCTTGAATTTAATTAAGGCAAGTTCAAAAAGGCCATTTTGCATGGTAAGGTTTTGGTGAAAGATGAATGCATTTTTGGAAAGAGGGGAACAAATAGAGATTGTAGGAAAAAAAACCCCACCAAAATTGGCCAAATGGTTCATGAGATATGGCCTTTTGAAGTTCATGAAATTGTGAAAATGAATTGATCATATCTTGCCAACCATACATGGGATTTGAGAGTTCTTGGACTTTTTGGAAATGGGAGAACAAGATCTTCAACTTTCATGTTGGGCAAAAATTCATTTGAAGCTTGTATCATGATGTAATCTTGGGATCAAGAAGTTTCCATTTTTGGCAGTTAAAATTACAAGTCCAGTTTCTATTTTTGGAAATTTTCTGATTGGCTTCAAATTCTTCAATGATATTGATTGCCATGACATATGAGGCCTATTGGGACATGAATAAGCTCTCTCAAACCAAATCCATCCATCAAAACCATAGAATCAACCACAATTGACCAAGTTTGACTTTCTAGGGTTTCTGACTGATTGTGCATGAACTGATGACCTCTGAGCCTTCAATCCTTGACTTAAACACTTCAAATGGACCTCCAAGTCATGTGAACCAATTGGACCAACCCTAGGGCCTTGGCTCCTTGAGAAACAACCTTGCTTGCTTGGTTGACTGATCTCCTGATCAGTTTGACCTAATTTCTTGATGGGCTTGCACTTGAGGCAAATGGGACAATGCAATGTTATGCAGTGGACCATGATATGCTATGACCTAATACGAGAATGTATGTACAATGATAGGTGCAAATTTGAGGTGCTACAGCTGCCCCTATTCAATCAGCTGGGAACCCGAACGGATGATAGCAACGGCTGTCAGACTTTCAAGGTAAATAGGGATTGAATACTAAGAACCGTAGAAATTTGCACCGACTGGATATAATACAAGAATGCCTGTCAGGATCGGCAAAGAAACAGTCTTGAAAGAAAAAAAATCCGTCTGGAACGGAAAAAGAAATCGGCCTGAATACCGAAACAGAAACGTCGACCTGGATACCAAAATAAATGGTAACACAGGGATAACCACGGCCTGAGCGCCGCTCGTCAGTCTGAATACTGAGCATCGGTGTATGAGAGATTTGATGTCGATCTGAAACATCGGAAATTGGCCTGATCGCCACCTCGGTCTGAATACCGGAAAATTGGCCTGAGTGCCATAAGTACATCGACCTGATCGTCGGAAACTTCTTCGGTCTGAATACCGGAAAAACATAAGTACATCGACCTGATCGTCGGAAACTTCTTCGGTCTGAATACCGGAAAAACATAAGTACATCGACCTGATCGTCGGAAACTTCTTCGGTCTGAATACCGGAAAAACATAAGTACATCGACCTGATCGTCGGAAACTTCTTCGGTCTGAATACCGGAAAAACATAAGTACATCGACCTGATCGTCGGAAACTTCTTCGGTCTGAATACCGGAAAAACATAAGTACATCGACCTGATCGTCGGAAACTTCTTCGGTCTGAATACCGGAAAAACATAAGTACATCGACCTGATCGTCGGAAACTTCTTCGGTCTGAATACCGGAAAAACATAAGTACATCGACCTGATCGTCGGAAACTTCTTCGGTCTGAATACCGGAAAAACATAAGTACATCGACCTGATCGTCGGAAACTTCTTCGGTCTGAATACCGGAAAAACATAAGTACATCGACCTGATCGTCGGAAACTTCTTCGGTCTGAATACCGGAAAAACATAAGTACATCGACCTGATCGTCGGAAACTTCTTCGGTCTGAATACCGGAAAAACATAAGTACATCGACCTGATCGTCGGAAACTTCTTCGGTCTGAATACCGGAAAAACATAAGTACATCGACCTGATCGTCGGAAACTTCTTCGGTCTGAATACCGGAAATTGGCCTGAACGCCAAAGCGTGAATTGGTTTGTGTTCCAAAACACTCAACATCCTGAAGAGGGCTAGAAAAGCAGTCTTGTTAAAGGATGGACATTCGATTCCACAAGGAATACGAATCTTACTCTGCTGGAGATAACAATTGAAAGATTGACCAAAGAGTGCCTGAGATATATTATCTATAGCCGTCAAAACGTAGATAATACACTCGCATGGAAGATTATCCATAACCGGGTTGTAGGTTGTTAAATGAATAATCGACCGACAAGAAAGGCATCGGTACCAGGACTAGGTATGCAAAGATGACCAATCAAAAGAGGATAAAGTTGCTAACTCGGAGCAAGTATCCAAAGGGGAAAGAATATCAATACCGCAAACCGGATACTGATAACTGCAAAGAGGGGATTACATCTACCGGTCTGTAGGTAGAAAACCACGGAAAAGTAACCAGTCATCGATAGGATGAGCACACAGGGTTAACTTCAACAAGGGGATGAAAGTGGGATTTTACAACTACCAGCTAGTAGGTAGAAAACCACAAAGATAGGACTTACAGCTACCGGTTTGTAGGTAGAGGCCAACAAACAGAATGAACCACAAAGGTTACCTCTGCTAGGGGGTGAAAGTGGGATTTTACAACTACCAGCTTGTAGGTAGAAAACCACGACGATAGGACTTACAACTACCGGTTTGTAGGTAGAGGCCCAAACGATCTGCTGAGAGACAGAGTGAGAAAAAGGATTTACAACTACCGGGTAGTGGGTAGAAGACCGTAAAGAAAGGACTTACAGCTACCGGTTTGTAGGTAGAGGCCAACAAATTCCGCTGAGGATAAGATGAATGAGTGCTGGTTAGTGAGCGACTATTCATTTATGCCCCAGGGAAGCACAGGAGACAGCCAACAGGAAGCCAATTTAGGATCGATCCAAAAAGGCAGACTGAAACAAGACTCATCCTAATGAGGAAAGAACTCAATAGGGAAAACCCATCCCGTTAGGGAGGGAACGGAAACAACCGTCATCCACGAGGATGTATCTCAGTGGGGAAATGGCAGGAAAGGATAGACACTTTCTGCTTAAGGGGTTGACTCTACATGGAGAGATCAGACACACCCAACTCTGCTAGGAAAATCTACTGGAGAGATCTATATCACCAAATAGCAGGAGACAACAATCTGCAGATACACGGCGACAGCTGCAACATGAGTATCTGAACGTTATGATTATGCATGTATGCATTATACCTAAAAATGTATGATGAATGCTGACAAACAGACATGCTCAAACCATAGGTCCGGGAATCAATCATCCGGAGAGAAAACCAAAGTCACCAGAGAGCCAAGAAAAATCCACTGGAGACTGGGACAATAGGGAACAATCATCATCCTGCAAGGGAGGAAGGCCACCAGAGGCTTCCGGAGGGATCGTCGGTCACAACCGGAGAACAGAGTTCAACATACCGGCGGACGCGCCACAACAACTCGTGATGAAAATCTGAGATACCGAGAAGCAACCAGATCTCTGATGAGAAATACAAAAGCATTGATAAAGCTCCTTACGCGAACAACTCCACTGGGGGATCTATCTGAGGGAGTGCCGGATTACGGGGATGTCGATCCTCCAAAGACTGAACCTTCCAAGAAAAGCACCCATGCTGGGGGGAGATGAAGACTGCTCTGCTGGAGAGGCGAAAGTTGAAGTCTTCAGTAAACACTCTGCTAGGGGAGCTGCCCCACAATAATGTTCGAAACAGCAAACTTGCTGGGGATGCCCCACGATAGGGCTCAAACAGCACTCTACTGGGGATGCCCCATAATAGAGCTAACAGGGATTTGGAGGAAGAATCTGTACTGCCGGGAACTTGAAGATGAATAACTTCAAACGACACTGCATCGGGCAACTTCACTGAGGAGAGACCATACGAGGTTCTGCAGGACAAAGATACAGTCATGCTCGAGATACGAATAATTGTCTTACCTGTTGGTAATCATACCACCCCCGGGAGAGCACTGTGGGTCTCCTAAGTATTCTTCCATCATTGTGAATGTTCACTTTGTTTAAGAACAATTTTGTGAAAAATTTGTTTATTTTGAAAACAATGATACTTTATCAATTAAAACATGCAAAACGTTTGTTGAGTTGAAACAAATAAGAGTGCAAATAATTGGGTAAAAGCTCAAATAGATGTAATGGAATGGTAGTCTGCAAAGGGCGAGACTCCATGGATCTGTACAAGTTTGAAATCGATGATATATATTGGAGAGGGCTACATTGAACATAATGACCTTTCCTCTACCATTCTGAATTTTCGATGTATTCAAAGCTTCAGGCGACGACGAATCGAGAATCCCTGACGGATGACAGATATAGAGCACAGTCTTGTCAAGATGCAGTTACTTGCCAAATCCCTAATTTTTGCCTAGATTGCCCCAGTGTGACGTGCTCAATCTAGCGGGACGCGAATTCTCTCTTTTTTTTCAATGTCTCTAACTTTTGCCTGGATCGCCCTTTCGGGTTTTCAATCCACCGAGACGCTCCTTTTTTGCCTAAGTCGCCCTTTGGGGATGTCCAACTTAGCGAGCTATTCTGCTTTTTTCTTTTAGGCGAAGTATTTCTTGACTGCATCGGAATTCACAGGACGAGTGAACTTCTTCATCCATTGTAGTAAGTGTTAGAACACTGCCTGAAAAGGCTCTCTTGACAATGTACGGACGTTCGTAGCTTGTAGAGTTCACTTGCCCCTGGAATCGGGCATGAAAGACAAGACTTTCTTGAGCGCAAGGTCCCTCGGAACACACGAGGCTTGACCTTCTTGTCGAATTCTTTCATCACTCTCTGCTGATATAACTGACCATGACACATGGCAGTTGATCTCTTCTTTTGATTGAATTCAGCATCAGTCAACTTGGGACTTTGAGGGTGCTATTTCTCTTTTGTTTCTTTCTTTTTCTTTCTTTTGATTTTGATTTTGATTTTTTCTTATTTCTTTTGATTTTGCACCCTCCTCTTTCTTTTTTCTTTTTTTCTTTTTTTTCTTTTTTTTTGATAATGCCCCAGTTGGCTGTTCTGCTGATTCTCGAGATGCAGCTGAGTGTGATCTTCTTTTCTCGCTCAAGAAGTCGGGAAATCTCGTCAGGAATCCCTTCAACATCATCTTCTTCCGCTTCGAATACAGGGAATTCAAAATTGGGAGATGACGTCCGATCACTATGTTCAATGGGTTTAAGAAATAACCTGCATAATGATTTTGATATGAAAAGCTTTTTGAAAAACAAACAAGACAATCGTTATGCAGATGAAAAGATTGCTTTTATTCTCGTTTTTAAAGGTTTTTTGTGATCACCAATTTCATGCAAAAAGCGAAAAGGGAAAACAAATGGAAAAACAAATGTTTAACATGAATTTATTTGAATGAAAATATCATTGCACAAAATGTTGCCAACAATGTCATCACTTCTCCTTTTGGCATGGGAGAAGGGTTTTTAAACAAAGTGATTGTTACTCTGACTTATGAACAACTGTAGGAACGCCCACAGTGACCCAATTGTGATAGACACCACCAGGAATGATGAAATTGTTCAAGTCCTCTGCGTCCTCTTCCAAGATAGCAGCATCCTCTTCTTCAGGTTGATCGTCATGGATGAATCCTCCACTTGCAAACAAACCTTGCTTCTTAAGTGCCCCAGAACAGTAGCCAATGCCAGCCCGGGATTGGTTAACCAGGAATAAATCCATCAACAACACTAAGTCTGGCAAAATCTCCCTCGAGTTCACAATTCTCTTGCTCAGGATGATCCATCAATCTGGCAGAGTCGGCTCTGGTATAATACCGGCAAAGTGCGTCTTCAAAATAAATGAAGATCGCAGGGTCAGACCACAGGACGGGAGACCGGAACAAAACACCCGCTGATGCAAATGATGCATGAAGTGTTTATGCATATGCTTGTTTTTATTTCAAAGGAACTCGAGGATTTTATTTGCAAACTTTGAAATATTTAGCATTTTGATCATATATGAGAATATCTCATCAGATATATCAGGTGAAAAAATTTTCCCGGTTTTTTCATGTTTTGAAATTTTTTGCAGATAAACTCCTTTGAGTTCCTTGAAAATTTTCTTTTTTTCTGATGATATGGATGCAGATGAATGCAACAAACACACTCAAGGATCAAGCAAAGCACGCCAAACAAAGGTCGTGGGAAAGCTCATTGTATCCCTAATATCAATCATCCATTTTGGTGGATTTAGGTTTTCACCTTATCGACACCCAAGTTCCATTGATATTAACGGTACATGAACCAGCTCAAACATCCTTAATATCAACCAGCCGCTTTGGTGGATTTTAGGTTTTACCCCTGATCCGGGATCCATTGATATTAACAATGTTTGAACGACTCAACCACGAATCATGGGTTTGTTGAGAGTCACGAGCATGGAGTCTCGGTTAAGAACCACCCAAAGGGAGTGTACTAGGGTTTAAACCTGCCAGACATGTTCTATCAGAGGTTCCCATAATCATCGTTCCATCTCTCGAATATTATCGGAGGAACGAATACTCGTATTCCAAGAATATTCTCAAGAGAAACTCTTATGAGTGTAGTATCGCGTAACAATCGTATCAGAACTGACATCTGAACGACCTCCGCACTACGGTCCTAAAAAATAGGCCAAGATGGGTTTGGTAAACTAAGGTCCTTGGCTTCTGCGGCACATGATTGAAAGAATAATGCCTAACCACAAATAACTTGTGTGACATTATTAGTTCAACATGACCTCCACCAAGTGAGTGGTCTCGCAAGTCAACTGGCTAAGGAATACTCCACACCAGTCAACAAGACTACGCCATTCTCCTATCCTAGAGTGCACTCGAGTTCGGGTACTGGACCTTTTACCTCAACTGACTCCCACCCCACAAAGAAAAACAGACAACCAGCCAGGCAGAATGAATAATGAATATGAATGCAAACATTAATGCACACAATCAAGGCAATCAATAAATGAAATGAACAAATAATGAATGCAATAAATAAACACAGCACAAAGCAACCAAAACCCTAACCTAGAGAGCGCTAGGAGAGACTCGCTCAGGGAAGATGGACCAGCATAGGTCAACTTCTCTATATCCCCAGCAGAGTCGCCAGCTGTCGCATCACGCGAAAAACAGGCGGGAAAAGAAAGAAACAACAGAGCCGCCACCGTGCGTTATTTATCCCAAAAGAGGGAAAGGAAACGCTCGAAGTAAACCTAGGAAAGAACATGGTCTCGCGACCAAAGATAATGGGTTCGGGAGTCGGTTATGCGAAGGGAAGGTATTAGCACCCCTACGCATCCGTCGTACTCGACGGGATCCACGCACAATAGGAAGGAAAATGGTTGCTAAACACTGCTCAAACACACACACACTGGCTGAAAGAGACAAAAGAAACTGACTGAAACTGACTCGGCAGGATATCGTATCCTGGGCCTACTTAGTCTATCAGGCAAAGACATCAGAGTCGAAGTAGTTCGGACCGGGGAAAACAACACATGCTCGCTAGGATATCGCATCCTATGCATACGTATCTTCTCGGACGAGAGAAGAATCAGAGCATTCGTAGCTCGGCTGACACGCACACAAACGAACAAACACAGGCAAACGTGGAGCCCGACTGCCAATCACTGGACTTATATCGGCATCCGAACCAAAACACACACACACTGGAACCCAAATGCCACTCGATGGACTTACATCGGCTTCCAAGCACGCAACAACAGAACAAGTTAACAGGGAGTCGGGGACTCGAGCCTATAACTGTCAAACAACACACACCAAAAAGAAAAAGGGCGCCCGGAGAGATCAGCTCATCTCCTGCCTACGTACCTCATCTGGTATGAGGATCAGGGCGATGTAGTTCCCCTACGCAGGGACAAAGGACTAGCCTAACCAGATAACAGAGGGAGACACAACACTAGGGAGACTACGACTCGAGCCTAGATGTTGTCATGCAAAGTCGTCCCTAAGTTAAGGTTTCTAGCTAACTTGCACAGGAAGCAAGCCTATCCTAAACATGACTTGCACAGGAAGCAAGCCACACCTAACCTAACTTGCACAGGAAGCAAGGGTCTCGATTACAACTAGGGCAAGAGAAAGGGGAGGTCTCAATCGCAACGAGGGCGAGAGAAAAGAATTAGTGTTAGTTGTTAGTCAAACTCGACAAGACATCGCATCTCGTGCCTACGTATCTCATCTGAACATGAGAATCAGAGTTGTCGTAGTTCGGCTACGGAGGGACAAAGGTCTCGATTGCAACTAGGGCAAGAGAAAGGGAAAGTCTCGATCGCAACGAGGGCGAGAGAAAGGAAAAGGCTCGATCGCAACGAGGGCGAGAGAAAGGAAAAGGCTCGATCGCAACGAGGGCGAGAGAAAAGAAAAGGCTCGATCGCAACGAGGGCGAGAGAAAGGATCGCAACGAGGGCGAAAGCAAACAAGGATTAGTCTAAACTAAACCTAACTTGCACAGGAAGCAAGTCAAACAAACATACAAGCACAGGTAGCACACACTATATACACACAAGGGGCTCACACAAGGGTTAGGTTTTAGTCGAGGGGTCATATCAACCTCAACAAACAAACCTCTGGAAATGGGTGATGGTGCTCTTAACCTTGACATTGAGAGCCAAGGTGAAGCAGATGAAAGGAGATGAGGGGTGTGCCTCATTGCTCTTATCCCTGGCCAGGGAGAGCATTTGAATATCAGAAGGTGTGGGAGTTCAGAATGGGGGAACTCTATCCACAAGTGACTCTATGGATCTTGGGCTTTTACCCACTATGCATCAACACAGGTAGTGTGAGCAATGTGAGTGACACACAGACTAGCAGGGGATAGGTTGCTTATCCCTTGGGTTCTGCCAATTGCCTCTTCACTTAGGAGGTCTTTGACTATGTACAAGGACAAGATTTAAACATACACAAACATTGCCTCTTAAGGAGGACTTCAGACAGTTGCCTGGCCAAGTAACAGGCCAGGTCTTCCAGACTACATGAAGAAAAAGGGATTACCTCAAATCAAATTGCTAAATAGCAAAGCAAAGCAAGTTCTAAGCAACTAATGGTACCTGAAATAGTCAAACAGATCAGTACACAATTCACAAGTTAAAGCAAAGGAAATAGGAATCAACAGTCAAATCAGACAATCAAATATGCAAAGCACAAGACTCAAATCATGTGAGTCAAGCCACCTACAAAACCAAGAGATTAGCTCAATGATATTCAAGTAAACTCAATCCAAAGAAATGGTCTCATAGGAGCATTTGTTGGTCAACCTGAAAACACAAGCTCAAAAGTGAGTAACAGGACCACTAGGACAAGCCTAGGGTCAAAAAGGAATGAGAAAGTCAAAACAGCAAATGAAAGTCAACCAAAATCAAGTTCAAACATTTAAGAAGCAAGCTCAATTGGTCTCAAGTTTATATCATGCATCATCATCATTTCATGAACAGTTTAAGTCAAAGCAATGCAAACAGGGGCTCATAGGAGTCAACAGCAAGACTTAGCTCAAAACCAAACATAATCAATTCCAAAAATCACCAAATAATTCATGCTCAATCACAATCCATAACATGACATGCATATAAAATTTCAGCTCAATTGGATCATAGGAAGATAGTCAATTAAAATCAGAAAGTCAAAACCAAATCAAGCAAGCACAAAGAAGTCAAGCAAACATGTATCAACTTCAAAAAATCAAAACTAAATGAAAACAGATGAGAAATGAATGGGATTAACACCAATGCAAAGCTTAAGATGTCTAGTATGCACATGTGAAATTTCATGATCATCCAATAAGATATGAGAATTTCCCAAATGGAATGGCAAGATGTGTCACACAAAGTCAACATTTGACTAGGCAGGGAAGAAAAACCTCAAACAAATAGGAAATGGCATAATTAATTCCAGGAAAATTCACACATAAACTAGACATATGAGAGAAGGTTCATGCAAAATTTCACATTAATTGGAAGCCAGGAAGCATGTCAACAAAAATCAGGAAGTTGCATATCATTGGTGTGACACAAATTGTCACACCCTACTTCAAAAATTCATATCTCAATAACCAAACATGATAAATTCAAGAACTCTACATCAAAACAAACATGAATGAGTGTAGATTAAGCACAAAAAAAAATTCAGGGTCATTGGATACATCATCACAATTTCACAATTGAATTGGCACAAGGTATAAAATATGCATACATGTCAAGAACCCTAATGCCATTAAAAATCCAGCCATCCAAAAAATCAATAAAAATTATGATAAAAAAGTAGACATCAAACAGGACATGATGCAAAAATTGGCATGAATTTTGGAATTGAAATGAGTGAATTATGAATTTTGGAAGTTGAGTAACAATTTGGAATAACATGAACAAAGTAACATGGTTTAGTGAGTCAAACAAGTTGACCAGTGGCAATTTCATGAATATGACCTTCATTAAACCAAACGCATCGTTTCAGCCAGGGAAACCAAATATTCTGATTGGTTGATTCTCAATGGAACAGTAACAGCACGCAGCAAATACATGAAAACCAAGTTTCTGGAAATTATTTAGGGTTTGCTACAGTAACAATGTGTGTTCATCTTCTCCAAAAATCGTGGAAAATGAAATCACCCAGAACATGAAATCGATTATACCATCGTGATCCTCAAACAACACACATACATATTCCATCATTCATTTACGTTAAAACACACTAGATAGCATGAATCAAGCAAAAACCACTTTGAATTTCAAAATTAAAAGCTAGATTTCTCCTAAACCAATCAACCATTTAACACGATTCCAAGTTCATGATACTCAGCAAGGTAAAGTCTACACATGGCATGGCAAAATTTTGAGAAAAGAAGTGGTCGAAACCTTACTTGATTTGGAAGAAATGGAGGAAACAGTTGTTGTTTTGATGATATAAGCTCGAACAGATGAAGGCCATGGTTGGAAATGATGGATGCTTGAGGAAGCTTGGCTCGAACAACTCAAATCCAGCTTGAATCTACACTTTCCATGGCTGAAGCTTGAAGAAAACAGAGCTCGAAATGAGCTTCCAGTTGGTGTTTTACACTTGGAAACAGCTCACAACAATGATGGATGATGAAGCAATGCAAGCCAGCTCGTGGTTCTTCAGGTTTTGTGGAAAAAGTTCAACAATACCAATGAGAGAAAATGAGAGAAAAGAGTTTTTTCTGTGTGTTTGAGGCTGCAGCTAGGGTTGCAAAATGCAGAAAATATCCTTAAATACTTCTGTTTTAACTTGGTTAATGAAGTGCTAAACCAGATTAACTTAAATGAAACCATTTGCAAATTTGCTAATTTTGAACCAAAGGCACATGGAGGTGTAAGTTCTGGCCGAGTTTGGGCCTTGAACATGTCTCAAATATCATTCCAAACAAATCCCAAATGGCCAAATGTGTTAAAAAGGTCTAATTCAAAAAGTCAAATTTTCGACATTCTTGAATTTAATTAAGGCAAGTTCAAAAAGGCCATTTTGCATGGTAAGGTTTTGGTGAAAGATGAATGAATTTTTGGAAAGAGGGGAACAAATAGAGATTGTAGGAAAAAACCCCACCAAAATTGGCCAAATGGTTCATGAGATATGGCCTTTTGAAGTTCATGAAATTGTGAAAATGAATTGATCATATCTTGCCAACCATACATGGGATTTGAGAGTTCTTGGACTTTTTGGAAATGGGAGAACAAGATCTTCAACTTTCATGTTGGGCAAAAATTCATTTGAAGCTTGTATCATGATGTAATCTTGGGATCAAGAAGTTTCCATTTTTGGCAGTTAAAATTACAGGTCCAGTTTCTATTTTTGGAAATTTTCTGATTGGCTTCAAATTCTTCAATGATATTGATTGCCATGACATATGAGGCCTATTGGGACATGAATAAGCTCTCTCAAACCAAATCCATCCATCAAAACCATAGAATCAACCACAGTTGACCAAGTTTGACTTTCTAGGGTTTCTGACTGATTGTGCATGAACTGATGACCTCTGAGCCTTCAATCCTTGACTTAAACACTTCAAATGGACCTCCAAGTCATGTGAACCAATTGGACCAACCCTAGGGCCTTGGCTCCTTGAGAAACAACCTTGCTTGCTTGGTTGACTGATCTCCTGATCAGTTTGACCTAATTTCTTGATGGGCTTGCACTTGAGGCAAATGGGACAATGCAATGCTATGCAGTGGACCATGATATGCTATGACCTAATACGAGAATGTATGTACAATGATAGGTGCAAATTTGAGGTGCTACACTATCCACCTACAAAAGAATGGGCCTTGGCACCGTTCAAGACACTAGGATGATGCTTCAGTTTGTAGATCACTCAGTTAGGCGACCCTATGGAATTGTGGAAGATGTTCTGGTAAAGATAAATAAGTTTGCATTTCTGGTTGACTTTTTCATTCTTGAGATGCCTGAAGATGAGGAGACCCCTTTCGTATTGGGCAGACCATTTTTAGAAACAGGACGGTGTATGATAGACATAGAGGAAAGAACAATGACTCTCAAAGTCTATGACGAAGAATTGAAAATTGATGTTCTAAACACTATGCAATACAAAGATGATGTTGGCACAAGCCACACTGTAGAGGTCATAGATCAAGTGATTGCTCAAGAAATTGAAAAGAAAATGCCTTAGTCATTGTTAGAACGTGTTTTGAGCTTGTCAATTTTTGAAAGTGATGAAGACGAGAGAAAGAGTCAGAAGTGCTAGCTATGATGGATGAACAACCTCAATGGATTAGGTCTAAACCACACCAGTGGCTAGATTTAAGACCACCTCCACCATCAGAAGACACTCAAGAGCCCAAAAAGGGGGCAGATCTGAAACAATTACTGGAAAATATGAAATATGTGTTTCTTGATGTTGAAAAGAAGTGCCCAGCTATTATCAATGCCAATTTAAAAAGTGTCCAAGAGGCAGAACTCATTTAGGTACTAAAAAATACAAGAGTGTGATTGGATGGGTGATTGAGGATTTGAAAGGTATTAGCCCGATAGTCTGCATGCACAAGATCTTGATGGAAGATGATTACAAGTCAGTAGTTCAACCATAACGAAGACTTAATCCAACCATTAAAGAAGTGGTCCGCAAAGAGGTAGTAAAATTGTTGGATGTGGGGCTAATTTACCCCATATCCGACAACTCATGGGTTAGTCCAATGCACGTGGTACCCAAAAAAGGGGGAACTACTATGATAAAAAAATGAGAAGAATGAGTTAATCCTAACCAGAACTGTTATAGGGTGGATAGTATGCATTGATTATCGGAGGATGAATATCTCAACAAGAAAAGACCACTCCCATTTACCATTCATTGATCAAATGTTGGAAAGGTTAGCGGATCATGATTACTATTGTTTCCTTGATGAATACTCGGGGTACAATCAGTTTATTGTGGCTCATGAAGATCAAGAGAAGACCGCCTTCACATGTCCATATGGTATTTTTGCATATAGGAGAATTCCATTTGGGTTGTGCAATGCACCTGCCACATTTCAGAGGTGTATGACATCCATATTCATATACATGCTTGAAAAGCATATGGAGGTATTTTTGGATGACTTTTCTATTTTTGGTTCTTCTTTTGATAAATGTATGACTAACTTGTCCCTTGTGCTAGAAAGATGCTAGCAAACAAATTTGATCCTAAATTGGGAGAAGTGTCATTTTATGGTACGTGAAGGGATCGTGCTGTGACACAAAATTTCCAACCGAGGCATAGAAGTTGACAAAGCAAAAGTGGAGGTAATATCTAATTTGCCACCACCGGTGAATGAAAAAGGCATCAAAAGTTTCTTGGGACATGTGGGTTTTTATCGTAGGTTCATAAGAGACTTTTCTAAAATCTCCAAACCTTTAGCAAGCTTACTTGTGAAAGACACACCTTTTCTTTTTGACAAAAAATGCAGCGGAGATTTTGAGACCCTGAAGAAGGAATTGGTGTTTGCTCCTATAGTAATTGCTCCAAATTGGTCTCTCCCTTTTGAGATCATGTGTGATGCAAGTGATAATGCAGTGGGGGAAGTACTAGGACAACATAGGGCGAAGCTCTTGCATGTAATTTACTATGCAAGCCACGTGTTGAATCCCGCCCAAATGAATTATGCAACCACTAAAAAAAGAATTGCTTGTGGTTGCTTATGCGTTCGATAAATTCAGATCTTACTTGTTAGGATAAAAGGTAATGGTTTATACTGACCATGCAGCTTTAAAATATCTTTTTGCTAAACAAGAATCTAAACCAAGGTTGTTGCGATAGATTCTACTTCTGCAAGAGTTTGATATGGAAATCAAAGACAAAAAAGGTAGTGAAAATATAGTTGTTGATCACTTATCTCGGATGTCCCTGATCGAGGAAACAGAGAAGAAACACACAATCAAAGATGAGTTCACCGACAAACGTGTCCTAGTTGTTATTGGTGTTCCTTTGTTCGCCGATTATGCGAATTATTTGGTAGGTGGACTAATACCTGATGATTTTGATTCTAACAAAAAGAATATTTTTTTTGCATGATTGCAGGTTTTATGTGTGGGATGATTTGTTCTTGTACAAAAAAGGAATAAATGGGTTGGTTCGAAGATGTGTCCCAGAGGAAGAACAAAGGGAAATCCTCAGAGTTTGTCATGACTCAGAATATGGAGGACACTTTAGTGGGGATAGAACAACAACAAAAGTTCTCTAGTCTGGGTTGTACTGGCCGACGTTATTCAAAGACGCCCAAGGTATAGTAAAAGAATGCGACAAATGTTAGAGGACATGTAACATTTCAAAGAGAAATCAGATGCCTCAAAATGCTATGTTAGAGCTAGAAGTATTTGATGTATGGGACCCTTTCCACCGTCATTTGGGAAGCATTATATTCTGGTCGTTGTTGATTATATGTCAAAATGGGTGGAAGCCATGGCATTGCCCACAAATGATGCTAAAGTGGTGGTCAACTTTCTAAAAAACTACATCTTCTCTAGGTTTGGGGTACCGAGAGCATTCATCAATGACGAAGGTACTCACTTTCTGAACAAGTTAATGGAGAATATATTAAGGAAATACAATGCCAAGCATAAAATTTCCACACCATATCATCCTCAGACAAGTGGACAGGTTGAAGTATCGAATCGGCAGATAAAGCAGATTCTAGAAAAGAATGTTAGTGTTTCACGAAAGGATTGGTCGATCAAGTTGGAGGATGCACCGTGGGCATATAAAACAGCGTTCAAAAACCCCGTAGGAATATCCCCATATCAACTAGTTTACGGTAAGTGATCGCGACTTAGTAAGTCTATGTGAATCGTGACTGCAAGTGCACGGTCCTATCGTGTAGTTTTAAAGATTATCGAACCCACAAGGACTAATAATCGAACCTATCATGGTCTAATGTTGCTATGTAAATCTAAGGCTGATGATTATTCTAAGATTGGAGGGATGAAAAGAAATAACTATAACGTAAATAGAATAAAGATATGGGATATAAGGGATATCAGTATGTAATACCTCAAACTTCGGGGATTCGATAGATAGTTGGTGTAATCTTATTGGTTAAAATATTCTTCAGTAGAAATTATTTATAGAAAGGACTTAGTCTCACACTCTCGTTTTTATTGACTCTGATCATACTCCTAAACCAGAATGCTTGGCTCTCGCGGTCTCATTTTGAATTTAAAATTAATTTTTGAATATAAATAAAGTCTAATTAATCCTAAAGCGCTCTCGTTGTGTTTATGATTAATGCCTAGTTTCAACTATCTGGTTAAAATCTCAAACTCTCGTTCTTGTTGACCGTAACCTTAGTTTGTTTTGTACTCTCGTACGAAAAACAGTTTGATTAAAATAAGAAACTAAAACCGGAAAAATAAGTTTTATAAAAACTGACACCATTTATTTATTGAACCCCGTCGTTTTGACGGTCTTTACATACTGATACCTAAGGGTTTAGCCAGACATGGATCTGGTAACATACATGATATTTGGGAAATTAAACATGCAAAAAGGCATAAATAAATAAAATAGTAATCAAAATAAAACCTGGATTGCAATTTAAGAACTGGAACTGAATCTTGAATCTTCGATTAAAATAATTCTGATAGGCTTTGGCAATGAATAATCCTTACAATTGAATCCCAATTGTGTACAAATAATAAACCCTAATAGTCCCTGATGTGGAGAAACTATCACTTTTACAGAGTAAGGAAACTGTCTAGAAAACTAAAAGAAAAATAGTGTTGAATAAAATTAATCGTGAACTTGAAAACTGGAAGAAGAGAGAGATGTGCGAGTCTGAGAGGTCCACTTTTATATCTTTTCTGCAATCCCTAAAATGTAGCAAGGTGGTGGCAATCGTGGCTAAAAAGGTGGAGAAAATGGTGGAAGACTAGGTTGTGGCGGTTGCCACAACCCTAGCTTCTTAATGAGTGGCGAGTGCCACCTTTGTAGCAACCACTTCTCAAGGGCTGGTGGTGGGCGCCACCTACCTCTTGGGCCAAAGTGGCAGGCGCCACACTCCTTGGATAATGGGCGCCACAAGCCCATTTGATTTGGTGGCCCATTATCTCTTTGAAAGCTTCATTTTCTTCTCTATTTCTCCCCTTTTGTTTCCTTTTTGCTATTTTCCATTTTGCTTGAGGTAAACCTTTTAATCGATAAATACCTGCAATAAACATGAAATACTGCATAATAATAAGTGTTAATCGAGTAAAAAGAAATGCATATGGAGCCAAAGATACGATACATTTTCGCGTTATCAAACTTCCCAATACTTAAACCTTTGCTTGTCCTTAAGCAAATGCCACGTACATAAAAAGTTTTGTAAAATATTTGAAGCATAGATTATCAAGACTCGTATAAAACACAGTTGCATTCGGATACTCGTTATAGTCTATAAACTTTACTTTGGTTCAAAATTGTATTAACACGTACTCACTTCCATACTAAGGGTATCGTTACAACACATAGTCGCAATGTTGCAACCATAAGTCTCCCTCCTATACAAACCAATCTGAATCATGTTGTCATGCCTAAGCCTACCTTACTAAACCTTCTTTTTATCCTTTTTCATTCTGGCGCAATCACATTAATCTTGTTATCCTTTCACATTCATAGCAAGATCTCATCATTACTTATTTCTTTCTTTTTCGCACTTTGGCTCAAATAACAATTGAAGTTGGTTATACCGTTGGGCTAAATGACCGGGTGAGGATCACCTAATTTAGATGGAACAACATTTTTCATACATTTTTTAATCTTTTCTTCTTTTAAGCCTGAAATCATACACTTATTTGCATCGACTTCTTGCGTAGTGTGTGCTTAGGATGGTGTTGTCTGCTAGATAAACTACTTAAGGAAATATTAAAGGATATAATTTAAGGCTATGGCATGACAAGTACTCAAATCGATCTTATACTTGGGAGATTTAAGATGTTAAAGCGATACCGATCTTATAAAGTTTTACCAAATCTCTACAGTTCAACCTCAGTTTGATTTATAGTTTAGAATTTTCAAAAGATGCACTGTATCTCTAAGTCTAGATTTTTGCAAAAATTTTGTATGGCTTAAGTAAATAGGAGAATTAGTAAATAACGGAAACCACGTATAAAGATTCGACAGCACATTGATATTTAACTTAACTGACACTTTAACAAAAATTAAAATAACCAAAAATTATAAAATAACAAAAGGAACAAACAATATTTTAAATCTAACTAGAAAGCGATAAATAAAAAGCGGTAAAGCTTCCTCCCCCAAACTTAAATCTTGCATTGTCTTGAATGCAACGACATAAGATAGGAAAGAAAGGTAGAAAATGGTTATTCTGCTACTGACGCCTTCTGCCACGTGTACGTGTACGTCCACCGTTTCCTGGCTGGTGAGGTGGCGTATAGTTCTAGAGATCTTCCACGCGCATTGTCAATGTTGCCATTTCATCGATCAAGCCAAACATGTTTTGTTCGGTTCTGAAAGCGTAGTCATGCTGATCATGCTGCATTTGGTGAAGGATTTGCATCACTTCAGTTTGCTGGGCTCCCATGGTTTGGATCTGTAGGTCTCGTTGAGCGTCTAATCTCTACGCCGTGGCAGTTCAACATATATCTCATCAAGAGTGGTTGGTGCCACATTTCTTCTTGGTCTTTGACTGGAAGATGTACCTGCAACATTTTCAAATGAAGTGTGTGTGGTGTGTGTAACACCCCGATAATAATATAATAATTATTTAAATTAAGTTACTAATATGTTTATTAATTTAATTAGATAAATGAATTATTATTATTATTATTTTGGAATAATAATTATTGGGATAATTATTTATTTGGAATAAAATAAGTTGGAATAATAAAAAGTCCCATTTTTGGTAAAAAGGGTTGCACGTGAAAAGGAGAACACAGAGAAGCGGTTGAAAGTGGAAAAAGGGCAAAAAGGCAGAGCAAGAGAAGAGGAAAAGCTTGGAGATTAGAGATTTGCTGGATTAACTCAGGTAAGGGGGGTTTATCATCGGTTAAAGGGCATTATGTGATAATATGTAGTGGGTAGTGATAACCATTGTTTTACCTCTGATTAGATTGATGCATGATGAATTTGTGAACTTTTTGGATAAACGAAATTGGGGTATAATTGAGAAAGAATTCGTAGGAATTAGATGTAAAAGTGTCAGATTTTGTGTAATCGAATAAGATATGAATTGTGTTGAAAATATGAACGATTTCTGTGTAGAAATTGGACTGTGGAAGGTTGGATTGGGTAGATCTCGTAGCAGAGAAAGCCATTGCAGATCTGAGAGTTCTGGTTTCTGGTCATACGCGTATGGCACTAGGCAATACGCGTATGAGATGGCTGGTACGCGTATGGCACTAGGCAATACGCGTATGGATGAGGAAGATGAAATTTTGAACGTGAAATGGTCTCTGGTGGTACGCGTATGGGGAAGTGATACGCGTAGCATACGCGTATGGGAATGGCCAATACGCGTATGGATTTGGTTAGGCGTGGGCAATACGCGTATGGGCATAGGCAATACGCGTATGGGCAGAATTGTGAATTTTCTGTGCTGTTGTTGTGCAGTTTTTGGTTGTTTAGGCTGAGTGTTGCAATTCAGCTGATGTATTACATATTAGGGATCATTTCCCGTGGCTTTGAGTAGTATAGGTATTAGTAGAGTGTACTAATACTGTGGTTGTTGTTTGGCATGATCTGATATGCTTATGTGATAAAATATTGATGATGTATAATGATATGCATGTTGTTGTGAATGTATATATTATGCATGTAATTGTGAATGGACTGTTGTATGGCTTAGAGTGTGAGCACAGGTCCATTGTGGATTGTTGTTGATGCTGCATTTGCTAGATGATTAGCATGCATGGCATAGCCTGTGGGGCTGTAGCTAATTCCCATGGTGAGGAATTAGTGAGTGAATTGTTATGGAATTGTTGTTGATGTTTGCATACTAGATAATTAGTGTGCATAGTCTAGCCTTTGGGGCTGTAGCTAATTCCCATGGTGAGGAATTAGTGAGTGAGTCATTAGATCTCAAATGAGTGGGACTAGTGAGCTTAGTAGCCGTATCTGGAGTTGATCGGTGAGCTTGAACTGTATGTTCAAGAATAGTCGGTACCGCATATGTTGAGTCTCA
Source organism: Lathyrus oleraceus (assembly GCF_024323335.1). Lineage (NCBI taxonomy): Eukaryota > Viridiplantae > Streptophyta > Magnoliopsida > Fabales > Fabaceae > Lathyrus > Lathyrus oleraceus. Next base: position 293,787,898 of record NC_066581.1, on the reverse strand, counting down.
TTGCATAATGAATGTATGGCATATAATATGAATGGATGTATTCCAGTATTATATGGTTATTATGTGTTGTGTTGTTGATGATTGAGTATGGTTTGAGATTATACATATGATATATGTTATTGTTGGGTATGATGTTGAGTTGGTACTGCCGTTGCTGAGTGTGTAGTCTGGTTAGGGTGAACAAATGCGTATTTACTTAACATTACATAATGTTGTATAATGCTTATTATATTGATTGAGAAACTCACCCTTACATCTATTTTTCAGGTAACGAGCAGTGAGTTGAGTAGAAGCTAGTGCTATGGAGTCTAGTGTCGTCCTTAGTGGGTCATGCTCTGGTAGATGTAACATCGGGAGGGAATGTTTGACTATGTTTTAATTTAGCTGTTGATTCAACTTTACATGTAATGTAGTACATGATTTGAATGTCGATGTTTTGTACCCGCTGCGAATTATGCAAAAGAGTCTTATTTTGATTTAATAAATGAGCATGACAGGATAATTTGATAATTGTTGTGAAATGATTGTGTGACACCCTTCGGGGCATAATTACTCTGATTGATATGTTATTATTTTAATTAAATATTTTGGGGTATTTAGAAGGGTGTTACAGTGTGTGGGTCAGTAGCAGGAGCAGTTTGCTCCAGAATGTGATCCTCATCAGTGTCCACGCCAGCAACTACATTCTCAAGAATGTGCACAGGGACTTGGTTAGGCGCCAGATCATTAGTATAACAATAATTATCTGGGTTGCGCACATTTGTGCGATTTGGATTTTGGAGGATAAAATCTTGTAACACATTATTAGCAATTATTAAATTAAATCTACCGTCACTCCTTCGTTTTACTTGTTTCATGCTTCTTGCCATGTCAATGTCAATGGCATGATGCGGGAGCAGGGTTAGCCTGGAGAATTTTTCTTCGAGTCCTAGGACTCTGGATATGGAGGTTATTAAACCACCAAAAATAATCGGGCCTCGCTTCGCATTGACAATGACCTGCATGTGAGATAGCATAAAAGGGACGATATTCAACTTTTATGGTAAAAATGTGGCGAACAAATAAAAGAGTTCTTTTTTGTTCACCTTGTTAGAATTTGCTCAGCCAAAAATGGTGCACGCCAATATTTGGCGGAAATATGGAATTTGTTCTTCTTTAAATTTTCAATGAATTCATTGTTATCAATATTGTGGTAATGTTTCAAACGTTGGTTGTTTACTATGAATGGTTCGCTCAATTTTCCTTTTATCTCTATTGCTCCATTCGGAAAGATATTGGTAATTTCGAAGGGACCAGACCATCTAGAACGAAGTTTTCCGGGAAAGAGTCTGAGGCGGGAGTTAAACAGGAGTACTTCGTCGCCTTCCTTAAACTCTTTCCTTGATATGCGATTGTCGTGCCATTTTTTTGTTCTTTCTTTATAGATTCGGGCATTCTCATACGCATCTAGCCTAAGTTCCTCCAGTTCGTGGATATCTAATATTCTTTTTTCGTCTGCGGCAGTGTAATTAAGATTAAGGGTCTTAATGACCCAATATGCTTTATGTTCCAATTCTACCGGCAGATGACATGATTTTCCATAAACTAGCTTAAAAGGTGTGGTTCCTATTGGGGTCTTATAAGTTGTCTTATATTCCCACAGGGCTTTTGGTAATTTTGAGGACCAATCTTTCCTAGAGGTGGCAACCGTCTTTTCTAAGATTTGTTTAATTTCTCGGTTCAAGACTTCTACTTGCCCACTCATCTATGGGTGGTAGGGTGTTGCTATGCGGTGCCGGACTCCATATTCAGTAATAGCATTTCAAAATCCTTGAAATAAAATGGGAGCCACCATTATTGATGACAAGTCTCGGCACTCTGAATCTAGGGAAGATTATACGCTTAAAGAGTTTAATTACCACTCGTGTGTCATTCGTTGGAGAGGCTATGGCCTCAATCCATTTTGATACGTAATCGACCGCAACAAGGATATACTTGTTACCAAAATAGGATAGGAAAGGTCCCATAAAATAGATTCCCCAAACATTAAAGACTTCTACTTCTAAAATTCCTTTAAGCGGCATTTCGTCGTGTCTAGATATGTTGCCAGTGCATTGATATCGGTCTGAATTTGTGATCGCGATGTGGACATCTTTCCACAGAGTGGCCCAAAAGAGGTCAGCTTGCAAGATCTTAGCGCAAGTCTTCGAGGTGCTTACATGTCCTTCATAAGGAGCAGAATGACAATGGGAAATTACGTTTTCTACCTCATCTTCTGGGACACATCGACGGAAAATGTCGTCGGCGCCTCTCTTGAAAAGTAGAGGCTCATCCCAATAGTAGTGTTTAAGATCGTGGAAGAATTTTTTCTTTTGTTGGTAGGTCAAGTCTGGCGGAAGTGTAACACCTCAAAATTTGCCCTCCTCTCTTGGGACTAAGCATTAACATATTTGCATTGCATTTTAGGGCATTAGGCATTTCATATTACATATCATGTGGTTACATTGTGCAAGCTATCTTCCCGAGTCTTGATCAGAAGATGAGGAAGTCTAAGTGCAAGCCTAGGGTTTATTGACTGATCATGGGCCATCTGAGGATTGGGTTGTGAATTAGGGTTTCATGATTCTCAATGGATGTTGGATTTCATCTTGATTGAATTGATACATCATCATCATCATGGTTGGATGTCATCAGGAGATTGAAGCTCATTCCTTGAGATTAGGGTTTTGACCACTGGTCAACCCTAATCAGTTGCATTGGGCCAATCAGGGCTGGATCAGGAGATGAGGTCTGTGATGGTTATGAGGATCATTCTTTGATTATATTGAGCTTATTGAGGCTAGGGTTTCACCCTTGAGCCATTTCAGTTGAAGAATGGAGCTCAGATTGATCTATGCATTGCCAGATTCATCTATCAAATGAAAAGTCAACTGTGGTCAACTGTACATGATCTGATGGATGTGGAGGTGGAAATGAGTTAGACACACTTCATTCATGTTGGAACAAGTGTTAAATGACATCTCAAAGCTTAAGAATGAAGAAAATCAAGTCAGGACACAAACTGCCAAAAATAGAAAGTGACTTGTAATTGAAGTTTCCAAAAATGGAAAGTTTTTGACCTCAAAGCCACGTGTCCAAGGAAGCTTCAAATGAAAATTTGTTCAACATGAAAGTTGTAGATCTTGTTCTCACCTTTCCAAAAAGTCCAAGAACTTGAAAATCCAATGTATGGTTGGAAAGTTATGGCTCAGTGAAGTTTAGAAATGACCTGTAATCAGGAGGCCATAATTGCCACATGCTTTGTCCAAATTGCAAGTTCTTTATATGCACAAACTCCATTTGACATGTACTTTAATGGTGCATAATTGGATTTTCCCAAAAATGGCCAAGGCAAAAAGTCACTTTTCAACTGGACAGCTGAATTGGACTAAGGGCAAAATTGTCCAACTTTCAAAATAATTGGAATTTTTGAGTGGGGATTTTTGCTACACCTCATAATTGGCATTTTAAACTTGTTGGAATTATCATTATATGCTTAGGCCTTGTGGTTCGGAATTTGGCTTGAAAAATGAAATGGTTAAATTTGGACATAAACCAAACACAAGGTGAAAATGAGATTGGCTCAACCAATGAGAGTGAGACAAGTTTCTATAGCTCACACATGATATTTAGAGTTTGCATGAGCTGTCAAAACAGGTGGCATGTGCTGTCATGTGGAAATTACACTTTTGCCCTCATTTGCAAAATTAGCCATTTCATTAACAATTGCATTTGGCTAATTAACATGATTAGTGGATGATTAAGTGTACATATATATTCCTAATCACACTCTAAACCTAACAGAATTTCACATTTACCAAAGTTGGATCTCAAACTCATCAAATTCTCTCAAAAACTCAAGAACTCATCAAGAGCAAATTGGATCGAAACTCTCTCATTTCTTCACCAAATCGTGTGATTTTTGTTGCTTCAATCCCTATTCCCCTTCCTCTAGATCTGTTTTGATAGTTTGGAAAGAAAGGAATACGAAATCGTGGTTGTGCAAGAAGCTTCATCAATGGTGAAATAGTGAATTCATGCGCTAGAAGCTCTTGCAGTGGAATCTAACTTTTCTATTCGCCTTCCTCATCATTCTTCTTCAACTGTTTGAAGAGAAATCGTGCAAAGCTCAACTGTAATCACACTGCCATTTCCAGGTTGGTAAAATTCGAATCTCACGAAATGCCTAATGTTTATATGTGTTTGAAAGAGCGTGTTACGTAGATTACGGTGGTGCTTGTAGTTTAGCAAATGATGAACCATAGCTTGCTAAATCTGGAATTGAATTTTGTATCCAAACCCTAGCGCGTTCGATTCTTGAGATTTAGGTACTGTTAGGATAAATGGAATGCATATTCGTGATCTACAGGTTAGTGCGGTTCCAACGGATATCTATTTGTCCGTTTTGGTGACGATTTGAGAGATGCGTGTTCTTGAGCATTCATAGGTTTTCTGGATTTTTCTGAACTGAAAGTGATGAGAGAGAAGGCGTTTGATCTTGATTTCGTTTTGAAAATTCAAATTGGCTGTTTACCGCCCGCGCCATTGGTATTTACAAGAATGCCATTGGCATTTTAATTAATTTAAATTAATTCATTTTAATTCATAAAAAATTGCTAACACCTTTAAAAATTCACCAAAAATAGTAGAAAAATCAGAAAATTGTGGAAATTTTTATGTTGACTTCCTTGACTTGTGTAGAATTTTTTTGACCTATTGGTCAAAGTTGTGCTTGGTAGAAATTCCATTTGGCATAGGCTTGTTTCACATGTGTGCATTTTTGCTACATTTTGGCAATTTGATCATGAAATGCTCATATCATAAAATAAATTCTTGCCAATTTTTGTGGTGATTCTTGACTGGATGATGTTTATTTCCATATAAATTTCATGGATTTTTGATACCTGGCCATTGAGATATGGTTTTTGTAACTTAGGTGTGACAATTTGTGTCACACCTCTTGATGTCAAATTGCTGGAATTATTTGAGTGACCTATACATGTTTAAATTGATTGAAATTTTGCATGATTCTTAGTTAACATGTTAGGAAGCTTTGTGAATTTTTGTAGAATTTTACATTGCATTTTCTATTTGATCATGATTTTTCATTTCTGTTGACCAATTGTGCAAGCTTGTGTGACATAGGTTGGTAGATTGATTGAGAAATGCTCATATGGTATTGGATTGTCATGAAATTTGATATGCATGTAATAGACACATGATGTGACATCCCTGTTTTGGTCTCACTCATTTCTTTACTGTTTTCATTGAGATATGAATTTTTGAAGTGAGTTCATATGTTGATGTTGTGATTTGGAGCCTATAATTGTGTCTGTTTTTGTTGATTTTCATTGACATGGTTCCATTTGCCCAATTAAGCTCAAATTTGGTGTGCCATACCTGGATTAGCCCCTGTTTAGGTGTAATTTATTTGAGAATTTGTGAAGTTGTTTTGATGTGGATTTGAATGCAATAGTTCTGTTTGTATGCTTGGTGCTTCATTTGAACTAGTTTGCCTTATTTTGTGCATAACATGAGCATAAGGAATGATATAAACATGAGACCAATGATGTTTGCTCTTGTTTGACTTTAATTTGAGATTGGTTTGTGAATGCCTTGCTGTTTAAGGATTTTTTCTTGTTTTGGACCCTAGGCTTAGCCTAGTGGTCTTGTTGCTAATATTTGCTTGATTTTTCAGGATCAAAAGCATAATGCACATGGAGAATGAATCAAGTTAAATTTAATTGATGTTGTTGATGTTTGTACACTAACATAACATTGTTTTGTAGGTGGTGAAGCTTAGGCTTGGGCTTTGAGCTTGCTTTATTGTGCATTGCTTTGTATAGTTTGATTGATTGAACACTTGCTGTTTGGTTTTGTCTGTCTGAGTACTAACTGTGTTGGATTGTTTCCAGGTACTTTAGTTGCTCAGTTCCTTGTGAACTTTTGCTTTGCGTTGCTTAAGCAACTCGCATTGAGGTAAGTCCTCTTGACTTCATGTAGTCTGGAGACCCGGCTGTTACCGGGCCGGGCAAATAAATGTCTGAAGTCCTCCTTAAGAGGCAATGATTGTGGTTGTTTATTTTTAAGCCCAAGCAGGTGAAAGTCCTTCAAGTAAGGCAATTGGTGGAAGGTAGGGGTATGCAGTCTACCCCCCACTATTCAGTTGAGTCTTCTCCTTGCTCCCATTACATGGTTGTAGCATTGAGATCCTAACCCAAGATCCTGTGCAGTGCACATTGAGTCAGAGTCTCCGAGTATAGAAGGGTCCCCCCATTCTGGACCCATGCTCATTTGTCAGACGCTCTCCCTGGTTAGGGATGTGAGCTGTGAGGTCTGATCCTCACTTCACCTCTTCATCTGCTTCACCTTAGCCTCGTAATGGCAAGGTTAAGAGCAAATCAAAACCATGTACAGACGACTCGCTTCGGCGGTCAAACCCCTTTGATTGAGCCTCTTGTTTGGTTATAGCGTGTGCTCTGTGAATCTCTGATTGACATGCTTGTTTGAGATGCCTGTTCTCATTTGATATATGATGTATGCTTGTATGCTTTCTTCTTTCCTGGTTAGGATTAGATCGCACTGATGCAAGTAGGTAGAAACCTGAACTTAGGGTGACTTTGCATGACAACATTAGGCTCGAGTCTCAGCTCCCTAGTGTCGTGTTTTCCCCGGTTTCTGGTTAGCAATTTAGTCCCTTTCAGGGGAACTACATCGCCCTGATCCTCGTGCCAGACGAGGTATGTAGGCAGGTGGTCGTGCGAGACCACTCCGGGCAACCTTTTTCTTTTTTGCGTGTGTTTGTTTGTTATCTGATTGCATGTTTGGCTCGGATGCCGACGTAAGTCCAGTAAGTGGCTGTCGGGCTCCACGTTTTCCGTTTTGTGCGTGTTTTGGTTCGGATGCCGACGTAATTCCATCCAGTGGTTGTCGGGCTCCATGTTTGCCACCTTTGTTTGTGTTGTTTTGTGTTGTTTGGCGTGCGTAAGCCGAACTACAGTGGCTCTGATTCTCATGTTCAGATGAGATATGTAGGCATAAGGTGCGATACCTTATCGAGCTCGTTCCTCTTAACCCCACCTGCGTTCCCTGTGTGTGTGTGTGATGTTTAACAACCTTTTCTTTATTCTAGGACGTGGATCCCGTCGAGTACGACGGACGTGAGGGGTGCTAATACCTTCCCCTCGCGTAACCGACTCCCGAACCTTTTCTCTCTGGTCGCGAGACCATGTCTTTCCAGGTTTCTCTGAGCGTTTCCTTTCCCTATCTTGGGATAAATAACGTTTAGTGGCGGCTCTGTGTGTTTTTATTTTTAGGCTCGCCGGTTGATTTTTCGCAGGATGCGACAGCTGGCGACTCTGCTGGGGAATGTCTACGATGTAGACCTATGCTGGTCCATCGTCCCTAAGCGAGTCCTTCCTAGCGTTTTAGGATTAGTTTGGGTTGCTTGTGATGTTTGATTTATTGCATTTATTATTCTAACCTGTGTATATATTTGCATTAATGTCTGCATGCATCATACTATCATATTGTTGCCGTCCTCTGTACAGGTGGTTCCTCTGTTTTGGGGTGGGAGTCAGTTGAGGTAAAAGGTCCAATACCCAGACCATGAGTGAAAATCTAGGGTGATTAGGAATAGAGTGATTCATGGGAAGCGGGTGGTATGGCGCCACTTAGCGGAACATTGATATCACGAGCAGTTCAGACCCTGGTAGGATATGATCGTTACATACTTCGGGTGTGTATATGATGGTATTCTGCGAAAGGTTATTTATGCTGCGTTTCTCTCGACCTTGCCCTGGCCTAGATGACACCCGTGAGTGGGGAGGGAATGATCTTTATCACAGGTACAGATGGTGACGTTGATGGTGACTTTTTGTTCCGTGGATCAGAGTCATATTTATAAGTCGGATTTATGGCCGTTTATTTCCGAGACGCCGGAGTGCTGGCCGGTATTTATCGGTGGGGATCCGTTTATTTCAGGATTCCCCGGGCCGAGATATTTATCAGTGGGGATCCGTTTATTTCGGATTCCCTGGGCCGATTCAGATGGTGATGGTGTGTCTGCTCAGAGACCAGTGGTGATGATGATGTATCTGTCTTCCGTTTATTTCGGAACCCTTGAGTAGGATTTGTGGTTAGTCAGACTTCAGATGGTCGTGATCAGTCCAGGGATCCGAGCTGTAGTTCAGAGCAACAGATGATCAGATGACTTGGAGGATGGCACTATGCATTGCATACATCTGCATCATTCTCATTTTGCATTCATCTACACCAAACTCACGTCTAGCCATATGGGGAGTATTATAGATTGAGAATCTGGTTGAGAGACATCTGGATGTCAAAATGTTATTGGTAAAATGTTATCTGTCTCGATGAAACCGGAATCAAAGGACAGAAGCGCCCTCATATGGATAGACGTTGCATTCATGCATATTAACCTGTTTGCTGTTTTGCAGGAATCATTGCTCGTGCTCGCAGAACCGTACCTTTGCACTCAACACGCCCTCACAGATATTACACCAGGCGCAATACTCCCAGACTGATGGATCCTCCCAACGCTGACATCCTCGAACTGAAAGAGAAGATGGGAGAGCTGATCAATGTCATGCAAGAGTTCGCCTTGGGGCAGAAAGTAATTGCCGAAAAGGTGGGGAGGATTGAAGACTGGCTGAAGATGGGGAACATGCAAGGAAACGCTTCGTCGTCTGGACCGAAGAAGCCATTTGGTAATGACCAGCACAAGGATGAGGGTGAATCGAGTGCTGTGTACGCCCAGAGAGGACACGGTAGGGGTCGTTACTACCAGCACACCGCTGCGGTAACTATTCCTGCTGACAATCAGCCTGCACAACAGCAACAGCAGCGTCAGCCATTTCAGCGGAGGTCTCCGAGGGTGGGATATCCAGTCAGGAGGAGGATGAGTGATCGGCATTTTGACAGGCCGCCTGTGACATATTCTTTCCTATTGAAAAAGCTGAAAGATATGGGGCTGGTACAGTTGAGGACTTTGGCACCTATGGGACCTGATCAAAGGCCAGCCAATTTTGATGAAAATGTCAAATGTGAATTCCATTCGGGTGCTCCCGGGCACAGTGTAGAGGACTGCAAAGCTTTTAAGCACGTAGTCCAAGACCTGGTGGATTCCAAGGCCCTCAATTTTACATTGTCATTGAATGCTGATGCCAATCCCATGCCGGCGCATGGACAGGCGATGGTGGGTGCAATTGCTGAAAATTCAGATCGCGCCTGTGCAATGGGTGGAGAGAACAACAGTGACTGCAAGTTCAGTGGTTGGATAAAGCCGTGCGTACCAGGAAGCTGGAAGGCTTAAAAAGATCAGCACTGACACTCATTCTGAAGAGTAATATTTCCTGTTTTCAGTTTTATCTGCATGAAAGCCATACGTGTTGCCCGACACGTAATGGTCCATTGTGAGGGCCACCTCATGTTTACATTTGCAAATCTGCATCATTAATAAATGGATGTTTTTCAGTCAAAAAACGGTGTTCCCTGTTTTTCATTTATTTTTGCAGTTTAAAAAAACAAATAAAAATGGTAATGTTTGTTTTCATTTTTCGTTTTTTGATTTGTCTCGTCCCGAATTCAAAAATAATTCTCCGGATCTCGTTGATAACAATTTGGTTACACCTCGTATGACTTCGACAATCCGAGCGATCAGGCTGAAGAAGAAGGCGAAGAAGACTGTGATCTGCTGGAATTAACCAGGTTGTTTAAACAAGAGGAGAAGGTGATTCAGCCGCACGAGGAGCGGGTTGAGGTTGTTATTCCAAGCACCGCCGAGGTCAGGAAGGAAGTGAAAATTGTGGCCGCTTCAGAGGCGAGTCGAGAGCAGAATGGTAGTCCTGTTGAAGGAAGCACGTAGATGCCTTCACCTGGTCGTGTCAAGATACGTCAGGGTCGGATACCGGTGTCGTTATGCACAAGCTACCATGGAGAGAAGACTGTCCTCCAGAGAAACAGAACGCCAGTGCCTGTATCAGAGAGCCATGGTGACTTTGTTTCATGATATGATTTATCATGAAATCCAATGCTATGTTGATGACATGATAGCAAAGTCCCAAGACATAAAAGGGGTATCTGGTGGAGATAATTCAGACTGAGGTTGAATTCGAGAAAGCGCACTATCAGAGTGCGGTCCGGTAAGATGGTTGGGGTTCATTATAAGTGTCCGAGAGGAATCGAGGTTGATCCTGCAAAAAAAAAAAAAAAAAAAAAAAAAAAAAAAAAAAAAGAAATGCCTGAACCAAGAATAAAGAAAGAGGTTCATGGTTTCTTAGAAAGATTGAACTACCCGTCATGGTTCACATCTTATCTAACAGCCACGTGTGAACCCACATTCGAGATGTTGAAAAAAGAAAGATCAAACGGTCAGGTGAAATAATGATTGCCAAGGGGCATTGAAGAATAAAAAAGAATAAGTTGCAGGAACCTCTGATTCTGATACCTCCTGTGGAAGGAGCAATTGTTAATCTGTACTTAACGGCCTTCGAGGGGTCTACGAGGTGTATTGGGTCAGCATGACGGGTCTTGTCGAAAAGAGCATGCAATTTACCTTAGCAAAAAGTTTACCGACTGTGAAACAATACATTCACTGTTCGAGAAAACTTGCTGTACTTTGGCATAGGCTGCTCGCCGACTGAGACAGTTTATGCTGATTCATGCCACTTTGTGGATTTCCGAGATGGATCCGATCGAGTATGTGTTTGAGCAGCCAGCATCGACCGGACGGGTTGCGGGAGAGCAAAAGAATGTTGACTGATTTGTGATACTCTCAGAAAGCAATAAAGGGGTGTATTGTCTGATTACATAGCCCAGCAACCCGTTGAGGTTATCAACCGATGAAGTTCGAGTTCCCCGATGAGGACATCTTGAGGTGCTCTAATCGAAAGATTGAGAGTAACCGATCCCGGAGGAGGGGCCTGACCCTGAATCCGAACGGATTCTGATGTCTGATGGGGAGGTTAAGGTGAATGAGCTTTTGTTGCCCGGATAACGTTTGAATGCACCGGTGTGATTGAGAATGAAGCTTGTATCCTGGGTATTGAACGTCGGTACGTACGTCTACTGGGGCAACGCCTTTCTCATTGGTGTATGGGATGGAGGCTGTATTACCCGTTGAGGTTCAGATTCCCTCGTTGAGAGTCCTGATGGACGTGAAGTTGCAAGAGGCGGAATGGGTAAAGACCCGGTATGAAGAGTTGAGCCTGATTGAGGAAAGGAGGCTGGCAGCCATCTGTCATGGGCAATTATACCAGCAAAGGATGAATCGTGCTTTTGACAGAAAGGTGCGACCTCGGGTATATCACGTAGGTGATATGGTGTTGAAAAGGATCCTTCCTCCTCAAAACGATCGAAGGGGCAAATGGACACCGAATTATGAAGGTCCATTCGTGGTCAAGAAGGTTTTCTCTGGTGGAGCCTTGTTGTTAACGACCATGGATGGCGAGGATTTTCCATCCCCTGTGAATGCGGACGCAGTTAAAAAATACTTCGTATAAAGAGACCCGCTGGACGAAAAGAACAAAATAGTCCAGGCAAAAATGGGCATCCCGGCGAACCAAAAACAGAAAAAGGTTCGGGCAAAAATTAGGGATAAAATGAGAAAATTGTACACCCGGCAAGTCGAAAACCTGAAAAGGCGACTTGGGCAAAAAAGGGTATCCCGGTGGACTGAAAACCCGAAAGGGCGGTCCAGGCAAGAGAGGGATTGAAACGAACAGCTGCGTCCAGCATGATCGTTTGCGCTTTGGTTAAAGCATCATGGATAATACCCGGTGGGGATCAGTTGGAATCGTCTTGTTCCGAAGGCAGAAAGCATGGAGAGTCTGAGGACATATGGGGTGTAACCGAGTTGGAACTCGATGAGATCATGGGTTTCACATTGCCATTAGGATAGATTTTTCCTTTTGTGCGCAATTACCTCTTTTCAGGAATTGCTTCCTTTTGTATTGCTCATTTGAGCCACACACTTTTCCAATCAATAAAATGCATATTCAGTCAAATAATTTTGTTTTTGTTTTTCATTACCGCTTTGATTGCAAAAACATCCAGATATTTTTGATAAAGAATCTTGCATTTTAAGACATACAGGTTCCTTCCAATGCATGTTTATAAGATTGAAGGCTTGAAATCTTATTGGGAAGGTTGAATGACCCAAGTGTTGAAATCTTGACACGCCTAGGGCACGGTTTTATCTAACGATCTGTTTTGCAGGAACTGTTAGATATTCTTCACTCACTTGCAGGTTGTGATGTGGAAGCTTTGTAACAGATCCCCAGAGAGTTCGCTCAGGAACGAATGAGTGAAAAACGACGAAGTGACGTTGAGGCGTACGACGATCCTTGATGTTAATCAAGAAGACTCTTCAAAGTCGGAAGACTTGAAAGTTTGTAATTCCCCGCAGAGTTCGATCAGGGACGAGTGCACGAAGAAGGGCGACGAAGAGACGACGAGAGACGTCCGGCGACCTTTGAAATTAATCAAGAAGACTCTTCAAAGTCGGAAAATCGAATTTCTGTATTAATTCCAGGAGTACATCTCTCGTCGAGCGCGGAGCGACTTGGAATATAAGATGATGGAGCAGAAAAGGTCCAGATGAGTCTGGCAATTCTCAAGCGAGGAAAGCTGATGCGAGATTGGAAGGTGGATACCGTGGTTCGATGAGTTGACGGGTGTTCTGAACCAACTTTTCTCATTTTCCAGCTAAATCCCCAAGCAGAGTCATAGGACTAGCTCCCCAGCAGATCCAAGGTTTGTGGACTTCCCCAGCCGAGTCAGGATGGTTATCGAGACAGGTTCAAAACGATGTTTCCTCAGCAGCCAGGCCCGAAGGTTGCTACTCCCCGAGTGGAGCGGGTTCAAAGAAATATATCTCCAACAATTCCCCGAGTGGAGCGGGTTTCAATGAAATATATCTCCAGCAGTGTTCATCCTACCTGTGGATTGAACAAGTTCCCGTAGCGGACTGATTTTTGCATCTCCAGCTGAGCTGATTCTACCTATGGATTGCATGGGTGTCCCCAGCGGAGTAGTATGCGTTTTCCTCAGCAGCCAGGCCAGAAGGTTGCTATTCCCCGAGTGGAGCGGGTTTCAATGATATATATCTCCAGCAGTGTTCATCCTACCAGTGGATTGAACAAGTTCCCGTAGCGGACGGATATCTGCATCCCCAGCTGAGTTGATGCTATCTATGGATTGCATAGGTTGTCCCCAGCGGAGTGGCATTCGCTTCCCTAGCAGGGTCAGGATGGTTATCCTCAGCAGGTGATAGAGTGATGCATCCCCAGTTGAGTCTGGAGATTGCTATTTCCCCAGCGGAGTATCTGTGAGCATTTCCCCAGTAAGGTCAGCAGGTATTTGTGAGGGTTTTTCCCGAAGCAGAATCAGGATTGGTATCCCTAGCAAGTCAAGACTGTTGTATCCCCACAGAGTGTTGGTGGTGCTTATCCCCAGCAGTTTCTCGAGCAGATTGGGTGCAAAGGAGGTTCTTCCCCAGCAAGGGTTGCCTTATTCCCAGCAACAGTGCTATTCCCCAGCAGGGTGGAGATCGGAGTATTGACGAGTTCCTCAGCAGAGTATCTCGTGCTCCCCAGAAGAGTCCCTTGAGGGGGATACTTTTTATGCATTCATCATGTAGAGTAAGCATAGCATGTTGTATAGAAAAATAATAAATCGCGTAGCATTTCCATAATTATGGAGCATTACGCAGAAAAAGATCATGCATCATTGTTGCAAGCATAGAGCTAGTCTCAAGCCGTGGTTACCGTTTGAGAGGTGGTTGTGCCAGAAAGAGAAGATGTTGCTCTGATGGGTTCAGCATTACGACGTCAGATCAACAATGTTCCCCAGTAGTGCGATACTGGAGGGAGTTTTTCCGTCGGGCAGAGATGGAAAGGTTACGCGATCAGCGCGATTCAAGCCGTGGTTACCGCTTGGGTTTTGGTGTTGCCGAATAGTGAAGACGATACTCCGAGGAGTTCAGCATTGTGAGGAGAGTATTTCCCAGTCATCAGTAAGTGCCTGGTCGAGCTTTCTTTGGTGTCAGTCAACATCATTATTCGATGTCCTGTCAACATCATTGTTTGATGCCTGTCCACATCATTGTTTGATGTCCTGTCAACATCCTTGTTTGATGTCCTGTCAACATCATTGTTTGATGCCTGTCAACATCATTGTTTGATGTCCTGTCAACATCATTGTTTGATGTCCTGTCAACATCATTGTTTGATGCCTGTCCACATCATTGTTTGATGTCCTGTCAACATCCTTGTTTGATGTCCTGTCAACATCCTTGTTTGATGTTTGTCAACATCATTGTTCGATGTCCTGTCAACATCCTTGTTTGATGTCCTGTCAACATCCTTGTTTGATGTCCTGTCAACATCATTGTTTGATGTCCTGTCAACATCCTTGTTTGATGTCCTGTCAACATCCTTGTTTGATGTCCTGTCAACATCATTGTTTGATGTCCTGTCAACATCATTGTTTGATGTCCTGTCAACATCATTGTTCGATGTCCTGTCAACATCCTTGTTTGATGTCCTGTCAACATCATTGTTTGATGTCCTGTCAACATCCTTGTTTGATGTCCTGTCAACATCATTGTTCGATGTCCTGTCAACATCATTGTTCGATGTCTGTCAACATCATTGTTCGATGTCCTGTAAACATCATTGTTCGATGTCCAGTAAAACGTCGAATTTTCTCCCAGTCATCAGTCAGTGTCTGGTTGAAAGTGTTACTCTGAGGAGTGTGGTACCATGACGTCAGATCAGCAGTGTTCCCCAGTAGTGCGATATTGGAGGAAATGTTTCCGTCGGACAGAGATGGAAATGATATCAGAAGACGTTACGCGAGCAGCGCGATTCCGGGGTTCAAATGGAGAAAAGGAGATGTTGCGACATTTTCTGGAGATCGGGGTTCAATCAGAGAAGAGTATATGCTGAGGCATTTTCTGGGGTTCAAATGGAGATAGAGTTGAAGATTATATCCAGGATGAGGTCCTTGGGATTATCTTCTGTTCATGTGTCACCTTAGACTTTGGCGGATGCCAGTGGAGGTCGTTACGGGTGTCTTCGGAAGAAGAGATGCACATGCTACCTTCTGTTATGAAGGTGTACCCTCTGACATGTCGCCCTCAGAGTGGTTTGGTGTTAGTTCCGTCGTTGCCAGCGGAATTATCACGAGAGATTGGAGAAAAGGAGGTGCTGAGGCATGTTCTGGGGTTCAAACGGAGAAAAGGAGATGTTGAGGCATTTTCTGGAGAACGGGGTTCATATTGGCGATCGCGAGTTATCGTCAGGCGACTGGGGTTCAAACTGGAGATCGGGGTTCATTATTTTGGCAAAAAGGAGTGCTGAGGCATTTTCCGGGGTTCAAATGCAGAGATCTGAGGATCGTTTGCGCGGAGAAAATTTCGGGGTTCAAGAAAAGCATAGAAAAAGAGAAGAGAATAATGATCCCGAGCGGATGTGTGGTGTTCAGGCCATGGTTGTCCCTGCGTTACCATTTATTTTGGTATCCAGGTCGACGTTTCAGAGTTTGTTTCTTCGCCGATGCTGACAGGCGCTGTTAATTATATCCCATCAGAGTGCAAATTGTTCGTCTGTTCTTGGTATTCAATCACTCTTCATCCTGATCATCCGAAAGCCGAGGCTATTTCGTATCGACAGGTTCACAGTGGATTGAATAGGGGCAGCTGTAACACCTCAAAATTTGCCCTCCTCTCTTGGGACTAAGCATTAACATATTTGCATTGCATTTTAGGGCATTAGGCATTTCATATTACATATCATGTGGTTACATTGTGCAAGCTATCTTCCCGAGTCTTGATCAGAAGATGAGGAAGTCTAAGTGCAAGCCTAGGGTTTATTGACTGATCATGGGCCATCTGAGGATTGGGCTGTGAATTAGGGTTTCATGATTCTCAATGGATGTTGGATTTCATCTTGATTGAATTGATACATCATCATCATCATGGTTGGATGTCATCAGGAGATTGAAGCTCATTCCTTGAGATTAGGGTTTTGACCACTGGTCAACCCTAATCAGTTGCATTGGGCCAATCAGGGCTGGATCAGGAGATGAGATCTGTGATGGTTATGAGGATCATTCTTTGATTATATTGAGCTTATTGAGGCTAGGGTTTCACCCTTGAGCCATTTCAGTTGAAGAATGGAGCTCAGATTGATCTATGCATTGCCAGATTCATCTATCAAATGAAAAGTCAACTGTGGTCAACTGTACATGATCTGATGGATGTGGAGGTGGAAATGAGTTAGACACACTTCATTCATGTTGGAACAAGTGTTAAATGACATCTCAAAGCTTAAGAATGAAGAAAATCAAGTCAGGACACAAACTGCCAAAAATAGAAAGTGACTTGTAATTGAAGTTTCCAAAAATGGAAAGTTTTTGACCTCAAAGCCACGTGTCCAAGGAAGCTTCAAATGAAAATTTGTTCAACATGAAAGTTGTAGATCTTGTTCTCACCTTTCCAAAAAGTCCAAGAACTTGAAAATCCAATGTATGGTTGGAAAGTTATGGCTCAGTGAAGTTCAGAAATGACCTGTAATCAGGAGGCCATAATTGCCACATGCTTTGTCCAAATTGCAAGTTCTTTATATGCACAAACTCCATTTGACATGTACTTTAATGGTGCATAATTGGATTTTCCCAAAAATGGCCAAGGCAAAAAGTCACTTTTCAACTGGACAGCTGAATTGGACTAAGGGCAAAATTGTCCAACTTTCAAAATAATTGGAATTTTTGAGTGGGGATTTTTGCTACACCTCATAATTGGCATTTTAAACTTGTTGGAATTATCATTATATGCTTAGGCCTTGTGGTTCGGAATTTGGCTTGAAAAATGAAATGGTTAAATTTGGACATAAACCAAACACAAGGTGAAAATGAGATTGGCTCAACCAATGAGAGTGAGACAAGTTTCTATAGCTCACACATGATATTTAGAGTTTGCATGAGCTGTCAAAACAGGTGGCATGTGCTGTCATGTGGAAATTACACTTTTGCCCTCATTTGCAAAATTAGCCATTTCATTAACAATTGCATTTGGCTAATTAACATGATTAGTGGATGATTAAGTGTACATATATATTCCTAATCACACTCTAAACCTAACAGAATTTCACATTTACCAAAGTTGGATCTCAAACTCATCAAATTCTCTCAAAAACTCAAGAACTCATCAAGAGCAAATTGGATCGAAACTCTCTCATTTCTTCACCAAATCGTGTGATTTTTGTTGCTTCAATCCCTATTCCCCTTCCTCTAGATCTGTTTTGATAGTTTGGAAAGAAAGGAATACGAAATCGTGGTTGTGCAAGAAGCTTCATCAATGGTGAAATAGTGAATTCATGCGCTAGAAGCTCTTGCAGTGGAATCTAACTTTTCTATTCGCCTTCCTCATCATTCTTCTTCAACTGTTTGAAGAGAAATCGTGCAAAGCTCAACTGTAATCACACTGCCATTTCCAGGTTGGTAAAATTCGAATCTCACGAAATGCCTAATGTTTATATGTGTTTGAAAGAGCGTGTTACGTAGATTACGGTGGTGCTTGTAGTTTAGCAAATGATGAACCATAGCTTGCTAAATCTGGAATTGAATTTTTGTATCCAAACCCTAGCGCGTTCGATTCTTGAGATTTAGGTACTGTTAGGATAAATGGAATGCATATTCGTGATCTACAGGTTAGTGCGGTTCCAACGGATATCTATTTGTCCGTTTTGGTGACGATTTGAGAGATGCGTGTTCTTGAGCATTCATAGGTTTTCTGGATTTTTCTGAACTGAAAGTGATGAGAGAGAAGGCGTTTGATCTTGATTTCGTTTTGAAAATTCAAATTGGCTGTTTACCGCCCGCGCCATTGGTATTTACAAGAATGCCATTGGCATTTTAATTAATTTAAATTAATTCATTTTAATTCATAAAAAATTGCTAACACCTTTAAAAATTCACCAAAAATAGTAGAAAAATCAGAAAATTGTGGAAATTTTTATGTTGACTTCCTTGACTTGTGTAGAATTTTTTTGACCTATTGGTCAAAGTTGTGCTTGGTAGAAATTCCATTTGGCATAGGCTTGTTTCACATGTGTGCATTTTTGCTACATTTTGGCAATTTGATCATGAAATGCTCATATCATAAAATAAATTCTTGCCAATTTTTGTGGTGATTCTTGACTGGATGATGTTTATTTCCATATAAATTTCATGGATTTTTGATACCTGGCCATTGAGATATGGTTTTTGTAACTTAGGTGTGACAATTTGTGTCACACCTCTTGATGTCAAATTGCTGGAATTATTTGAGTGACCTATACATGTTTAAATTGATTGAAATTTTGCATGATTCTTAGTTAACATGTTAGGAAGCTTTGTGAATTTTTGTAGAATTTTACATTGCATTTTCTATTTGATCATGATTTTTCATTTCTGTTGACCAATTGTGCAAGCTTGTGTGACATAGGTTGGTAGATTGATTGAGAAATGCTCATATGGTATTGGATTGTCATGAAATTTGATATGCATGTAATAGACACATGATGTGACATCCCTGTTTTGGTCTCACTCATTTCTTTACTGTTTTCATTGAGATATGAATTTTTGAAGTGAGTTCATATGTTGATGTTGTGATTTGGAGCCTATAATTGTGTCTGTTTTTGTTGATTTTCATTGACATGGTTCCATTTGCCCAATTAAGCTCAAATTTGGTGTGCCATACCTGGATTAGCCCCTGTTTAGGTGTAATTTATTTGAGAATTTGTGAAGTTGTTTTGATGTGGATTTGAATGCAATAGTTCTGTTTGTATGCTTGGTGCTTCATTTGAACTAGTTTGCCTTATTTTGTGCATAACATGAGCATAAGGAATGATATAAACATGAGACCAATGATGTTTGCTCTTGTTTGACTTTAATTTGAGATTGGTTTGTGAATGCCTTGCTGTTTAAGGATTTTTTCTTGTTTTGGACCCTAGGCTTAGCCTAGTGGTCTTGTTGCTAATATTTGCTTGATTTTTCAGGATCAAAAGCATAATGCACATGGAGAATGAATCAAGTTAAATTTAATTGATGTTGTTGATGTTTGTACACTAACATAACATTGTTTTGTAGGTGGTGAAGCTTAGGCTTGGGCTTTGAGCTTGCTTTATTGTGCATTGCTTTGTATAGTTTGATTGATTGAACACTTGCTGTTTGGTTTTGTCTGTCTGAGTACTAACTGTGTTGGATTGTTTCCAGGTACTTTAGTTGCTCAGTTCCTTGTGAACTTTTGCTTTGCGTTGCTTAAGCAACTCGCATTGAGGTAAGTCCTCTTGACTTCATGTAGTCTGGAGACCCGGCTGTTACCGGGCCGGGCAAATAAATGTCTGAAGTCCTCCTTAAGAGGCAATGATTGTGGTTGTTTATTTTTAAGCCCAAGCAGGTGAAAGTCCTTCAAGTAAGGCAATTGGTGGAAGGTAGGGGTATGCAGTCTACCCCCCACTATTCAGTTGAGTCTTCTCCTTGCTCCCATTACATGGTTGTAGCATTGAGATCCTAACCCAAGATCCTGTGCAGTGCACATTGAGTCAGAGTCTCCGAGTATAGAAGGGTCCCCCCATTCTGGACCCATGCTCATTTGTCAGACGCTCTCCCTGGTTAGGGATATGAGCTGTGAGGTCTGATCCTCACTTCACCTCTTCATCTGCTTCACCTTAGCCTCGTAATGGCAAGGTTAAGAGCAAATCAAAACCATGTACAGACGACTCGCTTCGGCGGTCAAACCCCTTTGATTGAGCCTCTTGTTTGGTTATAGCGTGTGCTCTGTGAATCTCTGATTGACATGCTTGTTTGAGATGCCTGTTCTCATTTGATATATGATGTATGCTTGTATGCTTTCTTCTTTCCTGGTTAGGATTAGATCGCACTGATGCAAGTAGGTAGAAACCTGAACTTAGGGTGACTTTGCATGACAACATTAGGCTCGAGTCTCAGCTCCCTAGTGTCGTGTTTTCCCCGGTTTCTGGTTAGCAATTTAGTCCCTTTCAGGGGAACTACATCGCCCTGATCCTCGTGCCAGACGAGGTATGTAGGCAGGTGGTCGTGCGAGACCACTCCGGGCAACCTTTTTCTTTTTTGCGTGTGTTTGTTTGTTATCTGATTGCATGTTTGGCTCGGATGCCGACGTAAGTCCAGTAAGTGGCTGTCGGGCTCCACGTTTGCCGTTTTGTGCGTGTTTTGGTTCGGATGCCGACGTAATTCCATCCAGTGGTTGTCGGGCTCCATGTTTGCCACCTTTGTTTGTTTGTGTTGTTTTGTGTTGTTTGGCGTGCGTAAGCCGAACTACAGTGGCTCTGATTCTCATGTTCAGATGAGATATGTAGGCATAAGGTGCGATACCTTATCGAGCTCGTTCCTCTTAACCCCACCTGCGTTCCCTGTGTGTGTGTGTGATGTTTAGCAACCTTTTCTTTATTCTAGGACGTGGATCCCGTCGAGTACGACGGACGTGAGGGGTGCTAATACCTTCCCCTCGCGTAACCGACTCCCGAACCTTTTCTCTCTGGTCGCGAGACCATGTCTTTCCAGGTTTCTCTGAGCGTTTCCTTTCCCTATCTTGGGATAAATAACGTTTAGTGGCGGCTCTGTGTGTTTTTATTTTTAGGCTCGCCGGTTGATTTTTCGCAGGATGCGACAGGAAGCACCCTAGCTGCTAAGTAGTTGACGAAGTCAGCGTACCATGGTAGTGTGGTTTGGGTGTGAATTGCTCCTACTACTTCGTTTGTTTTGGTATCCTTATGGGTTAACGCATCTTTAGTTGTATTGCTTTCTAATTGGGCTATGAGTCTTTCGTATGGAAAATCATCATTTATAGGCACTCGTTTAGGTTCTATACCTTCCATTCTTGACAAGTGATCGGCCACGACGTTTTTCATGCCCCTTTTATCCTTGATTTCTAGGTCAAACTCTTGTAATAGTAAGATCCACCTCATGAGTCTTGGTTTAGCGTCTTTTTTGTTCAACAGGTATCTAATTGCAGCATGATCGGTATAGATAATTATCTTTGCTCCTACTGGGTAGGAATGGAATTTATCCAGAGCGAACACTATGGCTAAAAGTTCCTTTTCTGTGGTGGCATAGTTCATCTGTGCAGGGTCTAGGGTTCTACTTGCATAATATATTGCATGAAGTTTCTTGTCCCTTCTTTGTCCTGAGATTGCGCCTACAGCATAGTCACTAGCGTCACACATGATTTCAAAAGGTAATCTCCAATCGGGCGGTTGCATGATAGGTGCGGTAATAAGAGTTGTTTTCAGTTGTTCAAACTCCGCTAGGCATTTGTCGTCAAAGATGAATTCGGCGTCTTTCATCAATAAGCTAGTCAATGGTTTGGTGATTTTTGAGAAATCTTTAATGAATCTCCAGTAGAAACCGGCGTGTCCTAAGAAGCTTCGTATTTCTCTTACGGTTTTCATAGGCTGGAGGTTTTCTATAACTTCTATTTTAGCCTTGTCGACTTCAATCCCCTTGTTGGATACTATGTGTCTGAGCACGATTCCTTGTCGGACCATGAAACAACATTTTTCCCAGTTTAGCACTAGGTTCACTTTTACGCATCTTTTTAATACCATTTCAAGATACGATAAGCAGCCTTCAAAGCTCTGTCCGCATACAGAGAAATCGTCCATGAAGACTTCCATCATGTCATCTATGAAATCAGCGAAGATTGACATCATGCATCTTTGGAATGTTGTGGGAGCATTACACAGTCCGAATGCATTCGTCGGTAAGCGAATGTACCATAGGGGCATGTGAAGGTCATTTTCTCTTGGTCGTCAAGATGAATAGGAATTTGGAAGAATCCCGAATAACCGTATAGGTAGCAGAAATGAGAATGCTTAGCCAATCTTTCAAGCATTTGATCGATAAATGGTAAAGGAAAACGATCCTTTTGAGTGGCTTTGTTTAATTTTCTATAGTCAATACACATTCTACTTCCAGTAACCACTCTTTGTGCTATATATTCTCCTTCTTCATTGTTAACAACTGTGACGCCTCCCTTCTTTGGTACGACATGTACTGGGCTGACCCATTGGCTGTCGGATATTGGGTAGATAATACTTGTTTGTAACAACTTTTACACTTCTTTCTTTACTACATAACTCAGAATGAGATTTATCCTTCTTTGGTGTTCTCTAGAGGTCTTATTGTCTTCCTCCAGCATTATGTGATGCATGCATATGGAATGGCTTATTCCTTTTAGATCTGGGATATTGTAGCCTAAAGGAGTTGGGTATTTTCTTAAAACGTGTAGAAGCTTTTCGGTCTCTATATGTCTTAAATCTGCATTTACTATTACAGGTCGCTCAAGTTCAGTGTCTAGGAATTCGTACCTTAGATTTTTGAGTAATGTGTTAAGTTCTAGGGCTGGTTTCTTTGGGCGAGGCATATGATCGGGCGTTAGTGCTAGCACACGCTTAGGCTGTCATCTTGGTATTCCTTACTTAAATTTTCATCTTCAAAAATATGAGGCCTTGGAATTTTCAGTATTTCGGAGTATAATGTTTGTTCATTCTCCATTTCTCTTATGCATTCGTCGATGACATCTAGTAGACAACATGTGTTGTCTATAGCCGGTGCCTTTAGGAATTGCGTCAAAATAAATTCGACTTTTTCCTCACCAACTTCGAAGGTTAGCTTGCCTTTCTTAACATCTATGATAGCTCCGGATGTGGCTAGGAATGGTCTTCCTAATATGATAGGGATGTTGGAATCCTCTTTTATATCCATGATTCTAAAATCAGTAGGAATATAGAATTGTCCTATGCGCACCAAAATGTTTTCTAGCATACCTACGGGAAATTTAACATAACAGTCTGTAAGTTGTACGAACATCCTCGTAGGTCTTAGTTCTCCCATTTTTACCCTTTCGCATATGGTAAAGGGCATTAAACTAATACTGGCTCCTAAGTTGCATAGTGCTTTGTCGGTGACAAACTTTCCAATTACATAGGGTATGGAGAAACTACCTGGGTCTTTCAACTTATGAGGCATATTGTTTTGTATTATGGCGCTACACTCAGCAGTAAGTGTAACAGTTTCGTTATCCTCTATCTTCTTCTTGTTATAAGATTTCTTTGAGAAACTTAGCATATGAGAGCATTTGAGTTGTGGCTTTCGTAAAGGCAATTGTGATATTCAATTGTTTTAGAAGCTCTACAATTTTTTTAAATTGCCCTACACTTTTAGATTTAACAAGTCTTTGAGGATAAGGGATAAGGGGTTTATACGGTGGTGGAGGCACATAAGGTTCTTCTTTCTCTACGGCCTCTTCGTTTTTATCTTCCTCTTGTTCGTCTTCCTTCTCATTTACCTTACTTGGGTCTTGATGCATGGATGGGTTTTGAGTTCTAGGGTCGGTCGATTTGTCTAGTTCGGTCCCACTTCGTAGTATAATAGCATTTGCATGATCTTTCGGGTTTGGTTGCGGATGTCCAAGAAATGTGTCTGCAGGAACAGCAGTGAGTTCTTGTTGTTGAGCCACTTGCGAGATTTGTGTTTCCAACATTTTATTATGGGTGGCTAATGCGTCTACCTTGTTTGCTAACTGCTTGATTTTCTCACTAGTGTGTATGTTTTGATTTAGGAAATCCTTATTTGTTTGGGCTTGAGTAGCTATAAAGTTTTCCATCATTATTTCTAAGTTTGATTTCCTAGGAGCATTTTGAGTATTTGTGGCAGCTTTTTGATATCCTGGTGATACAGCAGGTGCTTGGATAGGTGCATACAATGCATTATTGTTTTTGTACGAGAAGTTATGATGGTTCTTCCAACCTGGGTTATAGGTATTTAAGTAGGGGTTTCCTTGAGCATAGTTCACCTGGTCTGTGGAGGTTCTTGTCAAGAGTTGACATGCTGGGGCAGTATGCCCTTGAACTCCGCATATCTCGCAGTTTGGTGCTACGGCAGCCATAATGGCTGCTGGTGTTATGGTCAAGCTATCTATCTTTTGAGTCAGGGCATCTACCTTGGCGTTGACATGGTCAAGATGACTTAATTCGTACATGTCGCCCTTCAGTTGAGGTTTCTCTCTAGAGGTTCTTTCGCTTCCCCATTGGTAATGATTCCGAGCCATACATTCGATGAGTTGATAGGCCTCGTTGTATGGTTTATCCATCAGTGCACCACCCGCAGTGGCATCTATTGTCAATCTTGTATTCTACAAGAGACCGTTGTAAAAGGTGTGAATGATCAACCATTCTTCTAGACCGTGATGTGGGCATAACCTCATCATGTCTTTGTATCTCTCCCAAGCTTCAAAAAGTGATTCATTATCCTTTTGTTTAAACCCGTTTATATAGGCTCTTAGCATAACCGTCTTACTAGGTGGGAAATATCGAGCTAAGAAGACTTTCTTCAACTCGTTCCACGTAGTGGCAGACTGGGATGGCAGAGTCTGGAGCCAAGCTCTAGCTTTATTTCTTAATGAAAATGGGAAAAGACGGAGTCTTATAGCTTCTGGGCTGACACCATTCGCTTTCACCATGTTTGCGTATTGCAAAAATACTGACAAGTGTAGGTTCGGGTCCTCCGCGAGACTACCTGAAAACTGGTTTTTCTATACGGCTGAAAACAGTGATGGTTTTAGCTCGAAATTGTTGGCTTCGATCGAGGGGCAGCGATGTTGTTATCTGGTTCATCCTGTGAAGGGATTGCATAATACTTAAGAGGACGATTTTGCACTCCTTCGACCATCTCTAGTTGAATAACTGATTCAAAAGTAGGAATGTTAAGGTCAGGAAGATTTAGCTTGATACGATGTTCCCGTATCAAGTCTCGTATCCGGCATTCTAATATAAGATAACGCTCGGGTTCGTCGAACTATAGCTTTAATTTCTCGCCTTGACAGCGAGTACTTGGCATACACTCGACAGATGTAGAAAGGGAAAAAGAATTATTTGCCTTAGTCTATACTAGGTAACGCTAGAGTTACGATATCGACTAAATTAGTCCCCTGCAACGGCGCCAAAAACTTGATCGCGACTAAGTCTATGTGAGTCGTGACTGCAAGTGCACAGTCCTATCGTGTAATCTGATTCTATGGCCAATATGTCTTCACCTTTACAAGGGTCAGGATATGGCGGAAACATGAGTAGACTAAATCAACAACCACTTTATGTGCTGCCAATAACAAATAATTCGGCGCAGGTGATTAGACAACAAATGGACGAGAGTAATCATGATATGGTCCAGATGTTGACACAACAAATGGGAGCGGTGTTTAATCCTCTAATTCAAAACACCACCCAAACAAACCAATTATTGGCAACGCAGATAACGCGCATTGCTGACTTTTTTGGGGTCCCTCAAACTCGACACAGAGAACAAGTGGTTCATAACCCAGTGGTAGTCGTCCAGGAAGAGCCTACGATAAACCAAATACCGTTAGACAATCCTCAGACAAACGTCAGAAACCAAGAGGATGTAGTCGAACAGCCTCGTGTCGAAATCCCTATTTCACAAGAACCTAGAAGGATAGTAATTCAGAGAGGCCAGGACGCGGATGCTGTGTTGCAACAGCGAATCCGGTATAATAACCCTCCTGTCGAAAATAATTTAGCGACCATGGTCGAAACGATAATGGTACAAAATGGGATGAACATGGGATTACAAAGGCCTAGTTATGCTTCCCCACTGTCAGAATATATTCTGCAAGAAGAACTGCCACCAAGGTGGAAAGTTCCTAAGTTCACAAAGTTCTCAGGGGATACTAGCGAGTCCACCATAGAACATGTAGCACGTTATCTGATCGAAGCAGGGGAGATAACCCGTAATGAAAATTTGAAAATAAAATATTTCCCTAGTTCCTTGACGAAAAACGCGTTCACTTGGTTTACATCTTTGCCTGCAAACTCAGTATATACGTGGACCCAATTAGAAAGATTGTTCCATGAATAATTTTACACGGGACAAACAAAAATAAGTCTGAAAGAATTAGCCAGTGTTAAGAGAAAACACTCAGAACCAATAGATGATTATTTAAATAGGTTCAGATTGCTAAAGGTTAGATGTTTCACTCCGGTGCCAGAACATGAGTTGGTCGAAATGGCCGCAAGGGGACTAGATTATTCTATAAGGAAGAAACTAGATACCCAGTATCTGAGGGATATGGCACAATTAGCAGATAGAGTGAGACAGGTCGAAAGGTTAAGGGACGAAAAATTCAGAGCAAATAAGAATAAAAAAGAAAGGGTGGCCTACGTAGGGGTTCGCCAAGATGATGAGTACGACGAAAACGAACCAAGCAACTTCGACGAACAAGAGATTGACTTAGCAGAACTAAAGCAAGGCCCACCTTATTCGTGTAAAGTGATAACTCCGTCGAACGGAAACCCAGTCGAAACCAATGATAAGTTCCCCAAAAGAACTTATACATTCGACATCACCAAATGTGATGAAATTTTCAATTTGTTGGTTAAAGATGGTCAATTAATAAAACCACCAGGTGCTAAAGAACCGCCTATGGAACAACAGAAAAAGAGAGGTTTTTGTAAATACCATAATTTTTGGGGCCATAAAATGTCTCGATGTTTCCTTTTCAGGGATCTCGTTCAAAATGCTATCCGTGACGGAAGGCTGAAGTTTGGTGATAAGCCAAAACAACAAATGAGGATCGATTCGAATCCCATGCAACCAGTCGAAGCCCATTACGCTGAACCATCCATTGTGAACATGGTGGAGGTCGAAATTGCTCCTGGTGGCAATCTCGAAATGGTGGAAGCTGTTGGAGAATTCGACACAAATATCAACATGGTGGAGATTGCTGATGATCTCGCAAACCAGAACGAAGTTGAAGTTACTGAAGGCTTCGACAACCAGAAAAAGATGGAAACTACTGAAGGTTTGGAATAAAAGGACAGTGACAATACTGCCAAAGATGGTTTGGTTCGACAGGACGAGAATTGGGACTGCTTGGGACAACCAAGTGGAAAGTACGATTATCTCGTGAAATACAATGCGCCGGCAAGTTCTCAGATCGACATCAACACAATCCAACCAAGTGGTTGGGGAGATGTCCCTCCAGACAACAATGAAAAAATATCTGAAACAGTTGAGAATCCCCCTATTATAAAAAGGAAGGTTACTGAAGACCTCACCATTGAAAACAAGGCTACTGAAGGCCTTGATTTTGATCAAACAAAGACAGGTGATGCCACAAACTGCGTCAACACCATGGGACCTTTCAGCAAAGAGGTCACAAGAATCAAAACAGAAGTTGTGAATGGTCCTACGAAGCATATGACCAGTGGAATCCTGCGCAGAATAAAGGAAGACCCCAAAAGAAATTGGAACAAATGCTGTTGCAAACATGGTCCCAGGAACATGTCTTGGTGTTGCTGCCCACAAAAAGAGTTTGATCAGATACCAAGAGGTGTCGAAGTCGAAGAAGAAAGACTCATCAAGAAAATGAACGACTTAAGCATTGTTGACGAACAAAATGTTGGAATAAACATGGTGGAAGTAACTCAGGGAGACCAAGCTGAAGTGGGTGAAGATCGGCGTCGAAAGGAGTACCAAAGGCTGGCGTATCCTAAAGAGGAGGAAAATCTAATAGAATTCATCAAGAGGTGCCAAAAGATGAGGACCGAAGTAATGTTGTGCCCACGCTGCAGTGCAATCTTCGACAGGAAGGCAGCGACCAATCTGGAAGCAGTGGATAAAGCCAAGAGGAAAGAGAATTGGGGGACGAGATATGACCCAAGGAGAAGTGAGCATCACCAATGGAGGCATGGAGAAAGATACCACAACACTTACAAACCATCGAACATAGCAATGGACGACAAATGGGTTCAGCCCATTAGAGATGCCCAAGGGCAGAAAAAATGGGAAAAGTTCGAGGTTTAGAGAGGCGCTTCAATGGAAAGCAAGAAGGAAATGGAAAAGCACAAGCCAAGACCATATCCTTTAGAAAACTACAAAGGAAAAAACCCTATGTCAAGATCCCAATGGAGAAGATTCCAGAGGCAGAAGAAGGCAGAAAAAGAGGCGGCTGCAGAAAAGAGCGTAAATGGAAAAGACACTGACAACAAAGACAAAGCAGAGTCTAGTAACAATCGTCAGATAATGAGCAGAAAAGAGACTTCCCTCCAGATCAATCCTGGCAGCATCGTCGAACCCGTGGCGTCAAAAGAGAAGATGCAGGAAGACGACGAAATAACTGACAACTTCGAATCTGACTCAGAGTCATCTTTTAAAGTGATCTGCAACGTGGTCTCTGTTCTCCCTAGAGATTATGATAGAGTCATGGAGGTCGAAGACGAAAAAGATGAGATGGAAGAGGAAACAATGGCACACAGGCCCGTTTGCTACTACGTCATGAATAATGGATGCGTCGAAGAGCAGAACGCTTTCTTCGAAAGGCCAGATGATTCCATGAAAGCACATTTGAAGCCTTTGTTCATAAAAGGAAAGGTGGAGAATGTTGGCGTGAACAAGATACTGGTAGATGGCGGAGCAGCAGTAAACCTGATGCCTCATTTCATGCTGAAGAAGATTGGGAAAGATGATTCAGACGCAAAACCTCACAACATGGTACTGTCGAACTATGAAGGAAAAGTAGGAACCACTATGGGTGTCATCCAAGTGATTTGACTGTTGGAACCATAACAAGGCCAACAATGTTTATGGTCATTGCGTCAAGGGCAAACTACAACCTACTGCTTGGAAGGGAGTGGATTCATGGTGTGGGAGCCGTACCCTCTTCAATGCATCAGCGAATAGCCATATGGAGGCCAGACGGGATCGTCGAAAACATTGAGGCTGACCAAAGCTATTTCATGACAGAGATAAACAATGTCAACAGTCAAAGTTTCGACAAGAACCTGGCTCACATACCTCCATGCAGCCCAGCCGAATTCGACTTAAAGGCAACAGACAACGCCTACTGCTCCATGTATCTTCATCCTACACATGGTTTCTAGTGGGACAAAGAAGTAATTGGCGAATCTTACATGTGGGGAACTACTCATATAGCGCCAACAGGATGGGGAAGCGAATTTGACGATGACGAGTAAAGAAGCAGCGCTCGAAAAAATTACGGCTTACATAGCTGAAAACAAACTCAAAGAGGCCCTTGAGGCTGAAGCAAAATATATGGCTGTCGAAGCCAGCAAAGAAAATTCCAACGAACAATGTCCCCAAAGAGACGTTGCAGAGGATCATGATAACAACCAAATGGGCGAATGGCAACACCAAAAGCTTGACGCCATTTATGACGACGAACCTCTAGGGTTCGAAAAAGATCTCGTGTCAACTAACGAGAAGATGGTGGCGCAAGATCCATTAGAAGAAATAAACTTAGGAGTGGGGGCAGAAAATAGACCAACCTACATAAGCGTAAAAATGGACCCCCAGTTCAAGGTCGAAATAATCCAGTTGCTGAAAGAGTTCAAAGACTGCTTCGCATGAGATTACGGCGAGATGCCTGGTTTAGACAGAAGTTTGGTCGAACTGCAGCTACCAATAATGGAAGGAAAGAAGCCAGTAAAGCAGACTCCACGACGCTTCGCACCAGAAATTCTGTCGAAAATAAAAGAAGAGGTCGAAAGACTTCTAAAATGCAAGTTCATCCGCACAACCAGGTATGTCGAATGGATTGCAAATATTGTTCCTGTAGTTAAGAAAAATGGCAAACTTAGGGTATGCATTGATTTTCGAGACTTAAATTTGGCTACCCCAAAGGATAAATATCCTATGCCAGTGGCAGAAATGCTTATAGATGTTGCAGCAGGCCACGAGTACTTAAGTATGTTAGACGGATACTCTGGCTATAATCAAATTTTTATTGCTGAAGAAGATGTTCCTAAAACGGCCTTCCGCTGTCCTGGAGCAATAGGAACGTACGAATGGGTAGTAATGCCTTTTGGTTTAAAGAACGCTGGAGCAACTTACCAACGTGCTATGAATTCCATCTTTCATGACTTTATTGAAACTTTCATGCAAGTGTACATAGACGATATCGTAATTAAGTCTGTTTCAGGAAAAAGTCACATAGATCATCTTCGACAATCCTTTGAAAGGATGAGGAAGTTTGGTTTGAAAATGAATCCACTTAAATGTGCTTTTGGTGTGCAGGCGGGTGATTTCTTAGGTTTTGTGGTCCACAAGAAAGGGATCGAAATAAATGAAAACAAAGCCAAAGCCATAATGGAGGCGAAAGCGCCATCAACGAAAAAGGGTTTGCAGTCTCTGCTAGGAAAGATCAACTTCCTCAGAAGATTTATCTCCAATCTTAGTGGGAAGACGCAAGCTTTTTCTCCTCTACTTCGACTAAAGAAGGAAGACTTTGCATGGGGGCAAGAACAGCAAGCGGCCTTCGACAAAATCAAGGAGTACCTGGCTAGTCCCCCAATCCTAATGTCTCCTTGCAGAAAAAGAAGTATGAGGTTGTACATTTCAGCATCAGACAAAACATTAGGAAGTATGTTGTGTCAAGAAGATGAGAATGGCGTCGAAAGGGCCATTTATTATCTTAGTAGAGTCCTGAATGATGCTGAAACTAGATATAGTATTATAGAAAAACTATGTTTATGTGTATATTTCTCTTGTATGAAATTAAAGCATTATAGAAAACCTGTTGATGTATATATTTCCTTCCATTTCGACGTAATAAAATATATGTTGTCTAAATCTATTTTACATAGTCGAATCGGAAAATGGGCTTTAGCATTAACAGAATACTCCTTGAAATATCTGCCTCTAAAGGCAGTAAAAGGACAAGTGGTAGCTGATTTTATAGCTGACCATTCTATAGATGAAGATGTAGAATATGTCGAACTAGAACCTTGGAAACTGTATTTCAACGGTTCCAGTCATAAAAATGGAACTGGAGTTGGGATGTTGATTATTTCTCCTGACAGAATTCCAACAAAATTCAAGTACAAAGTTGAAAGTCTATGTTCAAATAATGAAGCAGAATATGAAGCTTTGATTGCTGGACTTGAAATCTTGTTGAAATTGGGGGCAACAAGAGTCGAAATAATGGGTGACTCTGAACTGGTGATAAAGCAGTTGACTAAAGAATATAAATGTGTAAAGGAGAATTTAATCATGTACTTTGTAATAGCCAATAGACTTCTCAAAGAATTCGACAATGTGGCCTTTAGGCACATTCCCAGGCTGTAGAATCAAGAGGCGAATGATCTTGCTCAATTAGCGTCTGGATACAAAGTGTCGAAGGAAAAGTTAGAAGAATCTATTGAAGTCAGAGGGAGAGTCATATCCACCAAGTTGTCCCCATCAGATTTGGAGTCGATAAGATTAGGATACGGTGACGAAGAGAATTTTGAGATATTCAATATAGATGATTTAGGAATTGCAGACTGGAGAAAGCTTATCAAGAATTATCTACAAGACCCAAATCAGAAAGCAGAAAGAAAGATAAAATACAGAGCTTTAAGTTATGTACTTTTTGGAAACGAACTGTTCAAAAAGACTGCAGAAGGAGTCTTGTTGAAATGCCTAGGTGAAGATGAAGCCTACGTAGCTTTGTCGAATGTACACAGTGGAGCGTGTGGCGCACACCAAGCAGGCCATAAAATGAAGTGGTTATTATTTCGACAAGGAATGTATTGGCCAATAATGCTGAAGGACTGCGTCGATTTTGCAAAAGGATGTCAGGAATGTCAAGTACATGCAGGCATACCCCATGTTCCTGCAAGTGAGTTGCATTCAATTATAAAGCCTTGGCCATTTAGAGGATGGGCTTTAGACTTGATTGGTGAAATTCGACCAGCCTCTTCAAAAGGGCAAAGGTACATTTCGGTTGGGATAGACTATTTCACTAAGTGGATTGAAGTTATACCATTGGTAAATGTGGATCAAGAAGCAGTCATAAATTTTATCCAAAAGTACATAATTTACAGATTTGGGATACCTGAAATAATAACAACAGACTAAGGATCTGTGTTCACTGGGAAAAACATGCAGAAATTTGCACAAGAAACAGGTTTTAAACTCCTTACTTCGACACCTTACTATGCTCAAGCCAACGGGCAAGTTGAAGCAGCCAACAAGGTAGTAATAAATTTGATCAAGAAGCATGTAGGGAAAAAACCTAGAAACTGGCATAAAACTTTAGATCAAGTTTTGTGGGCTTGTCGAACGTCTCCAAAAGAAGCAACAAATTCGACTCCATTTAAGTTGACTTATGGACATGATGCAGTTTTACCAGTCAAAATATATTTACAGTCAGTTAGAGTGCTAAGGCATCACGAAATCCCATCAGATATATATTGGAGCATGATGATGGACGAATTGGTTGATCTGGACGAAGAAAGACTACGTGCGCTAGATCTAATAAGAAGACAAAAAGAAAGAGTCGAAAAGTTTTACAATAAGAGAGTAAAATTCAAGACCTTCTTAATTGGTGATCTTGTTTGGAAAGTAATCCTTCCTATGGATCGAAAAGATAAGTTAATGGGAAAATGGTCTCCTAAGTGGGAAGGACCTTTCCAGATTTTAAAAATATTTTCAAATGGCGCGTATGAGATTGAAGAAATAGGGAAAGATGAGAGAATCCTAAAGATAAATGGTAAATATTTGAAAAAATATAAGCCAATATTGCAGGAAGTAAAAATAACAGTCAAATAATTGAAAACATAGTTGTGATAGCTCTGCCAAGTGAAAATGGCACTAAAGTTATTACAAGAAAGCCTCAAAGGGCTGAGAATTGTTAAAATTAATTCGACTACAGATTGAGATTAGCAAAAGTTTCTTTCAACGTGACAAATTTCTTCCTCTGAAACTGGAGTCGATGGTCACAAAGACTTTTGTGAGTGGAGAGAGTCTCAATCTCTTGACTAAGTTGCTGGCCCTTTTCTGCGTGTCGAATACCCGCTTTCAGTTCGTCGTCAATCTCAGTCTGCTTAGGTTGCTGTATAGATGCCTTGCGTTTTTTCTCTTGAGAGATCTTCTCTTGAAGTGCTGCTATTTGTTTCTCCCATTTCTGGATATTATCATCACAAACAGCAACTTCTTTGATGTAAGTTTCAGAAAGCTGTTGTAGCTTTGAAACTTTGTCAGTCGAAGCAGCAACAGCGTTCCATTCAGCAGTTTGAGCTTCAGATTTGGAGGAGATTTGTTGGGTAAGATCTCTTTGACGATGAAGATCTGCAGTTGCCAAGTCAATAAGGGTCATCAGCTCCATCACAAAACTGCCAACCTCAGTAGAGGTTTCCAAGACATTGACTTGCTTCAGAATTTTCTTGAGGTCGATATGGGCAAGGGCATTTTCTTCCAAGACTTTGAACAAATCAACATCAAGGATTTTCGTCTTAATCTTGGTCAACATGTTGCCAAGAGATGGTGCTTCAGAAGTGGCCCCAAAAGTAGTCGAACTGCTCTGTGAAGAATCTTGAAAATTAAAACGAGTACTAAGCATAGCCTTCAGATACTCTAAGGGTCTCTGCACTTTGAGATTTTCAAGCTCCTCGCGAGAGAAACTAGTCGAACCAGTTGATTTGCCACTTCCTGGGGTCTGGTCAAGAGCAGATGGAGTGTTTCGCTCTAAAGTTTGCTCAGCTTCCATTTGTTTCGACGGGTCTCCCCCATCTTGGGCAATTTCGTCTTCATGATCATCTTCGACCCCAGTTTCCAGGTCAGTATCATCACCCTGATTTGCAGCATCTAAGCCTGGATGAGGAGGAGATTCATCTTCAGAAGCTTCACCCACTGTAGCGTCGAATTCTGCTACAGTTTGTATGTCATGATCACTTGTGGGGATATCTTCTTCTGGGACTGTTTCCTCCAGAATTTTCTCAGGTGTTCTTTCGACATCCATTTGTCCCTGAAAATAA
Organism: Lathyrus oleraceus; assembly: GCF_024323335.1. Lineage (NCBI taxonomy): Eukaryota > Viridiplantae > Streptophyta > Magnoliopsida > Fabales > Fabaceae > Lathyrus > Lathyrus oleraceus. Next base: position 293,754,005 of record NC_066581.1, on the reverse strand, counting down.
TTCTAAGATTTAGAAGAAAAAGATGCAAAGAAGGTGAATATATACAGTCATAATAAAGACTCACCTCAGGAATCTCAGTGTTAAAGCTAGATCTCCCACTCTCCGTGCCTTTCGACGGGAGTTTAGTAGTGGAAGTATTTGCAGAATCCTTCCTGGTTGATTTAACTATGGATCTTTGGGAAGAGACCTTTGTAAGTTTCTTCTTCTGAGGAGGAGGGGGGATTAGCTCTGGAGATTCGTCACCAGATTCTTCATTAAGAACATTATCATCTTCTTTCTCCTCTTCACTCTTTCTCTTTTGGATTGTTGGGGGTTTTCGACTTGCCTAGTCATGCAGACCAAAGCCAGTTAGTTTCTTAAAAAGGAAACAAATAAATGAGAAGAAAGTGATGTGTTGTACCTTTGTCGAATGCTTCTTAGCAGCACTGGGCGACGCTTCGACAGAAGTTTTCTTGGCAGGAATCCTCACGGCTAAGGAAAGAAAGGAGATTCAGAAACGGATATAAGAAATACATGATAATACAGTTAGAATAACAACAAAAAAAATCAATCATGTTTTCTGTGAACACCTTCAAGAGTGGGATCTTCCACGCGAACATGTTCTATTCCAATATGAAGGTGTCCTTGGTATTCGTCCAGATGATACTTAGTCGGAACCACACGCTCTGCAGGTTTTTGGTATTGTTGACGAAGAATTTTCATAAAATTCCCACAAACGAACCAATCTGGAAATGGAGGGCTAAATGCCACGCCAAATCCAGCAGTTGGCAAAGGAGGAAATTTTGGTGGATGACAACTGAAAGCCAGGTCATAGCGCGCCTCTGGTCGAAGATTTGAAGGCAATGACAATTTTTTAAACTTCTCCGTCAACTTACGTTTTAATTCTGCTGCTGCTTCATGTATGGTTCGACTAAGATCATCAGGTCTATACACAGTTTCGAAATATTTTTGAAATTTCTGTATTTCTCTAATGTGTCTTTGAATACCTTTTTTCGTCCGATCCTGCACAAAAGCGAAGGCATTTGTTAAATGTGTAGCAAAGGCAGCTACGTCAAAAAATATGTTGGAATAATAATCTTTCCACCATTCATCGAACTCAGGAGTACAGAGGAACGATGGTCGAAAGATCACTGGTCGGATGTCGAGAGAGTCATCAGTCAGTTTCTTCGACAGTTCTTTGCCCTCACCTTCAGTATGAAGGGAGTTGTAAAAGATGATGGATCCTTTCTTGGGGAATATAGGTCGAGGTTTTATCTGGATCAGGCCAAACTGTCTAGAAACAAGGTTAGGTTGATAAACTATCAAAGCAATTTAGGTTTTAGTGGCATTACGGTAAGAAAAAAGGAGCCTAGGGGTTAAGAATGATTCCCAAACATTCAGAAATATATTTTCATCTTTCTGCATTTCCAAAGGTAGTTGTTGGGTAAACCATTTAGGTCCAATTTTTCTATCAGCAAAAGGTGCCATGGTCGAAGTAAACTGATACCTCTTGGCAAACATCATGACAGAGCTTTTGAAAGCTTGTCGAAGGCTAATCCCTTCATCAGTTGGCGTTGTAAGACCCCAATTTTGTCCCTAAGATCCCTCATGGCATCATATCATATCATTGCATTTGCCTCAAGGATCATTGTGCACCTTGCTTCCTTCCCTGTGGGTGGGTTATCTTTTGAGAGTGATTCTTGATCACCAAGCATGTTTTGCATTTGTATATCATTGTTTTTCTTTTTACCACTAACCAAAAGTACAAAAATATGTCATCTAACCTTGTTACTTGCAGATGAAGCAATCAACAGTCAAAGCAGTCAAAGGCATTCATTGGGCAATAGATGGTGGCCATTCTTGAGAATTTGGACACCACATTCATTCACAAGAGCTTATATGAGCTATGAAGTTATTTTGAATCAGAATCCCAAGTGGTAGAGGCTTGAATCTCATCAAGGCATTCTTCAGTCAACTGAAACCCTAGCCAGTCAACTGCCCAGTCAACTGTTGGATTTGGAGGTGGGAAGTGATGGGAAATACTTCATTCATGTTCAAACAAGTCTCATTTGACATTTCAAACATCAACATTGAAGAAAATAAAGTCAGGTCAAAACTTTCCAAAAATAGAAAGTGACATATAATTTGAATTTTCCAAAAATGGAAAGGTTTTAACCTAACTTCAACTTCAAATTACCTGATAAAAAATGCTTCAAATGAGATTTTGTTGAACATAAAAGTTGTAGATATTTCTCTCCCATTTCTAAAAAGTCCAAGATCATCCATTTCTCATGTGTGGTTAAGGAGATATGATCAAAACATGGCAAGGTGTACATGGAGATTCAAATGTGCATAACTTCTCAACCATAGCTCCAATTCAAGTGGTTCTTTTTGCTAATTTCTCATTTTGACCTCTAATTTCAAAATCTTGCATTTCATTTCATCATTTGTCATCACATAATTATTTGCCAATTCTTGAATTTTTGGAGGGAAATCTTGAAATTTAAAATTGGTGAATTATTTGAGCATTTTGCCATTTCCAATGATTTTAAAAATTCATTTTAAGTGAAATTAACTTGAACTCGTGTACTGTTCACATGCCATTTTCATGCATGAGGTGAATTTGCTAATTTGCACTTACACCATCATTTTGCTAATCCACTTTGCCAATTGCTTAAATATGATTAAGGGATGATTAACACAGCATATATATAGTAAATCCTAACTGTTTTTCTGCTAACAACATCATAATTTTCAGATCTCAAAATTTTTCACACTTTTTTTCTCTCAATTTTTCTTCAAATTTCTTCAAATCAAACCAGAATTCATTGCTTAATTCATCATCTAGTATCATCATGGAGCATGTTTGAACCAAGATCCAAGTGAATTCGTGCAATTTGAAGCAACTCAAGCTTGAAGCTCATCAATGGTGAAATCCAAATTTTGTTGAATCACGGGCAATTGGACCTCAAGACCTCTTCCAATCAACTCTACAAGCTTGCTAGAAGATCATTTAAGCATTGCCAGGCCTGGATTCATCGAATTTCAAAACTGCTCTTCAAGAGGTCACGAAATCTTTTCTCTCTTTTCTCAAATTGCTTGTGCTATTGTTGTAGATCTCTATGTTGTGATCATGTTGAGCTTTAAATCACTAAAAACCATGCCATATTGAGTTAGATTCGAAGGATTAAAGTTTGATGTTGAATTCTTGATTTGCTCGATCCACATGATATACGATGATCCATGCTTAACTAATGATTGATTTGTGATCTAGGATGCATGTGCTACACGTTGATATGCTTAGTTTTAAAATCTGAGAAAATTGTTCATCATGTTCATGTTGGTTTACTGTTCATGCGTGTATTTTGTGAAGAAGAAGATACAGAGGAATAGGCCACGGTTTTGGATCGGTTTAGCCACGCATTTTCGTTGCCTTAGGTGTTGTTAGGGCTTGTGTTTCATTGGATGCATGCCGCGCCCATGCTGGCCTCTGATTGGCCAGGCGAAATTTTAAATGAAACGCAGCGCATAAGCATCTGGCGCCAAACATTAATTCAAATAATTAATTAATATTCCATTATTTCATTTACTTGTTTCAATTTTTATTTCAATTTCATTTACATCTTTAGAAAATCATAACAAATCCAAAAATGATCCAAAAAATGTGAGGATTTTTGCATTGAGTTTCTTTTTTTCTCTAGTTTTTTATCATCATGATAACTCAGATTGTGCATGGCTGGAAATTAATTGGTCCTAGGGTTTGTGAACATGTATGCCTTTTATACCTTGCCTTGCTTCTCCATTTGTGAAATGCTGAGATTTAATCCAATGCCTATGAAATTTGACATGTTGAAACTAGATTCTTGGCTGGACATTTTGGTGTTGAGTTTGCATTTTTACCATTTGTGGTTTCTGTTTTATGATCATGTGAATGTAGGTGTGACAATTTGTGTCACACCTTTGCTTGTCCAACTTGATTAATTGATTTGCCATGCCAAATGAATTCTAATTGATGTGATTTTTTGTATGATGCTTCATGTGGATGTTGTAAATGTTCATGATTTTTCTTGGAATGTTTGGATTGATTTCTGATTTGATTGAGATTTTTCTTTCTGGATTGCCATGTGTGAGCTTTTGAATAGTCTTGGTTTTCATTTGATCATGAAATGTTTGTGATTTATCCAATGGATGTGCAATTTTACACATTGTTCCTAGACATGTTGAAGATTGTTTTGGCTTTGATTTGAGGTTTTTACCATGTTTCATTTCTGTTTTAGGCTTGTGCTAAGTTGATGTGTCATTTGGTGTCATATTTGAGCTTGTTTTGATTGCCTTGCCTTATACAATTTGATTACCATGCCTAATCATGTTCAATTGCTCTAATTTTTGGTGTGTTGATCATGTTGTATGTTCTGTTCATCCATGAATTTTCTTAGGATTATTTGAATCATTTTTGAATTTATGTGCATTTGTTCATGCTGATGTCTCAATGTGCTCACAACTTGCATACCTTGTCATGTTTAGTTTGTGAAATGCATTTGGTAAATGATATTGATGTGAGACTTTTTGCAATGTGTCAATAATTGTTTGAAGTTTCATCATGTCAAATTTGAGGTTCTGTTTTGAATTTTTTCTCCATCTTTGACCCTAGGCTTTGACCTAGTGGTTTGCCTCTCATGTTTGAAGCTTTGTTTCAGGTTACACATTCAAGTTACACAATTGATGATGCCTCATCTTGAGAGCATTTGATATTTGCTTTTGATTACTAATGTGTGTTTTGTAGGTTGATGTTGACTCTCTTGAGTTTGACTTTTGGCTTACACATTGTGTATATTGGTTATCTGTTGCATTAACTGTTGGTCGTTTGTCTGTATAGTTGTACTGATTTGTTTGATGTTTCCACAGGTACATTAGTTGCTTAAGTTCATTTTGAACTTGCTTTTGCTTGGTTGCTTAACCACTTAGGTATAACCTCTCTTCTTCATGTAGTCTGGAAGACCTGGCCTGTTATGTGGTCAGGCACCTGTCTGAAGTCCTCCTTAAGAGGCAATGCTTGTGATTGTTTACTTTTTGTGCTAAGCAGGAAAAGTCCTCATATGAGGCAATTGGTAGATAAAAGAGATGTGTAGTCCATCTCCTACTATTCAGTGTGTCATCCCTTTGCTCACATAACATGTTGATGCATTGTGGATATTAACCCAAGATCTTATAGAGTCAAATCACTTGTGGAGAAGAGTTCCAACTTTCTGAACTCCCACACCTTCTATTATTCAATGCTCTCCCTGACCAGGGATAAGAGCTATGAGGCACACCCCTCATCTCCATTTCATCTGCTTCACCTTAACTCTCAATGTTAAGGTTAAGAGCACAACATACCCCATTCCAGTTGACTGTAAAGTCTAACCTTGCTTGAGCCTAATTGCTTGTATATAGTGTGTGCTAACTGAATTGATTGTCTGCTTACTTGATTCATTTGTGCATATCTGCTTGAGTGTGCCTTAGTGCATTTATCATCATCATTTGTATATCATTTCATAAACCTTGCTTTATAGCATTTTGCTTTGTCCATGGAGGAGACAAGCATAAGTCCATTACTTGGCAGTTGTTCCTATGATATGGTGTGAGACTAGTGTAAGTCCATTGATTGGCATCTGGTATCATTGTTTGGTTTTAGGAGATTGGTGTAAATCCATTGATTGGTATCTGGTATCATGTTTGTTTGTGAGACTAGTGTAAGTCCATTGATTGGCATCTGGTATCATTGTTTGGTTTTAGGAGATTGGTGTAAATCCATTGATTGGTATCCGGTATCCATGTTTGTTTGTGAGATTGGTATAAGTCCATTGATTGGCATCCGGTATCATTGTTTTGTTTTAGGAGATTGGTGTAAATCCATTGATTGGTATCCGGTATCCACCTTTATTTGTGAGATTGGTATAAGTCCATTGATTGGCATCCGGTATCACCTTGCTTTGTTCATTTGCTTACTTGCATTGTTGCCTATTCCAAAGGAATCACTTGAATCATCTACATATGATTTCAAGAGGTGAACATCTAAGAAGTTTTACTCCCTCACCCACCCACCTTTTGTTTCTATAAAACTCCATTTGCATGCTAATCTCAACCTGAAAAATATTGTGCAAACATTCTCATTTCCTTGCAAATTAGACACCTAGGCTTTAGGCCTTTGATTTTTCAAACTCCATTTCATAATACTTATTTGAATTGAATTCTAATCATACTTTGACCATTTTTTGTGAATAAATCCTAATTGGTTAATCCAACTCATTCAATTGTTTTGTGGCTTTGTCCATTCTTGATAAGTTTTCATACATTAGCCATAGGTTTGATTTATCCTAGTTGGTTGATATTAATCTCACCTTCTTGTCCTTAGTGATTGAATTGTAAGACTTCCTTGCTTATTATAGGGTTAACCCCTCACTAGCAAGTTGAAGCTATTCTCACGTGGTGGACTTGTTGTTTGTATAAGGTTGAGTTTTCTCCCGTGGATAACGAAAGACCTTAGGGCTTTTGTTTTAAAATGAACCCACTCATATTTTGGAAATCTTTTAGCCGAACTACGGCGTTTTGATCCTTACCTTCCATGGAGAGGTATGTAGGCAACGGGTTCATCCGTTCAAACACAAAAATAATAAAAATTGTATATTCTTTTTCTCATCTTCCCAATCATGTTTGCACAATAATATTTTCATAACAAATAAACATTTCGTACAACAAGTGTGAAAAGGGCTCCCTAGGAGTACCTAGGACGTTTTGGGTGCCTAACACCTTCCCATTACGTAATTAACCCCTTACCCAGATCTCTGATCTTTTCATTAGTTTTCTATGTGTAAAACTTCTTAGGCTTTTGTTCGTTTTTTAGCCATTCCTTTGGATAAATAAAAGTGCGGTGGCGACTCGATTCTTTGTATGCTTTGCTTTTGATTTAATCAATAAATCATAAAGTGACGAATACACCGCTACAGGCGTTATTAGCACCAACCTTGGCCATTCGACAGTCCTATTTTTTACTTCTTCTTCATCTACTTCCGATGCTACAGGAAGATTGGCTTCAAATGTGGCATTGAGCCATAATTGCAAGAGCCAGAAAGGTCCTGATAAGTTGATTTTACCTTGGGTTTTGGCGTTTTTCAAAAGATGTATGCTCTCACTCAGAGATTCATAAAGGTTCGCCAGAATCATTTCGCTCAAGCATAGTTTTGTGCCTGCATGAAGCTGATTGGCTATGGTGATGAATCTCTTAGCAACCTGGAGGGAACGAGAGTAAAACACATATTTGGATAGCCACAGAGTTAGAAAAGCTATGTGTTCGACATCTGAAACTTCAGTAGTACTCTTGTCATGATAATAGGACATAAATAAGGAGTATGGGGCGAGGCTAGTCTCGAAAGCGATGGTATCTTCATTTAAGATAGTAGGGTCGAAATCTATACCGTTGGGGTGAAGGCCAACAATGGTTGCTGCGTCGAAAAGAGTGGGCGTAACCATCCCACAAGGGAGGTGAAAGGTGTTGTAGGTACTATCCCAGAAGTAGAGAGAAGCCAAAAGCATATTTGGACAGATATTGGGTCCTACTCTCGACAACTGAATAAGGTCGAAAATGCCTACTTCTTTCCAAAAATCCCCTTTAACCTTTTCGATTTTATCTAGCCAAGATAAGTAGTCAGAGGGGTCTTTCGACCAGGGGCAAGTTCTAAATATCCCGGGGTAATTCAAATAGGCTAAGTCCAATTCTCCATTATCCGTCGAACTTGATGGGTCATTTTGTTCTACAATTTTCTCCTTAAGCTGAGGTTTCACTCCAGCGCCTATGGGTTTTGTATGGAAATAAGTTGGAAAAAATTCTCTTAAACGTTCTGGTTTAATTTCTGGGTTTGGAAGAGGACCTAACATAGCGTGACAGTTTCCAGAAATAAGAACAGGAATTAATACCTGGGATTTATAGATGCATTCCTTTTCTTTCTCATTTGGAGGTTCAGGAACATACTGTTGATTTCCAATGGTCATTGGTACCTTCAAATCATGTACAGGAGGGAAAGCTGGATCTTGTTTCTTCTTGGAATGTTTGTTGCTTGAAGGTTTGTTAGGAGCCATTGTTAGGAAGAGCGAAGGATTTTTCTCAGAAAATATAAAGTTTTAAGAAATGGGTATGAAGAAAAGTAAGCTGAAGCGTTTAAAAAAGTTTTCAGAGGAAACATGTTTATGGGTATTTATTGGAGGAAGATGAAGACGCTTCAGAATGGTAATGATGATAGTGGGACACGTGGCCGATTTTCATGATGATATTGAAGAGGTGGAAGTTGAAAAGAAACCATGATGTGAGGAAATGATGGAAGTAGACTCTGAACGTGGGCTAGACGTGACATTTTGGAGAAAGTGTAATGATGAAATCTATATTGGAAATTGATATTGCAAAACTTGGGAATAATAAAATTAAATGACATGGCATCAAAACACTGGTTGACAATAAATGACTGTTTCTCCAAAAGAAAAACGGTCGAAACATCTTTGCTGGGGGGCAATTTGTATACATGCATTTTTGACGCCATAAGATTAGTATGCAAAATGGTTCCTTCAACGAAGGACGCCATAAGAGTTGTTCGACATTTCGACAAAATGATGGTTCGACATTTCGACAGGATAGTTGCAGATGGAAAAACGTCTTTGACAAACACGGATGATGCTATAATATTTCAACAATTCGACAGAGTCTGGAGAAAGACGTCATTTCGACGTGAAGTGTAAATTCGAATTCAAAAGAGTTGTGACGTTTGGCAGAAGACGCGTGGAAGCATCTGGCGAAAGGGAGATAGCCAAGTGTCACAGTTTTAGGATTTGTTCGTTAATAACAGTTGTTTTATTTGTATATAAATAGGATAGTTGTTATCAGAAAAAGTGTGTGAAAAGTTACTTGTACAAAATTCCTGCAAATACTCAAAGTACCCGTGTGAGAGAAAAGAGTTATATCTGGAACATCTATGTGTAAACAAACACCAATTCTTTCAAAGTTTATTTTATAAAGTTTAAAGTTCTTTATCAATTTCTATTTACTTCTACTAGTCAATTACCTTTCTGCATTTCTTCTTTCGACACTTTATGTTTCGTCAGTTATTTCCTGCCATTTATCTTATCTTGTCAAATTTACATCTATTTAAATGTTTCTAATCAACACCTTTCGACATAAGAACTTTAGCCAAATGAAAGGTACAAACGTCGTTCTAGAGATTTACGAAGTTATTTAGATTTGCACATGTCCTAGGATTTGTGTGGTTGATCCTGCAAGTAACCCAATTCTACAAGTTTTGGTAAACCAAAGGTTGTTCGCCAAAATTCACAGCGAACAATGTGTTACATTTTTCTAGGTCTTCTACTAAAGGTAACCAAGTAGAATGCAATAAATTGTGACTCTTATCTGACATTAAAAAAGTAGCAATTAAAAGTAAAATATACAATTTTTAATGAAGAATATTTTCCGCCTCGGTCGGGTTAGGGTTATTTTTCAGTTGTGTTAATACGGCTTCTAACCAAACAATTTTGATAGAAGCCCCATTTTTATCTGAAGCTGTTGGTTCAATGCCCAAATTCTCCATGTAAACATCATTGGACGTTTGTTGGGTCATTAACAACTTTACCATTAATTCGGAGACCGAGTAACATGCTATCATCCTCTAGTGTGATAGTACATTCACCCGTTGGTAAATGAAACGTATGTGTCTCGGGTCTCCATCTCTCTAACAATACAACAATTAATTTAGAATCTACTTTTAGACTTGCAATCTTGGTCACATTTGCAAAACCGGCTAGTTCCAAATACGGTATTATAACCGCACTTGGTTAAATGTATGTATGCGAATGGACCCGGAACCTACCATCTTCCTGAAATTCAAATAAAAATGGTAATGAATATTTGATGTGATATTTACATATTGAGTTTGTGAAATAGATTTGAAAGAGACTTAAGTATTCAGCAATGTTTGTCGTCGTCCCACGGTGTGATTTGCCCATCCACAACAAATACATTTTGGAATTGAAGATAGTGAATATTTGTAGAGAGTAAATATTTGAAGAGAGTAACTATTTGTGAAATAGAAATTGTAGGAAGATGATGAGAAAGAATTGTAGAGGAAAGGTTTATTTATAGTGGTAAAAAATATTAAATATATAGGTTAGAATTGTACAGGGTGATTGGACAAGTAAGGGAATGCATGCAATTTTTTTTTTGCAAGGAATCCCTGCAACCACGAGATTCTCATGCCGATTGGAAATCACACTGCAAAAAAGCATGCGTGCAGACTCGTCCCTTTGATGGCCGAGTTAACCCTTGTAATGTGTTGGCTCGTCCAATGGAATGACGAGCTTAGCCATGTGACGTGTTGCCTCGTCCAATGAATGTGCGAGCTTGTTCTTCTAGGGTTATGACTCGTCCAATGAATGGGCGAGCTAGTGAAGGCTAGGGTTTTCACGTTTTCTCTCTCTTCCAATTGAAGGACGAGCTGCATGTGAGTATTTCTACAGGGTTTGGTTTATTAGGATTATGTTTTGTTGACTATAAATTGCATTAATATCTTCATTCATTCTCATCAAACCAAATCTACTACATTTATATCTTTACTTATTTTCATCAAACCAAATATTCTACATTCATATCTCCTTCATCTAACCAAATATTATTCATATCTTCATTCATTCTCATCAAACCAAATCTACTACATTTATATCTTTACTTATTTTCATCAAATCAAATATTCTACAATCATATCTCCTTAATCAAATCAAATATTCCACATTCATGGCTCAAAGAAATTTAATTGTGTCTATCCATTCCGAAGGGTCCCTTTTCACAGATGCAGATGAGGGATTCTCATTTTGCAATACGAATTTGCATATGTTCAAAATCCACATCAACTCCGACTTCCATCATTTAAAAGACCGTATTGATAAAAAGTTACAAAGTTATGTTGAAGACATCATTTATCGTCATCCATTATTTAATGGAGATGATAATACCGTCTTTTACATAATGACACCCATTGAGACTGACGAAGATGTCAAGTCGATGTTTCAATGTCATATAACATTATCTCAATTACCTACCATTGAGATATATGTTCGTCTAGTCAAAAATCTTAAAGAACAACCGACTCACAATGAAAATCTCTGTTATCCAACGCAATCTGTACAGTCACACGAGTACGGAATGAGTCAAGCCATTAACAAAGAACCGACTCAAAATAATGAACCTTTCATACCAAATGAAGAGGTAGGCGAGAATAGTGAGGATGATCTTGAGGAGGTTCGATTTGAAGATCTATTTGGTGTTAGCGATGATGAAGGCAATGAAGACATCTTCGACACACCGACCGTTGCACTAAGAGCGCAACCAATTAGTTTGTACAACCCACCTGTGCACATGCAAAACATAAGTTTGGAAGATGCTGAACCAATCTCCGTTTTCAGAAGTTTCGTACCAACTCACAATGCTGACGAAATAGAGGAGGGCATCGAGTATGAAAATAAGGAAGAGTGTGTTTTGGCGTTGCAATAAGGGCATATAAAACATAGTCTAGATTTTTCTGTGGTTAAATCTGACAATGTACGTTTTGTCATCAAATGTAGAAATTCAACATGCAATTTCAAATGCATGGTCTCTTTGCGTAAGGGAAACTCAAGGTGGAGAGTTGGCAAGTTTGGTGGGCCTCATACGTGCACAACCACTTCCATGTCACAAGACCATACAAAACTCAGTTCAGAAATGATTAGTAAGAGCATAATGGAGCTTGTAAATCGGGACGCTTCCATTAAGGTGAAGGTTATCATCGCTCATGTTGCTGAGAAATACATGTATATCATATCCTACAAAAAGGCATGGATTGCAAAGTGTAAGACAATTGAGTCGCTGTATGGAAATTGGGAGACATCTTACAACGATCTACCGCAGTGGATACTAGTAATGAAAACATATCTACCATGTACCATTATAGAATTGCAATCCTTACCTGTGATTTTAAATGATGGTTCACACTTGGGTGACCAAAGGATATTTCATCGTCTATTTTGGGCGTTTCGACCATGTATACGTGGTTTCACGTATTGTAAACCTATTGTGCATGTTGATGGAACATGGTTGTATGGCAAGTACAAAGGGACTCTGTTGATGGCTGTGGCACAGGATGGGAACGGGAACATATTTCTGATAGCGTTCGCATTGGTTGAAAGTGAGACAAAGGAAGCTTGGAGTTTCTTTCTTAAGAATTTAAGAATACACGTTACTCCCCAAGCAAATCTGTGTCTAATATCAGACAGGCGTGAATCGATAAAGAGTGCATATAACAATTCGGAAAATGGATGGCAGTATCCTCTATCATCACAAGTCTATTGCATTAGACACATCGCGCAAAACTTCATGCGCGAGATTAAAGACAAGGATCTGCGCAAACTAGTTGTTAACATGGGTTATGTGTTAACAGAGGCGAAATTTAACTACTATCGGGGGGAAATCCGAAGAGCAAACAACGACGCTTTATCATGGATAGACAATATCCCTCGGGAGAAGGGCATTTGACGGAGGGCAACGCTGGGGTCACATGACAACTAACCTAGCAGAAGCAATGAACTCGGTGCTAAAAGAAACCCAAAACCTTCCAATCACTGCATTGGTCAAATCTACGTACTATCGATTAGGATCACTATTTGGTAGAAGAGGCCATCAATGGACAAAAATGTTAACCTCTGGGCAGGTTTTCACTGATAACTGCAACAAGGGGATGGCCGAGGAAGTCATCAAAGCTAACACGCATACCGTCATGCAGTTCGATCGCGAGAGATTTTGTTTCATGGTCCAAGAGAAGATTAATCATAACTACGGTCGACCAACCGAAACATTCAACGTTAATTTGAGGAAAACAACACTGTGATTGTGGGAAATTTCAGGCATTTCACTTACCTTGCTCCCATGTAATTTCCCACAATCACAGTGTTGTTTCCTCATATCAACGCTGAATGTTCCGGTTGGTCGACTGTCGTTATGATTAATCTTCTCTTGGACCATGAAATAAAATCTCTCGCGATCGAACTGCATGACGCTATGCGTGTTAGCTTTGATGACTTCCTCAACCATCCCCTTATTGAATTTATCAATGAAAACCTGCCCAGAGGCTAACATTTTTGTCCATTGATGGCCTCTTCTACCAAATAGTGACCCTAATCGATAGTACGTAGATTTGACCAATGCAGTGATTGGAAGGTTTCGGATTTCTTTTAGCACCAAGTTCATTGCTTCTGCTAGGTTAGTTGTCATGTGACCCCAGCGTTGCCCTTCTCCCGAGGGATGTTGTCTATCCATGATAAAACGTCGTTGTTTGTTCTTTGGATTTTCCCCCGATAGTAGTTAAATTTTGCCTCTGTTAACGCCAACCCATGTTAACAACTATTTTGCGCAGATCCTTGTCTTTAATCTCGCGCATGAAGTTTTGCGCGATGTGTCTAATGCAATAGGCTTGTGATGATGGAGGATACTGTCATCCATTTTCCGGATTGTTATATGCACTCTTTATTGATTCATGCCTGTCTGATATTAGACACAGATTTGCTTGGGGAGTAACGTGTATTCTTAAATTCTTAAGAAAGAAACTCCAAGCTTCCTTTGTCTCACTTTCAACCAATGCGAACGCTATCGGAAATATGTTCCTGTGCCACAGCCATCAACAGAGTCCCTCTGTACTTGCCATACAACCATGTTCCATCAACCTGCACAATAGGTTTACAATACGCGAAACCACATATACATGGTCGAAACGCCCAAAACAGACGATGAAATATCCTTTGGTCACCCAAGTGTGAACCATCATTTGAAATCACAGGTAAGGATTGCAATTCTATAATGGTACTTGGTAGATATGTTTTCATTACCAGTATCCACTACGGCAGATCGTTGTAAGATGTCTCCCAATTTCCATACAGCGGCTCAATTGCCTTACACTTTGCAATCCATGCCTTTTTGTAGGATATGATATACCTGTATTTCTCAGCAACATGAGCGATGATAACCTTCACCTTAAGAGAAGCATCCCGATTTACAAGCTCCATTATGCTCTTACTAATCATTTCTGAACTGAGTTTTGTATGTTCTTGTGACATGGAAGTGGTTGTGCACGTATGAGGCCCACTAGACTTACCAACTCTTCACATTGAGTTGCCCTTACGCAAAGAGACCATGCATTTGAAATTGCATGTTGAATTTCTACATTTGATGACAAAACGTACATTGTCAGATTTAACCATAGAAAAATCTAGACTACGTTTTATATGCCATTGTTGCAACGCCAAAACACACTCTTCCTTATTTTCATACTCGATGCCCTCCTCTATTTCGTCAGCATTGTGAGTTGGTATGAAACTTCCGAAAACGGAGATTGGTTCAGCATCATCCAAACTTATGTTTTGCATGTGCACATGTGGGTTGTACAAACTAATTGGTTGCGCTCTTAGTGCAACGGTCGGTGTGTCGAAGATGTCTTCATTGCCATCGTCATAGCTAACACCAAATAGATCTTCAAATCGAACTTCCTCAAGATCATCCTCACTATTCTCGCCTACCTCTTCATTTGGTATGAAAGGTTCATTATTTTGAGTCGGTTCTTCGTCAATGGCTTGACTCATTCCGTACTCGTGTGACTGTATAGATTGCATTGGATAACAGAGATTTTCATTGTGAGTCGGTTGTTCTTCAAGATTTTCATTGTGATTCGGTTGTTCTTCAAGATTTTCGACTAGACGAACACATATCTCAATGGTGGGTAATTGAGATAATGTTATATGACATTGAAACATCGACTTGACATCTTCGTAAGTCTCAATGGGTGTCATTATGTAAAAGACGATATTATCATCTCCATTAAATAATGGATGGCGATAAATGATGTCTTCAACATAACTTTGTAACTTTTTTTCAACACGGTGTTTTAAATGATGGAAGTCGGAGTTGATGTGGATTTTGAACATATAAAAATTCTTATTGCAAAATGAGAATCCCTCATCTGCATCTGTGAAAAGGGACCCTTCGGAATGGATAGACACAATTAAATTTCTTTGAGCCATGAATGTGGAATATTTGATTTGATTAAGGAGATATGATTGTAGACTATTTGATTCGATGAAAATAAGTAAAGATATAAATGTAGTAGATTTGGTTTGATGAGAATGAATGAAGATATGAATAATACTTGGTGAGATGAAGGAGATATGAATGTAGAATATTTGGTTTGATGAAAATAAGTATAGATATAAATGTAGTAGATTTGGTTTGGTGAGAATGAATGAATATATTAATGCAATTTATAGTCAACAAAACATAATCCTAGTAAACCAAACCCGGTAGAAATCACATGCAGCTCGTCCTTCAATTGGAAGAGAGAGAAAACGTGAAAACCCTAGCCTTCACTAGCTCGCCCATTCATTGGACGAGTCATAACCCTAGAAGAACAAGCTCGCCCATTCATTGGACGAGGCAACACGTCACATGGCTAAGCTCGTCATTCCATTGGACGAGCCAACACATTACAAGGGTTAACTCGGCCATCAAAGGGACGAGTCTCCACGCATGCTTTTTTGCAGTGTGATTTCCAATAAGCATGAGAATCTCGTGGTTGCAGGGATTCCTTGCAAAAAAAATTGCATGCATTCCCTTACTTGTCCAATCACCCTGTACAATTCTAACCTATATATTTAATATTTTTTACCACTATAAATAAACTTTTCCTCTACAATTCTTTCTCATCATCTTCCTACAATTTCTATTTCACAAATACTTACTCTCTTCAAATATTTACTCTCTACAAATATTCACTATCTTCAATTCCAAAATATCTTTGTTGTTGATGGGCGAATCACACTGTGGGACGACGACAAACATTGTCCAATACGTAAGTCTCTTTCAAATTTATTTCACAAATTCAATATGTAAATATCACATCAAATATTCATTACCATTTTTATTTGAATTTCAGGAAGACGGTGGGTTTCGGGTCCATTCGCATACATACATTCAACCAAGTGCGGTTATAATACCGTATTTGGAACTAGCCGGTTTTGCAAATGTGGCCAAGATTGCAAGTCTAAAAGTAGATTCTAAATTAATTGTTGTATTGTTAGAGAGATGGAGACCCGAGACACATACGTTTCATTTACCAACGGGTGAATGTATTATCACACTAGAGGAAGAGAACATGTTAATCGGTCTCCGAATTAATGGTAAAGTTATTAATGACCCAACAAACGTTCAATGATGTTTACATGGAGAATTTGGGCATTGAACCAACAGCTTCAGATAAAAATGGGGCTTCTGTCAAAATTGTTTGGTTAGAAGCCGTATTAACACAACTGAAAAATAACCCTAACCCGACCGAGGCGGAAAATATTCTTCATTCAAAAATTTATATTTTACTTTTAATTGCTACTTTTTTAATGTCAGATAAGAGTCACAATTTATTGCATTCTACTTGGTTACCTTTAGTAAAAGACCTAGAAAAATGTAACACATACAATTGGGGTTCTCCTTGTCTGACGACACTATATGGACATATGTGCAAGGCAACCCATAATGGAGTCAAGGGCATGTGAAGACATGGCTTCTCGAGTATTTTGATGAAGACAACGATGCACGTACAGGGTCAATCATCAAAAAATGGATCAAGACTTCAATAGAGGAAATTCACACAAAGTTTCAATCATACATAGCTCAAAGTCGCTCGAGAAATTGATCACAAAGGTATTGGAATTTAATCTTAGTTAATGTTTATATATAAAGTGTTCAATTGACTGTTGCATGCATAATATGATATGGACACTTAGAATTTATTTCAAAATAGTTACAGTCTTTTAAAAGTTCTCAATTTTTCTTTTTTTAATAGTGGTAACCGGTTAACACTTTTAGGGTAACCGGTTAACCCGAAACAAAATTCAATTTCTGGGCAGATTTTGTTAACATGTAACCGGTTAACACTTTCTTGGTAACCGGTTACACAGTTTAAAATTTGAATTTTTCTTAACTTTACAATTAATGTAACCGGTTAACACAATTTGGGTAACCGGTTACTACTGGGAATTTTTGTAGAAAAATTGTAACTTTTCATATTTTCAATTCATGCTTCTTCTCTGTGAACCATGGCATCCATTGGTTGTTTGCACTTGTTTAAAGAGGTTCATAGAAGGATATTTAAACAATTTTTTTTCAGATTGCAAATCACCTCCTTAAAAATTAATTTTCACAATCTTCCTTTGTTTACTATTTTCAAAGATAAGTGTCCAAAATTCATATGCATCATTTGAACACTTCTATAAACATTGTGAGATTGATTATTCCAAAAGGAGAAGATCAATCCTTTGATTGATGTGCAGATATTTCCAGATTATTCAAACTTCCATTTAAATTATACACTTATTGTTCTTCACATCTTAATTTTTCCAGCATTAGTGGAATTAAGATAGTGAGTGTTTTATCCTTACTTGTTTGATAGTAAGAGGTGTATATGAGAGGATTGTTCTCTTATCACTAAGAAGGTTTCCTTGTTGTTTAGAAACAAGAGAGTCACTTTGAGAGGATTGTTCTGATAAGTGGACTTTGTTGGAAATCCAAGAGTTTGTTCTTGGTGGTCTTTGTTGGTCATTGTACAAGTCCAAACAAATAGTGAAAATCTCTTTCTTGTTGAAAGGGGACTGGATGTACCTTTGGTTTGTGAAGGGAACCAGGATAAATCTTCGTGTCATTATTTTTTCTGCACTTTACTACTTTCCTAAACACCACTATAAACCAGAAAAATAATCCTTACAACAAGAAAATTTCAAGGGTTCTAATTCACCCCCCCCCCCCACCCCCCTTTTAGACTGATTTCAGACTTACAGGGCATAGGAGGTTGTGTTGTATTACTAACTGTATGGGCTTTCACATGCATACCCTTGGTAGCCCCGGTTAGTAACGAGGTTCCACCACATCCTTATGCATTAAGGTAACGATTTTCATTTAAATGCAATTTATATTTCTCAAAATTATTTATATGTCGCTTAAAAGGTATTTTTTTTAATATGCAAGATGGTGCAAACGAGGTATGAATTACGAAAATAATCCTCGTCATCATCTACGAAGGTACCGTGTTGCAATAGAACACATGGAAGAAAATGATGTAAGAATGATTAATTATACTATTCAACTTATTTAAATTTATTTTATACATTCTAATAGTTATATTTCTTTAAACAATTTATTTGGAGGCCGTACATACAATATCCAGTGCCTGATTATAGTGACAGTCGAGTTTGGAGTGCAACAACATGTATGGTATGTTTCTTTACCGTTGAGATGCATCAGACGGATCAAGTCAAACTCCAATTTGGATTTGAACAACAAATACCGTCTCAGCCAAGATGTATAAGTGAACACCATAATATGACTATGGTCCAAGCTTGGGACACACATTGACAAGATTTAAACAAAGAAGAGTTAAAAGAATAGAAAAGAATAAGGCATTTGGTGTTACAAGGAAACTCGGTAATTGGTGAGTCTAAGTCGGGTAGAGAATACATGAATTGGTTTTTATCAATTCCTTTTATGCACGTTGCTCCAACACAATTTTTGAAAGATCCCCGTCAACGTGTAGCTTCTTCAACCCAACAAACAATATCACCCCCACATACACATCCACATTTGGGGCCCAACCATCATCCTCAGCTCAACAAACTTACCAACACACCCAGACCACACAACAACACACAATTTATTCCACCTCAACCCAACACCATAATCCCCACACTTCATTCCCTCAAACAAACTACTATTACAACCAACAATATCAACAACAAACCAACCTACACCCACCCATACAATACACTCCAATTCCTCAACCCAACTTTGAATACTCAAACCCTCATTCTCAACCCCAAACATCTAACACCACATTCGCACAACCCACTCCTACATACAACCCTAATGATATCTATTATCCTCCTATCCAACACACCCAACCCATCACCTACACACAACTCCGACATTCACTACGCAACTATGACCTCACTGATGACCATCTAATGAATATCCCTTCTTTTCGCATTCAAGATCTCGACACTATGGATATGCCTCCAAACACATCACAACAACATCAAAGTCAACAACAACATCAATAACAAGATGCCCTTGATGAATTGTCTTCCGACTCGTCTCCGTCTCCCGCAAGACAAAGACAAGAAGACTTGGGCAAGGGAAAACGCAAAAAAGTTGGCACAAGATGTGGAACAGACGGTCACTAATAAAATGTGTTTCTTCCATTATATCAATAAAATAATTATTAATCCTTACAATTCATTATATGCCTCATTATAATATGTATAGTTGTATAATAAGTATTTAAAAAAATAAATCATTTCTATTATTAATATTAAAAAAATATTCTTATTTATTATTAATATTTTAAAAAAACAATATTAAAAAACTATTATTATTATAAAAAAATATTATTATTAACATTTTATTATTAGTATTTTATAAAAATATTATTATTATTTAAATATAGAATTAATTAGAAAACTATTTAATAATAATTTTAATAAAGTTATTTAATTATATAATAGTTTTTAAAATAATAAATAAATAAAAAAACCTCCCTTCACTAGCTCGGCCAACCAATGGCCGAGCCTAGTCATCGTTCAAAAATCTTAATCCTCTCGTCCGATTAATGGGCGAGTCCCAAAAGAAAAATGAGACAATTTGGGATTATTTTTTTAGAATGGGACACTATGGAAAAAAAGTTTTCAAAAATTGGACAGATTGGGAAATTAGTTTCTTGTCAAGTTGTTTTTGGAGGTGGGTACTAGTTTCTATTGTACTTTCATTTATTGGCTTTGTGACAGGTTTGCAGTGATTTGACAGATGGATTGTACGCCCGAGTTTGCTGTAAATTCCCAAGTCTTGATATAGTTTGGCAACACTGTTGCAGGTTATGATGTTGCCAAGATGCATCTTTTCCATACAAAGGATTGTGTAGGTTAGGGCTGGACAAGGATCCGCAGCCCGGCCCAAACCGCAGGAAACCGGAAGAAAAAAAAGAATTAGGCGGGTTAAGATGGATTAGCGGGTGAACGGGTTTAATTAATGGGTTAAACTGGTTCTTAATGGGCGGGTCCGGGTAGGTTTTACTGAACCGCGGGTACCCTGACCCGCCCGGTAGATAGAAAACTATGTTGTTTTGGGATTAAGGTAGAATTGTGTCACAATCCTTCTCTTGTTCTGTTTGTTGTTCTCTTCTCTCCTTCACTCCTCATCCGCACACCATCATCACTCACCAACCATAGCTTCAACCCTCACCACCCACCACATATACATCATCACTCACCATCCACTATCATTAACCACCGTCAAATGAAGTTGTGGTGTTCATTCGAATTTTCTCTCACACCATGAAACCCTATCTTCAACTCTCACCATCCACCATTGATCCACCATCGGAATGAGGTTCGAAGGATCTAGACCGTTGATATTTGGAAAGCTTGAATTCGTTCTTCATTATTTGTAAGTTTGATTCTTCATTCTGTGTTTTTATCTTATTTTTTTTGGGAATGATTTTGTTCTTTGTTTTGTACATGATTTCCAAGTCGTGTTTTGTCCATCATACGAAGTTTTGTTAATTCATCTTCAACTCTCCTCTCACACCATCCGAGAGTTTGATACTTGGAAAGCTTGCAAGTAAGAGGTTCGACATAATTTTTATCAGTTTGACTGTCCATTAACAACAATTTTAAGGATGGGCTCTTTGTAATGCAAAAGTTTGGGTTTTGTCTTAGAATTTGTTTTGAAGGAAAAACTTTCTATGACACCAATTTATTCATTGTTTGCATCAGTATTGAACTTTTACTTTCATGTTTGGTACAATTTTGTTCTTCCTGTATCTTATAAGCAACTCATGTTTACAACTTCCCGTGAGGCTAGAAAATCTGGTTTTGGAGTATTACTTTCATATTGATTTATCTTAGTATTTCTGACTTAGATGTTGCTGTCTGTTTTTCATGTTACATGCTTCTTGCCACATTCATTCATGTTACATGGTAGGGTAAAATTTGGGGAGAATAATTTGAAATATTGTTCTACTTTCAAATTTTGGCTGATGTGTAGGGTAAATATTATAATGCAGCCCCAAAGAACTCAAAGAACTCAAAGAACTCAAAGAACCATAGAGCAAGATCCACTAAACTGTAAGTGTATTCAACTTGTTTTATATTGTGTTTGAAATTTATAAGTTGTCCTAAAAACCATGTACTTATCTCATTGATGGCAACAATATGTATTACCTAATGATGTTATTGATATTTGATTTGGATAGATGGATCAACGTCAAAGTAGCACAGAAAGAGTCTTAGAGCAAGAGCAATGCAATTGTAAGTGTATTTGACTTCGTGTCTTTGAAATATGAATTGGGACTGCTATATGAATTGGGACGGCTATATAACTGCTATATGAATTGGGACTGCTATATAACTGCTATATGAATTGGGACTGATATATAACTGCTATATGAATTGGGACTGCTATATAACTTCGTGTCTTTGAAATATGAATTGGGACTGCTATATGAATTGGGACTGCTATATGAATTGGGACTGCTATATAACTGCTATATGAATTGGGACTGCTATATAACTGCTATATGAATTGGGACTGCTATATAACTTCGTGTCTTTGAAATATGAATTGGGACTGCTATATGAATTGGGACTGCTATATAACTGCTATATGAATTGGGACTGCTATATAACTGTTATATGAATTGGGCTTGTTAAGTCACTGTTTTGAGAATTGGGACTGTTAAGTCACTGTTTTGAGAAGTCACTGTTTTGAATATGAATTGCATATGAATTGGGACTGTTAAGTCACTGTTTTGAGAAGTATGTAATATTTTGCTATGGCATTAGAAGATTTGCATAGGTTTATGCGTTTTTATACTAATATGCCTCAACTTTGGCTTTTTGTTTTAGTTGGTTTAGAAGGTATCTCGTGCATTGCATGATTTTTCAAAGTCATAGAAAACATTGAGATGGTATAAGTTGAAAATGAGGATATGCATGATTAGATTTGAAATTTAAAACATGAGATATTTAAATAATTGTCATTCATAGAAACAAGATACGAAACTAAGCCATTCTTTAGTACACGTCCTTCAGTTTAATGGATTCATGTGGATTTGGGGGGTTGAGTGTCAAGGATTTCAACTTTGTAAATTAATTATTTATCAAAAAAAAATGTGGATTCATGTGGATACTGTTCTGTTATGTATACTGCTATATATAATGTTCTTTTATGCATAATTGCTATTTACTGCTATGTATAACTGCTATTTACTGTTATGCATAACTGCTATGTATACTGCTATAACTGCTATTGCTATAACATTGCTATAACTGCTATTTGCCAGCACTATGCTATCACTGCTATTTGTCAGCACTGCTATTGTTGTCTCTGTTTTATGAATTGGAACCGTTATTTGTTGATTGGTAGTTCTTGATTGGCTCCTTCGTTATTTCAGTGACTGGTGAGCCTAATCAAAATCTACCAATTAATGAAGTAGGTTCATCTATGCAACCTATAAAGAAGATGAAATCTAGTGCAAGTGGTTCTAGGCAAACATCTGCTTGCTGGGAACATTTTATTAGATTACCCGATGACCTAGTTGATGCACCCACTGCAGCCTGCAAACACTGCCATAAAAAATACTTGTGTGACCCTAGGACTCACGACACCACTAATTTGAACCACCATATTTTAAAATGTTCTAAGAAGCCCCTTGTCGTGTCAACTGACTCCACACAAACTATTCTAACATACCCAAGTGTAGATGGTAAATTGGTTCAAGTTAGCTCTAGATTTTACAAGAAAGCTTGTAGAAGTGCTTTCTCGGTTTTTGTAGTTCTAGATGAGCAGCCATTTAGTGCAGTAGAGGGTGAAGGGTTTAAATTTTATTCCAAAGTAATGCAGCCCCAATTTACCATCCCATCTAGGCGTATGGTAGCTAGGGACTGTTTTCAGCTATACTTAGATAAAAAACAAAAGTTAAAGGCCTTTTTTAAGTCTGATTGCAATAGGGTAGCACTTACTACTGATTGCTGGACTTCTATACAAAATCTCAACTACTTGACCCTTACGGCACACTTTGTGGATAACGAATGGAAGTATCAAAAGAATTATAAGCTTTACCGTAATTCCAAACCACAAAGGTGAAACTGTAGGTAGGAAGATTGAAGAAGTGTTAAGGGATTGGGGAATTAGGAATGTGTCAACCATAATTGTTGATAATGCCACTTCAAATGATGTTGGTATGACATATCTAAAGAGAAAAATAGCAAATATGAATGGGTTAATGGGGGATGGAGAGTGTTTTCATATGAGGTGTTCAACTCACATTTTGAACTTGGTTGTAAATGAGGGTTTGAAAGATAAACATTTATCTGTAACTAGTGTTAGAGATGCTGTTAGATTTGTTAAGTCCTCACCTCATAGGGCAGCCAAGTTTAAAGAATGCATTGAATTTGCTGGAATAACTTGCAAAAAATTAGTATGTCTTGATGTTTCAACTCGTTGGAACGCGACATATTTAATGCTAGAGGTTGCGGAGAAGTTTCAACTCGCTTTTGAAAAGCTTGAGGATGAAGAGTCGAGCTATAGGGAGTTCTTTGGAAAAGGTAATCTTCCTAGTAATGATGATTGGGACATTGCTAGGGCTTTTAGCGCTTTCCTAAAGTTATTCTATGAAGCAACTAAGACTTTTTCCACCTCTCAAAATGTGAGTTTGCATACTTGTTTTCACCAAGTGTCTGCCATTTATTATGAGTTAAAGCAAGCCACTTTGAACTTAAATGATTTTTTTGCAAGTGTGGGTGGAGATATGATGGAAAAATATAATAGATATTGGGGAATTCCTGATAAGATGAACAAGATGATATATTTTGGTATTATTCTTGATCCAAGATATAAGTTGAGTTACATTGAGTAGGCGTTTAAGGACATGTATGGAGTTGGATCAAAGTTTGGTAGTGACTTGGTAAAATCTATAAAAGAGAATTTACAAAAGTTGTATGATTGGTATAAGCAAGCTTATGACCAAGAACATAATTCCATACAGCCTCTTGGTAGTGGTGGAAATAATGTCTCCAATGATGAAACAAATGCATCTGTTGCCCGTTCATCACTTATGGCTAGAGCCGATGCTTTTGAGCAACATTTAGAGGAGCAAGACTCGATTGATCAACAAAATGAGCTTGAGGTGTATAATTCTAGTAAGTGTGTCAAAAGGGATCCTAACTTTGACATTCTTGTGTGGTGGAAACGTAATTCAATCGAATATCCTATTTTATCTACAATGGCTAAAGATATTTTAGCCACACCAGTGTCTACTGTTGCTTCTGAAAGTGCTTTTAGCACAGGAGGGAGAGTCATAGAAACCTATAGGAGTTCTCTAACTGCTGAAATGGCCGAGGCTTTAATTTGCACCCAGAATTGGTTAAGGCCTTCTTTTACCTATTTCAAAGATATGAATCTCATGGAAGATTTTGAGCTTTCAGAAGATATTGTAACATGTAAATTTATTACTGAATTTTTAATAAATATGATGTAATGTTGTATAATTATGCCTTATTAAAAATTGTTTATTTAATTATTTTAGAGTTTCAACAAATGTCTTTAGTAGCAAAAGGAGTATTAGGTGTCTCATCATCACAGTCTCAGCCACAACCTTCGGGTTGTGCTTGAAATGGATGCATGTATATCATTATTTACTTATTACTTTATTATTATTTTTGTTAACTAATGTTTATGTTGTCCAATTTTCCATGTCAACTATGTTTTTTGATTTTTTGGAGTCATGCATGATTTTTTGTTGATGGTGATTCTCCACCTGTTTTACTTCAAATTGAAATATTTCATTTGTTGATATTTGTTTATTAATTAAGGCCTTCTTTTAACTAATGTTTATGTTGTCCAATTTTTCAGGTCAACTATGATTTTTGATTTTTTGGAGTCATGCATGACCTATATATATATATATATATATATATATATATATATATATATATATATATATATATATATATATATATATATATATGAGTTTTTGGCCAGTAAGTATCATTGATCTAACTTACTGAAGTGATGAAACGGTTTATTATATCAAAGAGTTTTGTTCTCTCTCTTTTGCCAATGGATTTCCATCTGTCAGTAATGCAGTCCTATGTGCTAAAGCTTCAATGCTATTACAAGTAAGCTTGGTTTTCAAATTTCACAGAATTTTCATTAAATTAGTGAAAAAAGTATCAGACAAAAAATTATGTTTTATTGCGATATGATTTTAGACAGATAAATCTCAAACTCCTATTATATTGTAAGCATATATTTCAGTATCCACTGCATATTCTTGATTTTGGCATGATTTGTTAGGCTCATTTTTAATTGAAAAGGCAATATTAATGGCTACCAATTGCCCATTTAATGAACTGCTCATATCCAACGGGATTATGTTACGGGACATATAAGAACTTCTTTGGTCATTGATTGATATTCTAATATGCAGTTCCTGAACATGCCTTGTTTGTTTTATTAATAATTATTATGGTTATTTCTCTCTTCTTAAAGTCTTGTTGTCCTCCCTAACAAAGGCATAGCCTAGAGATGTTGCAAATTTTTAGTTTTGACTATATATTTGTTATTGTCATGTGTTATTTCGGTGCTCAGAATGTACCCCCGGCCATTCTATTGAGGTTTTTGCGGGAACATAGATCAGAATGGGCAGACAACAACATGGATGCTTACTCAGCTGCTGCCATCAAAGTTGGTCCTTGTAGTTTCTCAGGATCTAGAGTTGGAAATTATGGGGGCCAAGTAATTCTTCCACTAGCCCACACTATTGAGCATGAGGAGGTAACATTTCCCCAAAGACTAAAAAACAATCACAAATTTTGTAAGATGCAGGTTGACTTTTTGCTTACATATTGTAGTTTCTGGAAGTTATTAAATTGGAAGGAATGACTCATTCTCCCGAAGACACAATAATGCCTAGAGAAGTGTTTCTTTTACAAGTAAGTATTTTCCCTTTATGTTGCTTGCTTAATGTTTCTTGGTTCTCACTGTCAGAGATGATCCTAACTTGATATGCCTGTTTTGCTTGATGTGATATTAATAAGTAGAAACAGAACTGCATGGATTCATGTAATTCACTAATAAAAACTTCTGCTTATACAGTTTGAGTTATATAAGGTTCACATTGTTGGTGTAAGCCCTAGAGGCCAATACTTTCGATACTTGTATCGAATTATTTAAAGGCATTTTCTTTATTATGGTTGATTAATAAAGTCCCTGGAATAGATAGTCCATTTAATGTATTAAGTGTGACTTAATCATGAGAACACATTAAACATAAGGACATTATTCTTAAAGTATCCGTAGTCGAGCTTTAGTGTGAAGTGGGATAGCATTAAAGCATTAAGACTATTATATTTGTAGACTGATGATCACATCTCATGGATCATGGATAAAGAGTTATCAAGTCTTAAACATAGGTATGAATATTAGGAGTAATATTTATACCGGATTGACCCGCTATGAGAATACTATATAGAAAGTTATGCAAAGTGTCATAAGTTATTCTCATGGTGATAATAGTGTATACCACTCTTCGACCTGAAACCACTATGGATCCTAGATGTAGAGTTGAGTGCCTTATTACTGATCCAACGTTATCCGTAACTGGATGACCATAAAGACAGTTGATGAGTACTCCACGAAGCATGCTGAGGGACATGAGTGTCCTAGATGGAATTTGCCAATCCTGCGTAACAGGATAAATGTCTATGGGCCCAATATTGAACTGGACAAGGGTGACACGGTCTATACCTTGTGTTCAATATAGACATAAGGGCAAAGGGGTAATTATACACATAATTATTATCACAGGAGGTTTTGTCAGATCACATGACATTTTCGTGACTTGGGTAGCAGTGATGTGTTGCTAGATACCGCTCACTGTTTATTATGTTAAATGCGTGATTTAATATAATTGCCAACGTCGCGAAAACCTATAGGGTCACACACAAAGGACGGATTGATGAGAGATAGAATAATTAAGGAACATCGTAAGGTACGGTGTACTTAAGCAGAATACGAAATATGGTAAGGTACCAAATACTTAAGTGATTTTGGCATATTATGAGATATAGGCCAAAATGCACTTAAGTGGGCTTTTTGGCTTGAAGCCCACACAAGTGGTTCTATAAATAGAGCTCTTGTGCAGAAGCTTTGTATGGGAATACAATACAACTAAAGAGTTGGAATTTCGTATCTCTCTCTCACTCAAAGCCTTCATTCATAACAGCTAGTACTGCGATTGAAGGAATCCGTTCGTGTGGACTGAGTAGAGACGTTGTCATCGTTCAACGTTCGTGATCGCCCCGTGGATCTGTATCAAAGGTTTTGATCATTATCATAGATCTGCACCAAAGGTTTGAATCGCCACAAGAGGTAACGATTCTATCACTGATCATGCCCATTCGTAAGGATCACTAAATGGAGAAATTTTTAAATTCCGCTGCGCCTTGGATGTCTATTCTCCAACAGTGGTATCAGAGCCACTTACGAAACCATGAATCTGATATCTGTTTTTGTTATGTAATAATATGATTAAAACAGAATGAATCAAAGGTTAAAATTGAGATCGATCAAGTTACATATATGTGATATATGTGATCCTGATGCAAAATACATTATATATGATATAGTGTTCTCGTTTCGTTCATTCAAACCCTCGATGATTGTTTTCCTTTGAGCGATCAATGGTCGTTTGCTTCTTGATCCGACATTAGTATGGTGAAGCAATGACGTGTTGATCAATCATACTGAATTAACAATCGAGACGTGTTTGACGGTCTGAAATTGGTGCATCAGGGTTAGTGACGGCACAAGGGTTGTGTTGTCAGAGAGTTATGCGATTGGGGTTTGAACGCACAAGAGTTGTGCTTCCTAAACACTTTTTGGAACAGTGTTAACCGGTTAACGCGTATGGTTAACCGGTTAACGGAATGCGAAATAAATTTTTTTGAGATTTTTAACAGTGTTAACCGGTTAATGCATATGGTTAACCGGTTAACGCAAGGCGGAAAACAGTTTTCCAAGACATTTTCAAATAGTGTTAACCGGTTAACACATTTGGTTAACCGGTTAACGCAAGGCAGAAAACAATTTTTTCAGATTTCAAAACAGTGTTAACCGGTTAACGCATATGGTTAACCGGTTAACGCAAGAAAATTTTCACCCATTCGGCTAACTCAGTGCTTTAAAAGTGTCAAGTGTTGATACGAAAAGCGACATCGATTTTAAATGAATTGTTCATTAAAATGTGATAATCGATCGTCGAAATTTAATTTGATTTTAATTAATTAAAGGAATTATTAATAATAATAATAAAGTGTTTATTATTGTCTTGTGGTGATCGGTTATGGCCTTAGTTTTCCTTTATTCTGCTTTGGATTTTAAAATACGACCTGCGTGTCGTGCCTCTCTCTTAATCTCCCAAATGTAACTTCTTTTCTCATCTCACTCCCTCGTATGTAAAACGAGTTTCTTTCATGTAATGTAATGATATGAAGAAAGCAAAGAAGTCAGTGCCAAAGGAGGACAACCTTGAAGATCTTGCTTGGAGAAGCTTAGATCGTTGTAGGTTAGCTTAGGTTCTCTCATTGGCTTGGGAGAACAATTGCGCTAGGGGCCATAACTGTTTCATTATGTATGTATGTATGTATGTTGATGCATGTGAATGTATGTTGATGCATGTGAGAGACGGTTTATATGATAAACAAGCCGGTGAGATCAGAAAAATTGCAATTCCCTCAAAATAAATATTAAGTTTTAAGCTTTCCAAGTTTTAACACTCATCAAGACTAGTATCGAATAATGTAGGTTTCGCCTACGCGAGGTGCATGTTCTATATTAGTAAGGTGCGATGGGATAATTGTAATATCCAACTGTTAAAACAATGGCTCAAACTTAACTAAACAAATTATAATAAGATTATATATATGTTTAGAAGCAAGAGTTGGGAATGATCCATATGATGGATTGGAATAAGGAGTTATTCACCCAACTGAAATTTTCGAGAGTTGTATGAGATACAATTGGAAGGAGTTCCTACCTAAATAACCTAGTTTTGTGTAATCCGCCTACGCGGACTTAGAACGAAGTGAAATATGGATCTCGACCCACTAGAAAATATTCCAACGGGATTTTCCGAATCAGATGATGAGGGTCATTTGTTTTGAGTAAAATAGTGGGAGCATATTTAATTAAAGGCCTAATTGAATATGTCAATGATACTTATATTTTCATTAATCCTTGTGTAGATTACCATGACAGCAAACACCTCTAACAACATCCTGCGATCAATCCTTGATAAGGAAAAATTGTCTGGGACAAATTTTCTGGATTGGCACCGAAACCTGAGGATTGTCCTCAAACATGATAAAAAGCTGTATGTCTTGGAGACACCTGTTCCTGAAGAGGAACCTCCTAGTTCTGCACCTAAGGCAGAAAGAGATGCTTATAAGAAGCATGTCGATGATGCCAATGAAACTGCTTGTCTCATGCTAGCTACCATGAACTCAGAATTGCAAAAGCAACATGAGAACATGTCCGCATTCGATATGATCGAACACCTGAAGTTGCTCTATCAAGAGCAAGCAAGGCATGAGAGGTTTGAAGTTTCAAAAGCCCTTTTTCAAAGCAAGTTAGCTGAGGGAGCCCCTGTAGGTCCCCATGTACTCAAGATGATTGGGTATGTGGAAAACCTTGAGAGATTGGGTTTTCCCCTCGAAAAGGAACTTGCAACTGATTTGATCTTGCAATCGTTGCCAGATAATTTCAGTTAATTTGTCCTAAATTTCAATATGATTGATATGGACAAATCTCTTCCTGAACTGCTCGCCATGTTAAGAACTGCTGAGCAGAATCTGAAGTCAAAAGGGAAGTCCATTCTGATGATCGGAAATGGAAAGAGACAGAACAAAAGGCCCACTAAGCAGAGTGATAAGGGGAAGGGCAAGGAAGTTGCCAATCCCAGACCCACTGCTGCTTTGAAGACTAGTGGAGGCATAGCAAAAGAAGGCACCTGCTTCAATTGCGGTAAGACCGGACACTGGAAGAGGAACTGCCCAAAGTACCTGGAAGATAAGAAGAATGGAGTAGAGACTTCAACTTCAGGTATTTTTGTTATTAATTTATCTACTTCTGTATCATGGGTATTAGATACTGGATGCAGTTCTCACATTTGTACAAATGTGCAGGAACTAAAAAGGAGTAGAGATTTGGCAAAAGGTAAAGTCGACCTACGAGTTGGCTATGGAGCAAAGGTTGCTGCTTTAGCCGTAGGAACTTTTGTATTGACTTTACCTAGTGGTTTAATAATTCAGTTAGAGAACTGTTATTATGTACCTGCAATTAGCAGGAATATTATTTCCATTGCTTGTTTGGACAAGTTTGGTTTTTCATTTATAATAAAGAACAATTGTTGCTCAATTTATTTGAATGATATATTCTATGCTACTGCACAAATGAACAATGGACTATATGTCCTTGATCTTGAAATGCCTATTAATAACATTAATACAAAAGGGTGAAACCTAACGAGTTAAAACCAACTAGGTAAGAATATTAAAACTCTTCGATCAGATCGAAGTGATGAGTATTTAATCCTAGAGTTTGATGACCATCTGAAAGAGTGTGGGATCCTATCCCAACTTACTCCTCCTGGAACATCCCAATGGAAGGGTGTATCTGAGAGAAGAAATCGAACCCTGTTGGACATGGTCCGATCCATGATGAGTCACACCAATCTTCCAAACTCCTTTTGAGGACATACACCATTGACATCAGCTTACACACTTAACCGTGTTCCATCCAAAAGGTTGAAAAGACACCATATGAGATATGGAGTGGTAAGAGACCACATATGTCTTACATGAAGATTTGGGGTTGCAAAGTTTATGTGAAACGACAAATTTCAACTAAGCTTGAGCCCAAATCTGACAAATGCTTATTTGTGGGGTATCCTAAAGAAACAAGAGGATATTATTTCTACAATCCTTCTGAGGGCAAAGTGTTTGTCGCTCGAACTTGAGTTTTCCTAGAAAGGGTTTTTATTTCCAAAGGAATCAGTGGGAGGAAAGTAGAACTTGAAGAAATTCAAGAATCACAAAGTATCGATACACCTATGGAGGAATTAGAGCAGGAAACACAAGTAGTTGTGTAAGAGCAACCTGCTCAAATAGAACAAGACCAGCGTAGGTCAGGCAGGATACGTCACGCCTACCTGAGATATATGGATATCTGATCAAGGTGATGTATTACTCATGGATCAAGATGAGCCTGTGACCTACTCATGGAATCTTCGTTTTGATGAAACAGTAAAACTGTATGGATTCATCAAGAACAAAGATGAGACTTGTGTCTACAAGAAGGTTAGTGGGAGCATGATCGTATTCCTGATATTATATGTAGATGACATATTACTCATTGGAATCGATATCCCTACCCTGCAACAAGTAAAGTCTTGGTTGGGGAAATGCTTTTCTATGAAGGACCTGGGTGAAGCAGCCTATCAGAATCTATAGAGATAGATCATGAAATGCTTGGCCTAAGTCAGAGTACATAGACAAAGTGCTGAGACGCTTTAATATGAATGATTCCAATTTGGTTATGTGTTTTGCTTAAATGGTGGCACTGTGAGCTTGAAAAGTTCAACGCATGATGCAGTTGCTGATTCTACAACTGAGGCCGAGTATATTGTTGCCTTAAGTGCAGCAAAGGTAGATGTTTGGATCAATAAACTTGGCATAGTCCATAGAATTGTGGATCCCATTGGTCTCTATTATGATAACAATGGTGTTATCGCACAAGCTAAGGAGCCTAGATCTCACCAACGATCCAAACACATACTTAGGCATTGTGCGAAAATATGTAAAGTACCTACACTTGACAATGTTGCTGACCCACTGACAAAGCCTCTTGCGCAGCAAAAGCATGATGGCCATACTAGATCAATGGGCATACGGGGTATGCCTGATTGGCTCTAGTGCTAGTGGGAGATTGTTGGTGTAAGCCCTAGAGGCCAATACTTTCGGTACTTGTATCGAATTATTTAAAGGCATTTTCTTTATTATGGTTGATTAATAAAGTCCCTGGAATAGATAGTCCGTTTAATGTATTAAGTGTGACTTAATCATGAGAACACATTAAACATAAGGACACTATTCTTAAAGTATCCGTAGTCGAGCTTTAGTGTGAAGTGGGATAACATTAAAGCATTAAGACTATTATGTTTGTAGACTGATGATCACATCTCATGGATCATGGATAAAGAGTTATCAAGTCTTAAACATAGGTATGAATATTAGGAGTAATATTTATACCAGATTGACCCGCTATGAGAATACTATATAGAAAGTTATGCAAAGTGTCATAAGTTATTCTCATGGTGATAATAGTGTATACCACTCTTCGACCTGAAACCACTATGGATCCTAGATGTAGAGTTGAGTGCCTTATTACTGATCCAACATTATCCGTAACTGGATGACCATAAAGACAGTTGATGAGTACTCCACGAAGCATGCTGAGGGACATGAGTGTCCTAGATGGAATTTGCCAATCCTGCGTAACATGATAAATGTCTATGGCCCAATATTGAACTGGACAAGGGTGACACGGTCTATACCTTGTGTTCAATATAGACATAAGGGCAAAGGGGTAATTATACACATAATTATTATCACAGGAGGTTTTGTCAGATCACATGACATTTTCGTGACTTGGGTAGCAGTGATGTGTTGCTAGATACCGCTCACTGTTTATTATGTTAAATGCGTGATTTAATATAATTGCCAACGTCGCGAAAACCTATAGGGTCACACACAAAGGACGGATTGATGAGAGATAGAATAATTAAGGAACATCGTAAGGTACGGTGTACTTAAGCAGAATACGAAATATGGTAAGGTACCAAATACTTAAGTGATTTTGGCATATTATGAGATATAGGCCAAAATGCACTTAAGTGGGCTTTTTGGCTTGAAGCCCACACAAGTGGTTCTATAAATAGAGCTCTTGTGCAGAAGCTTTGTATGGGAATACAATACAACTGAAGAGTTGGAATTTCGTATCTCTCTCTCACTCAAAGCCTTCATTCATAACAGCTAGCACTGCGATTGAAGGAATCCGTTCGTGTGGACTGAGTAGAGACGTTGTCATCGTTCAACGTTCGTGATCGCCCTGTGGATCTGTATCAAAGGTTTTGATCATTATCAGAGATCTGCACCAAAGGTTTGAATCGCCACAAGAGGTAACGATTCTATCACTGATCATGCGCATTCGTAAGGATCACTAAATGGAGAAATTTTTAAATTCCGCTGCGCCTTGGATGGCTATTCTCCAACACACATATCTCACTTACATGTAGCATGCTTGTGATGTGTTGCCTTGATTTTTTTTGGGTTTGTAATGTTAGGCAGTTAGATGCGTGTACGTTGGTAAAATCATTTCTTTAGGTTTTGGGTGACATAAACTTAATTTAATGTTGGCACACTTGGTTCTATTGTTTGTTAAGGAAATATCATTCACTTTTCCTAGATTAAAAATAAAATAAAATAATAGTAGTCTCTATGTTTACATGTCTATGATGTGGAAAAATCATTCTTATCCATCTTGAATATTTTTATAGAAAAAATAACCTGCTAGTTCAGCTTAGATATTTTGTCAAAAAGAAAAGAAGTTTAGGTCGGGTATTATTTGCACTTCTTATGGCTCTGCCAAAGTGGGGCAACTTTATGTTCTTTTCCAATTACATTCACTTTGGTTTCTATCACACCATTGCTTTTCTCTTCTTTGAAAAAGAAGCATTGCTTTTCTCTTCTTTGAAAAAGAAGAAAACAACCAAGAAAGTGTGTTAAGTCGTGCTCCATTACACAACGGAGCTCTGTTTTATATACATACTAATTGAATGACAGTATAAAAGTTGGTGTTGCCCTATATGCTAGGTATTAAATACACATCTCAATATAACTGCTCTCATAAGTTATAAACTAATCTAAACAAAACCGGATTTCTATTTTGTTAGATTAATTTAGAATGGGATAGAAATGCCGTTTTGATCTTCTTCACATATAGAATGTTGTTTTATCCCATTAAATTTTTGTTTGCAATATCTGTATTTTGTTATGTTGGCCTTGTTAAAGGAATGCTGTTTTTTCCGTTTTGGTATGTGTACTTTGGCTGTATTTTGCATCTGTACTATGCCCTTTCAAGACTTGGTATTGATTCCAATTTGTCGGAGGACTTTGAATTTGAAATTTCAAAAAACTTATATTATTTCAAAATATAGTTATGGGGTTGACATATATAACATATTTAGCATCTAGTTCTATAGTTCTCAATACGGCTTCACTGATTTGTAGGTAAAGCTGTTTCAAAATTTTGTGCCAAGTTTCTACACCAGCAGGTGCTTAGGCATGAAGCTTACTTAGCTGGAGAGAATTAGTAGTCTTGGGAGATAAAATGGAAAAGTTGTCTGGTATGCTAGAGGGGTTCATATGGTCTCCCAGGAGTAGTGAAGCCAATGACCGCGTCGATGAATGGGCCATTGAGGAGGTAACAACTAAGGAATACAGTTTGTTCTTGCACCACCACTGCTTTTTCTAACTTACTATATTATTCTTGATGTATGCTGGAAAGATTTCAATGCATGTAATTAAAGCTCATAGTAACCATAATGGTTATCTATAGACTATTGATGTGTGTTTTTTAAAACAGTTATCTATTGGTGTTGATATGAGTTGTTTGCATAATTTCCTTTGCTAGAACTGCTTACAAACTAAACAATATTTTTCAGTCGCTACTATCTAAAACCTTTCGTTTTTACTTTGCTGGTTTCGGTTGGAATTTCAATCAAGGTTCTTAAACTCGAGACTCAATGTAAACTCATTAGAGTTTATCTAATAAAAAATGATTTAAAAAATTATATTTCAGAGATTCTTATTTTAGAACCCCAATACCAGACATATTTCCAGGAGTATTCTTCATTGATTTAGAAATGGAAATCATGCTGTAACCCGAATAAACCGCTTAAACTAACCCGCAATCCGCACATACCGAACCCGTCCAAACCGTGTTGATATTGGGCGGGAATGGGCCTTCATATATGAACCGTGGGTTGGATTGGGTGAGGGTTTTGGACCCAAAACCACCCGGCCCGGCCCGTTGTCCAGACCTAGTGTAGGTTATGTCACCCGGTTGTATGAAGCTAAAATTCAATATGTCAAAAACTTGAATTGTTAAGACACCTTATGACATGTACAGGTTGTGGATTGCTAGAACTTGAATGTGGTAGAAATGAATGTTATTGGAAATTAGTTGTTATTAAATTTAATTGTTAATAAATTTAATTATTAATGGTGATTCAATTGTCATTATAATGGATTATAAAAATGGCTAATGTAATGAAATAGTCAATAAAACCAAAATCCAATGAAAGTGCAGAAAATCAAATATAATCAATTTAAAAATCAAATTAATTCAGAATTAATTTGATATTAAATTATTTTTGAAAAATCTAAAGTTCAATAGTTAGCATCAATTTGGTATTAAAAATTAATTTAAAGTTTGAATAATTTTAAAATTGTAATTAATTTGAAAATCAATTAAAAGTTGCACTGAAATTCCTAATTTATTTGACATTTGACTTGATTTGAAATTAATCAGTTTGAATTTTAAAAAAATTAATTAAAATTTAAATGAAAAGTAAAAAGTCAATTAAAATTGAATTAATAATTCAAAATCCGATTAAAATTAATTAAAATTGATTCAACATTAGAGACAAATTTGAAATTACAATCAAGGCACCATGATGGATAAGGCATAGATAATGGTCGATGTTACTACACTCAAGACAGAAGTGGACTTAAGAATGAATGGTTGACTTTGGTTGACTGATTGACCAAAAAGTCAAAAGTTGACCTCAGTCACCCAAGAGGCATGAATTATGGATTTCTTGTGTAAAAATGGGCTAGTAACCAATGCACCAAAAGCCCGAATCAAAGGCTAAAAATTAATGATTTAAAACCTTGAACCATAAGCAGACAGACATGTAAGCCAGAAGCCTCTTCCCCGATGAATTAGGGTTTCACATATACTGAATAAATACCCATAATCAACAACTAGGGTTTTGAATCCAGATAATGAGCACTCCTCAATCACCAGCTTTGACTCTATAGATTGACCAATGCCAGTATGGATGTATATGAATGAAGCATGAATATGTGCAGATGAATCTCAAGCCATATGTCTAATGAAAGGTGTAAAGGGAAGGGAAAATTTTAGGGTACGACACTCAAGAGCAACGTATAAACTTTGCTTGACTCTAAGATGTTCTCATTTGCGCCTCGAGGCATGGAAATCAACAATACTCCTTCACCTAGCCATACAGGTCCATTAGTCCAGATTGTGGAAGAGATTTATGAGAATAGGTTTGAAGATGATCATCATATTGGTCTCAATGAGGTTGCCGACCTCCAACTCTAGAGAAAGTTGGGTTAACAGTGAACCAAGCACGAGAGAGCTTCCTCTGCATTGGCAATCACTTGGCTATTTCTAGCATTTCATTTGTATTTTCTTTGCATGTTGGACACTTATTTGCTTTTAAGTATTGTTGTTTCCCTTAATGGTAATATTAATGAAATGATCATGCATATTTTGAATGAATCCTTTTGTATTCACTCATATTTTCCATTTATATCAAAAAACAAAAATATTTCTCACATTCACTTATCAAATTGTTGTTTTAGCAAAGATTGGAGGGATGCTGACAAAAATGAAATACCTGTAATTGCTAATAGTATGCTTTCGTATAAAACCTTATTGGTGATGTACAAGCATTGTTTCAAATCCACAAACATTGGATAGATAAGGAGTTAATTCCTAGTTAACCACTTCGAGCCTAGAAGTAGGAGTTTCTTTTGGATCTTATAAAACCCTTACATTTAACCCGGGGCAGGGTAGTGTTTAGTTAATCTGACTCCACGTTTAAATTGCAAGGGAATACATCCCGTTGAGGGATTAACCACATGATATTTTTCGCACACATCCTGATGTTTCGAAGGAACTAAGTAAAATCCAAAAGTTATGTCGGTTGTTCTTCAATAACCAATGACTTGGCAGTCATAATTTTTTTTTTAAAAACAAAGAAAGAGCCCGCTAAGTCGAACACCCAAAGAGGCAACTTAGGCAAAAATTAGGGAAATCCCGGTGGACTAAAAGCTTCGAAAGGCAGTCCAGACAAAAGTTAGGAATCAAAACAAAAATCAAAAGAGGCCATGAAAATCCTCAACAAAAGCAAAAGCGAGATCCAGTGACCACCATACCAAAATCAAAGGGGCACCGACATCCAAAAAAAAAGGTGGCTGCTATTTCAAGCGAATCTTGAATCCTCATCTTTACACTGTCGAATTCTCTTTGAAGACGAATATGTGTGTTGGATTAAGTAAATATAGGACTAGAGAATCATCACGAAGAAGGGGTGGGGTTAAAACAAAATTTGAGCCTTATATCCTTCGTTTCAAATAAACCGTGAACCAAGCCATGTTACAACTCGCAAAAGACCTAATTGAAGTAGGGTTTATTCTAAAAGCACACTACAGCAAGGTTGCGTAAACTGACTCCTAGATATTTGCTAACCACCTGTATTGGCATCATATTCTTATTGTATCTTCCACACTAGCTAATTCAACATTGCATTTGGACTAATGGTTCATTCGTCACACATTACCACATCATTTAAATGATTTTTATTTTCATAACTTGCATGAATGTTGCATTAAAATTACCATTGATTGAAGGAACAATTTTAACTGTAAGTAAGTACTTGACATCAAGAAAATTCCAACAAGAAGAAATCAGAGAAGAACTTGATCATTCGTCAATGTTGACCCAAATCAAGGCTACTTCCTAACCCTATGGTTAGGGGCATGGTATTCAATGACTCTGAATTGGCCAATCAAAACACAAACTCCAAGTATCAGTGGATCAAGAAGGCAAATAATTTCAAAATATTCAGTCCATCTAGGGCAAGCCTTTCAAAAGCTCAATCAGGTGCAAACTACAGAAAGAATCATACATTGGGACAAATTTGGCTCATTCCATGGTATAATCATTCCCAAGGTCTCCTTTCAAAGACGAATTCCTTCAAAGACCCTACAGGTTATGGCAGACAAGTTGCAAAGAGCCTTGGGGAAGAGCAAGAGCATAATCATCATGCATTGATTACGTCGTTACTCTTATTAAATCATTTGTAAGCTAGTAAGGTAAATCGGGCAAAGAAGTTGAGATTCTCTCAAGAACAAGCACACAATCTATCGGCAAAGGATCAAACTTGGGGCACCAAGAGCATCCACGTCTATCTTTTGATCATCGCATCATCAAATACCGAGTGTAGGGAAGTTAAAACTGTTTACCAAACAAAAGTACAATCCTTATTGGCATCCCCAAAACAAAAGTCCAATCCCTATTGGCATCCCCCAAACCAAATCCCAATCCACATTCACATACACACACAAAAAAAGTCCAATCCATATTAGCAACTACCAAGAAATAAAATCCACTTTGTTGGCATCTTCATAAACTCAAAACCAATCAACATTGGTACCCAGAAGGTCTCACCTTCGAAAAAGGGAGATCAACCAAAAAAACCTCTTGCATTGCACATGCACTACATATAATAAACACGCATAACTTTCTTGCCAAATCAGGAAGTTGCATATCAAAAAGCTCTCTCACAAAAATGATAAGTTTTCATTTAACATGCACCATGTGCATAAATAACATAATAATTCCTTCCCATGCACCATTGGATGACGACATAACATAATTATTCTCTTCCTTCAAGCCTTTGACGATGACAAATTCTTTTCCATCAACCCTTTGATGATGACATAACCTGGTTTTTCTTTTCCGTCAACCCCTTGACGATGATAACTTCTTTTCCACCAACCCTTTGGTGATGACATTCCTTAATTCTTTCCGTCAACCCTTTGACGATGTCACTCCATAATGAAATATATTTTCGTGAACCCTTTGACGACGACATATTCTTTTCCACCAACCCTTTAGTGATGCCATTCTTTACTTCTTTCCGTAAACCCTTTGACGACGACATATTCTTTTCCACCAACCCTTAGGTGATGCCACTCTTTACTTCTTTCTGTCAACCCTTTGACAATGACAGATTCTTTTCCACCGACCCTTTGGTGGTGAGTTTCTTTATTTCTTTCCGTCAACCCTTTGACAATGATAGATTTTTTCCATCAACCCTTTGACGACGTCATTCCATAGTGAAGTTTCTTTCCGTCAACCCTTTGAAGATGACAAATTTTCTTTCCGTCAACCCTTTGACGATGATATTACATATATAATTCCTTTTCCATCAACCATTTGATGATTCCACTCCATAGTAAAGTTTCTTTCCGTCAACCCTTTGGCGATGACAAATTTTCTTTCCGTCAATCCTTTTACGATGTTAATTTCTCTTTTCGTCAATCCTTTGGCAATGATAGTTACCTTTTCATCAAACCTTTGATGATGATATTCTATAACAAATTACTTTCCGTCAATCCTTTAGTGACGACATTCACTATCTTCCATCAACCCTTTGATGATGATATTCCCCTAACAATCTCTTCGAAAACAAAAATAAAACCCCACAAAAATCCAATTACCCGGTTGTGTTGTCACATGCATCACTTCATACATATATTTTCTGCCAAACAAGAATTTCATCAAACACACTCATATCAATTATCATCATACCTATGCATAATATTCCAACCGAAACGGGAAGCTTCATGAAAATGAACAAAATAATTCACATTCCTACATTCACCTAAAAAATCCCCAGCAGTTGCATCCATACTTGCATACATCTCATGCATCATTACATGCATGGTACTTCCACCCATGTCATACAAAACATCAAACATAACATAATTCAGGATCCAAGGTCAATCATATGTATCTTGGACATTCCTTATTTAAGTTAATATAATTATTACTCTGCATGTGCTCATGGAATTATTTCCCAGCAAGTCATTCTTCAAATTTATGGTTGATAATGATATTCCCCAACATATTTGCTTTATTGCTCCCCAAGCAGAGGTTACCCTAAAAAGTCTCTTATGAGTTTTTCCCCTGTAGAGCTTTGTTAGTAAATCTCCTCCAAAGGGAGTCTTTTTTGAATTATGTTCCCCAACAGATAAACGTATGAGATATTACTTCGTTGATTCGTAGAATCTCATTTGTTGCCTGAGATATTGCTTCGTTGATTAAGAAAATCTCATTTGTTGTCTGAGATACTACTTCGTTGATTCAGAGAATCTCATTTATCTGTTTGAGATACTACTTCGTTGATTCAAAGAATCTCATTTGTCTTCTGAGATACTGCTTCATTAATATGAAGAAACTCATTTGTTCTTAGAGATATTGCTCTAAGTATCCTCGAAGAACCTTAGATACGATTGAGGTATCATTCCCTGGTTGGAATATCTCGATTATATCATATAAGGTACTGCTTTATTGATTCAGAGAATCTCATTTTTTGTTTGAGATACTGCTTCATTAATATAAAGAATCTCATTTGTTCTTAGATATATTTCTTTGAGTATCCTCGAAGAACCTTAGATATGGTTGAGGTATCATTCCCTGGTTGGAATATCTTTATTATATCATATAAGGTACTGTTTCGTTGATTAAGAGAATCTCATTTGTTGTTTGAGATACTACTTCGTTGGTTCGAAGAATCTCATTTGTTACTTGAAATACTATTATAAGTACCCTCGAAGAATCTTTGGATACGATTAAGATATCATTCCTTTGTTGGAATATCTCGATTATATTAGACACGATATTATTTCGTTGGATTCAGAGAATCTCATAAGCTTTTGTTTGAGATACTGCTCCAGTATCATAAGAGAATCTTAGATACAATTGAGGTATCATTCCCTTGTTGGAATATCTCAATTATATCATGTAAGACACTGCTTCGTTGATCTCAGAGAATCTTGTATGTTCAGTTTAAGACATTGTTATGTTAATGTTCATAAAATCTAGATACATTTGAGGTATCATTCCATTGTTGGAATATCTCGATTATGTCATCCAAGATACTGTTCTGACGATGCTCAGGGAGTCTTGATTGTTTCATTTACCTTATGATAACCTTTCTCGTTATATTTCTCACTGCATTTTCTTTCCGCATTTCTTACTTGAATCTCGAAGGACAAAATTCAGATCTTTTTATATTTAATTATCTTCCACCATGAATGTATGAAGACCGTTGTCATTCATACCTTTTGGTTCAAGGTAATTAAATATGGGCAACTGTCATACCCCAATTTTGTCCGGGTATTTCAAATTTATATGATACATGTCCATTTGTCAAGTTATATTTTTTTAGCCATATGCATTTGTATCATCAAATACAGTCATCATAATCATGCATATATGCATTATAGTAAAAAAGTCAATATAAAGTCAACATTTTACATGTTGAAGAAATTGACTAAAATTGCATTTTTTTCACTATGCATATTAAAAAAAATCATGATCATTTGATTTATCATCAAAATATCCATTTGAATTTTATTAACCATTTTCATGCATCATAAAATAAAAATCAATGTTTCTAGAAGATCCAAAATATCTCTCATTTATTACATCATTATTCCATGCATATATTACATCATTATTCACTATTTAATTAAATAAGTTTCTAGAAGGCACTCACACTCTTTGCATAATTCCTAAACTATCATTTCTAGAGTCTATAAATAAACCTCATTCCATTCACAATTGACATCACCAATCATTCACAAAAACTAAGCAAAAACTCTTTTCGTTGGTCTTATCAAGACATGCCTGGTTTGGATCATGAGATTGTGGAGCATAGATTACCGTTGAAGCCAGAATGCCCGCCAATCAAGCAGAAGTTGAGGAGAATTCATCCTGATATGGCAGTTAAGATCAAAAAGGAATTGCATAAACAGATTGATGTTGGTTTTCTTGTAACCTCCGAATATCCGCAGTGGGTGACCAATATTGTGCCTGTTCCTAAGAAGGATGGAAAAGTCCACATGTGTGTTGATTATAGAGATTTGAATAAAGCTAGTCCAAAAGATGATTTTCCCCTGCCACACATTGATATGTTGGTAGACAATACAGCTAAATTCAAAGTATTTTCATTTATGGACAAATTTTCCAGTTATAATCAAATCAAGATGGCACCTGAAGATATGGAGAAAACCACATTCATTACACCCTGGGGAACATTCTGTTATAGAGTGATGCCTTTCGGTTTAAAGAATGCTGGTGCAACGTACCAAAGAGCTATGACCACGTTTTTTAATGATACGATGCATAAAGATATCAGAGTTTATGTTGATGATAGCCAAATCAAGTGATGAAGAAGAACATGTTGAACATTTGTTAAAATTATTCCAGCGTTTGAGGAAGTACAAACTCCACTTGAATCCCAATAAGTATACTTTTGGTGTTCGTTCCGGTAAGTTGTTGGGCTTTATTGTTAGTGAGAAGGGTATTGAAGTTGATCCTGCCAAGGTCAAAGTAATACAAGAAATGCCTGTGCCCAAAA
This sequence comes from Lathyrus oleraceus, assembly GCF_024323335.1. Taxonomy (NCBI): domain Eukaryota; kingdom Viridiplantae; phylum Streptophyta; class Magnoliopsida; order Fabales; family Fabaceae; genus Lathyrus; species Lathyrus oleraceus. Next base: position 293,711,250 of record NC_066581.1, on the reverse strand, counting down.
CCGAGAAGTAAGTCAGAGGTTTTCTTGGCCGCTTGAATTATATCTCGAGATTTATATCGCATATGACTGCCACATGTGCGGCTATATTCAAGCTTCTTCAAAAAGATCAATCTTGTGATTTCCAGAAAGCTTTTGACAGTATCAAAGAGTATCTGATTAAGCCTCTGATTCTATCTCCATTGGTTGAAGGAAAACTGTTGATTATGTATTTGACTGTGCTTGATGAGAGTATGGGATGTGTTCTTGGTCAGCAAGACGAATATGGGAAGAAAGAATATGCAATTTACTACCTTAGTAAGAAGTTCATCGACTGTGAGTTCAATATTCGATGCTTGAAAAGACTTCTTGCGCATTGGCTTGGGTTGCTAAGCATTTGCACCAGTATATGTTGAATCATACTACTTGGTTGATATCCAAAATGGATCCAATCAAGTATATCTTTGAGAAACCTGCTTTAACTGGGAGAATTTCCCGTTGGCAGATGTTGTTATCAGAGTATGATATTGAATACCGATCTTAAAAAGCCATTAAGGGTAGCGTCTTGGCTGACCATTTGGCTCACCAACCCATTGAAGACTACTAGTCAGTATAATATGATTTTCCTGATGAAGAAATTTTGTACTTGAAGATGAAAGATTATGATGAACCATTGCTTGAAGAAGGGCCAGAACCTGGTTACCGTTGGGCCATGGTATTTGATGGAGCTGTTAATTCGTATGGTAATTGTAATACCCCAAAATTTACCCTTCATTTTTCTTGAAAGCATGGGATTGTGTTTCACATTGCATTAGCATCATACTAGGTCATACTCATTGCATACTGCATCAGTGACTTGGGAAATCAGGGTTTGATTGATCACTCCTTAACAGAAGGATCCCACACAAGGCAATACTGAGAATTGAACTTCATTCTCCAAATAAACAAGTCTCAAGGTGGTCCAGGTATCTTATGGTGGTCTACAGTTCATCAGTGGAAGATTCAGAGTTCTCAGAGTGTGCATTTGCACTTAATCAGAAATTAGGGTTTCATGGCTATCTGCAATAGGCAATGTTTGATTGGAAGTAGAGGGGGCTCATTCATGTCATGATTATATAGGCATATTGGCCTATGAAGATCCACAATTATCTCAGAAAGATCCATTGGCAATCAATGCAATCAATTCTTGGCCATTTTGCCCTAAAACTAGGGTTTGGTATAAAATCAGTCTATTTCTGATTCCCTAGGTGAAACTCTTTTCCATGGCCCTCCATATGTCCACAAGGGTCTACATACAAAAAATCAGCTCTTTATTTGAGCCAGAGGTGCTTCAATTGATCAATGGAATCGGGAATCAGACAGTTCGGGAAAAGTCAACTGTAGGGCCAGAAAAGTCAACTCGTGACATTTTAAAAGTGGAATCTCAAAATTCATACCTAAGGGAGCCTACATGTGAAATTTGATCAAGGTTGGATCATGGATTCATCATTTAATCAGGAATTGAAAACGTTACCAAATTTGGAAATAGTTGACTTTCCATTTAGGGCAAGTTTTTATGGTTTTTGCACCCACTTTAAGCCCATTTTCCACCAAGATTCAAGCTCCATTTGAAAATTTATCTAACATGAAAGTTGTTCCTCTTGTTCCAAGATTTCAAGAGATATAAAGTTTGTTTCATTTGGATTAAAATTGAGAAAGTTATGCTTGGTCAAAGTGAGACATTATTTTAGAACACTTAGAAAATTTTCGAAGTCCAAAATTTGCAAAATTTGTCAAGACTTATGGGCCAGTTTTCTTGCACTTCAAGGCATCTTTTGAAAATACTTTCTTCATGACAGTTGTACCTTGCTATGTCCTCTTTCACATCCTTTTAGAATCATCCCATTTGGATCATTGGTTTGAAAGATACACTCATCTAAAGTTGGTATCATATACTGAATTTTTTGACAGCATTTAGGCCAAACTGGCCCAACCATTTTGCAGCTATGGAATCTGAACTTTATGGCCATTTTTCACCTCTTTCCACTCATCATTTCAATTTGTGTTCAACATGAAAGATGTTAAGCTCCATGCCCTCTTTCTACTGTTTGCATTGCCTTGCCATTTGGACATATATTCATCAAGATACAAAGCCTTAAAGTCACCCTGTTGGACTATTTTTGTGCTGCACAAGCCAAACCAAATCAAACCACAAAACCAACCAACACACTTTTTACCTTATTTGGCCATTTGCTTTATGTTCACTCACTTAAGTTTTGCTACATTTAGAACTTGCTCATACCACCCCACTTTTTGCATCATTTTGTCATAATCCAAACCATACATTTAAGCCCATTTGAAACACTTTAACCCTACATACTTAAGCTTCTAAAACCCTAATCTGAAGAGATAGTGGCTGTATTTTTGAGCAAGAGGCAAGGGAGTGCATTCAAGATCCATTCTTTATTTTCCATTTCTCAAGCACAAGCATCAAAAGAACATCTTCCCTCTCTTTCCTTTCCTCCACTATCAAGAAGCAGTGGACTGTTTTCCACTAGGTAAGCCCTCTATTCCATCTTCCATGACCATATTCCATGTTTGTTCATCATGTTGTTCATGCTATTGTCATACTTATTCATGCCTTTACCATGCTTACTTTTCCATTATGCCATGTTTGTTCCATGCTTTTTTTATGTTAATGCTATGCTATGCTTGTCCATGAAGCCCTCACCATGAGGCATTGCTTTAAGTTGGAGTTTGTGACATTATTTTTTTGTTGAATTCGGGTGCATGAATCCCCCTTGTTGTTCACTTTTCACCATGTTCAAGTCATTATTTTCAATGAAACAAGATACCATTGTGTTCTACTCGTTTCAAACTTAAACTTTGCTTTTTACATCATCTCATTTGGAGCCCTGTAGTGTGAGATATGTTGTGTGAAAGATTGAGAAAATGGGCTGTTGTTGGTCACGTTTCCTTTTGCATGGTTGTAGTTTTGTCACGTTGCATGAGGAAAGGATGTGTGTCACTGCCTAAGCATCTGGATTCCGCGCCTGCTTCTTATCCTGAGCGTCCGTTTCCGTTTTTGTCTTATGTGACTTATAATGCAGCTGACCAATTGATTATGGTGTTACATGAATTATTTAAATGAACATTTTAATGGTGTCACGCTCAGAACCAACTTGGACTGGGCCTAGCGCACGCCTGCTTTTCGCACCACCCTCATGGCCCATTATTATTTCCCATTTATTTCCACTTTCTTTTTTTAATTCTTATTTTAATTTTCTGTTTTGTTTGAATTAATAAAAAATATTTTATTTATTCATAAAAATACCAAAAAATATTTTTTATATTCCTTAATGTTTTATTTAATTTATTTCAATTTTTATTTTCATATTCATTTAATGCTAATATTTCATTTTAATTGTTTATTCTAAATGGTTTATTTTGACACACATTTTTTCATTTATTTTATTTTCATGACTTAGAATTATTTTTAACTTCTGATTTTTAGGATGAGGCTTGACCAATGTCTCATGGTCAACCTGGCCTTTTATTGGAATTTTATTTCCCATTTTCAATTTATTTTGGATTTATTTTTGACCTTGTTTGCTTGGTTGACTTTTCATTTGACTTCTGTTTTATTTCAATTAATTTGTACACCAATTTTCATTATTTTTGAAATCTTTTTGGGGGATGATGATATCCTAACCCCACCTTATTTAGTTTAATTTTTTCATAATTTTTGTGATTAATTTACTATTTATTCTTGATTTATTTCTAACCTAGTCTTGTTGTTTGACTTTTGGTTTGACCTTTGTTTTGATTCAATTAATTCAATAACCAATTTCCATTTTTTTTTGAAATATTTTTGGGGATGATGATGTCCTGACCCCAACTTAGTTAGTTTAATTTTTCATAATTTATTTGATTAATTTACTATTTATTTGACGTTTTTCAAGTTGACTTGACTTTTCAGTTGACTTTTCTATGATTGATGTTTGAATTAAGGGATTGCTTAGGGCAATTGAAGAGATCTTTTGATCCTCCCTTGTTCATCTCATATGCCACATATTAGAGGCCTTTCATCTTGATTTTATTTGATCCTTGCATCATTTCCCGATTAAATTATTCATTGATCCTTTATGTGCATAGTTTCACCTGTCTGATTCATCTGATATTTTTTATACTTGTTTCTTTCATTCATGCTTCCATTGTTTGATTGCTTAACATGTTTATACTTCTCATGCATTGTCTGATGCTCATTCATTTCATTCTTTGATTACTTGATTTGATCATATACCTGTTTATTTATCTGATTTGTTTAATTAACTGTGGCCTACTTGTATGTTGTATGAGGCATATATTATTATTGTCTGATTGCCATGAACAACCCCCATTCATAACAAATGTACCCCTCTCCCATGAAGTGTATAATGTTTATTCTTTCATTCTTTATTCATCTGTTAATACAAGAATTAAAATGAACATCCGATAACCTTTTCAAAACAAGATCAAAACCTCGATCCATCATCGAGTAATCATTTTCCAAACTTAACATAACCAGCACGTGTTCATCCATTCTTTTGTAAGACGATTGCTTCATGCATCACCATTTCTCTTGTAAGTCGATTGCTTCATGCATCGCCATCTACCTGTAAGTCGATTGCTTCGTGCATCACCATCTACCTTTACCCCACTCTTCTCCTTGCTTCATTCGTCGATTCTTGTTCCGTTTAGGTAGCACCCATCAAGTAGAACCCTTTTGTATGATAACATAGGTAGCATTCCCTTATTCTTTTGTATGATAACATAGGTAGAATTCCCTCATTCTTTGTATGATAACATAGGTATAATTCCCTTATTCTTTGCATGCTAACATTAGATAAATGTTCCCATTTGTAAATCCTAACACTTAGGTCCACATTGCATGACAACTCTAGGGCAGAGCTTCCCCACTTTTAGACCTTCCGTGCGTCTCCGATCTTGTGGCATGTAGTCCATCCTATTGCAAAGAGGTAACTGCCTAAGACTCGATTCAACGAGCTGTGACACCTGTTGCTAGGACGTAAACACATTGCCCACTCTCCTTTGACACAACTGGTGTCTTCCTTTGTAAGTCCATGTTCAGATGGCAACCCCTATGTAGCCGAACTACGACAACTCTGATTCTCATGTTCAGATGAGATACGTAGGCACGAGACGCGATGTCTTGCCGAGTTTTGACTGACAACTAACAACTAATCCTGGCTTGCTTTCGCCCTCGTTGCGATTCTTTTTCTCTCGCCCTCGTTGCGATCAAGACCTTCCCTTTCTCTTGCCCTAGTTGCAATCGAGACCCTTGTTCCCGTAGTTGGCCAAACTACAGTTTGCTCTGATTCTCATTCCAGATGAGATACGTAGGCATAAGACGCGGTGTCTTAGCGAGCACACTTCCCTTTAACCTATAGGTAGCCGAGCTACGAAGACTCTAATTCTCATTCCCGATGAGATACGTATACAGTGGATGCGACATCCGTGCGAGTCATTTTCTTTTGACCCTCTTTTAGTAAATAGTACATTAGATATTACACACACCCTTTAGATAAGAACAACAAGAGTGGATCCCGTAGAGTACTACAGATGCGTAGGGGAGCTAATACCTTCCCTTCGCATAATCGACTCCCGAACCCAAGATTTGGTTGCGAGACCTTGTCTTTTCCTTTCCTTTTCTTCAAGTTTACTTCGAGCGTTTCCTTTCCCTCCTTTGGGATAAATAATGCACGGTGGCGACTCTTCTGTCATTTCTCTTTTTTCGCCGGTTGTTTTTTTCGCAGGTTGCGACAGCTGGCGACTCTGCTGGGACCCGATTTCCCTAAGCGAGTCCCTCCTAGATTTTGTAGGTTTCTTATTTGTTGGGTGTTTTTTTTTCCTTTTGTACAGTTATTTACTTTCAGCATTTACTTGCTTTATCTTATTGCATTTTGTGTACATATCATTGCTTGTATCTGTTGGCTCTGATGTTGGGTTGTTTGTTTGTTGGGGTGGGATGTTCTATGAGAGATAAGCCCACTACCCAGGCTTTAGTGTACACACAGGTTTTAGAGTGGATAGTCATGAGGCTTCCGTGGCATGTTGCTACGTTAAGTCGTTCATGAGACCCACATCCAGACGAGGTTTCTTTTGGATATATTTTGTCCTATGGGTGTTCCATAACTGACAGATATTCCTTTAGAAATCGTCGACTCTGGTGACCATTTCCCGAGAACTCAGCCGAGGCCTCTCCTCCGAGACGCGTCTATATTAGCTCTGGTGGGCGCATTCTCGCTGCTCAATCTGAGGACCCCGAGGCTGGGAACTTGCTATTAGGATGTCCTGTTGAGGGGAGTCAGTGAAGGTATTTTGTCTCGTAATAATGCCAAACCTTCAGTGGTAAACGTATTATTCTCGACTGAAGGGCTGAAGCTGACGAACTTCTGTTCTTAGAACCTACCAGTGAGGGGCGGGCTAAATTCAGGAAACCTTAACCTTCAACCAACCCGGTTTTCTGGAGCAGAACTTTGATCTCGTATTATATTCTTCAGTGGGTTTCTCTTCAGACAGTGCAACCTGACAGTGGTTCAAGCAGATGCAGTAGTCCTGATTTCCATGTCACTGCATTGCATCACATCATTCAACACATGTTTATCTATTCCCAGGGGCTGACATCTTCTTCTTGATTCTAGTTGGGGTTTTTCTTACACTTTCTATCTGACGAGAGACTGGAATCAAGGGGTTAGAATACCTTTTGGACTTGATAAACATGTCATTGCATTTGCATATCCATAGCATGTCTTGCATAACAGGTACCGCCGCAGTGTTCTCAGTTCTGTTTGGTGTTCCACTAGCAGGATAGTTGATTCAGGAATTCACCGGTACGGTACCCGTAGAAACCAACAGAGAGCTATGGAGGGCCTACAAACAGAACCCGCCGAGATGATGATCCGCATGAACCAATTCATGGATGTGGTTCAGGGGGTGGCTCAGGGCCAGCAAGAGCTCAGACAGATGATGCAGAGGAATTCCGCCACTAATCAACCAGAGACGGTAGCTGATCCTCCAGTTGGAGAAGTTAATGGACCCAGCGGACTGGGGCCTATCCCGATCCCACGTGCTAACCCTGATCAACAACCCATTCATGATGATCAGGAGGATCAGTTCACTTTGATGCAGGAGGACCTTGGCATGGGCCATGGCATGGATCCCATGTTTAGAAGATTGGAGGAGAGGCTGAAGGCTGTAGAAGGACAGAATACTCTGGGGGTAGATGTTGTTGACTTGGGGCTGGTCCCAGGTGTGAGGGTGCCACCAAAATTCAAAGTCCCAGTCTTCGACAAATACAATGGCAGCTCTTGCCCAAAAACTCATGTGCAAGCCTACTTCCGTAAGATGGTTGCATACTCTGACGATGAAAAGTTGCTTATGTACTTTTTCCAGGATAGTCTAGCTGGGGCATCCCTGGAATGGTACATGAGGCTGGACAGAGCCCACATCCGCTGCTGGAGGGACTTGGCCGAGGCTTTTGCAAAGCAATATCAGTACAATGCTGATATGGCACTGGACATAACCCAACTTCAGAATCTGTCTCTCAAAAGCAATGAATGCTTCAGGGAATATGCTCAACGTTGGAGAGAGACAGCTTCCCGTGTTCAGCCTCCAATGCTAGAGAAGGAGATGGCTAACATGTTCATGAACACTTTGCCCGGAACTTACTTGGAGCGCTTGGTAGGTTGCAACGCCTCCAATTTCGCTGATGTAGTCTCTACCGGAGAGAGGGTGGAGAACTACTTGAAGATGTGCAAGATCCAGAATAGAGTTGGATCATCATCAGGGGTAAAGAAATTGTTCATACAAGGATAGAAGCGGAGAGAGGGGGATGCTAATTCTTTGTCTTCATATCAGAGCAGGGGTATCAGAAGGAACATTTTTCAGAGCTATCATCAATAACCGTATGTTGCAGTTGTGACCATCCCGGCTGCAGCACCAGTGCAACAACAACAACCACAACGTCAACCAACTCAGTACCAACAACAGCAATAGGGTAACAGACCCACCTACCAGCAGAGGCAAAAGATGATGGACAGGCGTTTCGACACTCTTCCAATGTCGTACGCTCAGTTACTTCCTAGTCTTCAACAGCTACAACTTGTGCAGTTACGCACTTTGGCTCCTCCTGTCGGCGGGCTTCCGGTGGGATATGACACCAACGCTAGGTGTAACTTCCACTCTAGGGCACCTGGCCATAATATTGAGAACTGCAAAGCTTTTAAGCACGTAGTTCAGGACCTCATGGACTTAAAGGCCATTAACTTTGCGCCGGCTCTTAATGTCGTCAATAATCCCATGCCGTAGCATGGTGGTGAAAATGTTAGTATGTTGGAAGGAGAAGCCAAGTCCATCAAGGATATGTTGAAGTTGAAGACTCCGCTATTGGAGATTAAGGAACACTTGCTGAAGGCCGATGTTTTCCCCGGTTGTGGGAAAGGTTGTTGGGATTGTGCTACACAGAGCAAGGGTTGTTTGAAGCTGCAGCAGGGTATCCAGGCCTTGCTTGACGATGGTATCCTCCAAGTTGAAGACTTGTCTGTCCAAGAGTCCATTGAAGGGGTTGAGGAAGAGGTGTTTGACGATGTTGCTGAAGATTTCACAGATATTGTTCCTGTTGATTCTGTAATTCATAATGATGTATTTAACTTTTCCAATGTTGTTGCTGATATCCCAAACAATATGGTTGATTCTGATGTAATTGAACTTGATTCCGATGTTTTGGATGTTTATGTTTCAATGAATGAGATTTCTGAGTATGATTGTGATGTCGGTACTATCACCATTTTCTACCCAACTGCTCAGATCAGTGTGCCAGAAGCGCAACTGGTGCCACCAGTGCGACCATCCACTATGACCATCACGACCCCTGGTCCTTTACCTTTCACCAGTGAAAGGGCCATTCCATGGCATTTTGGGGGGAGTGTATACACGCAAGATCATGGAGTGGAACAGCCACTAAAAATAGAAGAAGTGCAAAATCAGAAGTCTGAATCTGAGATGGAAATAAAATATCCCGTAGTGGACAATGTTGGTGGAATCGGGCGATTCACCAGGAATGGTAGACTGTTCTCACCACCCGTCACCCAACCTGATGTTGCTAACGCCGCGGCGAAAGCCAAGGGAAAACAAGTTACGAATGAGGGTACCTCTGCACCACAGGCTGGCTCTGAGCCTACTTTCGCGAAGGATGTGGACGAGCTCCTGAGAATCATAAAGAAAAGCGACTATAAGGTAGTTGACCAGTTGATTCAGACGTCATCTAAGATATCTATTCTCTCACTCCTGCTGTGTTCGGAGGCACACAGGGAGGCACTGCTGAAGGTTCTTAATGCTGCATATGTGCCTCAGGAGATCTCAGTGAACCAACTAGAAGGGATCTTTGCAAATGTTCATGCAAGCAACGGGTTGGGCTTTACTGATTCCGACTTAACACCAACTGGACGCAATCATAACAAGGCTTTGCACATCTCGATGGAATGCAGAGACACTGGGTTATCACATGTTCTGGTGGATACATGTTCCTCTCTCAACGTGCTACCCAAGAGAGCCCTGTCAAGGTTAGAAGTAAAAGGTTTGGTCTTGAAGCCTTCTGATCTCATTGTGAGAGCCTTCGATGGTTCTAAGAGGTCGATGTTTGGAGAGCTAGAATTGCCAATTCAGATTGGATCACAAACCTTCAACATCGTCTTCTATGTGATGGATATCAGTCCCTCGTACAGCTGCCTGTTGGGTCGTCCTTGGATCCACAAGGTTGGGTCCTCAACTTTGCATCAGAAGATTAAGTTCCCAGTCAATGGAAGAATTATCACCGTCTGTGGTGAGGAGGACATTCTGGTCAGTAACCTGTCTACATTCAAGTATGTAGAGGTAGAAGGTGAAATTCATGAGACCCTATGTCAGGCCTTTGAGGCAGTTCAGATCAAGGATGCAGCTCTAGTGGAAGAGGTTAAAGCGGGTGCCTCTATCTCGTCCTTCAAGAAGGCACAGGCCTTGGTAGATTCAGGTGTTGCTCCCGGTTGGGGACGTCTGTTAGAGTTACCGGTGAAAGAAGACAAGTTCGGGATTGGGTATCAGCCAACTCTGACTTCTACAACTTCAGCGTCTCAGACTCGTCAGGGGTCGATTACTTTCTCCAGTGCTGGCATCATTCAGTACGGCCAGATCTCTGCAATCAACGATGAAGATGGGTATAGTGATTGCGACATCGACAACTGGGTGCGTCTGAGGATCCTGGGTGAAGTCATCAACAATTGGTCTTCTAAAGAGATTGTCCAAGTCACTCTTCTTGGAGAGTAATTTTTCTTGTTTGTTCATGCATGTCCAAGTCTTACGTTCCGCCCAGGGCGTAATGACTCATTGTAGGGCTCATCTATGTGGATACCTGCATTTTTTATTATAAATAAAGGACGTCTTTTTGCATTCAAAAATTTTGTTCACTGTTTTTCTATTTTTGCAGTTTTCAAAAACCAAAAAATCAAAAAAATATTTGGCAATGTTTAGTTTAGTTTTCACTCACTGTTCACACTCATAAGCACATACCATCACTCATGCAGATGCATGTTACTGGATCCTATCGATAACAGTTCTGCTATGGCTCGCTTCGACTTCGAAAATCCAATCTTTCAAGCTGAAGAAGAAGGTGATGAAGACTGTGAACTCCCTGAAGAGCTTGCCAGGTTGTTAAAATAGGAGGAAAGGGTCATTCAACCACATCAAGAGTCTACTGAAGTGATTAATCTCGACACCGAGGACGCCAAGAGAGAAATCAAGATAGGGGCTGCTTTGGAAGATGATGTGAAGAACGGGTTGATTGAATTGCTGTAAGAGTATGTTGACATCTTCGCTTGGTCTTATTAGGACATGCCAGGGCTTGACACAGACATCGTGGTACACCGTTTGCCTCTTAAAGAGGATTGTCCTCCGGTCAAGCAGAAGCTCAGAAGAACGAGACCAGAGATGGCTGTCAAGATAAAGGAGGAAGCGCAAAAGCAGTTGGATGCAGGGTTTCTAGCAGTTACCAATTATCCACCATGGGTTGCAAATATCGTTCCAGTACCTAAAAAGGATGGAAAGGTACGAATGTGTGTTGATTACCGGGATCTGAACAGAGCTAGTCCTAAAGATGATTTCCCATTACCTCACATCGATGTTTTGGTAGATAACACGGCTCAGTTCTCGGTATTCTCCTTCATGGATGGCTTTTCTGACTATAATCAAATCAAGATGGCACCAGAAGACATGGAGAAGACAACTTTCATAACCCCATGGGGCACCTTTTGCTACAAGGTGATGCCGTTTAGTCTGAAAAACGCTAGGGCAACATATCAACGAGCTATGGTGACTCTTTTCCATGATATGATTCATCATGAAATCGAGGTTTATGTTGATGATATGATTGCCAAATCTCAGACAGAAGAAGAACATTTGGTGAATCTGGAGAAACTGTTTGAACGGTTGAGGAAATTCAAGCTGAGGCTTAATCCGAACAAGTGTACTTTCGGGGTAAGATCTGGAAAACTACTGGGTTTTATTGTCAGTGGAAAAGGGATTGAGGTGGATCCTGATAAAGTGAAAGCAATACAAGAGATGCCTGAGCCAAGAACAGAAAAACAAGTATGTGGTTTCTTAGGGAGGTTGAACTACATTGCAAGGTTCATCTCTCACCTAACAGCCACGTGTGAGCCAATTTTCAAGTTGTTGAGAAAAGATCAGGCTATCAGGTGGAATGATGATTGTCATAGGGCTTTTGAAAAGATAAAAGAGTATTTGCAGAATCCCCCTATCAGTCCCAGGGAGACCGCTGATTATGTACTTGACAGTACTTGAAAATTCGATGGGTTGTGTTCTCGGTCAACACGACGAGACAGGTAGGAAAGAGCATGCCATTTACTACTTGAGCAAAAAATTCACAGATTGTGAGTCGAGATACTCAATGCTTGAAAAGACATGTTGCGCACTTGCATGGGCTGCTAAGCGATTGAGACAATACATGCTGACTCACACAACCTTACTGATCTCCAAGATGGATCCAGTCAAGTACATATTCGAGAAGCCAGCTCTCACCGGAATAGTTGCTCGTTGGAAAATGGTATTGACGGAGTACGACATCTAGTATACATCCCAGAAAGTCATCAAAGGGAGTATTCTGTCAGACTATCTTGCTCAGCAGCCGATTGATGATTACGAGTCGATGAAGTTTGATTTTCCAGATGAAGACATCGTGTTCCTCAGGATGAAAGACTGTGAAGAGCCAGTTGTTGAGGATGGACCTGATCCTGATGAAAAGTGGACGTTAACGTTTGATCGGGCCGTCAATGCTAAAGGAAGTGGAATTGGTGTTGTCATTACTACTCCGAGGGGTGCCCACATGCCTTTCACCGCTCGTCTGACTTTCGAGTGCACCAATAATGAAGCTGAGTATGAAGCCTGCATCTTGGGAATTGAGCAAGCCGTTGATTTGAGAATCAAGACTCTGGACATCTTCGGAGATTCAGCTTTGGTGATTAATCAAGTGAATGGTGATTGGAACATTCTTCAGCCTACTCTGGTCCCCTACAAAGATTACACGAGAAGACTGTTGACTTTCTTCACAACAGTAAAACTGTATCATATACCTCGTGATGAAAACCAGATGGCAGATGCTCTTTCTACTCTATCTTCTATGATCAAGGTGATCTGGTGGAACATTACTCCAAAGATCGATGTTATGCGCCTTGATAGGGCTGCGTATGTGTTTGCTGCTGAACTGGTAGTTGATGACAAGCCCTGGTATCACGACATCGAATGCTTTATGAAGAATCAAGAGTACCCAACAGGGGCATCCAACAATGACAGAAAGACTCTGAGAAGATTGGCAGGCAGTTTCTTCTTGAATAAAGATGATGTGTTGTATAAGAGGAACTTTGACATGGTTTTGCTCAGATGCGTGGATAGACATGAAGCAGACATGTTAATGTAGGAAGTTCATGAAGGCTCCTTCGGTACTCATGCCGGCGGACATGCAATGGCTAAGAAATTGTTGAGGGCGGGTTATTACTGGATGACCATGGAATCTGATTGTTTCAAATATGCTCGAAAGTGTCATAAATGCTAGATTTATGCTGATAAGGTGCATGTGCCGCCAAATCCTCTGAATGTGATGTCTTTGTCGTGGCCATTTACTATGTGGGGCATTGATATGATTGGAAAGATTGAGCCAACCGCCTCTAATGGGCATCGCTTCATCCTTGTTGCCATCGACTATTTCACCAAGTGGGTCGAAGCAGCGTCATTTGCGAAGGTCACCAGACATGTGGTTGCCCGATTCATCAAGAAAGAAATCATTTGTCGCTATGGGATTCCCGAAAGAATCATTACTAATAATGGTTCTAATCTCAATAACAAAATGATGAAGGAGTTGTGCCAGAACTTCAACATTCAACATCACAATTCTTCCCCTTATCGTCCTAAGATGAACGGTGTTATTGAGGTAGCAAATAAGAATATAAAGAAGATTGTGCAGAAGATGGTCGTTACATACAGAGATTGGCATGAGATGCTACCCTTCGCCTTGCATGGGTACCGTACTTCAGTGCGTACATCGACCGGGGAAACCCCTTACTCCCTTGTGTATGGTATGGAAGCAGTCCTACCTGTTGAATTGGAGATTCCTTCTCTAAGAGTCCTGTTGGATGTCAAGCTAGACGAAGCTGAATGGATTCGAACAAGGTTCAATGAGTTGAGTCTTATCGAAGAGAAGCGAATGGCAGCCATTTGTCATGGGCAGTTGTATCAAAGTCGGATGAAGAGAGCCTTTGATCAGAAAGTGCGTCCTCGATGCTTCCAAGTTGGAGATTTGGTGTTGAAAAGGATCCTTCCTCCTCAGACAGATCACAGGGGCAAGTGGACTCCTAACTATGAAGGACCATATATTGTCACCAAGATTTTTGATGGTGGGGCCTTAATGCTTGCAACTATGGATGGTGAAGACTTCACCTCTCCTGTGAACTTAGACGCAGTTAAAAAAATACTTCGCATAAAATAGACCCGCTGGACAAAAAAGAATAGTCCAGACAAAAAATGGGCATCCCGGCGAACCAAGAAAATGAAAAGGTTCGGGAAAAAGTTAGGTATTAAAAATGAAAAGATTGTACACCCGGTAAGTTAAAAAACTGAAAAGGCAACTTAGACAAAAATGGGTATCCCGGTGGATTGAAAACCCGAAAGGGCGATCCAGGCAAAAGTTAGGGAATAAGCGAATGACTGCGTTCTGAGTAGTTCTGAATCTCATCTCATGTCAATAATTGGAAACTTTCGAAGGATAGGAAACAGTCCAATCACCTTTTTCAGAAAGCAGATCATCTGGAGGATCTTGAAGACGAGCGAGTCATAGCAGAATTGGAACCCGATAGAAATCCTTTTCACATTGCCATTAGATTAATTTCTGTTTTTATCTTTTGTGCGATTACCTCTTTCCAGGGATTGCTTCCTGATGTAAATGCCTATTCAGAGGCCATTCAATCAATAAAATCATGTTATTCAGTATATCTCTATTTGCATTTTCATTTTACTATTTTGTTTGCAAAAATGACGTCCGAATTTTTTATAAACAGTGCATCATGAAACATAAGAGCTTTACAGGTACATGCTCAATAAATATTTAAAACTGCTGTAAATTTTAAGTGCTTTGGATCGTCAATTCAGAACAGGTATACACGGGGCATTTCCTTAAGGTTCCCAGCAGATGATCGCGGATGTTTTTCCTCAACAGTTGGAATTTGGTATCTTATCCCTGCAGAGCTGGTCCGAGCATTGGATTCTTCAATCCCCAGCAGGTTCTCACCACTGTACCCCCCAAGTATGTGTTTCAGACTATACACTCCCCAGTAGAGTTGATAGTGCCAGACTGTATATCCCCAGCGGAGTCGATAGTGCCAGACTGTATCTTGCCAGCAGAAGCGGTTGCTCCTCAGAGTTCGATGCCAGATCGATGATCTCAACGTTAGACCCATGGTCTTTTTCCTTGAAAAAAAATCTCAGTACTGTATCGGTGTTTGCTCCCCCTGCTGAGTCGTCTCTCGCAGATTATGGTTGCCAGAACCACTGTCACTTTCCTCAGCAGCAAGCTCTCGATGCCATTCTCTCCCCAGTCAGAGTCTCGGTATTTTGTTATTGCCAAAACACCGCATGGCTGGTCATTTCCCCACATCGTTCATTGTGCTGTGCATCTCCAACAGCTGTGCCATGATCCAGAAGATTGTAATCATTTCCCCGGCAGAATTCCTTGCCTCGGCTTGGCATTCTTCCCAGCATTTCGCATCCTTGCATGTAGAATTATATTGCATTGCATCCTCCCAAATCGCGTAGCATTTCCATTTTCATGGAGCATTACGCCATCGAAAAATTCAAACATATGCATGTAAAGCATAAGACATTCTCGTTATCCCAAGTGATAAACCAGAAGTTTGTTTCCAGTGCTCAAACTGGAGGTTGTTCATGACTTATTTTCCCCAGCATAGGTCGTTGGCCCATGTGCCGCCTCAATTATCATATTCCATATTTCTGCCGATGCTGATAGACATGAAAATTTTTCGGTATTCAGACCGAAGTGGCATTCAGGCCAGTTTTTCCGGTATCTAGACCGAAGTGGCATTCAGGCCAGTTTCCGGTATCCAGACCGAAGTGGCATTCAGGCCAATTTTCCGATGTTCGGATCGAAGAAGTTTCCGACGTTCAGGTCGATGCAACTTGTGGCATTCAGGCCAGTTTCTTCCAGTATCCAGACCGAAGTGGCATTCAGGCCAATTTTCTGATATTCAGATCGAAGAAGTTTCCGACGTTCAGGTCGATGCAACTTGTGGCATTCAGAAGAGTTTCTTCCGGTATTCAAACCGAAGTGGCATTCAGGCCAATTTTCCCGGTATTCAGACCGAAGTGGCATTCAGGCCAGTTTTCCAGTATTCAGACCGAAGTGGCATTCATGCCAGTTTTCCGATATTCAGATCGAAGAAGTTTCTGACATTCAGGTCGACGCAACTTGTGGCATTCAGGCCAGTTTCTGGTATTCAGACCGAAGTGGCATTCAGGCCAGTCTTCCGATATTCAGATCGAAGAAGTTTCCGACGTTCAGGTCGATGCAACTTGTGGCATTCAGGTCAGTTTTCCGGTATTCAGACCGAAGTGGCATTCAGGCCAATTTTTCCGGTATTCAGACCGAAGTGGTATTCAGGCCAGTTTCCCGGTGTTCAGACCGATGTTGATAATCAAGTATCGTCCGATGCTCAGATCGGAGTCATTTCCAGTATCCAGACTGACGAGCGGCATTCAGGCCATGGTTATTTCTGTGTTACCATTTATTTTGGTATCCAGGTTAACATTATTTTCCGGTGTTCAGACCGACTCTCACCGTACCAGACGGATTCTTGTTCAAGACCACCTCTTTGTCGATTATGACAGGCATTGTTACTTCACTTCACTTTAGTGTAAATTTCTGGGTTTCTATTGTATTCAATCCCTTGATACCTCGAAAGTGAGAAAGTCGTTGCTATCTTCCTTTCGGGTCTCCAGTTGATTGAATAGGTACAGCTGTAATACCCCAAAATTTACCCTTCATTTTTCTTGAAAGCATGGGATTGTGTTTCATATTGCATTAGCATCATACTAGGTCATACTCATTGCATACTGCATCAGTGACTTGGGAAATCAGGGTTTGATTGATCACTCCTTAACAGAAGGAGCCCACACAAGGCAAGACTGAGAATTAAACTTCATTCTCCAAATATACAAGTCTCAAGGTGGTCCAGGTATCTTATGGTGGTCTACAGTTCATCAGTGAAAGATTCAGAGTTCTCAGAGTGTGCATCTGCACTTAATCAGAAATTAGGGTTTCATGGCTATCTGCAACAGGCAATATTTGGTTGGAAGTAGAGGGGGCTCATTCATGTCATGATTATAGAGGCATCTTGGCCTAAGAAGATCCATAATTATCTCAGAAAGATCCATTGGCAATCAGTGTAATCAATTCTTGGCCATTTTGCCCTAAAACTAGGGTTTGGTATAAAATCAGTTTATTTCTGATTCCTTGGGTGAAACTCTTTTCCATGGCCCTTCATATCTCCACAAGGGTCTACATACAAAAAATCAGCTCTTTATTTGAGCCAGGGGTGCTTCAATTGATTAATGGAATCAAGAATCAGATAGTTTGGGAAAAGTCAACTGTGGGGCCAGAAAATTCAACTCCTGACATTTTGAAAGTGGAATCTCAAAATTCATGCCTAAGGGACCTACATGTGAAATTTGATCAAGGTTGGATCATGGATTCATCATTTAATCAGGAATTGAAAAAGTTATCAAATTTGGAAATAGTTGACTTTCCATTTAGGGCAAGTTTTTATGGTTTTTGCACCCACTTTAAGCCCATTTTCCACCAAGACGCAAGCTCCATTTGAAAATTTATCCAACATGAAAGTTGTTCCTCTTGTTCCAAGCTTTCAAGAGATATAAAGGTTGTTTCATTTGGATTAAAATTGAGAAAGTTATGCTTGGTCAAAGTGAGACATTGATTTAGAACACTTAGAAAATTTTCTAAGTCCAAAATTTGCAAAATTTGTCAAGACTTATGGGCCAGTTTTCTTGCACTTCAAGGCATCTTTTGAAAATACTTTATTCATGACAGTTGTACCTTGCTATGTCCTTTTTCACATCCTTTGGGAATCATCTCATTTGGATCATTGGTTTGAAAGATACACTCATCTAAAGTTGGTATCATATACTGAATTTTTTGACAGCATTTAGGCCAAACTGGCCCAACCATTTTGCAGCTATGGAACCTGAACTTTATGGCCGTTTTTCACCTCTTTCCACTCATCATTTCAATTTGTGTTCAACATGAAAGATGTTAATCTCCATTCCCTATTTCTACTGTTTGCATTGCCTTGCCATTTGGACATGTATTCATCAAGATGCAAAGCCTTAAAGTCACCCTGTTGGACTATTTTTGTGTTGCACAAGCCAAACCAAATCAAACCACAAAACCAACCAACACACGTTTTACCTCATTTGGGCATTTGCTTTATGTTCACTCACTTAAGTTTTTCTACATTTAGAACTTGCTCATACCACCCCACTTTTTGCATCATTTTGTCATAATCCAAACCATACATTTAAGCTCATTTGAAACACTTTAACCCTACATACTTAAGCTTCTAAAACCCTAATCTGAAGAGATAGTGGCTGTATTTTTTAGCAAGAGACAAGGGAGTGCATTCAAGATCCATTCTTTATTTTCCATTTCTCAAGCACAAGCATCAAAAGAACATCTTCCCTCTCTTTCCTTTCCTCCACTATCAAGAAGCAGTGGACTGTTTTCCACTAGGTAAGCCCTCTATTCCATCTTCCATGACCATATTCCATGTTTGTTCATCATGTTGTTCATGCTATTGTCATACTTATTCATGCCTTTAACATGCTTACTTTTCCATTATGCCATGTTTGTTCCATGCTTTTTTAATGTTAATGCTATGCTATGCTTGTCCATGAAGCCCTCACCATGAGGCATTGCTTTAAGTTGGAGTTTGTGACATTATTTTTTTGTTGAATCCGGGTGCATGAAGCCCCCTTGTTGTTCAATTTTCACCATGTTCAAGTCATTATTTTCAATGAAACAAGATACCATTGTGTTCTACTCGTTTCAAACTTAAACTTTGTTTTTTACATCATCTCATTTGGAGCCCTGTAGTGTGAGATATATTGTGTGAAAGATTGAGAAAATGGGTTGTTGTTGGTCGTGTTTCCTTTTGCATGGTTGTAGTTTTGTTACGTTGCATGAGGAAAGGATGTGTGCCACTGCCTAAGCCGCTGGATTCCGCGCTTGCTTCTTATCCTGAGCGTTCGTTTCCATTTTTGTCTTATGTGACTTATAATGCAGCTGACCAATTGATTATGGTGTTACATGAATTATTTAAATGAACATTTTAATGGTGTCACACTCAGAACCAACTTGGACTGGGCCTAGCGCGCGCCTGCTTTTCGCACCACCCTCATGGCCCATCATTATTTCCCATTTATTTCCACTTTCTTTTTTTAATTCTTATTTTAATTTTCTGTTTTGTTTTAATTAATAAAAAATATTTTATTTATTCATAAAAATACCAAAAAATATTTTTTATATTCCTTAATGTTTTATTTAATTTATTTCAATTTTTATTTTCATATTCATTTAATGCTAATATTTCATTTTAATTGTTTATTCTAAATGGTTTATTTTGACACACATTTTTTCATTTATTTTATTTTCATGACTTAGAATTATTTTTAACTTCTGATTTTTGGGATGAGGGTTGACCAATGTCTCGTGGTCAACCTGACCTTTTATTGGAATTTTATTTCCCATTTTCAATTTATTTTTGATTTATTTTTGACCTAATTTGCTTGGTTGACTTTTCATTTAACTTCTTTTTTATTTCAATTATTTTGTACATCAATTTTCATTATTTTTGAAATCTTTTTGGGGGATGATGATGTCCTGACCCCACCTTATTTAGTTTAATTTTTCATAATTTTTGTGATTAATTTACTATTTATTCTTGATTTATTTCTAACCTAGTCTTGTTGTTTGACTTTTGGTTTGACCTTTGTTTTGATTCAATTAATTCAATAATCAATTTCCATTTTTTTTGAAATCTTTTTGGGGGATGATGATGTCCTGACCCCACCTTAGTTAGTTTAATTTTTCATAATTTATTTGATTAATTTACTATTTATTTGACATTTTTCAAGTTGACTTGACTTTTCAGTTGACTTTTCTATGATTGATGTTTGACTTAAGGGATTGCTTAGGACAATTGAAGAGATCTTTTGATCCTCCCTTGTTCATATCATATGCCACATATTAGAGGCATTTAATCTTGATTTTATTTGATCCTTGCTGTTGGTGTAATCCCTAGAGGCCAATACTTTTGGTACTTATATCGAATTATTTATTATTAATAAAAGGCTTTTTCTTTATTACGGTTGTTTAATAAAGTCCCTAGAATAGTTAGTCCGTTTAATGCATCAAGTGTGACTTGATCATGAGACCACATTAAACATAAGGATACTATTCTTAAAGTATCCGTAGTCGAGCTTTATTGTGAAGTGGGATAACATTAAAGCATTGAAACTATTATGTTTGTAGACTGATGATCACATCTAATGGATCATGGATAAAGAGTTATCAAGTCTTAAACATAGGTATGAATATTAAGAGTAATATTTATACCGGATTGACCCGCTATGAGAATACTATATAGAAAGTTATGCAAAGTGTCATAAGTTATTCTCATGGTGATAATAGTGTATACCACTCTTCGACCTGAAACCACTATGGACCCTAGATGTAGAGTCGAGTGCTTTGTTGTTGATCCAACATTGTCCGTAACTGGATGACCATAAAGACAGTTGATGGGTACTCCACGAAGCATGCTGAGGGATATGAGTGTCCTAGATGGAATTTGCCCATCCTGCGTAACAGGATAAATGTCTATGGGCCCAATATTGAACTGGACAAGGATGACACGGTCTATACCTTGTGTTCAATATAGACATAAGGGCAAAGGGGTAATTATACACATAATCATTATCACAGGAGGTTTTGTCAGATCACATGACATTTTCGTGTCTTGGGTAGCAGTGATGTGTTGCTAGATACCGCTTACTGTTTATTATGTTAAATGCGTAATTTAATATAATTGCCAACGTCGCGAAAACCTACAAGGTCACACACAAAGGACGGATTGATGAGAGATAGAGTAACTAAGGAACATCGTAAGGTACAATGTACTTAAGTAGAATACGAAGTATGGTAAGGTACCAAATACTTAAGTGATTTTGGCATATTATGAGATATGGGCCAAAATACACTTAAGTGGGCTTTTTGGCTTGAAGCCCACACAAGTGGTTCTATAAATAGAACTCTTGTGCAGAAGCATTGCATGGGAATACAACACAACTGAAGAGTTGGAATTTCGTATCTCTCTTTCTCTCACTCAAAGCCTTCATTCATAACAGCTAGCACTGCGATTGAAGGAATCCGTTCGTGTGGACTGAGTAGAGACGTTGTCATCGTTCAATGTTCGTGATCGCTCAGTGGATTTGTATCCAAGGTTTTGATCGTTACAAGAGATCTGCACCAAAGGTTTGAATCGCCATAAGAGGTAACGATTCTATCACTGATCATGCCCATTCGTAAGGATCACTAAATGGAGAAATTTTTAAATTTCGCTGCGCCTTGGATGGCAATTCTCCTTCACTTGCATCATTTCCCGATTAAATTATTCATTGATCCTTTATGTGCATAGTTTCACCTGTCTGATTCATCTGATATTTTTTATACTTGTTTCTTTCATCCATGCTTCCATTGTTTGATTGCTTAACATGTTTATACTTCTCATGCATTGTCTGATGCTCATTCATTTCATTCTTTGATTACTTGATTTGATCATATACCTGTTTATTTATCTGATTTGTTTGATTAACTGTGGCCTACTTGTATGTTGTATGAGGCATATATTATTATTGTCTGATTGCCATGAACAACCCCCATTCATAACAAATGTACCCCTCTCACATGAAGTGTATAATGTTTATTCTTTCATTCTTTATTCATCTGTTAATACAAGAATTAGAATGAACATCCGATAACCTTTTCAAAACAAGATCAAAACCTCGATCCAACGTCGAGTAATCATTTTCCAAACTTAACATAACCAGCACGTGTTCATCCATTCTTTTGTAAGTCGATTGCTTCATGCATCACCATTTCTCTTGTAAGTCGATTGCTTCATGCATCTCCATCTACCTGTAAGTCGATTGCTTTGTGCATCGCCATCTACCTTTACCCCACTCCTCTCCTTGCTTCATTCGTTGATTCTTGTTCCGTTTAGGTAGCACCTATTAGGTAGAACCCTTTTGTATGATAACATAGGTAGCATTCCCTTATTCTTTTGTATGATAACATAGGTAGAATTCCCTCATTCTTTGTATGATAACATAGGTATAATTCCCTTATTCTTTGCATGCTAACATTAGATAGATGTTCCCATTTGTAAATCCTAACACTTAGGTCCACATTGTGTAACACCCCGATGAAATTAAGATAATTGTTTAAATTAAGTTAATATTTTATTTATTAATTTAATTGAATAATTAGAAAATTATTGGATTATTAATATTATTTTAGGATTATTGAATTATTATTATTATTGGAATAATAATATAATTTGGAAAATATATAAGTTGGAAGTTAGAAAAATCCCATTTTTTTTGGTAAAAAGTTATTTTCACGTGAAAAGGGAAAGGAGGCAGAAAGGGCAAAAAGCAAAAGAACGAAGGTTGAAGGAAGGGAAAGCTTGGAGCGCAGAGACTGCCGGATTTACTCAGGTAAGGGGGGTTTATCATCGATTAATGGGTATTATGGGATGATATGTGATGGGTAGTGAGAAACCATTGAACTGCTCCTGATTGAAATGATATGTGATGAATTTGTGAAATATATTGATGAACGAAATTGGATGATAATTGATGAAATTGTAGGAATTAGATGTAGTAAGGTTAGCGATTTGAGAAGTTGAATGTATCTGAGTTTCAATTGATAAAACGAACGAAAGTGTATGAAAAATTGGACTGTGAGAGGTTGGATCGGAAGGATCTCGTAGCAGAGAAAACCCATAGCAGATCTGGAAAACTGTATTCTGGTCATACGCGTATGGCACTAGGCAATACACGTATGGGATGGCTTGAAAACGGGGGTCCTGGCGCTGGTACGCGCCATACGCGTGTGATACGCGTAATCCCTGGAGTGGTACGCGTATGGTGTATGCTATACGCGTATGAGTGAAAGAGATGATGTTTTGAACGTGAAAGCGTCTCTGTTGGTACGCGTATGAGGATGTGGTACGCGTAGCATACGCGTATGGGCGTGGGCGATACGCGTATGGGATGGGCGAGGAAATGCGCCATACGCGTATGGGTATAGGCGATACGCGTATGGGCAGACTTGTGGTTTTTCTGAACAGTTGTGGTGCAGTTTTTAGTTGTTTAGGCTGAGTGCTGTAACTTAGCTGATGTATGACGTAGTGGGGATTATTTCCCGTTGTTTTGAGTAGTATAGGTATTAGTAGAGTGTGCTAATACTGTGTTTGATGATGAGGTATGATATGACATGCCTTGTGATAAAATGTGTTGATGATGCTGTGAATGTATTAGTTATGTATGCATTTGTGAATAGACTGCTTTATGGCTTAGAGTGTGAGCATATGTCTATTCTTGAGTTGTTGTTGTTGTTGCATTGCTAGGTGATTAGCATGCATATTGTGGCCCAATTGGGGTGGTAGCTAATTCCCATGGTGAGGGATTAGTGAGTAAATCATTTTGATTGTTGTTGATGTCTGCATGCTAGGTGATTAGCGTGCATAGCATGGCCCATTTGGGGTGGTAGCTAATTCCCATGGTGAGGAATTAGTGAGTGAGTCACTATGTCTCAAATGAGTGGGACTAGTGAGCTTGGTAGCCGTGCCTGGATTTGGACGGTGAGGTTGAACTTTATGTTCACAAAATAGTCGGTACCGCATGCATGGAGTCTCATTGCATAATATATGTATGGCGTGTAATATGGATGGATGTATTCCAATATTACACGTGTAATTGTGTTGGTATTGTTGTGTTGTTATTGAGTATGATGTTGAATTAATATGCTGTTCCTGAATGTGTGTTTTGATTAGGGTGATGAAGTGTGTTGAATCACTTAACATAACATGATATTTTATAATACTCATTATATTGATTGAGGAACTCACCCTTACAACTATTTTTCAGGTAACGAGAGATGAGTTGAGTAGA
The DNA here is from genome assembly GCF_024323335.1 of Lathyrus oleraceus. Lineage (NCBI taxonomy): Eukaryota > Viridiplantae > Streptophyta > Magnoliopsida > Fabales > Fabaceae > Lathyrus > Lathyrus oleraceus. The sequence continues at coordinate 293,687,376 of NC_066581.1, read as the reverse complement.
AGCTAATGAGTGGAGTCTAGTGTGGTCTCCGTAGTGGGTCGTGCTCTGATAGATGTAACATCGGGATGGGTTGTCTTAACTTGTTTTGAATGTTTTACTGTTGGTTGAGAACCATTTTCCATGTAATGTTTTACATGATTGATGAAATTATATCCGCTATGTTTTATGCAATTGTTTAAGTTTTAAATTAATAAAAGAGCATGACCTCTATATTGTTGAATGGTGTGAAGATTGTGTGACACCCTTAAAGGGCATAATTACTCTGATGTTATATTTTGATATTTAATTAAATTATTGGGGTATTTTAGAAGGGTGTTACATTAGTGGTATCAGAGCATAGTCGGTCGAGTCGAGTCGTAATTATTCTGTTTCCCCTGTACGGTATAGGTGTTGTGTAACCTATCAGTACTCATTGTTTTAGTTGTTTGGGTTTTCAGAATAGAGATGGCTGGAAGAGGTAGAGATGATGCTGCAATTGCTGAGGCTCTAGGTATGCTAGCTGGAGTACTTGGAGGAAATCCGAATGTTGTAGGAATGGGAGCTGCTCGTCAACTGAGTGAGTTCCAAAAGAACAATCCTCCAATGTTCAAGGGAGCATACGATCCAGATGGTGCTCAGAAGTGGTTGAAGGAGATTGAGAGGATCTTCCGAGTGACTGAGTGTGCCGATAACCAGAAGGTCAGGTTCGGTACGCATATGCTGTCAGAGGAAGCAGATGATTGGTGGGTTGCTACCCGCACTGAGTTGGAATCTGCTGGGAATGCTGAGATCACTTGGGCTGTGTTCAGAGAGAGATTCCTAAGGAAGTATTTTCCAGAGGATGTTAGAGGGAAGAAGGAGATAGAGTTCTTGGAATTGAAGCAGGGTAACAAGTCTGTTACAGAATATGCTGCTAAGTTCACAGAGCTGTCGAAGTATTACACTCCCTATAGTGAGGCTGCTGGAGAATTTTCGAAGTGTGTGAAGTTTGAGAACGGGCTGCGTCCCGAGATCAAACAGGCTATTGGATATCAGCGGATCAGAGTGTTTTCTGACTTAGTTGACTGTTGCAGGATTTTTGAACAGGATTCCAAGGCTAGAGCAGAGAGCTATCAGCAAAGGGTTGATAGAAAAGGTAAGAATCAGATTGATCGTGGGAAACCGTATGCAGCTGGTAAAGGTTTTCAGAGACAGAGTGGGATGAAGAGGCCTAGTGGGGGAGACTCTAGTGCTCCTGCTAAGTGTTACAGATGTGGTCAGGCTGGACATCGTATCCATGAGTGTACCAGTGCTGAGAAGAAGTGTTTCAAGTGTGGAAAAGGTGGTCACTTGGCTGCAGACTGCCGGTTGAAGACTGTGACTTGTTTCAACTGTGGAGAGTTGGGTCATATCAGTCCACAGTGTCTTAAGCCGAAGAAAGAGAATCAGTCCGGAGGCAAGGTCTTTGCGTTATCAGGTTCCGAGACTTCTGCAGATGATCGTTTGATCCGAGGTACGTGTTATATTAATGGCTTTCCTCTTATAGCTATTATTGACACAGGTGCTACTCATTCCTTTATATCTTTGGATTGTGCTGTGAAACTTAAGTTAGAGATATCTGAGATGCTTGGTAGTATGGTGATTGATACTCCTGCGAAGGGTTCAGTGACTACTACTTCAGTTTGTTTGAATTGTCCTTTGAGTATTTTTGGTAGAGACTTTGGGATGGACCTTGTGTGTCTTCCACTAGTACAGGTTGATGTTATTCTGGGTATGAACTGGTTGGTGTTTAACCGAGTCTATATCAACTGTTTTGATAAGACTGTGATTTTTCCTGAGATTGAGGAAGGAAAGGATTTGTTTCTATCAGCGAGGCAGGTGAATGAGGAAGTGGCAGATGGGGCAGAGTTGTTTATGCTATTAGCGACTTTGGAGGCTAAAGATAAACTGGCGATTGGTGATCTAGCCGTGGTGTGTGATTTTCCTGATGTGTTTCCGGAAGAGGTGAATGAATTGCCGCCAGAGCGTGAAGTTGAGTTCTCGATTGATTTGGTACCTGGTACTAGACCGATATCGATGGCTCCGTACCGTATGTCTGCTGTTGAGTTAGCTGAATTGAAGAGTCAGCTGGAAGATCTGTTGGATAAGAAATTTATTCGTCCGAGTGTGTCACCGTGGGGTGCACCAGTGTTGTTGGTTAAGAAGAAAGAAGGTACTATGAGGTTGTGTGTGGACTATAGGCAACTGAATAAAGTGACGATCAAGAATCGGTATCCTTTGCCGAGGATTGATGATTTGATGGATCAGTTGGTTGGTGCGAGTGTGTTCAGCAAGATAGATTTGAGATCTGGGTACCATCAGATACGTGTGAAAACTGAGGATATTCAGAAGACTGCTTTCAGAACAAGGTATGGACATTATGAGTATTCTGTGATGCCTTTTGGTGTGACTAATGCGCCTGGTGTATTTATGGAGTATATGAATAGGATTTTCCATCCGTATCTAGACCAGTTTGTTGTGGTGTTTATTGACGATATTTTGGTGTATTCGAAATCTGAAGAAGAACATGCTGAGCATTTGAGAGTGGTTTTAGAAGTTCTCCGAGAAAAGAAGTTATTTGCTAAACTGTCCAAATGTGAATTTTGGTTAGAAGAGGTTAGTTTTCTTGGTCATGTGATTTCAAGAGGTGGTGTTGCTGTTGATCCTTCTAAGATAGAAGCAGTATCTAAGTGGGAAGCTCCGAAGTCTGTTGCTGAGATTCGAAGTTTTCTTGGTTTGGCTGGTTATTATAGGAAGTTCATTGAGGGATTTTCTAAGTTGGCGTTGCCGTTGACGATGTTGACTAGAAAGGGGCAAGCGTTTGTTTGGGACTCAAAATGTGAAGAGGGTTTCCAAGAGTTAAAGAGAAGGTTGACTACTGCTCCTATTCTGATATTACCGAGTTCGTCGGAATCATTTGAGGTTTACTGTGATGCTTCATTGTTGGGTTTGAGTGGTGTGTTGATGCAGAACAAGCAGGTTATAGCTTATGCTTCGAGGCAACTGAGGGTTCATGAAAGGAACTATCCGACACATGATTTAGAGTTGGCAGCTGTGGTTTTTGTTCTGAAGTTGTGGAGGCATTATTTGTACGGATCAAGATTTGAGGTTTTCAGTGATCATAAAAGTTTGAAGTATTTGTTTGACCAGAAAGAGCTAAATATGAGACAGAGGAGATGGTTAGAATTTCTGAAGGATTATGATTTTGGGTTGAATTACCATCCGGGTAAAGCAAACGTAGTAGCTGATGCATTGAGTCGGAAATCATTGCATATGTCTATGTTAATGGTCAAAGAGTTGGATTTAATTGAGCAGTTTAGAGATTTGAGTTTGGTGTGTGAGAGTACTCACAATAGTGTTAAATTGGGAATGCTGAAGTTGACGAGTAATATTTTGGATGAGATCAGAGAGGGTCAAAAATCCGATATGCTTTTGGTTGATAAGTTGACTCTAGTGAATCAAGGTCAAGGTGGTGAATTCAGAGTTGATGAGAACGGTGTTTTGGAATTTGGTAATCGGGTGTGTATTCCGGATGTTACCGAACTTAAGAAGAGTATCCTGGAGGAAGGACATCGTAGTGGCTTGAGTATTCATCCTGGAGCTACGAAAATGTATCATGATTTGAAAAAGCTATTTTGGTGGCCGGGAATGAAAAGAGAAATTGCGAGTTTTGTTTATTCCTGTTTGACTTGTCAGAAGTCGAAGATTGAGCATCAGAAGCCGTCTGGGCTAATGCAACCGTTGGCTATTCCAGAGTGGAAGTGGGATAGTATCAGTATGGATTTTGTTTCGGGTTTACCGAGGACAAGTAAGAATTTTGAAGCTATTTGGGTGATTGTGGATAGATTGACGAAGTCGGCTCATTTCATTCCGATCAGAATGGATTATCCGTTAGAAAGATTAGCCGAGTTGTATATTGAGAAGATCGTGAGTTTGCATGGTATTCCGTCGAGTATTGTTTCGGACAGAGATCCTAGATTTACATCGAAGTTCTGGGAAGGTTTGCAGAGGGCTTTGGGAACTAAGCTGAGATTGAGTTCTGCATATCATCCGCAGACTGATGGTCAGACTGAGAGGACCATTCAGTCATTAGAGGATCTTTTGAGAGCTTGTGTTTTGGAAAAGGGAGGCGCTTGGGATTGTTATTTACCTTTGATTGAGTTTACATACAACAATAGTTTTCATTCGAGCATTGGTATGGCACCGTTTGAAGCTTTGTATGGTAGGAGATGTCGGACACCGTTATGTTGGTATGAGGCCGGTGAGAGTGTTGTGGTTGGACCGGAGATTGTTCAACAGACTACAGAAAAGATTAAGATGATTCAGGAGAAGATGAGAATTGCTCAGAGTCGTCAGAAGAGTTATCATGACAAGAGGAGGAAGTCACTTGAGTTCCAAGAGGGAGATCATGTGTTTCTTCGTGTTACTCCGATAACTGGTGTTGGTCGAGCTTTGAAGTCAAAGAAGTTGACACCTCGATTTATTGGTCCTTATCAGATTTTGGAGAGGATAGGAGAGGTAGCCTATCGTATCGCTTTACCGCCATCGCTTGCGAATTTGCATGAGGTTTTTCATGTGTCTCAGTTGAGGAGGTACATTCATGATCCGTCGCATGTAGTCCAAGTAGATGATGTACAGGTGAGAGATAACCTGACTGTTGAAACATCACCTATGAGGATTGAGGATCGAGAGTTGAAGCAGTTGCGGGGTAAAGAGATTGCCTTGGTGAAGGTAGCTTGGGGAGGACCAGCAGGTGGCAATGTGACTTGGGAACTGGAGAGTAAGATGAAGGAGTCTTATCCGGAGTTGTTCGCTTGAGGTATGTTTTCGAGGACGAAAACTCTTTTAGTGGGGAAGAGTTGTAACACCCCGATGAAATTAAGATAATTGTTTAAATTAAGTTAATATTTTATTTATTAATTTAATTGAATAATTAGAAAATTATTGGATTATTAATATTATTTTAGGATTATTGAATTATTATTATTATTGGAATAATAATATAATTTGGAAAATATATAAGTTGGAAGTTAGAAAAATCCCATTTTTTTTGGTAAAAAGTTATTTTCACGTGAAAAGGGAAAGGAGGCAGAAAGGGCAAAAAGCAAAAGAACGAAGGTTGAAGGAAGGGAAAGCTTGGAGCGCAGAGACTGCCGGATTTACTCAGGTAAGGGGGGTTTATCATCGATTAATGGGTATTATGGGATGATATGTGATGGGTAGTGAGAAACCATTGAACTGCTCCTGATTGAAATGATATGTGATGAATTTGTGAAATATATTGATGAACGAAATTGGATGATAGTTGATGAAATTGTAGGAATTAGATGTAGTAAGGTTAGCGATTTGAGAAGTTGAATGTATCTGAGTTTCAATTGATAAAACGAACGAAAGTGTATGAAAAATTGGACTGTGAGAGGTTGGATCGGAAGGATCTCGTAGCAGAGAAAACCCATAGCAGATCTGGAAAACTGTATTCTGGTCATACGCGTATGGCACTAGGCAATACGCGTATGGGATGGCTTGAAAACGGGGGTCCTGGCGCTGGTACGCGCCATACGCGTGTGATACGCGTAATCCCTGGAGTGGTACGCGTATGGTGTATGCTATACGCGTATGAGTGAAAGAGATGATGTTTTGAACGTGAAAGCGTCTCTGTTGGTACGCGTATGAGGATGTGGTACGCGTAGCATACGCGTATGGGCGTGGGCGATACGCGTATGGGATGGGCGAGGAAATGCGCCATACGCGTATGGGTATAGGCGATACGCGTATGGGCAGACTTGTGGTTTTTCTGAACAGTTGTGGTGCAGTTTTTAGTTGTTTAGGCTGAGTGCTGTAACTTAGCTGATGTATGACGTAGTGGGGATTATTTCCCGTTGTTTTGAGTAGTATAGGTATTAGTAGAGTGTGCTAATACTGTGTTTGATGATGAGGTATGATATGACATGCCTTGTGATAAAATGTGTTGATGATGCTGTGAATGTATTAGTTATGTATGCATTTGTGAATAGACTGCTTTATGGCTTAGAGTGTGAGCATATGTCTATTCTTGAGTTGTTGTTGTTGTTGCATTGCTAGGTGATTAGCATGCATATTGTGGCCCAATTGGGGTGGTAGCTAATTCCCATGGTGAGGGATTAGTGAGTAAATCATTTTGATTGTTGTTGATGTCTGCATGCTAGGTGATTAGCGTGCATAGCATGGCCCATTTGGGGTGGTAGCTAATTCCCATGGTGAGGAATTAGTGAGTGAGTCACTATGTCTCAAATGAGTGGGACTAGTGAGCTTGGTAGCCGTGCCTGGATTTGGACGGTGAGGTTGAACTTTATGTTCACAAAATAGTCGGTACCGCATGCATGGAGTCTCATTGCATAATATATGTATGGCGTGTAATATGGATGGATGTATTCCAATATTACACGTGTAATTGTGTTGGTATTGTTGTGTTGTTATTGAGTATGATGTTGAATTAATATGCTGTTCCTGAATGTGTGTTTTGATTAGGGTGATGAAGTGTGTTGAATCACTTAACATAACATGATATTTTATAATACTCATTATATTGATTGAGGAACTCACCCTTACAACTATTTTTCAGGTAACGAGAGATGAGTTGAGTAGAAGCTAATGAGTGGAGTCTAGTGTGGTCTCCGTAGTGGGTCGTGCTCTGATAGATGTAACATCGGGATGGGTTGTCTTAACTTGTTTTGAATGTTTTACTGTTGGTTGAGAACCATTTTCCATGTAATGTTTTACATGATTGATGAAATTATATCCGCTATGTTTTATGCAATTGTTTAAGTTTTAAATTAATAAAAGAGCATGACCTCTATATTGTTGAATGGTGTGAAGATTGTGTGACACCCTTAAAGGGCATAATTACTCTGATGTTATATTTTGATATTTAATTAAATTATTGGGGTATTTTAGAAGGGTGTTACACATTGCATCATGGATCGGACCATGTCTAACAGGGTTCAATTTCTTCTCTCAGATACACCATTCCATTGGGGTGTTCCAGGAGGAGTAAGTTGGGATAGGATCCCATACTCTTTAAGATGGTCATCAAACTCTAGGCTTAAATACTCACCACCTCGATCTGATCGAAGAGTTTTAATATTCTTACCTAGTTGGTTTTGTACTTCATTCTTGAATTCCTTGAACTTTTCAAAGGACTCTGATTTGTGTTTCATTAAATACACATAACCATATCTACTGAAATCATCAGTAAATGTGATGAAGTACTGAAAACCTCCTCTGGCTGGTATGTTCAGTGGTCCACATACATCAGTATGTATGAGGGCCAGAAGATCATTAGCTCTTTCACCTTTTCCTGTGAATGGAGACTTTGTCATCTTTCCAATTAAACAAGATCTGAATGTCTCATATGATTCATAATCAAAAGAGTCCAAGAGTCCATTTTTATGGAGTTTGGAAATGCGTTTCTCATTTATGTGGCCTAATCGACAATGCCAAAGGTAAGTTGGATTTAACTCATTAGGTTTTATCCTTTTAGTATTAATGTTATAAATAGGCATTTCAAGATCAAGGACATATAATCCATTGTTCATTTGTGCAGTAGCATAGAATATATCATTCAAATAAATTGAGCAACAATTGTTCTTTATTATAAACGAAAAACCAAACTTATCCAAACAAGAAACGGAAATAATATTCCTGCTAATTGCAGGTACATAATAACAGTTCTCTAACTGAATTATTAAACCACTAGGTAAAGTCAATACATAAGTTCCTACGGCTAAAGCAACAACCTTTGCTCCATTGCCAACTCGTAGGTCGACTTCACCTTTTGCCAAATCTCTACTCCTTTTTAGTCCCTGCACATTGTTACAAATGTGAGAACCGCATCCAGTATCTAATACTCATGATACAGAAGTAGATAAATTAATTTCAATAACAAAAATATCTGAAGTTGAAGTCTCTACTCCATTCTTATTATCTTCCAGGTACTTTGGGCAGTTTCTCTTCCAGTGTCCGGTCTTACCCCAATGGAAGCAGGTGCCTTCTTTTGCTATGCCTCCACTAGGCTTTAAAGCAGCAACGGTGGGTTTGGGTTTGGAAACTTCCTTGCCTTTACCTTTATCACCCTGCTTAGTGGGCCTTTTGTTATGTCTCTTTCCATTTTCGATCATTAGAATGGACTTCCCTTTTGACTTCAGATTCTGCTCAGCAGTTCTTAACATGGCGAGCAGTCCAGGAAGAGATTTGTCCATATCATTCATATTGAAATTTAGGACAAATTGACTGAATCTATCTGGCAATGATTGCAAGATCAAATCAGTCGCAAGTTCCTTTCCGAGGGGAAAACCCAATCTCTCAAGGTTTTCCACATACCCAATCATCTTGAGCACATGGGGACCTACAGGGGCTCCCTCAGCTAACTTGCCTTGAAAAAGGGCTTTTGAAACTTCAAACCTTTCATGCCTTGCTTTCTCTTGATAGAGCATCTTCAGGTGTTCGATCATATCGAACGCTGCCATGTTCTCATGTTGCTTTTGCAATTCTGAGTTCATGGTAGCTATCATGAGACAAGCGGTTTCATTGGCATCATCGACATGCTTCTTATAAGCATCTCTTTCTGCCTTAGGTGCAGAACTAGGATGATCCTCTTCAGGAACAGGTTTCTCCAAGACATACAGCTTTTTATCATGTTTGAGGACAATCCTCAGGTTTCGGTGCCAATCCAGAAAACTTGTCCCAGACAATCTTTCTTTGTCAAGGATTGATCGCAAGATGTTGTTATAGGTGTTTGTTGTCATGGTAATCTACATAAGAATTAATGAAAATATAAGTATCAATAATATATTTAATTAGGCCTTTAATTAAATATGCTCCCACTATTTTACTCAAAAACAAATGACCCTCACCATTTGATTCGGAAAATCCCGTTGGAAGATTTTCTAGTGGGTCGAGATCCATATTTCACTTCATTTTAAGTCTGCGTAGGCGGATTACATAAAACTAGGTTATTTAGGTAGGAAATCCTTCCAATTGTATCTAATACAACTCTCGAATATTTTAGTTGGGTGAATAACTCCTTATTCCAATCCATCACATGGATCATTTCTAACTCTTGCTTCAAAACATATATAATCTTATTATAATTTGTTTAGTTAAGTTTGACCCATTGTTTTAACAATTGGATATTACAATTATCCCATCGCACCTTACTAATATAGAACATGCACCTCGCGTAGGCGAAACCTACATTATCCGATACTAGTCTTGATGAGTGTTAAAACTTGGAAAGCATAAACTTAATATTTAATTTGAGGGGATTTGCAATTATTCTGATCTCACCGGCTTATTTATCATATAAATCGTCTCTCACAGGCATCAACATACATATATAATGAAACAGTTATGGCCCCTAGCACAATTGTTCTCCCAAGCCAATGAGAGAACCTAAGTTAACCTAATAACGATCTAAGCTTCTCCAAGCAAGATCTTCAAGGTTGTCCTCCTTTGGCACTGACTTCTTTGCTTTCTTCATAACATTACGTTACATAAAGAAACTCGTTTTACATACGAGGGAGTGAGATGAGAAAAGAAGTTACATTGAGAGATTAAAAGAGAGGCACGACACGCAGGTCGTATTTTAAAACCCAAAATAAAATAAAGGAAAACTAAGGCCATAACCGATCACCACAAGACAACAATAATAAACACATAATTATTATTATTAATTTTAATTCTTTTAATTAATTAAAACCAAATTAAATTTCGACGACCGATCACACTACGCAGAGTTGGCCGAACGGGTGTATTCTGTCTTGCGTTAACCGGTTAACCAAATGCGTTAACCGGTTAACACTGTTGAAAAACTGTTAGAAAATTGTATTCCGTCTTGCGTTAACCGGTTAACCAAATACGTTAACCGGTTTACACTGTTTGAAAATCTGTTAGAAAGCAGTATTCCGTCTTGCGCTAACCGGTTAACCATATACGTTAACCGATTAACACTGTTTGAAAATCTGTTAGAAAGCACAACTCTTGTGCAGTCACAACCCCAATCGCATAACTCTTTGACAACACAACCTTGTGCCGTCACTAACCCTAATGCACCAATTTCAGACCGTCAAACACATCTCGATTGTTGATTCAGTATGATTGATCAACACGTCATTGCTTCACCATACTAATGTCGGATTAAGAAGCAAACGACCATTGATCGCTCAAAGGAAAACAACCATTAAGTGTTTGAATGAACGAAACAGGAACAGTATATCATATATACCGTATTTTGCATCAGGATTACTTATATCATATATAAAACTTGATCGATCTCGATTTAATTACTCGTTTATTCTTTGATTCATTCTGTCTTTAATTGTATTATTACAGAAAAAAAAACAGTTATCAGATCCATGATTTCGTAAGTGGCTCTGATACCACTGAAGGAGAATTGCGATCCAAAACGCAGTGGAATTTAAAATTTCTCCTTTAATGATCCTTACGAATAGGCATGATCAGTGATAGAATCGTTACCTCTTGTGGCGATCACGAACGTCGAACGATGACAACGCCTCTACTCAGTCCACACGAACGGATTCCTTCAATCCCAGTGCTAGCTGTTATGAATGAAGGCTTTGAGTGAGAGAGAGAGAGAGAAAAACGAAATTGCAAGAGTGACAATGCTTCTACCCAAGGGTTCTATTTATAGAACCACTTGTGTGGGTTGCAAGTTAAAAAGCCCACTCAAGTGTATATGGCTCATATCTTATAATATGCCAAAATCACTTAAGCTCGTGGTACCTTACCATGTTTCATATTCTACTTAAGTACACCGTACCTTACGATGTTCTATAATTCTCTTAAGGGCACCGTACATTACGGTATTCCTTAATTACTCTATCTCTCATCAATCTGTCCTTTGTGTGTGACCCTATAGGTTTTCACGGCATTGGTAATTATATTAAATCACGTATTTAACATAATAAACAGTGAGCGGTATCTAGCAACACATCACTGCTACCCAAGACACGAAAATGTCATGTGATCTGACAAATCCTTCTGTGATAATAATTATGTGTATAATTTCCCTTTTGCCCTTATGTCTATATTGAACACAAGGCATATACCGTGTCATCCTTGTCCAGTTCAATATTGGGCCCATAGACATTTATCCTGTTATGCAGGAGGGCAAATTCCATCTAGGTCACTCATGTCCCTTAACATGCGTCGTGGAGTACCCATCAACTGTCTTTATGGTTATCCAGTTACGGACAACGTTTGATCAGCAATAAAGCACTCGACTCTACATCTAGGGTCCATAGTGGTTTCAGGTCGAAGAGTGGTATACACCATTATCACCATGAGAACAACTTATGACACTTTGCATAACTTTCTATATAGTATTCTCATAGTGGGTCAATCCGGTATAAATATTACTCTTAATATTCATACCTATGTTTGAGACTTGATAACTCCTTATCCATGATCCATGAGATGTGATCATCAGTCTATAAACATAATAGTCTTCATGCTTTAATGTTATCCCACTTCACAATAAAGCTCAACTACGGATACTTTTAAGAATAGTGTCCTTATGTTTAATGTGATCTCATGATTAAGTCACACTTGATACATTAAACGGACTAGCTATTCTAGGGACTTTATTAAACAAACATAATAAAGAAAAAGCCTTTTATTATTAATAAATAATTCGATACAAGTACCAAAAGTATTGACCTCTAGGGCTTACACCAACAATCTCCCACTAGCACTAGAGCCAATCAGGCATACCCCTAATGCCCATAGATCTAGTATGACCATCATGCTTCTGCTGCGCAAGAGGCTTTGTCAGTGGGTCAACAATATTGTCAAGTGTGGGTACTCTGTATATTTTCACATCTCCTCTATTTATTATATCTCGAATGAGGTGATAACGCCTAAGTATGTGTTTGGATCGTTGGTGAGATCTAGGCTCCTTAGCTTGTGTGATAGCACCATTGTTATCACAATAGAGACCAATGGGATCCACAATGCTAGGAACTATGTCAAGTTCACTAATGAACTTTTTGATCCAAACAGCTTCCTTTGCTGCACTTGAGGCAGCAATATACTCGACCTCGGTTGTAGAATCAACGATTGTATCTTGCTTTGAACTTTTCCAGCTCACAGCGCCACTTGTGTGGTTTTGCTCAGATGCGTGGATAGACACGAAGCACACTTATTGATGACTGAAGTCCATGAAGGTTCCTTTGGTATTCATTCCAATGGACATGTTATGGCAAAGAAGATGTTGAGAGCAGGTTACTATTGGCTGACAAGTGACAAATTTATGCAGATAAGATTCATGTTCCTCTGACACTGTTGAATGTCATTTCCTCCCCATGGTCCTTCTCCATGTGGGGAATTGATATGATTAGTACGATTGAGCCCAAAGCTTCAAATAAACATCGTTTCGTTCTGGTGGATATTGACTACTTCACAAAGTGAGTTGAAGCGGCATTATATGCAAATGTAACCAAGCAAGTTATTATGAGGTTTATCAAGAATCAGATTATATATCGTTATGGTGTACCGAGTAAGATCATTACTGACAATGGATCAAACTTGAACAATAATATGGTGGAAGCTCTTTGCAAAGACTTCCAGATTGCATATCATAATTCTTCTCTCTACAAACCCAAGATGAATGGGGTTGTTGAAGCTGCAAATAAGAATATTAAAAAGATCATTCGGAAGATGGTTGTGATGTACAAAGATTTGCATGAGATGCTTTCATTTGCTTTGCAAGGGTATCGTACATCTGTCCACACTTCAACAGGGGCAACCCCTTTCTCACTTGTTTATGGTATGGAAGCTATGCTCCCCGTGGAGGTTGAGATCCCATCATTGCGTGTTTTAATGGAAGCCAAGTTGACTGAAGCTGAATGGTGCCATACCAGATATGATCAGTTGAACTTAATTGAAGAGAAAAGATTGACTGCTATCTGTCATGGTCAGTCATATCAGCAGAGAACGAAGAAGGCATTTGATAAGAATGTAAGACCTCATGTGTTCAGAGAAGGTGACCTTGTGCTCAAGAAAATTCTATCCTTCAAACCTGATGCTATGGGAAAGTGGACTCCTAATTATGAAAGCCCATATGTTGTTAAGAGAGCCTTTTCAGGAGGTGCCTTGATTCTTACAACTATGGATGGTGAAGAGTTCACTCGTCTTGTGAATGTCGATGCAGTCAAGAAATACTTTGCCTAAAAAGAAAAGAACAGCTCGCTAAGTTGAAAACCCGAAAGGTGGCTTAGGCAAAAATGAGCGTCTCGGTGGATTGAAAACCCAAAAGGGCGATCCAGGCAAAAGTTAGAGACATAAAACAAAAAAATCTTCCCGATAGATTAAGTACCCCGCCTTCGGGCAATCTAGGCAAAAATTAGGGATTATGGCAAGTAACTGCATTCGTTTGGTCCGGGTCATTATAGACAGTTTTGAGCAAGTCATTCGTTTCTAATTCGTCATTCTCGACCGAAGCCAAGAGCATAATGGGTATTGAAGTTGGTAGGGAGAGTAATGATCATTGTATTCAATCTAGTCCTTTTCCATGTAAATTACCATTTTCAGCTTTTGTAAAGATCTACGGAGTCTTGTCATTTACAGACTACCATCCTATTAAATAAAGTTGAGCTTTTTTATCCAATTGTTTTTACTCTTATTTATTTTTTAGCTAAAATAAAATTGAATTTTTATGATGATAATTTTGAAATAAATTAATAAAAATAATTTTTTCTTAAAATAATAAAAGCAATCACTTTAAAAAGTAGTTAATTTCAATAAGGAATATCAACAGCAGTCTGAGAACAGGTAAGTCTTGACAATGCGGAACCTTGTTGGTCTTCCCCAAGCAGTTGGTCTGATAATTCCCAAAGCAGTTCATTATTTGTACCCAGTAGAGTTGAACTGGTGATTAGTTCGTTCTACAAATCATTTTCCCAGCTGAGTTGAAGGCTCACATCCTCATCAGTTTGCCCAAATCCTCCGAGTAGAGTTTTATCTTTTGTACTCCCTGACGGAGTTCATCTCCAGATACAACAGTGTTGATTCTGAGCAGTACTTGATTTGGTCCACTGTGAGGTCGTCTCCCATTTGATATGGTGTTGACCTAAAAATCCCCGCAGAGTTGACAACTCGAATCCTCACCAGATCTTATTTCTTTCCCCCAGCCAGGATTGAGATATTCAGAGCCAGATTATTTGTGTTCATCCCTAGCATCTTCTCTAGTTAGTGTTTCCATCTTATTGAGATTAGCCGAGTGTTGCATCGATGATTCAAATCTGCGATAGTTGTATCCTTTGCAATGGTTTTGTCAGCATAATCATCAATCATATACTTACATAACACAACATCAGATATTTCATTGTGCATTTTTATTGCATTTAATTCTTTATGTCTGATCCCCTGCTATGGTGCCATTATTTCCCCGTGCAGGTTTGGTGTGTTTGTCCTCTTTAAATTGTAGAGTGTTGTTGGTGTAAGCCCTAAAGGCTAATACTTGTGGTACTTGTATCGAATTATTTATTAATAATAAAAGGCTTTTTCTTTATTATGTTTGTTTACTAAAGTCCCTAGAATAGCTAGTCCGTTTAATATATCAAGTATGACTTACTCATGAGATCACATTAAACATAAGGACACTATTCTTAAAGTATCCGTAGTCGAGCTTTATTGTGAAGTGGGATAACATTAAAGCATCAAGATTGTTATGTATATAGACTAATGATCACATCTCATGGATCATGGATAAGGAGTTATCAAGTCTTAAACATAGGTATGAATATTAAGAGTAATATTTATACTGGATTGACCCGCTATGAGAATACTATATAGAATGTTATGCAAAGTGTCATAAGTTATTCTCATGGTGATAATGGTGTATACCACCCTTCGACCTGAAACCGCTATGGACCCTAAATGTAGAGTCGAGTGCCTTATTGTTGATCAAACATTGTCTGTAACTGGATGACCATAAAGACAGTTGATGGGTACTCCATGAAGCATGCTAAGGGACATGAGTGACCTAGATGGAATTTGCCCATCCTGCGTAACAGGATAAATGTCTATGGGCCCAATATTGAACTGAACAAGGATGACACGGTCTATGCCTTGTGTTCAATATAGACATAAGGGCAAAAGGGTAATTATACACATAAGTATTATCACAAAAGGATTTGTCATATCACATGACATTTTCGTGTCTTGGGTAGCAGTGATGTGTTGCTAGATACCGATCACTGTTTATTATGTTAAATACGTGATTTAATATAATTGTCAATGCCACGAAAACCTACAAGGTCACACATAAAGGACGGATTGATGAGAGATAGAGTAACTAAGGAACACCGTAAGGTACGGTGCACTTAAGTGAATTGTAGAACATCGTAAGGTACGGTGTACTTAAGTAGAATACGAAATATGGTAAGGTACCACGCGCTTAAGTGATTTTGGCATATTATAAAATATGGGCCACATACACTTAAGTGGGCTTTTTTAGCTTGTAGCCCACATAAGTGGTTCTATAAATAGAATCCTTGTGTAGAAGCATTTAGTGTAGTTGCAATTTTGTTCTCTCTCTCTCTCTCTCTCTCTCTCTCTCTCTCTCTCTCTCTCTCTCTCTCTCTCTCTCTCTCTCTCTCTCTCTTACTCACTCACTCAAAGCCTTCATTCGTAGCAGCTAGCATTGAGATTGAAGGAATCCGTTCGTGTGGACTGAGTAAAGGCGTTGTCATCGTTCAACGTTCGTGATCGCTCCGTAGGTCTGCATCAAAGGTTTCAATCGTCACAAGAGGTAACAATTCTATCACTGATCATGCTCATTCGTAAGGATCACTAAAGGAGAAAATTTTAAATTTCGCTGCATTTTGGATCGCTCTTCTCCTTCAAGTGCCAACCCCTTTAAGCAGAAAGAATTTAACCTTTCTCATTTCCCCACTGAGTTATTCCCTCGTGGATGATTATTGTTTAAGTTTCCTCTCTAGTTAATTATCTGGATGGAACCACTCCCCTTGAGTTATGTCCTCATTGGGTTGAGTCCCTGTTTGACGGTTTCTTTCTAGTTCTTACCTAGATAGATACTTTTGGTCCCTTGAGAGTCTATTACCCAGTAACTGGTAATTCTCTTCTCAATTTGTGAGTACTTTACTTTTTCCCAATACCTGGTAAATGTAATTTACTTCCTTCATTTTTCCCCAGCGGATTCGTCTTCACGTTTCCCCAGGTAGTCTATCCTTGATATGTTCATCCTAACCGATGACAAATATTCTCCCTTTTTGGTATTCTACCCAGTAAAAAGGTAGTTGTAATCCATATTTCATTCCCCAAAGAGTTAATCCTTGGTATGTTCATCCTAATTGATGACGGATTTTCCTCCCTTTTGGTATTCTATCCAATAACCGGTAGATATAAATCCTATTTCTCCCCTCAGAGTTAATCCTTGATATGTTCATCCTAATCGATGACAAATTTTCTCCCTTTGTGGTTTTCTACCCAATAAAGGGTAGTTATAAATCCTGCTTTCCTCTGCTGAGTCTATCCTTGACATGTTCATCCTAACCGGTGACATATATTCTCTTTTTGATATTCTATCTAGTAACTGATAGATATAATTCATATTTTTCCCCGGTAGTCTATCCTTGATATGTTCATCCTAACCGATGACAAATATTCTTCCTCTGAGTCTATCCTTGATATGTTCATTTTAACTAGTGACGAATATTCTCTCTTTGGTCCTCTGCCCAGTAGCCGGTAGTTGTAAATCCTATTTGATATTTTCCCCAGCAGGTTGTTCTTACCCAATAACTGGTAACGAATACACCTCATTTTTCCTCAACGAGTCATCCTTGATATGTTTACCCTAACCAATAACGGATGTCCCTCTGTCAGAATACATTATCTTCCTACCCAGTAACTGGTATTAGATAATATATTTCTGGTACTCCTGTGTTGAAGATCTTTCTTCCCCAGTTGAGTTTGGTTCGAGTATCTCAGATTTGTTCTGATCTACCCGCTCCTCTGCAGATTTTTCCCTTATCCCCAACCGAGTCCTTCCATTGATTTATTTTCACGGAATTCCCCTCGTGTCTCCAGCAGTTTTTAAGTCGTAGCCTGGCCTATGCATAACCTGTTTACCCCTAGAGTCTCTGTCTCCCCAATGAATGTTCCTTATGGAATGCATTATACTCATGTGGACTTTCAGTCTCTCCGAATTCGTTTCCTTTGTGGCAATATTTCCCCACAAAGATTATTTATAACATTTATATCATATGCATTATGAGGTCTCTTAGGGACCAAAATTTATTTCTGTATGTTGTTATTTAAGTCCATTCTACTGAGTTGATACAAAGATTTTAACCTTCACATCCTCAGTTAGAATTTCCTTAAATAGGGGCAGCTGTAAGACCCCAATTTTGACCCTAACATCCCTCATTCTATCTCATCATATACATTGGTTTTAGGATCACATATTGGCATCCTCCCTACCCCTCATTCATTGGGTTTGCATTGGGAGATGTCACCAAGCACATTTGATTGTATCATACTTTATTTTTCATTGTTTACTAACCAAAATACCAAAAATATATCAACTGTATAGTTTAACTCTTTTGTAGGTAGTGTGAGTGCCCACCTATGCTCCATCAAGCTCATATCTAGGGTTTGAGACCCTCATTGCAAGGATGTTAATCAAGAGATGGTTCATGTTGACTCTATACATCATATATGGATCCCCATGGTGTTCACATATCATTTTGATCAATAAATCATCAAGAGTTTGAAGCTTGTTTGCCTTGGAAATCCTAATTCATCTGGGTATCTTGTGTGACTTCTTCAACAAGTTTCCTCATAAATTGATCAAATATTTTAAGGGATACTTCATATTACATCATCTTATGCATATATGATCCTCCATGAGTTCCAGAGATCAATAGAATGTCAAGTTAGCAAGGTGGTTCATGGTGGTTGACCAGAGAAAGTCATCTGGTCAAAACTAGGGTTCCCTATACCCTATATCCTACAATTTTTGTCATATGAAAATGATTCCAAGATAAAGGTTATTCATAATGACATTCCAAACAACTTTCATGTTGAAGTCAAGCTCTATTTTTGCATGGAAAGTCATCTTTTATGGTGAAAGATTATAGGTCATTTCGTCTGAGCCCTAGTTAGGAGGTCAACCTCCAAGGACCATAACCTGCTCAATTTTTATGATATGAAACACATTTAAGTTTCATGATCAAATTCAAGATATCCTCTTCAACTTTTACGTTTTGAGGAAGTTCAAATTCAACTTTCAAATGCATGTGCGAAGAGGAAAGATTATAGGTCATTTTGGGCCATTACCATTGAACAAGTAATTTTCCTCAACTTCTAAAATGCATAACTCCTTCATGACAAATCCAAATGAGGTCAAATTGGTGACCAATTTGAATATATTTGAAAGAGATATAACTTTTATGAAAAAACGTTTTCCATATGAAGTCCATAGCAAAAATTATTCAAGGTGGAAGAAGTGAATATTTGACTTGGTACTTAGAAAAAATTCAAATATGTTTGATTTTCCAAACTTCCACCTCAAAATTCATCATGATCCAAGCTTCAAATGGAAAAGTATTTAACATGAAAGTTGTTCCCCTTGATCTCACATTTCCAAAAAGTACAGGATCATCTCATTTGGATCAAAATTTAAGGACTTGCACATGGGTGCAATGCATGGCCCCATTTGGAAGATTTTCATGACCAATTTCCATTCCACATTGCATGGCTTCATGAATTGTTTTCAGCATCACATGTGCATGATTTTGGACCCTTTGACACATTCTTTGGGCTTTGTACACGCCCATGCAAGTATGCATGAGTTCATTATTATTTTTGGAGTTTGAATGGAAGTGTGCAAAAAGCATTTGAAGAGCCTATAAATACAAGTGCCCTGAGCTCAGAAATGCATCAACACCTTGCCCAAGCTTTGCTAAGAGAACTCAGACTCCTCACTCCATAGAATTTCTTGAGAATTTTATTGAAATCGAGTTTGAATTTCACCTTCTATTTTGAAGTTCAAACTCCAAGAATTCATTGCCCTTTCCATCTCAATTAATCACTACAAGCAAGAGGAGGAAGAATCATGCAAATCCAGATCAAGATCAAGCTGATTTGAAGCTACTCGAAGGTTAAAATTCAGAAACTTCATCTCTTTGATTCTCTCTCAATTCTTCACTATTCTTTATGATTTTTGTTTGGATGAAGTCCTATCAATATAGGCAACAAGATTGAGTTTCTTTGAGGTTAAATCGAAGCAACTCAGTTCATGATCCTCAAAGTTCAAATCCTTGTAGCTTTTTATATACTTGGAATTGAAGAAAATTGAGGCCAAATTCCTGATCCTGAGCATTTTCTCTTCAAAATAGTGTCCTTGTTTTTCATTTTTCATGAAGTTTAGGTTGGACTAGTCTGGTGGTCCTCATCGGAGAAGATGATCGGAGCTAGGGCTTCGGTGGTGTGTTGGCAAGGTTCCAACCATCTGATCTTGGTCCAACGTTCTAATCTTGACCATTGATTTTGATTATCATACGTGTGGCGCTTTGAATCAAGTCCACCATGGATAGCGCGCGCGTGACCATCAGATTTGCCACCTCAATTAATGAGGGATATCTCATGACCCTTGTTTTTATGTATTTTCTGATTTTTCATTTAATTGATTTTTTTTGTTTAATTCATTTTAATTTCATGTTTAATCCATAAAATATGGAACTTTCACCAAAAATCTTTAAATATTTTTCTCTTTCATTTTTTGAATTAAAATTATTTTTTAGATTAATTTTGATATTTTTCATGAATTAAATGTATTTGTGCATATTTTTAATTCTTTAAAAATACTTCTGACTTTTACAAAATCATGAAAAAAAATTCTAAGGTCCTTTGACCTTATTTGACATAGGATAAATCTCTTGGCCATTTGTTTGGTGTTTTGAAGAGATTTTAGGTTTTAGCCAAATTAATTTGAATTTTAATGTATTTTGAATTTGATTTTGAATTGATTAATTGTGTAAAAATTATGTTGAGCCATTTTTATGGTCTTGTGATGTTTGACTATTTGTTTGGGCCTTAGTCAAGGTTGATTTGACTTTTGTTGAATTAAAATCATTGGATTTAGGAGATTGATGAAATGTAAATTTCATCTCCCAAAATGAATGAATGATTTTAATTTGATAAAATTCCTCCAATGACCAATTTGTGTTTCTTTCACTTTTCATCCCCCTTCATCTTCATCCTTATTCTTTCTCATTCCTTTCATTGACCAATGAAATCTCAAATATCCTTAGGCTAATTGGTTCATCAATGACCTTGTATGAGATGAACCAATACAAGTATGGATGAGATAAGTCCATTCCTTTTGATCTTTTCTTTTAGTGTATGGTATGTTTTAGGAGTTAGGTTCATTATACCAAATCTCTAACATGCATTAACACCTAAATTTTTATTGTCCGACCTCAGATAGTTATGACTTCTACATAAGTCCAATTACGATTGCTTAACATGGAGCTAAATTTGACCCTAAAGGCACAACATTCTAGTAAGTGAGATTGTAAGTCTCCCATCTTTCATGGTATTGTGTGGAAACTTGGCCTTTTTTCCTTCCTATGGAAGATGTCTTGGTTCAAGGATTCATGCTTGTGAATAGATTGTTGGGTGTTCTCCAAAGAATACTTAATCAATTAAAAAGCAAAACATTACTAACATTCAATTAACTTTGACTAACATTTGACTAACTCATATTAATATTACTTTACTTTCAAGTCACTTACTTTATGTAATTTAATTTCTAGTCATTTATCATTCATTGCCATTTATATTTCATTTAAATTGTTTATGTTTATTCCATTTTCACTTTGCTCATTTGAGCCATATATTGTGATTGTATATATTTTGTTTGTGTATTTTGATTGTGTTTGTGGTCTTATGACCTTAAAATACCTAATAAACAAAAAAAACCCTAAAAAATGTTTGGTGGACTATTGATCTTGATCTGAACTTTTGGACTTAGGATTAGGCAACATTCCCTGTGAAAAAAGGACTTGACCAATGTCAACATTTAGAGGCTAAGTTATTGAGAATTGAGCCTTCATCTGATGCAAGTCTTGGGATTTATTTGTACTCATCTACTACACTGTCTTTATGCAAACTATTATTTTGATCTTGTGCCTAATGCTCTATTCTGAGTTGATCAAGGAGTATTTCATCTGATACATGAGAAGACAAAGAAGACTGATAGCTATGGGATTTGCTTTCTTGGATGTGGCCATCTTTATTTGATGCCTTGATCTTCATGATATCTAATATTGCTGATTATTTGCTTGATTCCAAGTCCAAAGGGAAAATGGGTTTTCTATATGACACTCTTGTCTGTTGGATTGTATTCCATTGGTCAAATCTTTTCAACTCTTAACTTTTAATTTCATGCTTAGGATTAATCTCTTCATCTCCTCCCACTTCTTAAATTTCAAAATCTCTCCCCCTTTTCAAAAACTTTCTTTGCTTGTGTTTTCAAACTTATACTTTGTTTAAATGATTAGAAACTTTGGCCTTATGCCAATGAACTTTAAAACCTTTTTGTTAAACCAAACTTGTAAATAAATCTAATCATATTGACTTAAAATTTCAAAAGACAAAAAGAACTAACACTCATTCAAACTTTTGGGCCCTTTGTGCCTCTTTTCACTTAATTTTTTTTATTAAAAACAATCCACTCATTTTGAAATTGATACCACGAACTACGAGGTTTTGATCCCTCATTTTTATGTTGGTACGTAGGCACAAGTCCGAAGGTCTTGTCAAACACAAAAATATAATAAATGAATTCTTTCCCATCCCCACACTCTATTTTTCTCAAACATCTTTTATACCAAATACACATACACACATAAAAAAGGGCTCCCTAGGAGTACCTAAGACACTTTGGGTGCTAACACCTTCCCTCTGTGTAACCAACCCCCTTACCTGTAATCTTTGGCATTTTATTATTTTTGATTTGAAAACTTCTTATCTTTGGGTTTTGTTCATACTTTTCCCTTTTCCTTTGGAAACAATAAAAGTGCGGTGGTAACTCTGGTTTTATTGACGTTAAGCTTATCCATAATTTGATGATCATGAATTTACCGCTACACTTATCACCCACAGACAAATGTTCAGACAAAGAGGACTATCCAATCCTTAGAAGATTTGTTGATAGCGTGTGTGCTAAAACAAGGAGGTGATTAGGATAACTTTTTACCATTGATCGAGTTTACCTACAATAATAGTTTCCATTCGAGTATTAGAATGACACCGTTTAAGACGTTGTATGGTATGAGGTATATGACACCTTTATGTTGGTATGAGTCAGGAAAGGGTATTGTGGTTGGACTAAAGATTGTCCAACAAACCACCAAGAACATCAAAGTGATCCAAGAGAAGACGATAGTTTCACAGAGTCGCCAGAAGAGCTATCATGATAAGCGAAGGACGGCACTTGGGTTCCAAGAGCGATACCACATGTTTTTAGAGTTACTCCTCTAACTGGTGTTAGTCGAGTGTTAAAGGTTCAAAAGCTTACTTCACGCTTCATTGGTTTGTACCAGATTTTGAAAAGGATGAGATAAGTGGCCTATCAGATTGCTTTACCACTGTCGCTTGCTAATCTTCATGATGGGTTTCATGTATCTCAGTTGAGGAGATACATTTCATATATGTCTCATGTGATCCAAGTGGATGATGTACATGTGAGATATAACATGACTATTAAGGCATCACCCATGCAGATAGAGGATCGAGAAGTGAAACAATTGTATGGTAAAAAGATTACCTTGGTGAAGGTAGCTTGGGGAGGACCAACTAGTGGAAATGTGACTTGGGAGCTTGAGAGTCAGATGAGGGAGTCGTATCCGAATCTGTTTACTTAAGGCAATTTTCGAGGGCAAAAATTATTTAAGTGGGGGGGAGTTATAACACCCTAGTCTTTGAATTGTTATTTTATGTGTTTATTTTTTAATTAATTTTAGTTTAATTTAATTTAATTATTATGTGCGATAATTGAATTAAAATGGGTGTTAGGGGTTATTGTACCTCGAAAAATGAGAACACGACGCTCGTGGGATGGACTTAACAGAGTCGTCGTCAAACTTTATTTATTCCTATAAAGGAAATGAGAAATATCGATAAAACCCAAGAAAGAACGACAATGATATTGGTCTTCGCAACCAAATTAGGGTTCAGGAGTCGATTACGTAAGGGGAAGGTATCAACACCCTTCACGTCATTTGTACTCAACGAGAACCGTTTGGTTAGTTGTGCGCATTAGTGTTTGCTTAGAAATGTTAGGCTTCTCAAGTTATTAAAAGGGAAATAAGAAAACAAAAAGATATTACTTTTTATTAGGGTTCCTGATGAAACTTTGAATCTCACTCCTATGTATCTCCGGGTGCGATGGATAACTCAAGACTACGTAGTTTTGGGTAGAAAATATTTCTTTGTTAGTTGATTTTAGAGAAAACTATTTTGTGTCAATTGACGGAAAATCATTGTTTGCTACCCAAAATAAGTGGAAAAGGGAACGTTTACATCACGATCGAATGAATTTATAAATCAACATTTGCGGGCAACGTCTCTAGCTTACTCACACATCCAAGTAGACAAAACATTGCTTTTGTATCATCTCGAGACAAAATACAATTCGTTTACGAAAAAGGTTTGATGGTCAATCGCGTGGCGACGAGAAAGGAGTTTGATTTGTTTGAAGTATTTTTGGATGATGAGAAAGTTCGGAAGGGTGAGAACTACATCTCGTTTCCCAACTCTCGGGAGCTCGTGGACTATACCCCGTTCCTTTTTCATCTTATTTATGAAAAGAGTTTTGATATTCTTAGATGTATTGGAGTTTTAATTGAGAGAGTGCACTCGAAGCTAGTTAAGGTTTATTAAGTGTTATGGAATTGATTTGAGGATGATGAATGTTTGGATTGACGAGAACTACATCTCAGATCTTAACTCTCAGGAGCTTGTGGACTACACCATGTTCCTTTAATCTCTTTTATTAAAAAATGTTGAATAATGGTTAAGTGTTTTTTTTATTGTGAAAAATGGCTTGACATGGATCAAGCTTTTGATTAGCGATTACAAAAGAGTTTGACCAAATGGTTTGAAAGATTTGGAATGGAAAGAAAATGAAAAGCTTGAGAAATTAGGAAAAGTAGAAATGGATTGAAAAGAAGGGTTTGAATTGGTTGAATGGTTTTGTCTTTAAGAAAAGTACTCGACGTTGAATCGAGTTTTTATTTTTGTTCTTTTTTTGAAAAATGATTGATTTTATTCTTGTGTTAGAAACTACCTATAAAAGAAATAAAAAATAAATCGATAAAATTATTACACGTCATGGGAATGAGGGTACATTTGTCAAATGTGTATATGAGATAATGAAATGATTAAAGAAAAACCCAAACAAACAAATACATCAGACTCCAACACACGTTCATCTTAATTAAATTGAAAGAAGTAAAACAAAAATGAAACATGCATGAATCAAGATCATGATGCGGGGATGTGAATCAATGTCACATAACACAATGACGTGCAAGGCAAACATAAATTGAGTTCAAATTCGATTTAAACAACAATGATGTTGGATCATTGTTTCTTATCATGAATCGAAAGAAATGCTAATGTATGGTGTATCATTGCAAGATGGCAGCGAATAAACTCAAACACTCAAATGATGAAATCGTAAAGTGAGGTTTAATTCACACAATGGTAATGCAAAATAGTATCAAACCGTGATTAAGTAAACCTCACAACCAAATTCAAAATAAGTGAAAAAAGTTGAGAAAGGTCCGCAAAACTCTAATTAATGTGCTCAAAGCCAGTTTATGTGTATCGACAACAAAATGTGACGTTGTATGCAAAGGTCATAATGCAACGAAATACAATCAATATATCCATAAAAATTCTGGCGGCATAACATCATGAAAATGTCGAATCCGCATATTAAAATATGATTTTTAATAATGAAAATAAACCAAAGAACATAACAAATCCACACGCATATCATACTTTATTATTAGGTAATATTGTTACAATTATCGTTATCGAAATAAAAGTGTAATTTAAAACAAACATAAAAATGAAATTACCAGAAGGGTGTAAATAACAAAATCTAAATGGTCTTTAAATTAAATGCTACGAGCCCAAAAACTTACAAAATAACTTGATAAAGGCAAAAACAACAAAAAATAGTAAAAATATACAAAAAGAAGGGTGTTATCGCCTATCAGTGTCGAACCCGGGACATAGGGGTTGCAAACAAAAGACTCATCCACTCCAACCAGTGAACCCAACATGGTAAAATTAACCTGAAATATTAACAAAAGAAAACAAACATTAAACTTAAAAAAAGTTAAAACAAGAATGTAACATATGACAGTAAAATAACACATTCATGCGAGAAAAGTCGGAAGAATGAAACACAATCGAAAAATGGAAGGCTTATGCTCATATGAAATCAGAAAGGAAAACATAATACTTAAACACAATTTCAAAATAAAGGAACGATTATACAACAACAAACAAACAAGTATAACATGAACACGCGATAAAACTAACTCAAAACCATTACCGAAATGCGAAATGCTACTTCCGGAGAAACAAACAAGTTGCGACTGCTTGGATGTGTTATTGTGGTGGAGGCTACTGGGTTGCAGATGTGGAGACTGCTTTTTCCTCTCCTTTTGTTTCGACGTTTGATTTAAAGCTTTAACACATAACACAAAAGAATCCTAAGACCATAAATCGTTATTGTTAATGGTTGTTTGTGTAAAGTCATGCAGTCGGTTAAACAATGGAAGACGGAGAGAGTGGGAGATCCGTAAGCTCTTGTTTGGACGAATGGATGAAAAGCAACAAGTTTTCCAAAGAGGGAGATTTGGAATGCTCCAATGAATGACAGTGATGTTTTTGTGAAGGTTTTCGGTGATGAAACGGTGGTGGAAAGGAGTATTGTTTGTTCACGATGCAGGTTGTTGAGAGGATGGAAGAGGTCGTGCATGATGTTTTACGATAAAGGAGAGGGTTTAAGGGTGGTTGTTAAGAGAATAGGAAACTGAGTTGGTGGAGGAAGGCGGAGCTGACCAGAAAAATAAGGTGGATAAGGATGTTGAGGTGACGATGAACAGGAACCAAGAAAGAAAAGAATTCAATATTTTTAAAAGAAGTGGATCTTGTCCTTTTGTGGCCACTAGTCATAGAACGAGCTTCTCACTTTTAGTCCAAAAGCAAAATCCTTCTTTGTTTTTTTTATAATCGGTTGGCCCCCACTCATGAGACCAAAGAATTTCAAATTTCAACAACAATAATTACCAACCCAATGAGTGCCGCATGACAAACTTCATGTGGATGAAATCAAATTTTCGCCACTCACATTTTCAGCCTCTCCATTTCGTTGCTCAACCGAAAAAACAACGTAACACAATTGTCACAGCCTGAAATTCTCACGTGGTCCCCTTTCTCTTATCCAAAGTATTTGGACATTTCTCCCCATAACAAAAGGTAAATGGACCCGTGTCAAGATATTAGAGGATGGGAGAGAGATACTTTGTCATTTTGATCTTCCCTTATTAATTTTAATTATTAAGATACGATTTCAAAAGTTAAATGGAAAATAAATAAAACAAATAAAATTCAAACTAAAGACATGATTAATTATAATTAATTATCCTGATTATTTTGACTAAAAAATGGAAATAAACAGATCAAAAATGAATAAAAACCGGGTGCAAGAATGCTTATAAAATTAAATTGAATGCATTAAAATGATATGCGCAAAATAAACTTCTCAAAAACATACAAGTTTTGATCAAATTTTGAAGTAAAAAATGCCCAGTTAAAACGCTTAGGCGGATAAAAATATGATCGAAAAAGTAGCCGAAAAATCAAATGAGCACACCAGGTTAAACTACACGAAACATAGATTAATAAAACTGATGTCTCCAAACTCGAATTTGAAATTTTCCGCCCGGTAATTTGACGAACATTTGAAAATTGATTCAACCTACCTGCGTATAGATCCAAAAATTTATTTTGACTGATATTCTAGGCATTATGTATGCTGAAATGCATGTTATGTTATGCAGGTGATGCAAATACTTTGATGAATGTATTGATTCAATGATTCATGGTCAAAATTGGGGTGTGACAGAGGTGTGCGACCTTGAAGTGGGAGTGTAGGGAGTGATTAGAGATTGGTAAAGGTGGGCTAGAATTATTAGTCTATTTTAATAATCAAGTAATAGTATTTTTATTGAATTATTTAATTAAGATGGGAAAATGGAAGGTTTGGGGTCAAAGTGTGAATTATGAGAAATATAGGGGATGAAGGAGAGAGGATGTTAGTAAGTGAGAAATGAGTTTGTAATTTCAACTAGATTAATCCTAATGATATAAATTAGGAACATAACCTAAGTTTAGGAGTTTTTATCAATACGTAGAAACTCTGGAAAAGAGGCTAGAGGAAAAGTGAGAATTTGGAATTTTGGGTGAAAGGGGAACATTCAAACCAATTTAGATCAAATTTCTTGCTAGGAATTGAGGTAAGAGGGGATAATTGATTCAATGACGAGTATATGCTTAAGGGTAGAATTGAGGAGTCCTTAACCTCCAATAGACTTTGTATGATTATGCATGATTTGTTGTGTTTATACGTGAATCTAAAATTTGATAATCAATAGGTGTTATAATATGTTTTTCATAATGAAATTTGTGTATATGTGTGTATGAGGTTTTCTATTTTTGATGTGTTAATATATTTTCAATATTTTTGGGTTTTTAGGGTTTTTGAATCATGATAAAAATGGTGAATAGTTGATGATCATGCTTGCTAAATGATAGATATAGGTTGAGTAGTGTTAGCATGTTGATTTCCTGTTATTTTTTGATCGATTTGAGTACCTGGATATAAAAATCGGAGTTCTTATGTGAACTCCATAGCAGAAATAAAATTTTGCATTATGCAGGTCGGTGGCGTGCGTCATCACCATGACGGGCGCCATGGCCATTGCGGATAACCTGTCATGAAGCCCAAGCTTAATTTGGAGTCAATCGTCACGCATGTGACATGTTTGTGTTTTGATGTCCATGGCAGGCGCCATGCCTGTGATGGGTAACCCATCACGAGCCTTAAGTAGGTGTAAATACCTGTTTTGATGATGATAAATGGCAGATTTCAATTTTTTGACTTTCATGGATGTTTTGAGTACTATTAAGTCTTGTTTGAATGATGTTGGTATGATCTAACGATTAAACATAATTTTTAATTGAATTTATGAAGTATGTGATGAATGTCGGACATGTGCACAATCGGTGATGATGTTGTGTTACTTGTTGAATTATGATGATGATATGTTGTTGTATGAGCATGATTTATGTTGTTGCATTATGATTAAGTTATTGTGGGATGATAGTTCAGGAGGGGAAATATTATCATTAGGTCAATGCAGTGTTTTGTTTATTATCGGGAGGGGACTGTAAACATTATGTTGTTTTTGCATTGACGTGTTGTGATATGCATTCATTATGTTGTTGATGTTGATGAAAGATGTAAGTGCAATTCGAGCAAGGTGGGTTGGTGACTTGTCCGGAATCCGAGCAGGGTGGATTTGGGGTTCGAGCAGGGTGAACCTAGTTATAGAGTGAACCAATTGATGGCGATATGGTACCACATGCATATGAGTTTAGTTGAAGTTGAGAGTCTCATTGCATAATTAAATGATGAATATGTGATTGTTGTGTATGTTGATGGATTGAGTGTGAGAATGATGTGTGTGATTGTTGTTGGTTGTGTAGATGTTTGAGTTCTACCTTGCAGTTTATGACGTTAATTTTTTAAATGTGAATTCTCACCCCCTTTGCTTTGATGTTGTCCACCATGGATATCTTGTAGATAATCAAGATTAGAAGTTGTTGTGATTGAAAGATAAATTTTGAAGTTATTTCCATTTAGTTTCGTTGTTTAGTTAGTGGCTATGCTTTGATAATGTAACATCGGGATTGGGGCATTTATTTAATTGTTGAATTCGAATTAATATTTTGAGGAGTTTTTACGATGTTATTTTGAAGTTGAGAACAAACATGATTTTGTTGAGGATTATAATTTGATTTTCCGCTCCTATTTGAATAAAGTTGAGATGTCTTGAAGTGGGTAACACTTTAATCAACGTATAATGCTTGTTACATAAGTTTTGAGGTTAGTGTGTTACAAAAGCACTAATAGACAACACAATAAGTACTAAAACAAACAACAAAACGCAAATAACAAAAAAAAAAAATAACCAAATCAACTAAACAACACGATAAACAAACGAAACACCAAAAGAGAGGAAAACCGTAGGATGGCAAAAAACCAATAACACCAGAAGGGAGGCAACTAGATCACACCAATATCAGACTTGTGAAAAACAACACTAAGCTCCATTTAACAATAAGAACACACCAAACGGAGGTCGTGGCCACTCGAAATGCTATTGGCTCAAATGTCGGATAGGGTTCTCGAGCCAAGCAGAGAAAAGACATGAGTTCCCCCCACACCTACCAAGATACCATTTCCAAGCTACGAGAATGCTCAAATCTTCCATGTCATTCGCTGATACTAATTTACCTAAGAACACTATATCATTATGAGATTTCTAGATTGACCATATCACAACATGCCAAATCATAAGAACCCCCTATTCCTAGATGGTCGATCAAAAGGGAGAAACATCTGAACAAGGGACACACAATCCTTTAGTAAGGCTATGAGCCACCCAACCAACTAAAGATCCCAAAGTCAGATATGATGACCTCACAATATACAAATGAATGAGAGGACGACTCAAGAAACCTCAAGCAAAAAGGGCAAGAGACACCCTCTGAACCAATGAGGACCCCTATCTTAAGTAAATTATCCATCGTAGGCATCCTATCCTGCATGAGTTGCCAAGAAAAAACAACTACTTTAGAGTGGACCCAACTACTCCAGATGTTAGAGAGAACCGACTCCAATAACTAGATTTGACTATCAATAAGAAACTCACGAGAAAGAAGAAAAGAATAAACATAAGCCACAAAATATGAACCATCATTGGAATGACGTCACCACCACTTATCAGGCTGAGAGAAGGGAACATAGTCCCTGACTACTAAAAGAAATTCAAAGATCAAGATTTACTCATGCTTTTAATACGAGTTCTTCTCCACTTAAAATCCTAAACCCAAACCTGATCCTCCCATTTCACAACCTTTCCCAAAATACAATCCTTTTGACCAGAGAAAGAATAACAACCGCGAGAACCTGTATCTAAGAGAGATATCCCAAACCCATAGGTCTTTTTTAAATTTAGTAAAAAGGCTAGATCCAACTTTCTTAACTATGCCATCCTTAAACCAATACGAGGGGTCTTCTCGTTTACCCATAAGAAGAGATACCCATATCCACCAAGGAGACACAAAGCGAAGACAAACAACTCTACCTCCCAAACCCGAAGACGTCAGAATAATAACATATTTGGAAGATAAAATATCTCTCCCAACCTTTGCATCGACAAAAAGTAGTCACCATCTTCACTTACCTAACAATGCTGATTAATTAACCGAAGATCACAGACACCAAGACCTCCAAACTTTTTGGACTTACACACATCAGACCACCTAATTCAAACGATATTAGTATCTGATCTAACTCCACCCCATATAATCTCCTTTGAATTTTCACATTCAGGAGAACCACACGTCTTCCCAAAGACATACCTATGTCTCCATAAATTAAACCGCCTAATAATGAGATTTAACAAAAAAAAATCCCACGTAGCAGATAACCGATAACTCGTCTCATTAGAAATCCAAGATATTTAAACACCATTGTTACCGGTGAAGGAAATCACAATCTATTATTTTTTTCAAACTTAGATTCCTTTGAATTTTGTTACAACCATAATCTCAATTCATATATGAAAGGATAAAATAAAAAACATGTATTTTTAAAATAAACAAAAAAAACATCCCATGTAGCAGAGTTGTTTCCAAAAGATATTTAACGACATATTTTAATTGAAATATTTTTATTAATTTCGTCTGTTTCTACGCGTTCCTATCCACTCTTTGCACTACCATCTTCTTCTTTATTTTACATTCAAATATTAGTAACCAAATTACCCTCTCTCTCTCTGCAATTTTCTTCCCCTTTACTTCTAGGTTTCGCTCCTTCTATGGGCGTGTCTTCCTCTACTCATCAGGTATTTTTTTTCCCGATTTTCTCCTCACTTTTTTCCTTAACGGCGTGCACCTTTTTACCATTAGCCTTCAATTTTATTTATTTTTCTTCAGATTTTTTGCCTTGAATTCCATTTTTATTTTAAATTAACCTTTTCGTGTGGATTTGCTTACCCAAAATCCCTTGAATTTCATGACCTATTTCTCATTTCCTTTGATTTCGCGTTTTTTAAATTTTTTTTGATTTTTTTTTTGGTTTTTTACTAGGTTTATCATGTTTAAGGTGATCAAAGTAATTGACTTTCGAACCCTTGTAATATTTTCTACCATTATTTGTCCGTGTTCTGATATGATTAATGATTAACCTGATTGGTGGTTTTTCCCCCAATTTTTGTAATCACGTTAGTTTGGTATTATATATTTCAGGAATGAGAAAAGAAGAAGTAAAAATATCCTCTTTTTTGAGGCATGAACTGTTTGTTTCAGTTCTGGTTGCAAATTGCAATATTCATGAACAAGAATCACAGACCAATTAACAAAATGTTGTGAAAATAAGACTTTTTTTTTTAATATATATTTGGATATTCTGCTACACTTAGAAGTTGACATTGCTGACTGTTGCAATTCTCCTTTTGATTCAATTCTGTTTTTCAGGTTTGAGAAGATAGCTTAGTTTGGTTTATTCACCAACTTCCATGCCCATGATGGACCACGGTAAAGATTTTCTCAGCTGGGTTGACCCTGATACGTCTCTCAAAATTTTCAAGTGTCTAGATGATCCAGCAGATCTAGTCCGCGTTAGCTGTGTCTCACGATCTTGGAGAGGCTTTGGTGAGTTATAGTTGTATTTTATTTTCATATTTTTATACCCCAGCCTCACGAGAAGTTAAACTTTAGATTCTCCGTGGTTTACATTTCATTTTATTTCTGATCTGTTTGTCCTTTTAGAATTGTGCTCTTTGCTATATTTCGCATGTTTACAACTTAAAGATTAAATTCAGATTGAATAAAGTGTGGAATTTGTTTCATATCGTTTTAGTTCATTGTATTTGTGCATTCTCTGAAGAGGTGTTTTTTTCCTAGTGCTGTGCAATTACATGGTGATGTTTTAGATATTAATGGAGGCTACTCTCATGCTTATCAGCCAACATATACCAGTGTGTCGCAGACTTTATCGTCAAGATTGCTTTAATATTGCTTGCCAATGTTTTATATTAAATTGCTAGATTGCAATTAACTCCATTAACCTCACTTATATGTCATCATTATTAGAAATTCTTAAATGAAACAACAACTGTAGAACACTTTTTTGTTTAAAGATGCTCCGCCTCTGTAAAATTAAGTGCCTACTCTGAAAAAAAGAAGAAAAAAATGAATTTTGTATTAGCATTTGAGTTTGACCGGAAACAGGCTAGTTTTAAGCACTAATCATTGTGTATGATGAAAATATGTACATATCATAGTGACAATAAGGCTACTGTTTAACAAGAATAAATATAAATATGTGACATACCCGTGCTTAATGAAATTTAATATCTCCAGTAACCCACTATGGCTAATATAAAAAAATTTCTTTGATCATGATATGGGCTAGGATCGAGTATTGGCTCCCCTTTGATGTATTACTTTAGCAATCTTTGTTCCTTATGCATTGGGATTGGGAGATGGATTGCGTTGGCCTTGTTTTCTTCTACATTCTGCATTTTTACTTTAAAAAAAACTTGTTTCCTTTAAGAAAGCACCTATCAAATGAAAGAAACAAGTTCATTACCAGTGTGTAATGCGGTCACAACTGGATTTCTCATTCTCAACCAATGCAAATTTCAATTGAAAATGTTTATTGCAATGATTAACTGATGTTCTGGTTTTTGCAGTGGTTGCTAACGGCCTTTCTAAGCAGTTGTGCTTGAGAATGTTTCCTCAATTATCTAGAGTTGCCTGTGTTGTTGAACTAAACCAGGACGGAGTGAAGGAACACACAGAGGTTGGATCTAGCCATTCTAATGAATGTCTAGCTCTATGGAAAGATCATAGAGTCTATAGTTATCTTGCTAGATCCTGCTCATCTCCTGTTGATACGGATTGCATAGCTAAGGCAATTGGTGCTTCTAGCACTGATAATTTCCCTCAGGAGAGTATTGATCATACTCTAGAGGAAAGAGACAACATTGCTGGTAGATTTTCCTATTGGTCGAGTAGCGGACAAAGCAATCCCAATGTGCCTGAGACATTAACATACCAGCTGGCTTCTCAAATATGTGTTATTACAGAAATCAATATTCAGCCTTTCCAAGGTGATGTTTGAAATCTTCATAAACTATGTGCTTGACCCATTCATTTTACATTTCTATGTTTTTTTGCTAACAATTTTTTTGTTAACTGTCCAGCTCACTTTCAGATGGGGTCACCAATATATTCAGCAAAATCTGTTAGGTTTAAAATGGGTCATCTTAAAGCCTCTTTAGATGATTTAACTGATGTGTTTGTATGGACCTATACATCACCGGAGTTTCCAATGGCTCAGGTTTGTAACTTCTCATATCTTAGCTTGTTTCTATTCTTGTTCTTTATTGAATAGTTTATGTTACATTGATTTTCTGATGTATGATACGAAAAACTAGATATGCTTTGTTATTAAAGGATGCCCTGCAATAAATATTCTAAGTAAATTGAAAAAGACATTTGTTGGATGATCAGGAAATGTATTAACCTCCAAAGTACTTGAATGACCTAGCTTGACAATGTTGAGAAAAATAAAACGAAAGCTGCACGACAGAATAATGACTCCAATGTTCAAATGATTTTGCTTGAGTAACCCTCTACCCGTGTTTTTAAAAATGGGAACTGTTTTCTGAAAAAAATTCCTTGTGAACAGGAGAACCGGCTACAGAAGTTCAAGCTTCCAGAACCTGTTCTCTGTATTGGTGGTATCTTGCAGATTGAGCTTTTGGAAAGGGTGCAGAGCCAAGAAATGGATGGCTTATTATACATTTGGTGCGTTTCTTCATTGGCCTACTTGTGTGTGTTGAGGTTTTATTAGATTTGTTGGCAGAGTAGCAGTAGCATCCTGAATAAATTCACAATAAGCTTTATGCAGTGCTTGGTTTTAACTCTAATTTTATCGTATCATGTGCATAAATACGTTAACTTGAATTGGTAACATCTATAGTAGAAAAGATAGTGGAAAATAGGCTTAGGTGGTTTGGGCATGTAAAGAGAAGAAGACCTGCAAATTCTATTGTAAGGAGAGTAGATCAGATGAAGAGGAGACAAACAACTAGAGGTAGAAGAAGACCTAGAAAAACTATAAAAAAATTATTAAGAAAGATTTCGAGATTAACAAATTGATAGAAATATGGCTTTGGATAGATCCATTATGGCGGATTTTGATCCATGTAGCCGAACCCATTTTGTCCTTTGATTCTTCCAGAGTACCTTACTGAAAATGATTGTCTTATAGGTGTGATGAATCACACTTTTTGCAGTTCGAAGCATCAAGATCAGATGTTACTTTGATGAATACAATCTCTTCAACTTCTTGCAAAATTTTACCGCACGTTTTTCTATGCTCTCTTCATGCTTATGAACTACTCCCTCCGTCTCATAAAAAATGTCTTATTTTCACTTTTTCTCACTTTTACAATATCAATACAATATTTATTATTGTTTTTCCACTATCATACCCTTATTTATTAACTTTCACTTTATCCAACCACTCTTTTAACTACAATTAATAGGGGTATTCTAATAGGGAGTATTATTTGCCTTTTTTAAGAAGCGTACAAACAAAATCTTTTCAACTTCGTGCGGAGTTACGTGCTACGCTGCTCGAAGATCACATTGTCTGTGAATATCTCCTCCTATATCAAAGCACTTATTGTCTCGCTTGCTTCAGTTGGTGATCTTGTACCTGGTGATCTTGTACCTGTTAATCAACATATTGTTGGCTCGTTTGCCAGTTCCATCAAATTTTAAGGTCTTTGGGCTCCATTGTTGGCTCTTATGCCAGTAACATCAAATTTTAAGGTCTTTGGACTCCTCTCTCCCTCGCCTATGGTTTCCTTGGATTCACTACAACACCATCAGGTTTCTCTCCTTTTGGCCGCAACAACCCTTGGATTTGTCATAGTCCCAACCACAACCACCTCTTACTTTATTCTCACATCCCAATTAGCTCCTGGTTTCTTGATTCTAGATCATCCTTTTGAAGCACCTAATCAGATTTTCATAGAACACTATCAAGGTTTTCACACTCGTTCCAGGCCACCAATTTCTCTTGTTCGTCGTGATCTCCTGCATGTTCCATCTATAAAAAGCCTTATCAGTGTTGGTCAATTTGCTAGGAATAACTGCTTACTTTGACTTTCATGCTAACCATTGTATTATTAAATCACATGAAAACTTATGAAGTCCTTCTACATGGTCAAGTTAGCTCTGGTGCGCTCTATGAATTTCTTAGTATTTGCCTTCAACCTGCTAAGTCATTAGCATGTATTTTGTTGAACTCTAGTTTTTCTGTTTTTACTTTAAATTCGGTACCTGAACACACGACTTTATCTTGTAATACTTGATTCATTTGGCATTTATGCTCAGAACATCCTAACAATCTTTCTATGGCACTTGTTTTATGTTGTTGTTGTAGCTTATGTTTGGTTTCATGTTTTGGAGCACTCAAAATTGATTTTGGATGTGTAAAATTAATTGACACGTTTAGTTGTTCTCTAGTAGAATTTATTTTGCCTCAAGAATTGATTCTAACTTGAAGTTAGGATTTCTATCTTTTGGGTCAAAATGTAATTTTTACACCGTTGTTCAACTCACTTTTATGTAAATGTATCTAAACATAATTCATTTTGCATTTAACTCACTTTTAGTCAAAATCAATTCACTCAATAAATTTTTGTCACCACAAGACCGAACCCATGCGTAATATACCAATTGGCAATAAAGATGTTTCTACTTTCTGGACTCCTCCCTCCGTCCCAAATTATAAGACGTTTTGGGTATTTCACATGAATCAAGAAACCTAATTAATGTTGTCTAGTAAAGACAAATTATGTATGACTTTACAATAACACTCTTCATTAATTACATAGGAAAGAGAAATTAAAAGAGTTGAAAAGAAAGAATAGTAATAAACACTAGAGGGTATATTAGGAAAAAATTATTAATGATGTATTGGAATTGTAAAGTGACTTATAACTTGAGACGATTTTTTTTGGCAAAGCGGCTTATAATTTGGGACAAAAGGAGTAGTTGTTTAGGTTAACTTGATACCTTCACACAGTGTTTACGGTCTCTCTGGTTCTGGCCAATCATCTGCATCTGCAGTCCCCTTTCCTCAGCTTACCAACCCCACTCCTTCTCATGTTTCTATTCCCTCTTCTCTAAATCCTAGTACTTCTCCAAGTTCCAGTAATCCTTCCTCTACCTCCCCTGTTTCTGCCCATCATAGACCTATTAATTTCCTTCCCATGCAAACTCATGTCAAATCTTGCATTGTCTTTTCCTGTATTCATCCCCCTCTAATTCTCACTTGAATTGAGCCAATGGATGTTAAGCTAGCCCTCCTTGACCCGGCCATGAAGGCTGAATTTGATACATTATAGTCCAATAATACTCCATCTGTTGCTACTTTTCCTCTCAACAGAAAATCAGTTGGCTACAGATGGGTGTTTCTCATTAAATAGAATTCGGATGGGTCAGCAAATAGGGAGGACTGCGCTTCGATCTCCCGCTACTGCGACTTGGAGGGGACTGGAACTACTTGATGTCAGAACTCACCCCCGAACCGGATTAGTCGGTGCAGTGAGCCGGATACTGGTGGTGAAAACCAAAAAAAAAGAATCCGGATGGGCCAGCAAATAGTTTTGAGACCAGTCTAGTGGCCAAGGTTTTCATCAGGTCCATGGCTTTGATTTTAATGTGACATTTTCTCCTGTGGTTAAGCCAGACACTAGTAGACTTATTCTCACCCTTGCCATTTCATACAAGTGGTCTCTGCAGCAGCTGGACGTTAACAACGCTTTCCTTATCGGCCTTCTGGATGTCTACATATTGCAACCTCAAGGTTTTGAAAGTGATGACCCCTCTGGTTTGTAAGCTGCATAAAGCTTTGCATAGTTTAAACCAAAGCTTTGTATAGTTTAAACCAAATGCCTAGATGGTTTTGCGGCTTAAACACACCCTACTGCAACTGGTTTCAAGGACAACAAATGCTATCCTTCTCTGTTAACCCACAACCGTCATTGTCAAGTGGTCTATATGCTGGTTTATGTGGATGATATTATCACCACCTGCATTGCCACAATGCTGGTCCATTCCCTACTTCTGAAGCTCAATTCTTCTTTCACCTTGAACAATTATAGGTGAACTTTACTATTTCTTGGGCATTGAAGTCAAGAAGCAGCATGATGGCTCTCTGCTGCTCACATAAAGCAAGTACATTTGTGACCTGTTCTCCAAAACCAATATGCTAGAGTCCAATCCCATTTCCTTTCCCACGAAGTCTAGTTGTAACGTGTCCAAGATTGGGTCTGATGCACTGCAGGAGACCCCTCCATGTACAAATATTTGGTTGGAGCCTTGCAGCATATTACCATTATTACACTCCCTGAAATTTCCTATGCAGTTACCAATTCAGGGCAAATCCTTTAGTCTCTCACTGGGAAGTTGTAAATAGAATTCACCACTGTTTTGAGGTTCTACCCATCCCTTATTCACATACCTCTTCCCTCAAGGCTTTTTATGATGTTGAACTCGGCACCTGATTTGGATGACAGACGCTCCACATCATGGAATGCCGGTCCCAGTCTTAGTTCTGACTTCTTGATGGTCTCGTAGGCAACTGGTCGTAGCCTGCTCTGCCACTGATGCGGAATACCGCAACCTTGCTCAGGTCATTTACCTTGGGTGTAGGACTCTTCTCGGTGAACCTCCTGTCCTGTGCACTGCTCTCACCATCTTTGATAATCAATCTTCTATTATGCAGGCTCTCAACCCCATTCTCCATGCTTGGTCACATGAATATTGATCTCTTTTGTCTAGGAAAAAGTTTTAGGGCAAGCAACTCACTCTGGTCCATGTTCCTGGTGAAGACCAGTGGATAGATTTGTTCACTTAGCCAGTATCCAGCTCCAAGTTTCTTCATTTGTGACTGCTATTCACCCACTTTGAGCTTGTTAGGGTGGTGGGGGTGATGGTTGTGGTGTATGAGAATATTTAAGTTAGATGACAGCTGTCCTTGATTTGTGATATCTTTAACCAAATCAGAGTTTGTGTAGGTTAGTTAAGTCATTGTTACTGAAGCATGAGGCACAGCTATAAAAGAGCTATTTTGCCAATTTGCCACCTCTTGTAAGTTTTAACTGTAATCAAAATCGTTTCAATACAAACAGAGTTCTAGGACTAACTTTCTCTCCTTTCATTCATCTTATAGTGAGTTTGTCTGCAGTCTAGATGCTTTGCTGTTCATTGACTTCTTTCTAACTGAAAGTCAGTTATTCCCATCTTGCAGCAAAAGATAACAATTTTTGCTTAGCTTTTGTTTTATATGTATTATGTTTTAGCCTTGTGTTAATGATCCAACATCCTTTATGTCCTCTAATGTAAGGTAATATTGTAGATAACGAAGGGGCATGTCAAACACTACCTAAATATTGCATTAAGATAATATTGTAGATATTTGTGTAAAGTTCCTGAGTTGACGACATTTGTGAATGCAGTATTT
This sequence comes from Lathyrus oleraceus, assembly GCF_024323335.1. Classification (NCBI taxonomy): domain Eukaryota; kingdom Viridiplantae; phylum Streptophyta; class Magnoliopsida; order Fabales; family Fabaceae; genus Lathyrus; species Lathyrus oleraceus. Next base: position 293,648,372 of record NC_066581.1, on the reverse strand, counting down.
CTCATGTTCAAGCTCTAGGGATTCAGTTGTCACCAGCATTTTCTGTTGATATTCTTGGGCCCTCTGGGAAGTTTGTGTTGAAGAGAGACCACATGGGTAACTGTCAACCCCCAGTGACTTCTGAAAATGAGTCTGGAGCAGCATTAACTGATAGAGATTTCCAACAGATTGTGACTATATTGCGGGGACATGTAATGGGAGTAGGAGCCGTGGATGGTTGGGAAGAGATGGAATATGAAGTTGATGATTTTGATGAAGATAATGCCTTCTGATCTTTGCTGGCATAAACTGTGACTATCCCCGCCTTCTCAAAACAATAAAGGAGACAAGAAAATTTAAGATTCTTCGGGTGGGGAGTCGTTGTAATATAACCAGTGTGATGTATAATACCCTTTTGTGTAACCTTTTAAAGTTCAGGTTTTTGTGTGATTTTGCTACTAATTTGTGTGATAAGTATTACATTTGAAGCTGTTTAAATTAAATTCATATGGTGTAGTTTAACTCCTCTTCTTTTGTTAGAGCTAGTTGGGATTTTCGCCCTCAAATCTGTTTCGATGTGTCATGCGCAATACATCGAAACATGACGATGGGTTGGTCTGTCAGTCTCATTTTTATTTAGCTGATTTATTGTGTTTTGTTCAATTTTTAGACTATTTTTCTAAATATTGAAAACTTTGTATGAATCAAGTGCCAAAAATATTAATTTATTAGAACAATATTTCGAAATCTAGAATTTATTTTTTCAAATATACAGTATTTTCTAAGATTAAAAAATAAATAAGATGACATACTTTTATTTAATAAAACATTTATATTTTCTCTCAAGGACAAACACTTTCAAGTTGTTATTGACAGTTTGAGTTGAACCCTACTGCTCTTCCAGGGTCTTACACGTAAAGCCTAGGATGAGATGGCAAATAGGAGGAAAGGTATAACTTCAGCTGAAAAACAAAAATTACACTTTTTCCATTGAAACAATGAAAAATTATCTAGATTTTAATTTTTAGAGCAAAAATTCCTTACAATCTAGATTTATGTGTTGTTTTTTCCATTGAAACAATGAAAAATTATCTAGATTTTAATTTTTAGAGCGAAGTTTTATGATAGTAGGAAAAAAATTAGTGAGAGAAAGAAAGTGAAATTGTTTATATATGGTTGTTTTTTTCTTGGTAGGCTTTTTAAAATCTGGGTTTTAATCTTAATTTTTTTTTGGTTTTATGAAGAAAGACATTGATGAAGTTGATTGAATATTAGAAGTGTGTTTTCAGGTTTGGAATTTTTATTATGCTTTTCTTAATATGGGTTTATAAGAAGAATATTGATGAATATTGTGCTTTTCTTAATATGGGTTTATAAGAAGAATATTGATGAAGAAGATGAATGAATATTGATGAATAAAAAATATATAATTTTAAAAATAAATATATTATATTAAATAAATATTAATAAAGACACCTTTATAAAAATAGTATGTGATCTGTTCACTATTAAATATATATAAAATTAACGACTTTAATTGAACCATCATTGACCAAAACGTTACTATCCAAACTAAATTGTTTTCTAAAATTATTTTTGCCCTTATATTCTAATTGTCTTTTATTATAAAAACTATATATATCTTGAGCGCAAAGGTTTTAAGCACGATGATATCAAAAAGTTTTTTAAAAGTAAAATTAAGAGTATATTGACATAAAAAACCCATTTCCCTCGAGTTCTAAAAAATGAACTTCATGAAGAAGGTTTAGAAGTTATGCCCCTCAATCTCGTGTTGTAGGGAACATCACCCCACGTTTTACTTCTTTAACAATTTTTGTTTTTTTTTGTTTTGATACAATTGTCTTAAAATCGTCATGACAATCCACCCAAGTTTTGTTAATTTTTATCAAAAATCCTGCATCGCCGGTGGGGTGGGAATGGTTGTTGATGTGTATTTGTTAAATCATAATTTACTCCATGCAAGGAGAATTAGAAATTATTGGAATTACACCCAAATTTTGGAGAATTCTGAATCATCTTGACGAACAAGAATCAATTCTTCTGATTGATTCCTTCTCTTGTTCTTCACTCTTCACTTGAGTGAATCAACCACACATTAGTTGCAAGATAATTATGCTACGCAATGATTATTAAAGAAGAAAAGAAAAGATGAATTGGGGAAGAAAAGAAAAATTAGAGTTTAAGAGTAAAGGGGAAGAAGGAGAATATTTTTACAAAGTTTCTCTCTATCTTCAAACGGAAGTTTATTCAGTCTCTTCTCTATGCAATTGCTTGTATACAATGATAGAGCATCTCCCTATTTATATGTTGAGATTGCTTTCACAACAAGAAATCTCTAACTAACATAACTCACATAAAAACACAAAATAAATCTAAGTCTAAATTTCTGTCGAGATATACTTCTTTGACATTTCGACAACTATACAATTTATATACAGGGCATTTTGACAATAATAGGCTTTGTCAAAATGGTACTTTGACACAAATAATTATATTCTCAACACACTATCTAATTCATTGTGTCTAAACTATCTACATTCACAATTATTCTTAGTCTTTTGAATACTTTGACCTGCACACCTTTCATCATGATGTATGTAATTTGATTCTCAATTTTACAGTGTTCCAAGTAAAGGTGTGAAAAACACAATAAATGAGGGGTTTGAATTGAGTTTTACAAGCAAAAACTTTTTCCAAAATAAAACAACCACTAACAAATTAATAACAAAGAGATAAAAACACAATGATTTATATTATCGTTCACTTGAACTCAAAGCTAATTCAGTCCACCCGCCAATGTGATTTTGCCTATACACAAGGACTTAATCCACTATAATCAACAAATTACAATATACACAAAGAATAACCTTATTTGTCTTCTCAAGGATCCAACTAAACCTTAGTCTCCTTAAGGACTCACAAAGAACAATTTTCTTTGTCTTCTCAAGGATAACCTCCTTAAGGATTCAAACAAATAGTTTGAAGAATATTTAGTGTGTTACAAGATGCTTCTACACAAGCTGATTTTATACAAATGAATAACAAACATTTAAAGAAAATTATATACAAAGAATGATAGTTTTTCACAAAGAAAAATAGCTTATCAAAATACTTGTGCAAAATCAGTGTTTTCTTCAAGTCTCCAATGCATGCTTATATAGTGTAAGCATGTGATCGTTGGAGGGCAAAATGGGGAAAGCTCCTTTAAGCGGTTGTCCACTATTGGATGAGAAATTACCACGTATTGTCCTTTCGCCTACAAATTCAGTAATAAGTGTGATGTATAGTACTGTCATTGCTCACAAAATCAGGTAGTGGAAAGATTGTTCGATTTATACCATGTACTATTTGATCACGTTCCTTTTTTGATCTTATCTTCAAATTTATTGGCTTCTGATCAAAGATGATTGAAGCATGAAGTGAAGAAGTAAAGAGCTGGATTCAGAAACTTCAGAACCTTGGATCAAAACCTTGCCAGCGTTAGTAGTCTGGCTTGAGGTCTTAAGTATCTTCAGAATCTTCAGAGTCTTCAAAATCCTCAGTTAGAACCTTGATAACTTCAATCGTCTGTCTTGAGATCTTCAGAATCTTCAGCTACATAACATAACTTCAGAAGCTTGTCATTCCTCAGAAGCTTCTGATGGGTGAAATAACACAGAAGGAGAAAGACCATTGCAACAACATTATTGATGTCTTTCAAAACTTCTAATGATAAGCGCAAAAGCGGAGTTGGAACGTAAAGTTCAGAAACGGATGATGTTGCACATCATATGATCAGAATCAGAATTGGTTGTTAAAGCTACACAATTAACAAACCATTAGGGTACCAAAATTATTCTCACACAAATACACTATTGTTATCATCAAAACTAAACGTATAGATGCAGAACCAAATCTTGTTCTAACAATCTCCCCCTTATTGATGATGACAAAAGATGTAGTTTGATGAACAATTTTGTATAGGGTAATCATAGAAGAATACATCTTACAGAAGCACAAAGCCCCCCCCCCCCCCCTCCTGAGATGTATAATCCTATAAAGATAAAATCAGAATGAAAGAACACTTTCCTGATTTATCCTTTGAAGTACTAGAGTGAATATTCAGTCAGAATATGGTTTATCTTCAGAAGTTAGTTAATGTTGCTCAGAGCACTGGTTGATAAATTCATCATTCTGATAGGTTTTACTTCATAATCTTTTCTTTAGAAAATTTTCTTCCTTGAAGGATAAGGTTTTCAGAACCTTGATTTTTCAGAAGCATGATTTTCAGAAGTAGCGCATTCAGAACCATTCTGATTCTTGAGAAATAACCTTGCAAAACACTTAACAAACTCTTTTTCTAAGTATTTGTTAGCATAAGCATTTAAGAAACATTTGGGTCTTTACTTAGGAAATTAGATATCAAAATAAACACTTAATTCTTCTCCTTTAGAACGTTATGTTTTCTCCCCCTTTGTTATCAATCAAAAAGATAAAAGACAAAGAAAAAAGCAGAACATTTTTCATTAATAGAGTGCCAACAAGCAATGCAGAGTACAAGGAAAAGAAGTAAAAGAAAATTTTAAGATAGTTAAAGTAAATAAAATCTAGGGGTTCTGGATAGGAGATGGATGAGGAGGAGGAAGTATTGACAAAATCAGCTGAAACATAAGTTCTTGCTTATCCAGACGCTCGTTGACCTTTGCATTATCAACCTTAATCTACTTGATTATTCTTAGAAGAGAAAACCAGAATAGGTTGAGAAGTAGAAGCTTCTAAGACGATGATCTGATTTTGAGCTTCTTCCATAACAGAGTCTTGAGGTTCCGGAATAGAAGGTTTTGGAGCAGAAATATGTTGAACTAACTCTGTTTCTGGAGCAACTTCTTCTTCCTCCATAGATTTTGGAGAGGCTTCCTTGATTTCTGGTGCAGGAAGGCATAATTCGGAATTTCCCAGCTTCCATAATTCCATTAAGGGAACAAACTCAAAACAGATTTTGCTTTCAACAAGAGTGTACTTAAGTTCATTCATCTTGGAAATCTCGGAGTTCATCCAACTTCTATAAGCTTCCCATGCTGAATCACTTGTAGCAGGATTTGTAGAAGAATGACTGACAATCATTGCTTTCTCCAAACATCTTTTAGATTCAGAGTAAAAATTTGTCAGAACCTTACCAAGTTCAGGGGAGGATTTTGTTGGTATTTTTGGGTGTTTTATTGTGAGGTTGATTATGGAATCATCAAAGTCAGGACCAAAAAAGGAAGGATGTGTTGGTTGAATAATGGGAGGTGATTCCGGTGAGGTGATTTCTGGTTCAAAGTCAAACATTCCTTCAGGAGTGTCGTCAGAAACATGTCCGTCAGAAACACTTCTTGCAGGAGATGTTCTAGGTGTTGTAAAGTTTGGATTAGTTGGTTGGGGAGCATAAACAATTGGTGGTTGCGAGATGGGTGAAATTTGTAACTGTCGAGGAGATAATGGTGGTGGTATGTGTTGTTATTCTAAAACAGGAGCAGAAACTAAATGAGTTTTTATGGTTGGACTTTCTGTAACAGGAGTTTCTATTATGGGATTTGATGTTGGTGGTGGAATTTCTATGATTGGTGTTGATTTTTGTGGATTTGATTCTGGTGGTGGAATTGCAATTGGTTCACAAATAGTGGGTTGAGATGGAGGAGGGATTGGTAAGATTCTAGAGGAAATTGAATCAGAATTTAAAGAAATGTTATCAGAAGGAAGCTTACCAGAAACTGTTGAAGATTGGACGACCCTAGAAGTATCTTTCAGGATCATGGCCTTCTGGCGCTCACTTAGAGGCACCTCATCTTCGTCCTAAAATATATCAATCTTCTTCTTATTCTGAGCCCTAGAAGACCCTTCGCCTCTGAAATCCTTCTTTCTCTTTCCATGGATATCAGGATAAGTTTCCCGAAGGTTAAACAGATCCACCAAAGGTTCAATTCCATCCTTCAGGCAGCTATCCAAGTAAGCCATCAGAACCTGTGGAGGATCAATTTTGGTGAATATATGGTAGTTATCAAGGGGATTTCTTATACCACATATATCATCCTTAGTCCGCATGACATCCGGTCTTTAAAATCTGGATATAAGACCCATATTATTCAAATTCTTCCCCTAGAAGACTTTACCAGCGCCCTTCACCAGCTCTTATGTCAAGCCACTGACCATATGGTCATCCACCATAACGCTTTCCACCAGAATATCTGAAATCAATTTGCCATTGGGAATGAATATTCTCCTAGCCTTCTTGGATGATCCACCAGTTCTGGTTTCTCTGATAGAATCCCTTATGAATTTAAACAGAAGTGATGGAAGTCCCAGCTTGACACCCTTTTCCAGAAGGAATAACATGATTTTCTGATGTGTGTTGATGTAGTAAGAACTGTTTGTACTTGTCTTGTGGTTGATGCACCCCAAAATGATCTTGAACCAAACCCTTAGGTTCCTTGTTAAGTCCTTAACACTAGGACCCTTTTCATCAGCTAAATTTGTTTCTTCTTTGAAGATGACAGGAGAAATATCAACATCTCTCTTAGCAGTGATGGTTGCACTGTGAACCCTTTTTCCTTTACCATCATGACCAATAAGGTCCATTATGGAATTATGAGTGATGAATATCTTCTTATTCATGACATAGGAAGTTATGGTTTCCTTCTCAGTAGTTGCATTAACCCAAAACTGCTTTACCAACACAGTGTAAACTAGGCATGTGAGTCTCTCAAAAAAGGTGTTAAATCCTTGAACATTCAACGTTTCAGTGAAATCAAAATCGTTATCCTTTAGGTTTTTTGAAATCAACGATGGTTTCACACAACACTGTTAACTCATTTACTAGAGTGTTTAGGGTTAACTCAGGTATTCCTTCCAACATGTTATTGCTTTCAGTTGCCTTTGAAGATTTTTGTTCTTCAGCCATTTGATTTGAACAGGATGGAGATGAAGATGAAGAACAATTGTAGAGAGAGAGAGAGAGAGAGAGAGAGAGAGAGAGAGAATAGGTTGTTTGAAGTTTGAAAACTTGAAAGTGTGGGAGAATTGTGCGTGTAATGTGAAAATGTGAGCGAAGTGGGTTTAAATAGAAAATTTTGCAATGATGACAAACAAGAATGCACAATCATAAAGGGAAGTGTAAAGGTTTGGAACTAATTACAAGAATTGTTAAACCTAATGTCGCCACTAAGAACCACATGAAATCAAACGATAAGACAACCATTTAACGCAACAACTGTTCAGAATCAGGAAGACTAATCGATAAGATTGCTTCTGATCAGAACCTTTCTGATTCATGAAAACTTCATTACTTCAGAAAGCTCATGTTTCAGAGTTAGAAAGAAAACAATCTTAGAATCTAATCCATAGTTCTGAAGACTTTTACATTCTGAAAAACATCTTTTCATTCTGGACATAATTTCATAAATAGATTTTTCAGAATGAACACGAATCTATCTTTAGCAAGGGGTTTAGTAAAGATATCATCCCATTAATGGTCTGCATCAACAAATTTTAAGTGAAAAACTCTCTTATGAACATAGTCACGTAAAAATTGATGTTTTATTTCAATATGATTAGCCCTAGAATGCAAGATAGGATTCTTAGATAAATAGATAGCATAAGTATTATCATAGAGAATAAGAATGTTACTCTCAGATATCTGATAATCTTCCAGCTGTCTCTTCATCCAGAGTATCTGAGTGTTGCATCCAAAAGCTGCAATGTATTCAACTTCAGCTATTGAGAGTGAAATTGTTGACTGTCTCTTGTTGGACCTTGAGATCAAGTTATCTCCCAGAAATTGGCAACTTCCAGAAGTACTTTTTCTTTCAATTCTATCTCCAGCATAGTCAGCGTCACAATAGCCTACTAATTTATACTCACCTGATTTTCTATAAAATAAACCAAGACTAGTATTACCTTTCAGATACCTAAATATTGTCTTAGCAACAGTTAAGTGAGTTTCCCTAGGATCTGATTGGAAACGAGCACATAAGCAGACACTAAATAAGATATCAGGTCTAGAAGCGGTTATATATAAAAGAGAACCTATCATACCTCTGAATAGCTTCTGATTTACCTTACTGCTTACCTCTTCTTTCTCCAGAATGCATGTAGGATGCATTAGAGTCCTTGCTAACTTGCATTATGATAAGTTGAATTTATTCATAAGTTCCCTTGTATATTTGCTTTGATGAATATAAGTGCCTTCTGATCTTTGATCAATCTGGATTCCCAGAAAGAACTTAAGTTCTCCCATCAGACTCATTTCGAATTCCGCCTGCATAGACTTAGTAAAATCCTTGCACAATGATGCATTAGCAGAAGCAAAAATAATATCATCAATGTATATTTGCACAAGCAGAATGTCATTCTTGAAGGTTTTTCAAAACAAAGTTGTGTAAACTTTCCCTCTAGTAAAATCATTTTTCAACAGAAAGTTGCTTAATCTATCATATCAAGCTTTTGGAGCTTGCTTTAGACCATACAAAGATTGTTTCAGTTGAAAAAGAAAATCAGGATTCTGAGAACTTTCAAAACCAGGAGGTTGATGCACATATACTTATTCAGAAATATATCCATTCAAGAATGCACACTTAACATCCATATAATAAAGGATGATGTTATGATTGACTGCAAAAGAAATTAAAAGACGAATAGACTCTAACCTAGCCACTAGAGCAAAGGTTTCTGTATAGCGTATACCTTCTTGCTGACTATAACCTTGTGCTACCAGTCGAGCTTTGTTTCTGACAACTTCTCCTTTGTCGTTCAACTTGTTTCTGAAGACCCATTTGGTTCCAATGACATGGAAACCTTTTGGTTTCTGAACAAAATCCCAGACATCGTTTCTGGTGAATTGATTAAGTTCTTCTTTCATATCCAGAATCCATTCATTATCCAGAAGAGCTTCATCAATAGATGTAGGTTATATCATAGAAACCAAACCTAGAAGATTTTCTTCAGAAGGTCTGAATGAAGATCTTGTTTTGAATGGAACATTCAAGAATGCAAATTTCACATCTATCTGACACATATGCCAATTGTTCATATTTGCTAGACCAACAACCAACCTGATTGTTTCAATCCTAGCAACAAATGCAAAAACTTCGTCAAAGTCGATTCCTTCTTTCTTAAGAAATCATTTCGCCACAAGTCTTGCCTTGTGTCAAGTTACTTCTCCTTTGGGATTTAACTTCACCTTGTTTACCTACTTTACACCGATTACCTTCTTGCCTTTAGGCAATTCAACAAGTGACCAAGTGATGTTGACTTCAATGGACTTCAGTTCCTTATTCATCGCTTTTATCCATTTTGAATACTTCAATGCCTCAGCTGTATTGACTGGATCGACATCTGCATAGAAAACATATTGTACCAACTCACCTTCATCATTGACCATATCATTTGATGTAATCACACATTCCTACAACCTTGCATGCATGTATTTTGTTCTTTGAGGTCTGCTTGTGCTTGCTTGACCTCTGACTTCTTCTTGTCGAACTTCTCTTTTGACTTTTCTTGCTAGATCTTCATATAATATTCTCTCTGGTAATCACTACTTCCTTGTTCACTAGGTCAAACAACTTGTATCCACCAGTCGAATGATATCGTATTATGATCATTTGACTCGACTTGTCATCATGTTTTCTTCTCAACTGATCAGGAACATGTCTATGTGCTAAAGATCCAAATACTTTTAGATGACTTAAGTTAGGCTTTACACCAAACCAACATTCTTCAGGCGTGATTCCTTCTAGCCTTTTCATCGGACATCTGTTAAAAATGTATGTTATAGTCGACATAGCTTCTCCCCATAATTATTTGGGTATATTATTGCCTTTCAACATACTTCCCACCATATTCATGATGGTTCTATTCTTCCTTTTAGTAGTTCCATTTTGTTGTGGAGTGTGGGGTGGCATCACCTCATGCACAATCCCTTCTTTCTCATATAATATGTCAAAGCCTCTCGACACATATTCTCCACCACCACCATTCCTCAAAATCTTGAGCTTTCGACCACTTTGTCTTTCGATCATAGATTTAAACTTGGCAAATACCTCAATCACTTCACTTTTCTTCTTGATTAGGTACGTCCATAATTTTCAACTAAAATAATCTATGAATGTGACATAGTATCTATTATATACAAACGAATCCATATGGATAAGACCACATACATTAGAGTATATGATTTCAAGTATTGCCTTCGACTTGCTTCCTGCATCCTTGTTGAAGCTGGCCTTGTGTTGTTTTGCCTGCACACATTCCTCACACGATTCATTTGAAATGTCGATTTCTGGTAATCCTAAAACCATATTTCTTCTTTTTAGATCTCTGATGTCTTTGAAGTGGAGATGGCCAAGTTTATAATGTCACATCCATTCATCCCCGCTAGCTGCGGTTGCAAAACACTAGTGCTCCATCACATTAAGTTCAATCTTGAAGGTTTTATTCTGAGACATGAGAGCCTTCAAGATTAACCTTCCACATGAGTCAAGACCTATCATCAACTTATCTTCAATTGACACTTTGTAATTCTTTTCTACCAACTTCCTTATGCTTAGCAAATTACTTTTCATGTTTGGTATGCATAATACATTGGAAATTACTCACCTTTTGCCATCTTTCCTCATAATCAGAACATCACCAATACCTTCAGTTGCTAGAGTATTGTCATTTGTAAATTTCACCATGTTCTTCATCGAGGGTTTTATGTTGACAAACCAATCTTTCCTACCAGTCATGTGTGATGAGCATCCTGAGTCTAAATACAATTGGTCCTTGAATCTTTCTTCATCTCTCGTTGTGACCATCAACAACATCTCTTTCTCTTCATGCTTTACAAAATTGGCATCATCTTCTTGATTCTTTTGTTTTTCAGGATAATAACTAGAGTAGTGGCCATACTTCTGACAATTGAAACACTAAATGTGACTTTTGTCAGGTTTTCGCCAACTTCCTCTTCCTCTACCTGCAACACCACCTCTCTTGTTGCTTTGATATGAAGTTCTTCTTTGATTCGACGAATTTCCTTCTTGGTGGTTTCTTCTACCAATCGAATTGTTGTAACCTCCTCTACCTTTGTTATCAACCCATTATCCTTTTCCTTTTTTCTCTCTTGATGATTGCATCTACAAAGCCACATCACTCTTTGATTTGCTTGCAACTCTTTCATCCATTATTTATTCATGAGATTCAAGTGTCCCTTGAAGCTCTTCATTTTTCAATGTTGATAAGTCTTTCGATTCTTTTACGGCTACTAACACGTGATCAAATTTTGGAGTCAATGAACTCAAGATCTTTGCGATAATTGATCTTGATGTCAACACTTCTTTACATACATTAAATTGATTCACCAGTTGCGTAACCCTAGTGAAACAATTAGTCATACTTTCACTTTCTTCCATCAGAAGCAATTGATATGTTATTTTGTGAGCTTGTATAAACGATAATACCGATCTATAAGGGGGGTTGAATAGATCAGTATTTAAAATTTAGCGCTTTTTAAAAATTGTTTTCAAAGGTTACGAAAGCTCCCTAGACCACAATCGTCTAAACGATTCGTTAATGGAAAGATCGGATATGCGTGAAACCAAATGGAATGACTAAGATAAAGATAATCAACAACTGTCTTAATCAATCGATTAATTACACCAAGCCTTGATATAGTTACCGCTAATGATGAGTTAACACAATAAGAGAACAAGTAAAATATTAATACACTTGTGTGAGGTTAATTTTATCAAACACTTGGTGTGCACTCCATACCAAGTCTCAATTTCACTCAAATTAACTGTGCAGAATTTTCCTTAGTTGCAATCAAAGTGATTGCACCATCAATTTTACAATCAATTTCACATAAGACTCAATTTATGCATAATTTAGAGAGTTTACAGAAAGAGAGAACAACACCAGATTTGTTTAGGCAGTTCCCCTTTCGTCCTCGCTTAGGGTACGTCTGCCCCCAATTCTAAAACTAGAATTGAGATATTTATTAGCAAGTTGAAAAGTTTATACAAGAGAAGAAATGATCACCACCAACCAACCCCAAGTATTGTTGCAGACCATACTCACTTCTCTCCCCTTGATTCGAGTTGGAGCAAGTCCTTCAAGCGTTTCGAACAAACCTCCGGTTGTATCTACCTTATTGCAAGAACTCCACGTTCTCCAACACTCTAGCTCGGCTGATTTCGATTGGATATGCCTGAAACCTCCGGTTGTAGCTACCTTATTGCAAGAACTTCACGTTCTCCAAAATTCTAGCTCGGTTGACTTTAATCGCAAGACGCTTGAACCCAAACCTTTCTTCATAATCCTCCCGTTACCATTACTTGTTTGAACGAAACCACCGTTCTTCGAACCTTTCACTCGGTTGAATCTATTAAGCAAAGATTTGTGCAAAAACCCTCAATTCTTGGAGGACAAAACCCAATGGTTTTATTCAAGAAAAACCCACTCAAAACCTCTACCCAAACTAAGATTACACAATCATATTTGGACATTATCACGATAGCAATGCACTATGATCAACAAAAAATGTTATGTGTAGTTGTTGAAAAATGCAATGAAGAATGAAGATGAAGAGGAACTTTAGTGCATATCTTTCACTTTTCTTGTTATTTTGTTGAAAGAGATACTCTAGAATATATATATATATATATATATATATATATATATATATATATATATATATATATATATATATATATATATATATATATATATATATATATATATATATATATATATATATATATATATATATATGTTGCATGGACAAGGTAACAGGCATAACAGAATAATTTTACAAAAATACACAACAGAAAATTGAGTACCAACAACGACCACTCGACCTTTTCACACAAGTCACTTAACCTATTCAAACCCGAGGCAAAACTACTCAAGTGAAGAAGGCGATGAGTAGACTCAAACAAGGGATGAGTCAACTCAAACAGGTTTTTCCAGAGTTGAGTCGATCTATGACTCGACCTATTCAGACCCGTGCCAACATGGTTCAAATGAAACCGGAAATGAGTCGACGCAACATGTGGATGAGTCGACTCATTTAGTTTTCCCAGGATTGAGTCGACCTATGACTCGACCTGTTCAGACCCGAGAGTTACACAAAATGGAATATGTATGAATGAGTCGATCGCTCCAAGGCGTGAGTCGACTCAAAGTTTTTAGACTGTCAAAATTTGGTTTTTTTGAGACGTAATTTGGTCAATTCAAACCATTCTTTTATGAACCTAAGGTACCAACGATGATCAAGTACATTATTCACATCTATGAGATGCTCCTATATGCATATACACATTAAACTTATACTTTGATCATGTTGGAAGATGAATGCATTCTATGATATGATGACATCGTCCAAAGCACACATTATGAGCAACTAAAAAGGTTTGACATCATTAAAACAAGGACTAAGAATCTTTGTCGTCACATACTCCCCCTTTTTTTATGATGGCAAACCGTATCACAATTGTATACTTTGATAGACATCCTCCCCCTCATTTTATGCATTTATTTAAAAATCTACTATCATAAATTTGCTATCATAATCAAGCTGTGTGTGTTTCCATTGCTTCTTCCCCTTTGACAACATCAAAAGAGACAAGGACACGATCAACAGGAAACCAATATATTCATAAGCACATAATCAATTACTTTGCAACAGATTAACATTAACAACCATTCACATAAAATGAAGTAAATGTAAGAATTATAGTTATAAATATGGCATGGAGCAAAAGAAAATAAGTAAATAACATTGCCATATTTATTTAGCATAAACTTTAAGACAAATAACTAAATTCAGTAACATGCAAGCATGAAGAAATAGAAATGCACTCAATGAATCAATCATCTAAGGTCGTCTCTTAGGACCCGAAGTTAATGATTCGAAGGCATGAAATTCAAGAATGCTCCTAATGATAAATGCATGTTAAATATGATTCCTAAGCAAGTTCATGCATAATTCAAAACATAGAAATGGATTAAGCTTAGACCAAACCATAAAATAAACATCAAGAATTGCATTATATAGAACACGTATATACATGCATAATTGATCAAGATAGTTCAAATAGATAGGAACGATATTACCTCCAATGATGATAGACGACGAATGCCCTCACATAGCTCGTACTTGTCAATCAAGGAATGGACAAGCATAGATATAAAGCAAGCATCATATATAAATTTAAAATCGACCAGAGATATCGAGAACACCAAGTTCCTTACGGATGTGAAAGAAAGGCTCTGTCGCAAGTGGTTTTGTGAAAATATCGACAAGTTGATTTTTGCTATCAACGTGCTCGAAGACAACATCACCTTTCTCAACATGATCCCTAAGGAAGTGATGTCGAATTTCAATATGTTTAGTGTGTGAATGTAGTATAGGATTTTTGGTTAAATTGATGGCGCTTGTATTGTCACAAAAAATGGGAATAGTTTCAAGTTGAACATTGAAGTCGAGTAATTGTTGTTTGAGCCACAAAATTTGAGCACAACAATTACCGATTGCAACGTATTCCGCCTCGGTCGTTGACAAAGCAACTAAAACTTGATTTTTGTTGTAACAACTCACTAAGGAATTTAGATAAAAATGACAAGTGCCACTAGTATTTTTCCTATCCGATTTGCAACCGGCAAAGTCGGAATCAGAGTAGCCAACCAAAGAGCAATCACTTCCCTTAGAAAACCAAATCCCATACTTTGAAGTACCACAGAGGTATCTAAGTATGCATTTGACGGTCTTTAAATGTGATTCTTTGGTACATGATTGATACCTAGCACACATACGTACACTAAACATAATATCTGGTCGAGATACGGTAAGATAGAGGAGGGAACCAATCATACCTCTATACCTTTTTATATGTACGACCTTACCATTTTCATCCCGATCCATATTAACCACAGTAGGCATTGGAGTGTCGATTACTTTGGAGTTTGCCATATCAAAGCGCTTGAGTAACTCATTGCAATACTTCGTTTGGCTCATAAAAGATCCTTCTTCAAGTTGCTTGATTTGAAGTCTAGGGAAGTAATTTAGCTCCCCCATCATGCTCATTTCAAATTCTCCCTGCATCAACTTAGAAAATTCTTTGACCAAATTTATGTTAGTAGATCCAAAAATAATGTCATCTACATAAACTTAAGCTAAAATAGAGTGTTCTCCTTGACGCTTAATAAAAAGGGTTGTATCAACCTTCCCTCTTGAGAATCCTTGTTCTAGTAGAAATTTCTTAAAACGCTCATACCATGCCCTAGGGGCTTGTTTGAGACTGTATAAAGCATGCTTAAGCTTATTAACATAGTTAGGATGCTCATAGTTTTCAAAACCGGGAGGTTGAGATACATAGACCTCTTCATTAATGTATCCGTTTAGAAAGGCGCTCTTAACATCCATTTGAAATAATTTAAAGTTATGAGAACAAGCATAGGCAAGCAAAAGGCGTATAGCCTCGAGTCGGGTTACCGGAGCATAAGTTTCCTCATAATCAATGCCTTCCTCTTGGTTATACCCTTGACCAACAAGGCGATCCTTGTTGCTAGTTATAATTCTGTTTTCGTCTAACTTGTTCCTAAACACCCATTTAGTATCGATTACTCGATGGTCTCGCGGGGGGGGGGGGGGGGGGGGGGGGGGGGGGGGGGGGGGGTAGGGGGGGAACAAGATCCCATACCTCATTTCTCTTGAACTGATTAAGTTCCTCTTGCATTGCTAAAAACCAATGTTCATCGAGTAATGCGTTTTTGGAGTTTTTAGGCTCAATTTGAGAGACGAAAGCGAAATGATAACAAAAGTTACTTATCTTTGACCGTGTGGTAACTCCCTTTGAGATATCTCCTAGAATATTATCAATGGGATGATCCTTAGAATATTTCCATTCCAAAGGAAGATCATTTTTATTAATCGAATGATCCTCCTCTTTCTTTTCAGATATGTGATCCGGTTCCTCCTTAGCTTTTTCCGGATGGGGTTCAACACTCTTTTCTTCTTGGTCTTTTATTATGTTTTCCGAAGGAACACCAACATCATCAACAATAATACCTTCTCCGATAATTTTCGGATAAGATTCATCAAAGGAAACATGTACGGATTCTTCAACAATAAGTAACCTTTCGTTGTATACCCTATATGCTTTACTAGATTGAGAGTATCCGAGAAAGATACCTTCATCGACTTTTGAGTCAAATTTACCAAGGTTTTCTTTACCATTATTTAATACAAAGCATTTACATCCAAAGACATGAAGATGTGAAATATTAGGCTTCCTTCCCTTTAGCAATTCATAAGGAGTTTTGTTTAGAATAGGACGAATGAGTATCCTATTCAATACATAACAAGCCGTATTTATGGCATCAACCCAAAAATATTTAGGAAGGCTATTTTCAGTGATCATAGTCCTTCCAAGCTCTTCTAAAACTCAGTTTTTACGTTCCACTACTCCATTTTGTTGTGGAGTTCTTGGAGCAGAAAAATCATGAGCAATGTCGTTTGTTTCACAAAATTCCTCAAAGAGATGGTTTTCAAATTCACCTCCGTGATCACTTCGGATAGTAACTATGCTAGTGCTAAATTTGTTTTGAGAAATCTTGGCAAACTTTTCAAAAGCTGAAAAAGTGTCACTTTTACTTGCTAAGAAGATGGTCCAATAAAATCTAGAGTAGTCATCTACTATAACAAAACCATAGTAGTTTCCACCTAGACTTTTAATTCTAGATGGCCCAAAAAGGTCCATATGGAGAAGTTCAAGGTGTCTCGTTGTGGAAACAATGTTTTTATATTTAAAAGGGATCCTTGTTTGCTTTCCCAATTGGCATGCATCACATAAGTGATCTTTTGAAAATTTGATTTTGGGAAGACCAATTACTAGATCTTTTGCAATAACTTTATTTAGCGCTAGTCAAAGATACTTCATTCAAGTCAAGCATGTATATGTTATTTACCCTTCATCTCTTAAGCACATCATTCTTTTCATCATTATGTTCAATCATGCAACAATCTTTTGAAAATGATACTTTATATCCTTTGTCACATAATTGGCTAATACTAATGAGATTATGCTTAAGGCCTTCAACTAAAAGGACGTCTGAGATAGTAGTAGAGGAGGGATTACCTACACTACCTTTTCCGAGTATAGCTCCCTTGTTATTATCACCGTAGGTTACAAATCCTTTCTTCTTAGCCACAAAGTCAAAGAATAAGGAAGTGTCACCCGTCATGTGTCTTGAGCATCCACTATCGAGAAATCATGTTCTCTCTGTATCCTCAAGACACTCCACCTACAAATTAAACAAGGGAATGAAGTACCCAATTTTCATTAGGTCCTAGTGTGTGAGTGAAACTTTGGTTGCATTTGGGCAACCATTGAAAAATTCCTTTAGGAACCAAAAATCTCCTAAATCGGCATTTAGCAATAGTATGTCCCCTCTTGCAACAACATAGACAATTTAAGTTCGGATTAGAGTTGCTTTTGCTAACTTGATCTTTTACCACATAAGTGTACTTTTGATAAGGATTATTCATGTTACTTATGAAATGTGATTGATCAATAACAAAGGTAACTTTAGGTTGTAAAGCCTTGTCTAATTTAGCTTGAAGAGTTCTAACCTGTCTTTGCCAAATGTGACAAGTTTAACATCCATACCATCTGAACCAAAATCCCTTATCATTTTCAGTTTTGCCTTTAGTAGACTCTATCATAGATTTCGTAAAAGTTTCTAATTCCTTTTCGGAATCAGAAACCTTCTTTTCTAAATAGCAGAAAATTTTCTTATTTGAGGTTAAGCATTTAAAAGCTTCCTTGGACTCATTGTGTAGAGTACTAAAGGCTTTTTGCAAATCAAAATAAGACATTTTATCAACATGATCATATTTAGAATGACTTACATTCTTTTTCTTCTTTTGATGAGTCATAAGACAAAGATTGATATTTTCTTCTTCATCACTTGAGTTATCATCGCTTGAGGACTCATTATCGCTCTCCCATGCAATGTATGCTCTTCTAGCTTTGCTAGATTTGTTGTGACGTTTGTCTCTTCCTTTGTCTTTCTTCAACAAGGGACAATCCGGCTTACAGTGGCCGACCTTTCCGCAATTATAGCATGATCCTTTTGACTTAGTTGTCTTACCTTTCTCTCGATTCAGGAATTTTGATTGTCTTCTATAGTTAACATTTATCCGAATGTTGAACTTCATTCTTTCTAAGGTATCAGTTATACCTCCTTACAAACAGCCCCATGTCTTCGTTCGAATCTTTATCATCATCACTTGATTCACTCTTACACGTATCATTGGTGGATGACTTAGATATTGAAGCCTTTAAAGCGATAAACTTCCTTTATGTGTCCTTCAATTTCTCCTTATTTTCCTTCTTTTGACTCTTCTCATGTTTCTTAAGGTTCATGAGCTCTTGCCCATGCTCTTGAAGCTTACCAAACAATGTTGTCATGTCCAATGCTCTTAGATCATTGGCTTCCTTAATCGCGGTGACCTTTGGTTGCCATTCCCTGTTAAGACATCTTAGGATTTTGTTAGCAGTAACATCATTAGAGGTAGTTCTATCAAGAGCATTTAACTGATTGATTAGATGAGAAAATTGCTTTTGTATATCGGCAATGGTTTATCGGCAATGGTTTCACCATCCTTCATATGAAAAAGGTCAAATTCTTGAGTTAAAGTGTTGATTCTAGCTAGTTTGACATCATTGGTTCCCTCGTGGGTAATTTGCAATGAGTCACACATAGCTTTAGCACTAGTACAATGGGAAACCCTATAATACTCATCAACATCTAAGGTGGTGATGATCATATTTTTGGCTTTCCAATCATAGCTATACTTTTCCTCATCCTCTTCATTTCATTGTGCTTCGGGTTTAGGTATAACAACACCATCTGCATTGGTCATGGTTATTTCCATAGGACCATCTTGGATGACTTTCCATACCTTTCTATCAATAGAGTTGATATGGATACGCATAGAATCTTTCCAATAACTGTAGTTTTCACCAGTAAAAATAGGCGCTCTGTTGTACTCCCCTTTAGGATCGTTACTCATTTTCTAAAAAGTTATATGCGAAGTACTAGATGAACCGGTGCTCGTGATACCACTTGTTAGACGATAGTATCGATCTAGAAGGGGGGTTTAATAGATCAGTATTTAAAATTTATCACTTTTTAAAAATTGTTTTCAAAGGTTGCGAAATCTCCCTAGACCACAATCGTTTAAACGATCCGTTAATGGAAAGATCAGATATGCGTGAAACCAAATGGAATGACTAAGATAAAGATAATCAACAACTATCTTAATCAATCAATTAATTACACCAATCATTGATATAGTTACCGCTAATGATGAGTTAACACAATAAGAGAATAAGTAAAATATTGATACACTTGTGTGACATTAATTTTATCAAACACTTGGTGTGCATTCCACACTAAGTCTCAATTTCACTCAATTTGACTATGCAGATTTTTCCTTAGTTGCAATCAAAGTGATTGCACCAATTTATCAAACAGCTTCAATGCACAACAATTAAGCGAGATTAATTTTACAATCAATTTCACACAAGACTCAATTTATGCATAATTTAGAGAGTTTAGAGAAAGAGAGAACAACATCAGATTTGTTTAGGTAGTTCCCCTTTGGTCCTCACTTAGGGTACGTCTGCCCCCAATTCTAAAACTAGAATTGAGATATTTATTATCAAGTTGAAAAGTTTATACAAGAGAAGAAATAATCACCACCAACCAACCCCAAGTGTTGTTGCAGATCATATTCACTTCTCTCCCCTTGACTCGAGTTGAACCAAGTCCTTCAAGTGTTCCGAATAAACCTCCGTTTGTAGCTACCTTATTGCAAGAACTCTACGTTCTCCAAAACTCTAGCTCGGCTGATTTCGATCGGATATGCGTGAAATCTCTGGTTGTAGCTACCTTATTGCAAGAACTCCACGTTCTCCAAAGTTCTAGCTTGGCTGACTTCAATCGCAAGACGCTTGAACCCAAACCTTTCTTCATAATCCTCTGGTTACCGCTACTTGTTTGAACGAACTCATTGTTCTTCAAACCTTTCACTCGGCTGAATTTAAGAAGCAAAAATTTGTGCAAAAACCCCCCAATTCTTGGAGGACAAAACCCCAATGATTTTATTCAAGAAAAACCCACTCAATGCCTCTACCCAAACTAAGATTACACAATCCTATTTGGACGTTATCACCACAACAATGCACTATGATCAACAAAAATTGTTATGTGTAGTTGTTGAAAAATGCAATGAAGAGTGAAGATGAAGAGGAACTTTAGTGCATATCTTTCAATTTTCTTGTTGTTTTGTTGAAAGAGAGACTCTAGAATATATATATATATATATATATATATATATATATATATATATATATATATATATATATATATATATATATATATATATATATATATATATATATATATATATATATATATATATATATATATATATATATATATGATGCATGGACCAAGTAATAGGCATAACAGAATAATTTTGCAAAAATACACAACATAAAATTGAGTACCAACAGCAACCACTCGACCTGTTCACATAGGTCACTCGACTTGTTCAGACTCGAGGCAAAACTACTCAAGTGAAGCAGGCAATGAATCGACTCAAACAGGGGATGAATCGACTCAAACAGATTTTTCCAGTGTTGAGTCAACCTATGAATCGACTTGTTCAGACCCGTGCCAACATGGTTCAAATGAAACAGGCAATGAGTCGACGCAACATGTGGATGAGTCGACTCATTTAGTTTTTCCAGGATTGAGTCGACCTATGACTCAACTTGTTCAGACCCAAGAGTTACACATAATGGAATATGTATGAATGAGTCGACCGCTCCAAGGCGTGAGTCGACTCAAAGTTCTTAGACTGTCAACTTTTGGTTTTTTGAGACGTATTTTGGTAAATTCAAACCATTCTTTTATGAACCTAAGGTACCAGCGATGATCAAGTGCATTATTCACATCTATGAGATGCTCATATATGCATGGACACATTAAACTTATACTTTGAGCATGTTGGAGGATGAATGCATTCTATGATATGATGACACCGTCCAAAGCACACATTATGAGCAACTAAAAAGGTTTGATATCATTAAAACAAGGACTAAGAATCTTTGTTCTCACAGTAATCTCACCTCGTTCACCTTCTCAACGCCTCCAAACGATTTCTCTAAAAAAATTATGCTTCTTTCGCTGATTCAACTTCACTCAAGTTTTCAAAATTGTCTAGATCGACACATTGATGAATTATAAAGAGGGTTTTATAACCTTTCTTCTTCATATATTTGCGTGCATCCTTTTCTTCATCAGTCGCGTTTTCTGCAAGTGGAGTTATTCATTCCTTCACAAGATCCCATATGTCTTGATAACAAAAAAAAAATCCATTTGCTTACACCAATTATCATAATTCTTACCATTCATAATTGAAAGACTTGCTGGAAAATACCCATTCAGATGATTCATCGCGCTATGCTTCCCAAGAATCACATAGTCAATGCTCTAGATACTAGATTTTGGAAGTACACCAAAAACTTGGAGAATTCCAAATCAATATTGGTGAACAAGAATCAATTCTTCTTATTGATTTCTTATATTGTTATTCACTCTTCACTTGAGTGAGTCAACCACACCTTTCTTGCAATATGATTCTGCTGCACAACGGTTATTAAAGAAGAAAACAAAAGATGAATTGAGAAAGAAAAGAAAAATCAGGGTTTGAGAGTAAAGGGAAAGAAGGAGAATATTTTTGCACAGTTTCTCTTTATCTTCAAACTGAAGTTTATTCAATCTTTTCTATACGCAACTGCCTGTATACAATGATATGGTACCTCCCTATGTATAGGCTGAGATTGCATGCACACCAAGCAATCTCCAACTAACCTAACTCAGTTAAAAAAATAAAGTAAAGTTAAGTCTAAATTTCAGTCGAGATACACTTCTTCGATATTTCGACAACTCTGTCAAAATGGTACTTTAACACATGATTATATTCTCAACAAAACAAGCTCTTTCTATGTATTTTCATCACTTCCACTCTAGCCTAAGTTAATTGTTCTCTTCTTTCCACTACATACAATCCTCTGTTCTCTGCTTCCTGTGTAACAAAGACCACATCATGCACACTTGAATTATGTGGTCCGTTAGCAGTAGTCATCGTATTACTTGTTTGCATCACAGTAGCCTTAGCTTGTGAACCTACAAAGACTTATGTAGCTAAGCAATCACCTTCATGCGTCACCGACATTGTATTCCTCTGCGTAACATTCATCTGCATAGTCTCATCTACATGAAAGACTTGGTTTTCATTAATCTAAGTTTTATTAATCTTCATATCAAACGGTAGATCATAATCAGTAACACAATGATTATCATGTATCTCATAGGAGAAGTTCGTATAACAGGCAGAGCAGCAAGATGATGTTCTAATGTATTGTAATAGATTATGACATGCATGTTCTAATGCATGTTGGTTTTCACCAAATTTGAATTCCACATTGTCCGTAGGATGTGGCAAAGTTACGTAAGTAATTAGTTTAAATTATTGATTTAATTAATTTGTATGGTTATGTAATTAGTTAAAATGATTTGTTTAATTAGTTTATGGGTTAAATTACAAAGCCACATGTTAATGATAATTCGTTTGATGGTTCGCAACCATCAAGTTTGCAACACCTAGGTTCTATTTCTCGTTTCTCGTTGCTGTTTCTCTCAGGCATACACTTCACAGGACCACGAGTTTCTAGATGATGCAGTAGGTCTTGAAATTTCTGAAGTCCCTGAAAGCTAGGAGGAAGTCGTTGAACCCTTAGAGAGTGATCTAGGAGGCCCATTTGACACATACTTACTTCATATCTATGCAGATCATGATGCAAGGTATATCTTGGAAGGATAGTATATTTCTTTTGCAATACATATGTTTTCAAATAATTAAATTGATACTGATGGTAATATTTTATTTTTACATAAGCGTACATGTTTGAAATCAGTAAACTATGGGTGAAATATATTGGATTTGGGTAAATCCACTACTAATTGGTTTCAGAATGTTCACCGCTATTTTGGTCTTGTCGATTCATGTTCTACTGCGTACATGACCATATCCCACGATATGCAGACGACTTTTGCTGAGAGGTAGCATTCAGAGACTTATATTCCACCTTTCTATATGAGAGATGACCATCACCTTGGATGAAGTCGCATGCCTCTTGCATCTTTCCATAAGGGAAATTAACGAGCCACAAGAGGATCAATCGAGAGGAAGGCGTTGACATGATGGTCACCCATTTGGGGGCTGACCCAGTTGAGGCCTCACAAGAGGCATATGACACAAGAGGTGTTCATGTTAGGTTTAGTTTTTTAGAAAAGATTTATAAATACCATATGCATAAGGTTGTGGACGTCGAAGGCGATGACATGCATGTTGAGTACCATCAGACTTGCGCATTGAGGTGTTATCTTTTGTTCTTGGTTGGCACATCCATTTTTATAGACAAAAGTGCAACCTATGTCGATGTAGTCTACCTTCAATATTTGATCGACTTGATTGCGATTCACGAGTACCACTGGGGGTCGCATGTTTGGTCTACCTGCACTCGAAGTTGGCTACGAGTTGTCTTTAGAAGACAAAGCAGATAACAGGGAGTTGTACGTTGCTTACAGTTGTTACTAAAATTTTCATAATTAATTTGTTACACTTGCTATTAATATTGTATCTAAACCATTTTCAAAGATCGATCATCTCTCACTTCCTCGCATCAGCGGATTTGAAGATGTGTTTGCCTACACCGAGGATTGGTCGTGTGCTGCATGCCGCATTTATTCCGTACGGAGGAAAAAATGTGATTGAGTCATTCATAATGCATCTTGACCATCTTATATATATGGAATTTGTTTATGCCCATATAAAGGTCATTGCGAGACGCGTCCATTTGACGTCATTTCCTCATACTCCGGATGGGTGGCATGTAGGTCAGGTATGATGTTTCTTTATCTTCCCGAGCGAGTGAAGTGACAGTTTGGTTATCTACAAATTATTCTGAGACCCTCTATGAGTCCGCTCCTCCAACCGTCTGCCGCAAAGATCTCGACACGTTACTTGACGATTTTGAGAGTCATCTGATACCAAAGGAGTATCGTAAAGTACTGGCTCGTGTACAATGGCTCTATGCAAACGAATACATGACTTGACTCTATAGATGTCACGCCATATCATGAAACCAGATGCTCCTGAAAGACCACGTAGGCCAGCTAACCAAGAGGTACTTGAGGCTCAGGATGACCACACCGAGAGTGTGACGACGGTCTGTCGACATGTTCTGGAGATGGATAAAGCAGACATATAGGCAGGATTTTTTGAGGATGAAAGTCCCTAGTTAGTCCTCATGGAGAACATGGTTGTCGAGTTACGAAATATCGTTCAATACAGTCGGACGAGGAGAAGGTAAGGGGTTCGAGATACCCAATAATTTACGTTTGGATGTATTTTTTTTTTTTGTATTTACGGACAAATATTATATATGGTATGACATTTTTGAATTAATACTTTCATTTAACTTTAATTAAACTTGATTTTACTACAATTTTACTTTGATTTTATGTTAATATAACTTCGCCTAAACAAATTATAATGTTGGGTGTTATTCTAAAACCATTCAGAGAATTTCTAGAGATGCATCTTCCAAAGAAATTCCCTCCTTGCAATTACCACACTTCCAATACCAGTGAATGGACTTCAGAAATTATAATGTTAGGACAATGATGTTATCCATTCAGAGGATTTTTAGAGACGCATCTTCCGAAGAAATTCCCTCCTTGCAATTACCACACTTCCAATATCTGTGAATGGACTTCAGGAACATTTCGAAGATACATCAACGGATACACATAAATATTATACGGAGATGCATCTTCGAATCATATTTTGATCGAAATAGAATGAATTTCAGAATACCGCATTTTGGTATAATTTGAGTGAGTCTAGAAAGACTTCTCCAAAAGCATGAAGGACAATTTTGAATTTTCAAGAGTCTAAGATGCACGGATAAACATTTCCCTTAAAAAAATAAGTGTTACAGAAAATATTGAAAAAAAGGTTTCTTTATTTGTCAGTCCATTTCGAAGCCGGCCACCCTAGCTTTTGTAAAAGTCTACATAAGTAAAACCAAGAAACTACCAAAAGTGTGGAGGCAATGTAGTCCCGAAGACAATGGAGGACTCATCCTCTAGGCTACAACGTATGCACGAAGCACAAGGCCAATATTACGGTGATACACATGGAAATGAGGGGACCAAGTTGTGGCTAACAAGCCAACACAAGAATTTGATGTTTTTTTTCTTTCAAAAAGTAAAGCTTCCAAATCCAAGATCAGGAAACGGCAGTATGAATGACGTCCTCTAGTACTTTTTAGGAGCCATTGTAATTACTTTTGAAGTGTAATTGCCATTAATATGATCGGACCAAACAAAAATATCTTCTGTTTGATGGTTGAAGATGAGATTCTTGTTACTAAATTCTGTAAAACCAGATACCTTTAGAAAGAAAAGAAGAAAACAATTTCTGACTAAATAATCAATTTAACATCATCCAACTGTTCATTTATAAGCATAGAAAATTTCTCTTCAATGATAAATTTAAGAGTTAATTTAACATGGCATATATTCAGAGGATGATAAATTTATGTATTTATGATATAATCGAAAGCGTGTGAGGACAGAATCTGAAACAACAAAATGGTTTTTGAAACCAACTCCAAACAGGGTCTTGTTTCTACTAAGATGAAAACCATACCAATTATAGCATCTGACAAATTCATACATTTATTTAACAACAACGAAGCATGACGGGAGCCAGATTATTCTTCCATGCTCACAATGTTTTTGACTTGGCAGATGCCGGAGGAAGCAACTGCATAAGACCAACCAGAGATCATTGTCTGTGAAAGTAAATATAGGAAACAAAAAAATTTAGTTATACTAGCAAGTAGCAAGCACCTGATAGCAAGATATAAGAGACGAAGCAAATCCAAAAGCCCCGGTAACGCGGGGAGTGATTTTCTGAGGTGCCAACTGAAGTAGTCCAGCAGCTACCACTACATCAATGCCTGCTTTGATAAGTGCTAGAGTCCTCTCATTCGACTTCTTTAGCTTGGCCTGGTATTGCTCATTCTGCATCCGTAAGTAATTGAAGTAAGGAAATCGCAGTCACGAAGTAAACCAGAGACGGAAACTATGAAGAATTCAAACACGAGCATAGACAACAACATACATCATATTTATTACTGTTCTTGATTTCTTTCTCTAGCTTCTTCATGGATCCAGAGAGTCTTCCAAGCTCCCCGAGCTGATCAACGAATAAAATTTATGCAAAGGTTTAAAAAAGTAAGGAAATAAAAAGGGCATGATTGGTTCACGCATATGTATAACCCACAAACCTCAACCAAGGTGGTGCACACTGAGGAACCCAGCCAACAGAAGAGAGAAATCCGGCCGAGTAGTTCGGTACGTTCTTTATTCTGTAGTTACACGATAATATTCTTGTAAGTACTGTGGTCGTGTATTCTCATGTAATAATAGTACAAACAAACAACGGGATGATGACGAAAATATTTATTTCTTACCTCGACGATACCGGTTCTACCAAGCCACACAAATTGATCGAGAAACAAGAAAGTGGACAGCAATGCATTCTTGGACTGAAAAAAAAACATTCGACAAGAGATTAGGAAAATAAATTAAAGATGAAAAGGGGATAATGTTCTTGGAGTTATCATCGTACCTTTCCCAACAGAACTAGAGGGAGAGGTGTACCCTGTGGTGTTGGACTTATCAGAGCATGCAGGTCATTGACAAACTGCGATATAAATAGGTGAAGCGTAAGAGTGACTATTATTAAATAAACTAATCACGTGTATGTTTGGTTTCACTGCTGGAACACAGAATTGATTTTGACATGTTTGGTTGACCCCAAATAAAACTAACCTTAAATAGACGAAAAACTTTTCGTGCTAAGCTGGTTGTTTTGTCTACATTCTGCGCTGTACCAGGTTCACCATTACTCACAAATTTAGAACCATATTGTATTGCTCTGCATATCTTGTCCCTTGCCTCAGCCTTGTTCAAATACAAAACAAGAAGGCCAAGTTCTGCCCTAGTCGCGTCCAATGAACTCATTTTCTATGCTAAAGAGAAATCACTGCCATAAACAAAATCACATAACAGATCATATTAAATGAGAAGGATAAAGAGTTTTAGATATATAATCTTATTTTACACAGCAATGTTTCAATAGAGTTTTTTTTTCCGTATTTCCATCATACCGTGCTAATCCAGTCTCACAAACATTATTCAAAGCACTCAACCAGTCATTGATTGGCCATTTAATTCACATAAAAAAAAGGATTTTTATGTTCGCTTGACGGGATCGGCTACACGGATTAAATGCTGTCACTGTCTTTTGTCACAAAGAAGATATCTCCTAAAACCTCATCATCAGCAACACATAGAAACAATCTGGATGGTATCTGGCAAGGGTGGAAAAAATTCTACCATTATATCCCTTACAAGTTCTAACTGTGGTTACTATCAGAGTTGTCGATGGCGGAGAGCCAAAATCCTGCCATAACGGCCACTTTGTGGCACTGTTATAGCAGATTATGGCAGAAAAACCTGCAATATCGGCTGATATTTACCATTGCGGCAAGCCCAAAAACTGCCATGTATATCCACCATAGTGCCGCCGTGGCAGATATTTGGTAACATTGGTTACTATAAGGCTCAACATTCAAGGTTTGAGATTTGATCTTCAAACTCTATATTATACAGGTCATTCAATTCTAGTTATGTCACTTCTATCTTCAAATGAGAACTTGGATGTGATCAGAAATAATCCATTTTTTATAATCACCAAAACATGATGTTCTTAACCTAACCTAATCAATGAAAAAATTGGTTTGTAGTAACAATGAAACAACAATGTCGAACACAAAACACATATTCAATCTAAAGTGTCAGTACTACATAGGTTAGTAAGGCACTCTTAGCCTAAAGTCTAAAACAAAGGTCTGATTCGCATGCTGAAACGCAAACAAGGGTTATTTGCAAGAACAAGTGAATTTGATAGAACAAGATTCCTCCAAATCATTGAAACCAACAAGCAAATTAGGGCATCAACATCCAAGTATACTAACAGAATTACAATAAATATTCAAACAGTTTTCACCAAATCAACCCATAATAAGACAAGCATGAAAATAACATCTATCATCAATCACGATGAAAATTGATATATAAAATTAAATCAACCAAATCATGTTATGTTCCTTCCTATGTTACAAACAACATCAAAATCTTTCACTTCTGACTTTTTTTTCTATCAATTTCCCAGGAGTAAAGCATATTACAAAACAACATATAACAATTAAAATAATCATAATAATAGCAAAATAAATTACACAATCTCAACGACCCAGGTTCGAAACCGAAGTAACATCACATCAAGCTACCCAAAATCAAAATTCAGATACCCCACCTTGAAAGATTTGAACTTTTGTATCTGAAATTGCAAGTTCAAAAGGATCGAACAACTGGGGCACGTGAATTACCTATTCTATTTGCTAATGATTAAAAAAGAAAAGGAAAAAACACGAAGAGAGAGAGAGTACCGAAAGAAATGGCCGAAGAGAAAACAATTAGTGTTGGATAATCACAAGTTGAGAATCAGAGAGCATGAGAAAAAAAAAGAGGTAGCTGTGAATTGGGCCTGTGATAGATAGAATTGTGATAAGGGCTTGTTTGGTGTGTATTCCCCAAACAAAAAAACAAAAATGGATTATATCGTATGGGAAAAATGTTAAACCGTTCGATGACTCCGGTGTCAACATTGTTGGAACTTGGAACTTTTATTAGAAATGGATTAATTAGAAATGGATTAAACTTTACTTTAGATTTATTTACACGAATTTTTTAATCAAATACCCATTATTTTTAAAAAAAATCTCAAAATAATCATGATTTAAAAAAAATCCCCAATTTACCCCATTTTTAGAGGAGACGTCAGATCAATTGGCGTCTGCTCTTAAACTTAGAGAGGAGGCGTCAATTGGATTGGTTAGTGTTCCATGTGTTGTCAATCCAATTGACACCTATGTGTTAAGCTTTAAGGGAGACACCAATTGGTCTGACATCTGCGTGTGTTTTGTAATTTTAAAAAAAAATATTCTACATGATAGACAAAGTCGAAATCTGACCAATTCATATTAATATTAATACCCGCTTATACAAAAAAGATTAATGTTGATGACCGGGATCACCTAACCGACCTCCGGTCCCACATCTCCTAGCTACCCGAACTCGTGGCCCTAACCCACGTTGATGATTCACCCCAGGTGTTTGAGTATCTGAGGGCCCATGAACATCACCATCAACTGCAATAGATTGCCTTAGATAGTCAGACAAATCAGCGTAGTCTTCTGTATGCATCAAAGGGGTACCGCCATAGTTGAGTTCATGACCCATGCTAGAGTCGTTAGGTTGTATTTGAGTTGTTGGAGGGCGACCGGGACGATTGAAGGGATACATTGGTGTGAATGATGCGTCAAGGAAAGATTGATCAGATGAATTTGATTCAGAAAACTCAGATGACGTCGACCTAGAAGTAGAAGCAGAAGTCAACGTCGTTGATGAAGAAGAAGAAGAGACTGAGACACAGGTCGATCATATGTTGAACAACAACATTGAAGATGATGATCAACCAGTGTCATTACCTCCAAGTCATGTATACAATCCGCCTCAACATATGACAAACATGGATCTACATGACGATGAAACATCCAACAGTGTTTTTTATAACCCGTATCCACGATCAGAGGGTGAGTTAAAAGTGGGAGACATGTTCCGCACTAAAGAAGAATGTGTGCGAGTTATCAAAAAAATTCACATGAATAACTCTGTTGATTTCATTGTGAAACGCACTGATTCGATAAGGTATGTCATCGAATGTCGTAACATCCTTTGTAAATTTCAGTTGTCTTGGAAGATAGCTTCTATAGACCCACCTCACAGTTGCATTGCAGCTAACGTTGAACAAGATCACCGTAAATTAAGCGATGCATTGATATGTCAAGACATTTTGCCGCTTGTTAACAAAGACCCACCAGTGAAGGTGAGTATAATAATATCGCATATCGTCATAAGATATAATTATACTCCATCTTACAAGAAAGCGTGGATTGCAAGGACAAAGACTGTTGAACAGGTAAATGCTCTAACTCAGCTGTCATTTAAATATTACCATGATGAAATTATATTGTCTAATGTAGATGCAGGAAGATGGGTGGATAACATACCAGTAGAGCAGTGGACAAGGGCATTTGGCGGAGATTGTCGATGGGGCCACATGACAACAAACCTTGTGGAATGCATGAACGGCATATTCAAATGCATTGGAAATCTACCAATAACCGCTTTGGTCAGAAAAATCTATTATAGGTTGGCTTCTACCTTCGCAACCAGAGGTGAAATATGGAGTGCAATGTTAATGTCGGGTCAAATATTCAGTGAATGTTGTATCAAAGTGATGAAAGAGGAAAGTATCAAAGCTAGCACACACGCGGTTACAGTCTTTGACCGTCATAGGCAAAATTTCAGCATATATAAAACAATGGACCATAATGAGGGGAGGCCAAATTTATCCTATGTTGTCAAACTAAACAGAAGTTGGTGCGACTGTGGAAAGTTTTAGGCCTTCCGTATTCCTTGCTCCCATGTCATTGTGACATGCGCACATACTCGTCAAGACGCTTACACCCATCTATCTGATGTTTACAAGGCCATTACCGTCATGAATGTGTATAACAAAAGCTTCTCAGTGCTACCAATGGAAGAATACTGGTCTCCATATGAAGGTGACATAGTTTGGCACAACAATGAGATGCGAAGAAAGAAAAAAGGATGGTCAAACAGCACGCGTATTAGAACAGAAATGAATACAACTGATGAAATGATAAGACTATGTAGTATATGTCGTCAACCAGGACACAATAAGAACAACTGTCCCAATCTAGGAGCAACATCTGCATCATAAGATAGTATCTCCTTTTAATTTTTGTAACCTTGGATTTTTATATATCATTAACTTTTTATTACAACAAGGTTAACAACAAACATCACTACAGCATAAGCAAACTTAAAACAAAATATTTCTAACTGATTACAACAATCAAACTGATGTCATCTCGTCCAAACATCCTTTCCCTAGTATCCTTATCAATTTTGACTCGCACCCAACCAAATATATTATCGAGTCTCTTAATACTTGTAATTTTTCCCCTTCTGGTATTTTTCCATCTAACCAACGAACCAGCTCCCTCTTCAGTTGATCGAAACTACAGATGTCCTAGAAGAGCATCAACATCGGAGGTTTGTCTCTCGAATAAATCACTTTTTCATAGCAGCGACGAACACCAAACATGTGTTGCAATATGATGAAATGAGATGTGGAAAAATGATTCACACAACACCTCTATTTATAACACAAAAAATTCCACATTATACTGAGGCGCCAGACCAATTGGCGCCTCCTCTATCAAATAACACACGGGCACCAATTGGATTGACAGTATCATGTGTTGTAGCCAATCTAATTGGCGCTTCCTCTCTAAGTTTAAGAGCAAACGTCAATTGGTCTGGCGCCTCCTCTAGAAAATGGGGTAGATTAGGAAATTTTTTGAAATCAGGATTTTTTTGGGATTTTTTTTTAAATCAGGGGTATTTGGGTAAAAAAATCTTATTTACACACTATCCAAAAATACTAAAATGTTTTTCAGATTTTAGAAACGTATTTCCGGACAAATCTACAACATACACAATCAAGGTAATTTTGAGTGACGTCATAGAAATCATATTTTTTTAATTCGGAGATACATTTCCGGAGTCTTTCTAAAAATGCATTACCATTCATAACATAAAATCAACATTACATAGATGATTTCAACATAAAATGCAACATTATACTTCAATGTTCAAGTGGACGTTTTAACATCTTCATAAAACCTTCGACAGATCTTGAAATCGTCTCTTCCAACTCGAGCGAAACTTTTATTTCGAAATGGAAAAATGTATTCCACATAGCCCTTACATCTGCATCCGTCTTGAACTCAAAGTTGTTGAACTCAATCTTTCCCCGGTTGTCAATCGACGGTGAACGATACTCGAGCTTCACAATTTTTCGATTGTCTCTAGAAGGTAGGAGATTATGAAATTCATATTTCAGATCTGTAAGAGAGGTATACTCGTTGAGCTTAAACTTTCGCCCGGGTGTCGCACGCTGGAGAATGAGACATTTGCGACATACCAGATGATGCTTATTTATGACATTCGAGACTGAAATTTGTGTGAAATAAAAACAATAACACCTTAATTTATAGAAGCTGTAGACAATTATGGACCTCACAAAATCTAGCATGCTGACTCCGAAGATATATCCCTGATTTCGCACCCTATTATCTTATTTCGGAGATAAATCTCTGAAACCTCTCCTGAACAGGCAAAAAACATAACCTACATGATGACTTTGTTTGGCAAATGAACAAAGGTTTTGGCAATGATAAAAAATATACTAAAATATTAAAAAATTGAATATATCACACTTCATTAATATTGAGACAAAATTACATACACTTATTTGTCCGACTAAACAGGAAATTGAAACAAATTGAAACATTTGTCGTCGGTTAAATCTATGGGTGATACCCCCTTTGACTTTTGTGCATTTGATTATATTTCAATGTTGCTCAATTTCTCGAACTCTTGCATCCTTTCCACAAAATGATTCGGCCAAGTCTCTGATTTTATTGTTGAATGAGTCGTTCACTCTGGTGATGTAAGAGGTATATGACATCCAAGTTTCAAGTAAACTTGAACAAAATGTCGTGATTTTGAAAGCCGCTCAATACACATAATACGATCATTTGGATTTTGAGGTGGGGTGATACACAATGGGAAAAAGGTTTCTGAAAACCGTATCGTGTAAAATCAACACACACTCTATCATACACACATGCTATGAGGTGACCCATTTCAAGAAAGCACATCCATTCTGCCTCCAATGTCGGTCCATTAAGGCAAGGAACAAGAGACTCATAAATTATATTAAAGTTTTCTTTCTTTCCGTATAGCCGTGTGTATCATTATTTATAAGTCTTCAACTCTTTGATAAGTTGATGTCAGACAAGTGTATGATTGTCTTCTCCTTTACCGAGTAAAGGAGAAACAACTCAATAATCGCAATTGTCGTCCCCCTTAACATTGACGACCCGCTCGATGTATTTGTGCATAAAAACCGACATCTCGTCAATGAATGGAATCTTTGGTTGAGGGAGCGAAGGAGGTGGTTTGCTAATGCGAGCTCCTTTAAAACAATTTTTTTTGAGATTTTGGAGTTGGTGAGTTCGGAAAAATTTGTCAACATGTTTAAAATACGAAGGAGACTGCACCTTTGAATTGTCACTCGGTGTAAGCTTGGGCTTCTTCGGAGCACCTTTTATTTTTACCGGTTGAAAGGGTGGTTTGAAGTCGGTAGTTTACAGATAAGAAATCTTTCTCAATTGTTCTTTGATGTGGGGTTTCATGTTGTCATAAGCTTTCAAAAATATCTCTTGTATCACTTTCCATTCGGTCAAGATAGAGATATTCGATTTATTATCTTTCATGACACCATCATCATCAAACTTAAGCCTCTTCTAGTGAGTACAAACCTCATCCATTTTTATCGGACTACCAAGTTTCACTTTTTTTGCAATAATATAAGCACATGGGAGACAATATATTTTCACAATTGTGCATCCACATTTCGAGCTATCGGAGCCTACATTATCAGCTTGTTTAGATTTGTGAAAAATATAATTCAAACTCGCTCGAGACATGTTACCGACCAACTGAGAATAAAGATTGTTGTCTTTAAATTTGTGTTCAAAAACTGTGATGCTCCGACCAAATGATGTTTATGTCTCATTATGCTGGTTCTGAATCATTTGGTTCACGGAGTCTTAATCTCTATACAAATCTCCCTTACTATTTCTCAACCAATTCTTCAATGTAGCATAGGCAACCCCAACTCGGTTACTTGTTATATTTCTAAGGTGTCTAACTTGATTGGTCCAAACACAAACAATTTTCTCCTTCACCTGGTCAAGAATTGTGCTTTCAACATATTTCAACAAATCAAGATATTTTTCACACACTTTCATGAAATGTATAACGAAATCGGCTTATAATTATTTAGTGAAAGAATTTACTATATGATTCCATGCATCTATTATTTTTCTACAACCATGCATGCCTTCACCATTTTCCCATCTTTGACATTTATCTGTTTCGTCCCTATCACGGGTTTAACCTGACTTCTCATATTCTTTGTTGTGTGATACCTACCAAGTAATGCATGAGAAATAGGAAATAACTTTGCAACCGAATTCATCAAGGCGGTATCACGATTGATAACAATAATTTTAGGCATCACTTCTTGGTCCTTCAACATTGCCCGACACACCTCTAAGGCCCAGGTAACATTCTCCTCTTTTTTTCTCTCTAGAAATGCAAACCCGATAAAATAGGTCTTCTCAGTAGAGGTAACACCAACCATCTCCAATAATGGAAGTCTATATTTGTTGGTATTGTACTTTGAATCAAGTATGAGCATAATAGGAAACATGTTGAACAACTTGGTGGAATCAGGATGAGTCCAAAATATATCTCTAATGGTAACTCCATCCTCACACGTTCGGTACCTAGACACATAATTGTTATCATCCAGCAGTTTCAAGAGTTGTTGCATTTCAGTTATATCCCCTCAGCGCCTTGTTAGTTTGGTATCGAATATTGTACACTTGCATGATATTTGAGATATTTTTGGGTCTTTTACGTTTCAAAGTTGCAGATATATTTTTTGTTTGAATCAAATTCAATGTCATGTCAGCAACATATTCCTTCTCTTCCGGCATGAGGCGATACACAATTGGATGACTGACTAACTTTTCACACAAGTCATGGTTATATAAACCACATATGACATTAAATCTCCATTTATTATTTGCCAACATATAACCATGCACCTTAAAGGGACACTCATATTTTCTTGAACCAGTGTCGTCTCGTTTAAAATATCGGAGAAGAGGTCTATATTTTCTGCTTCCTTCGCACGTCATTGTCACAAAAGCACATCTTTTATATGAATCATTATTGGAACTTCCGTTAACCGCATAAAATTCCAGTTTGGAGGCCTATGTACGAATCCATTGAAGCATGTGATCACGAAATTCAAACTCTTTCTCATTTTTAATTGGTTGCCAATATCTATCGTCTTCACAACAACACCTTTGATAGTGAGAGACACAACTTATTTAGGGAAACATCGGGGTGCACCGTATTTAATGAAAACAATTACTACCATAGAACACTAAATATGTGCTAATGTTGTAAACAGAGCTGAAAAAATGAACACATACAGATACCGGAGATGCATCTTCGGATGAGTTCATACTTGTTCAAAAAATGTATCTTTGGAATAAACACACGTTTTTCAGACAGAAAACAAGCTTAATGTGAACAATGAGGCTTGTAATAAATGATATTTACATGGAATTCCAACTTCTTTTACTCCCTATGACGTGATGAAACAAAAGATTGAAGATTTGGAGTGAAAATGTGGATTGAGAATGGAAGGGTTTTTGGTGAGGGTTTTGAGTGAAAAACAAGTATGGTTGTGTGATCATGCAGATCTATATTTTATCATATTATTCCATAGATGTATCTCGGAAATATCTGACATGCAAAGGTGACAACAAATTTCAAAATCTTGCCCTAAACTTTTGAAGATGCATCTTCGGAATATCCATTGAGCTGATCAACTATCATTATATTTGTTGAAAATACTCGGAGATGCATCTCCGGAATTTTTTTTAGTACTCATCTAGGGTGAGACTCATTTAGTGCGCCATAACGTTGGTGCATGGTTCGGCCGAAGATGCATCTCCGAAATCTAATGGGCATTTTAGTATTTTTGTATGGTGCGTAAGTAACATATGTGGTGCATTAAGAAACTCTCTTATTTTATTGGGATTTTCAAGTTACAACACACTTCAAGCCCATCTTTGTGACATTAATATGGCTAAATGAATTTTGTTGGGTTGATATTCCCACTCCCAATCTGAAAATGTCTTTGGCATAGTTCGGAAGTTAACCTTTGAACGTCCTTAATACACTAAAATACGTGAGTCATCATTATTTTGTCAAAAAATAATATCAAAATCAATTTTCGGATTGATAAAAGCGTTAGTTCGTAGGTTAAGTTTCATAATAACCTCTAAACATATTTTGAACTTATGATAGTTTTATTTTACAAGTGACTAGATAATCTCAAAGTTAACTTCTGTATTAATCTTCAAAAGAATAATTTTCCTCTTTTGATGTGAATTTGTTATAAATTTGACTTAAAGTTTCCCTCTTGGGGCATGTTAGACATTTGGGGACTTTAGGGGCAACAACAGGGGACACATGCCTTTGGGAAGATGATGTCGGTGACACGTGAACTCGAAAAGATGATGTTTTTACATCAACTGAAGTGACACCAACGGCTGGACACAAAGATCTAGCTTTTTTCTTCCCAATGAAAGCATGTTGAGTCATTATCCAGTGGCGGAACTGAGGGGGGACATGGGAATGCCACGACCACCCCTCAACTTTTTATTTTTTTTAACTCATATATATTAAATTACTAAAACATCCTTATTTTAAATTAAAATTATTTTTTATTTTTTATTTTTCATTCAAAGTTAGGTTAAAATACAGATAAGGTAAAAAGCTCCTACCTTTCCTTTCTTTCTCATATGGGTTTGCTATCGGCACCGGAATCGAAACAGATTAAAGTGATCGGCATCTAACAGGTAAAAAACTTTATTCATTCTTCTTTTATAAAAAGTAACAAATTAAAGTGATTGCTTGATTTGTGTTTTTGAGATTTTTAGGGTTCTTCTTTCTTAATGTGTTAAAATAATCTATATGAGGTTTATTAAGCCAATTCATAACACTGTAATTTACAAATATAGTTATACATTGTAATAAGGTTTATTTAATCATTGTTGCTGCTAATTTCTAATAGTGAAGTTACCGGTATTTGAAAACGGATTAAAGTTGATTAATTAAGTTTATTAATTTTTTTCTCTTTTAATTTTTATGTTCTCTAAATTGATTTTTGGATCTGATATGATATTATAAGAAGAGTAAAGATGAATAATAAGAAAATTGATTCTTTTTTCAAAAGGAAAGCATGTGAAATTGAAAGAGAAGAGAGAGATGAAGAAATTATAATCCCGACATCCGAATATGAAACAGTTCTTGAGAATCCAACAATTGAAGAGCATCATGGTTTTGAAAATTCTTTGGAACGCGATCCTGGAAAGCGTCCTCCGATTTGGCAATATCCACCAAATCAAGTGGATGCAATACGAAGAGCTTATCTAAAATGGGGTCCATATCAAATTCATTTAGAAAACTATCCTTTGTCCGGTAACGAGGATCATCCGAGAAGGTTTCAACATACTTGGTTTAGCATATTTCCATCATGGTTAGAATATTCACCATCTGAAGATGCCGCATATTGCTTACCATGTTACCTTTTTAGCAAAAAACTAAGTGGACGTCCCGGATCACTTGTCTTTATTTCTATGGGTTTTAGAAATTGGAAGAAAGTTAGGAATGGAAAACATTGTTCCTTTCTTAAACACATAGGGAAGGATCCTTGCTCACCACACAACAATGCAATGAAAGCTTGTCAAGACTTGTTGAATCAAGATGGTCATATTAGAAATGTTATTCAAGTGCAAAGTTCAAGTCAAAGAATGAATAATCGGTTACGACTCAAGACTTCAATTGACATTGTTCGTTGGTTAACACTACAAGCTTGTGCTTTTAGGGGTCACGATGAAAGTAGCAAATCAAGAAATCAAGGTAACTTTCTTGAGTTATTGAAACTTTTAGCATCCTACAATGATGAAGTTGCAAAAGTTGTGTTTGAAAATGCTCCACAAAATTGCAAGTATACTTCACATCAAATTCAAAAAGAGCTCTTGCAAATTCTTTCTAGTAGGGTGAAAAAGAGTATTCGTGAGGAAATTGGTGATTCCAAATTTTGTATCATTGTTGATGAAGCTCGTGATGAGTAAAAAAAGGAACAAATGGCTCTTGTATTAAGATTTGTTGATAAAGTTGGTTTAATACAAGAGAAATTTTTTGATGTGGCGCATGTTAAAGACACCACATCTTTAACTCTTAAGGAAGCAATATGTGATATACTTTCTCGACATAACCTTGATGTTTCTAACATTCGTGGCCAAGGGTATGATGGTGCTAGCAATATGAGAGGAGAATGGAATGGTTTACAAGCTCTCTTTATGAAGGATTGTCCTTATGCATACTATGTTCATTGTTTTGCTCATCGATTGCAACTTGCATTAGTTACATCATCAAGAGAAGTCAAACCTGTTCATAAATTTTTTGAGAAGCTGATCTTTATTGTGAATGTTGTTTGTTCTTCTACAAAGCGTCATGATGAGTTACAAGCTGCCAAATTAGAAGAAATTGCTTATTTATTAGAGATTGATGAGATTGTAACTGGTAAAGGTGCAAATCAAGTTGGTACATTGAAACGAGCTGGAGATACTCGTTGGGGATCACATTACGATTCAATTTCTAGCTTGATAAACATGTATGAAGCAACTTATTTAGTTTTAAAAAAAATTGCAAAAGATAGAGGGAGTTATGCTACACGTGGGGATGCAGATAGTTGTTACAATTACTTGAAGGCATTTGATTTTATATTTATTTTGCACTTGATGAAAGAAATCATGGGAATAACAGATATGCTTTGTCAAGCATTACAAAAAAAATCAAGATGTAGTTAATGCTATGAACTTGGTTCGTTCAACAAAACATCTTATTCAAGGTTGAGAGAAAATGGTTGGGATATATTGTTTACTAAAGTGGTATCTTTTCGTGAAAAGCATAGTATTGAGATTCCTGATCTTAATGATGTTCATTCAACAATGAGATTTGGACGCTCCCGTCTTGAAGAGAATCAAGTCACAATTCAACATTACTTTAAAGTTGAAATCTTTTTCACTACCATTGACAAACAGTTACAAGAGTTGAATAGCAGATTCAGTGAGCAGGCAATGGATTTGTTAACTCTTTCTTGTTTTTTATCTCCTAAGGATGGATATAAAGCTTTTAGCATTGATACTATTTGTTCTTTAGTTGAAAAATATTATCCTATGGATTTTAGTGATCAAGAGAAGAATAATTTGCAATTTCAACTCCAACATTTTCTATTTGTTGCTCGTCAAGCATCAAACTTGAATAATTTATCAACTATTCAAGAACTATGTTCATGTTTGGTTGCATCTGGACAGGCTGAAACTTACTTCTTGATTGATAGACTACTTCGTCTTATCATGACTCTTCCCGTTTCTACGGCCACAACTAAGAGGTCTATTTCAGCAATGAAAATTATTAAGACTAAGTTGAGAAACAAGATGGATGATGTGTTTCTTGGAGATAGCATGACAGCATATATTGAAAGGGAGATTAGTGCAAGCATTAGTTCAGAGTCAATTATTGACGATTTCAAGTCACTCGGAACGCGTAAAGCATTACTTTAAGGTAGTTTTAAGTTATGTAATTTAAATTTTTAGTAATTAACTTTGTATTTATTTTAACTTTAATGTTTTATTTAAAATACTATTTACATTTTATTTATAATCTTTATTTTACGTTAGCGGTCATCCCAAATTTTTTTATCTGACTCCGCCACTGGTCATTATACCATGTCTCAATCTTTCTTGATTGTCAGATATTTTACTTTTAATTAAATTAGAAAAAATCATATCATAATCAGAGAAGTCAAATCCAAAGGACAAAATAGGCAAAATCAAACAATGCATATTAAAAATATTTAGAAGTTAACTTTTGTACCAGACGAAACCAGAAAAACACAAAAAGGCATCAACAAAGCATGCCCTAATCTCTAAATTTGGATTCGTCCAAAAATTAAGTTTTAGATTTTAGGGACATTATTGATTTTTCACTATGGTGGGTGAACAATGCATTGGATGGGAAGAGCAATGTCTATATTTTTATTCAAACTAACTTTTTATTTAAAAAAATATTATTAAAAAGAGTTGATAATTATACGCAACAAAATCTGAGAATAATAATAATAATAATAATGCATGTTCGAACGATGACATCTCATTTATTTTAATTAATTAGAGAAATTCATATCATTAAGATATTTAAAAAAATACATTAAAATAAAATATTCATTTCATTCTTAAATTAACATGTCATATTAATGTTATCTCCTATCTCATGAATTTCTTCTTGTATAATAGTAATAATGTTACTATAGTTTATTATTAAGGTTGTTATAAGATTAAAGTTTTTAATTTGTTAATATTAATAACTTGTTTATATTAATACATTACTGTGATTACTGTGATTACTATGATGGTTAAAAAAATTATTTTAGTTTTTTCTTCCAAAAACATTGATATGTGACTTGTTTTCAATTGTCAAACCATCAATTATTTTGTATTAATGGTAATAAATACAATTGCATTGAGTTGAGTTGAGTCTGACGACTCTGTTATGGTGGTCAATGAGTTTTCTTCTTCTAACTTCAATGTGGTCCCTTGCAACTTAGGGCCAAATGGCATTCTTGTGCTTCACTTCTAAAGATGACTTTTATTATACACACATTCATTGGGAAGGCAGTAGTTCTGCAAAAAATTTACTATCACATCTACTACATTCACTTATTTTGACAATGTCCCTTTTGTGAATCAATCTTTTTTTAAATATATCATAATTTCATTTTTTTAAAGTACAATTTAGTTATTATTACATTTTTATTCTATAATATAAATTTGTATAGATCTAAATAATATATTTTAATCATCATTCAAAATCTAAGTATATACACTATAAAAATGAAATAAAAAATATTAAATTTTATTTTTTTAATATATTATAGAATATATATTATATAAAATCTATTATATCTCACATTTATAGAGAATCAAACTCATGTGCTGATCATATGATTAACTTGGATCTCACTTGTATTTCCCTCATCATTTTTGAATTCATTCTTATAAACATTAGAAAAGATTTTATAGAAAATAGGGTAGGAATGTTATTTTTTTTCTCCAGATTTTTATCCTTTTGACCGGTCACTTTTGGGCTCCCATCTTCTTCTTGTATAACTTCTTTTTGTTTAATATATGAGACTTTCATTTTAAAAAAATCTATTATTTATTAATATTTTTATAATCTTAATAAAAAATATAATTTATAATTTGAATATCTAAAAATTGATTTAAATTAAACTGCATAAAATTAGATTGGATCAGATCAAATCATTTTAATCAATCATCCAAAATCGAACTAAACAATAAATAAATTTATTTTTGAATCAAATGACTTTTACCTCAAAGTCAATTCAAACCGCACAACGAATATTCTTAGCCCTTTCCATCCAAATGGCAAGAACAACATTTTTTTTTATGGAGAGAATGACATGTCACATTAAATTTTTGTTATTGATTTAGTGGAAAAAAAATCAATCACTAAAGATTTTTTTTTTAGATTTTTAATATCTTATTCGTTTTCTTAGTTAAATTAATAAATGTTAGTATTTGTTATTTGGGATATATAATTTGGAATAAATCACTATTGGCACTCCCTAAATTTACATGCATATCACTGATTATGTTTATTTCTTGGCTTCGCCCCTTA
Source organism: Lathyrus oleraceus (assembly GCF_024323335.1). Classification (NCBI taxonomy): domain Eukaryota; kingdom Viridiplantae; phylum Streptophyta; class Magnoliopsida; order Fabales; family Fabaceae; genus Lathyrus; species Lathyrus oleraceus. The sequence continues at coordinate 293,606,462 of NC_066581.1, read as the reverse complement.
GTTGCAAGAAGGTGCAAAGTGTGAGTATAGACACCAGAGGCTTGTTGAAAATATAATTTATGGTGTCAAACTATGTTATTGTCGAAACACTTAGGTGTCGAACTGTCGAGGATTTAGTCTCGACATGAATCTTTACTTAGGTCCAATTTTGTAGTGTTAGCATAATTAGGTATTTTGGGCTTTACTTGAGGAGCAAGCAAACCCAACTCTATAAACAGTGAGTAACCCTTATTGATTGTAACAATACAATAAAAGTGCAGTTGCACAGTTGAATAAATCTCAATTTGAGATAAGAGAGTTACTCTACATAAATTTCTTCTTCTTCTTCTTCCTTATTCAAAAACCATAATCTCTTTTCTTCTCCAATTCAATTTTGTTTCTTTTCATTACCATTGTGTAGCGAAATCTTGCAATCAAGGTTGGTTGATTCACTCGAGTGAAAAGTGAATAACAAGAGGAGTAATCAATCAGGAAGATTGATTCTTGTTCATCAAGATTCAGTTCGGAATTCTCCATAGGGTTTGGTGAATAAAAATGATGAATTTCCAAGACTTGGTATCTAGAGCACTGGCTGAGCCATTAGTGGGAAGAAAAACACGATGATGACGAATCATCCGAACGAGCATTTTTCGGCGAGTCTCTCAATTTTAGTAATTTAAAAAGCAAGCATGGGATGAAGCATATGCCCATTTTTAAAAAAAGTTTTGCTTGAAAAAGAAGGCCCCTATGAACATCTAATAAATGTTGATGTTTTTGCTCAATAATGTCATTTTGTTGAGGAGTATCAACGCATGAGGTTCGGTGATGGATACCATGTTGCATGTAAAAATATTTTAAAATAAATTCAAGGCCATTATCAGTACGTATGGTTTTGAAAGTCTTAGAAAACAAATTTTTTATGAAAGAAACATAAGATTTAACAAGAGAGGATGTTTCAGATTTAGCACACATAAAATATATCAAGAAAAACCTGACTATAATCATCAACAAGAGTTAAAAAATATTTGTGACCATCATGGATGTTGTAGTGTTATATTTGTAAAAGGACTCGCCTAGGGCGAGGACTATAGGACACCCCAAGATAGACAACAACAATGTGTCTCCCCAGGAAGGGTATCACCTAGCCCTAGGGTTTTCCTAATGCCTAATAATGGAAAATATGGGATAAGATGTTTATAGGAAAGATAGAAATCATGGTTATTAATTGACTCGCACCCTCTTAGAAATAGGGATTCAACGGTCCACCATTGACTAGGTAGGTGGTGAGCCTTTCCAATAAAACCTTAGGCCTAAAGGCCTATATAAATACCTCTCCCCATGAGGAGAAAATGGACATATGTTAAGTCATACAAATCACACCTCTGTATACGCTTATACCTAAGCACATTATTCTACAACAAGGTCTCTCACCTCACGTGAGTAGGTCCCTAAAACCATCATAAATCACCATTGTACAAGGCTTTCTAGCTTTGTAGGAAATCCCTAACCATCATTATTTATTATACAACTACGAATGGCTCTGAGTACCTCTGCCCTTTCGAGAGAAACAAACACATGTGTTTTTGACCATTATAGTGGCGCCCATCGCGGGGCCCTGGTAAAACTAACTTGGGTCACAATTTTGCTCTAACTCCTTTCATATTCCCTATGAAGATGGCTGAGAATATTCTACATGGTAACAATAATATCATTGCCGAAGGTTTTGTTGGTGGAGTTAGTTTTGGTTCCTCCTAAAGGAGATACATAAGGCAGATGCTTGCAACAAATGTGATATCTCCTAGTTTCCCCAAGGGGCGCACGAGGGAAAATAGGAATTAACATCACTTTTTCCTAAGAATATGCCATCAGAGTCAGTCCTCATGATAATGACCCCCTGATCATCATCGTGCATCGTAACAATTGGGATATTAAGCTAGTTTTGATAGATCATGGTAGCTCCATTGACATCCTATTTAGGGACGCCTTCTAAAGGCTACAACACGACCATAACGACATCAAAATGTTCAACGACTCTTAACAGGATTTTAGGGCGAACATGTACAAATAATGAGCCATGTAACCTTGGAGACCACATGTGCCGAGGTCACAGACGACAAGACAATTGACGTTAACTACCTTATTGTGGATGCCTTATCAACATACAACAACATCTTAGGCGACCCACCATCAACGCACTGGAAGTAGTGGTTTCCACCCTGTATCTGGTCTTGAAGTATCTGATTCCTTGAGGGTGAGTCGCTACAATCCAAGGAGAGCAACGGATCACCCAATAATGCCATCAAAATAGCTTGGCAATTGAGAGGGAAAAGCTTTGCCTTGTTGATGCCCCCCTTATGAAGTTCCAAATAATGGCCTCGAGTGTTAGGACCCTAGAATAGGCGCGAAACCAGAAAGGCTCACGCCCACATAAGACTTGAAGGAGGTTGTCGCAGCTGGAAAAATGACAGAGTCGCCACCATCCTTTATTTGTTCTTAAGAAATAGAGAAATAATGATAAAACCTAATAGTTAAAGATAAAATGCTAGGTTCGGAAGCCAGGTAAGTAAGGGGAAGGTGTTAGGCACCCATTAACTTCATTATATTCAATGAGATTCTCCTTTAATTCTAGGGTCAATGTGTTTCTAAGTAATGTTTGCTTTAATATTTATTAATTGTTAATTAATTAATTATTTACAAAAAAAATGTTTTATTATTAACAAAAAAATTGGTTAATTAGTAAAAGGGGGACCTGAAAAGTTTTTTATTATTATACTCGCTAGAGTCTTACAACTCTATGACTACGTACCCTCAAATTTATTGAAGGATCATAGCCTCGTAGTTCGTCTTAAAAAATGTTGGTTGGTTGGTTGTTTTTATCCCTTGAAAATTCTCACGCATCGGGGACGGAGAAGTAATTGATTTTGAAAAATGTCTCAATGCACTAGGACAGAGCACTTATAGTTTGAGGTGAGTTTATTTTAATTTTATCATAATTTATTATTTGCAAAAATATAATTATTAATTTATTTAAGAAAAATAATATTATATATTTATTTAATGAAAATATTAAAAAGTTAATTATACAAATCCAAATATTATATCCCTTATTCCTAATTTTTTTTATCCATTAAACCTTAAAATTTCCTTTGAGATTTATCTCATGATTATCCCCATTATTGATTAAAAAAATAATAAATAAAATATAATATTTAATTTATTTATGAAAATAAATATTATATATTTATATGACATACCCCTTTTGATTGATAAAAGAAAATCTAACTATTTTGATTTAAGAAAGGAAACACATAGTGATATTATATATATAATTATATTAACAAACATATTAAAAGCTTAATTATATAATTTCAAAGACCATATCCCTTATCCATGATGTTTGTCCCTTGTTTTTATCTCTTGTTTTTTATGCCTTGTTTTTATCCCTAAAAATTGTTATAGAATTTTATCCCATTTAATTATTTGCAAAAATATAATTATTAATTTATTTAAGAAAATAAATTAAAAGAGTAATTATATAAACTCAAATATTATATCACTTATTCATAATTATTTATCCCTAAATCCTTAAAATTTATCTCTATTTATTGTTCCAAAAATTATCTTAGAGTTATCCCTAAATTATCCCATAAATTTTTATCCCTTAAAATCCTAAGATTTTATCCCATAACTTTATCCCATATTATCCCTAAAATTATCCCATTTAATTATTTACAAAGATATAATTATTAGTTTATTTAAGAAAATAAATTAAAAGGTAATTATATAAACCCAAGTATTATATCCTTTATCCTAATTTTTTATTCCTAAGTTAATTTACAAAAATATGATGACTATTTTAATTTTAGAAAATAAACACATAACAATATTATATGATTATAAAGTAACAAAATATCATATCTCTCATCCTGATTAAAAATCCTAAAAAATTTATCCTATAATTTTATCCCATATTATCCAATTTAATTATTTTCAAAAATATAATTATTAGTTTATTTAAGAAAATAAATTAAAAGAGTAATTATATAAACTCAATTATTATATCCCATGATTTTATAAAATCGTGATTTTAACGAAAAAATAATATTTTAAAATACGCTTTAAATAAAAATACAAAAATTAATAATTAAACGATAAAAAATGCTATTTTTGTGATTTCTTATGATTTAAAAATAAAATAGAAAAGTTAGAAGTAAAGAAAATACAAATAAAAGAGAAAAAACACTAAAAGTGAAAAATGTGAGATTCAAACTCATAACCTTCTCCTTTGTAACTCCTTGTACTCCTTTTGAAACCAACTAGACCATTTAATTTATTCAAAATAAAATAGCGCATTGGCAAGTATATAATAACAATCTTAATAATAATACTAATAACCCTATTATGACCATAATTTGATAATATATCAATTAATGATAATTTGATTAATAAAAAAATTAATTTAACCCTAATTAATCCTAATATTAATTTATTCCTAAATAACAATAATATAACTCAATATTAATATGTAAACAAATAAAAATAATATTAATATTAATTTATCTTCATTTAACTAATAACGTTATTATGATATATTATATCCCAGCTATTAAAACAAATAATCCCCATAATTATTATTTTTTACTAATGTGTTTTAATAAGATAAAATGTCCTAGTTACCAATGGTAATATCCCTCTAGCATAAATCACCAAATTATTACGTTCCAATCAATATCCCCGAATTAAAACAAATCCCTAAGAGGGACTAAAATGTCAAAATGGTTCCCCTTTGACTTTTTAGGTCATTGAGGTTGACCAAATGTTTTATAAAGGTGCCTGAGCATATCAATGACCTAGATTCTAAGTTAATAACAAGAAAGAAATAATGGTCAAAATTTGGGGTACGACAGCTGCCCCTATTTAATCAGCTTCAAACTGAGATGATGATGATGACGAGGCTTCATCTTCTCAGGGAGGAGATTGTTAAATATAAAGAGGAACCCTAATTTTGAACGTGAGGTTAATAGACTCCGAAGTTGGGCAAGGATTGACCAATCCTTGGCGCTCTATTGGCCTCCCACTTTGATATATCCTTGATAATATCTCCTTGCATACGATTCCCATAATCACAGAAATCAGGCAGGACTCAGACGATCCTTCGGTCGCTGTTTGATAACCCTAGTAGAACCCCTGATGAAACTCTTAAAAAAATCCCTAGCAAAACTCTTGATGAAACCCCTGATACAACTTTTGATGGAACCCATGATGATAAAACCTTGATGAAACCCTTTTGACAAATCCCTGATGGAACCCCTCGACTAAATCCTTATGGCAAGTTTCAACCTCTCCGGGTGACACTTGCCTATGATTCCCATGATCATATGATCATGTCACTGGAGTCAGGTAGGAATTCAATGATATCACAATCACTCTGGATGAGACCGCTCTAGTGATACTCTGGTGAAGCCCCTTGATAAAGTTCAGGTATACCCCCTTAATGGAACCCTTTGATGAAACCCCGGATAGAATCCCTAAATGAAACCCTTGATAAAACCCTTTTGATGAAATCTCTTGATGAAACCCCTTAATAGAAATCTGGTGAAACCCCTTGATGGAACCCTTTGATTAAACTTTTGATATAACCCCTTTTGATAGAATCCTTTGATAAACCCCCTAATAAAATCCTTGGTGAAACCCTGGTGGAACCCTTTGATAAAATGTTGATGAAACCCTTATAATAAAAATCTAATAAAATCCCTAATGAAACCCTTAATTGAACATTGGATGAAACCTCTTAAAGAAACCCTTTTTGATAAATTTGAACCCTTCTAGATGAAACTTGCATACGATTCCCATGATCATCCGATCATTTTACGGGAATCGGGTAGTACTCTACTAATACCCTGATCACTCTGGATGAAATCCCTTGGTAAAATTCGGACAGAACCCCTTGATGGAATCTTTTGATGACATTACTGATACACCCTTTTGATAAAATCCCTTGATAAAATTCTGGTGGAACCCTTTGATAGAAAATTCTGGTGAAACCCTTTGATAAATCCATGAGGAAACCCCATGGTGATAACACTTTGTTGGAACTTCTTGGTAAAACTCTAGTGAACCCTTGGTGGATAATACTCTAATGAAAACCCCTTAATTGAACCTCTTTGATAAAACTCCCTTGGTAAAATCCCTTTGCAAATGTGGTATATGGAACGTGTCCCGTGTGTGGCATATGTTAATAAGTTGGAGAGGTGAGAGGTGAAGACCCGCTCAATAGTTGATAACGATCATTCAGGATGATTGACTACTGGATAGATTCCTTTGAAGATTCATGGTGAGTGAGTTTATTGGGTAAGTCCTCTATTGAAAAGGCTCTGTAGAGATGTTACTTACTAAGAAAGACTAATAAGCATTCCTACTTGGGGAATTATACTTGTATATCTGGGAATTGAGAATTCAATCATCCTCAGTATAAGAACTGATGCTAAATAAATTATCATTGAAGTAAAACCTCGAGGGTAGTGATAGTGGTATAAGAACTAACAGAAATAACAATGGTAGAAGAATCGTAAACTGAAATGACAAACGGTATAAGAAACTGTACAAATGAATTGATAAATAGTGTAAGAACCGAAGTGACTGGATAACAACAGAGTAAAACCCAAAGTGAGTGAATGACAATGGTGTAAGAACCGAAGTGACTGAATGACAATGGTGTAAGAACCGAAGTGAACAGTGTTATAAGAACCAAAGTGACGATAGTAATAGAATTTCTGTTGGGGAGTTCTCTAAGAAGACATGAGTAAAAAAAGAGATTGATAAAAGAAATCGATGTCTATATTGGGGAAGACTAGTATCACGTAAGACGATTGTCTACTGGGAATAGGCTACCAGACAAGGTTCCCTAAGGAATGCGAGTGCGGGGAAAAGTCCTAAGAAATCCTTGCAAGGATCTGGTGAAGGAGATGTATACCATTATGGTATAATTGGGATAATGCTGCTAAGTATTTTCTGCTTGGAGAATGAGTTCCAAGGTTAGTTGTTGGGGAATTATCCTTAAGATCAACTTATTGGGATGTATAGTGAAAAAAGAGTCGGGGAGAAGCTTGGACGGAGATCTGTCACCGATTTAGCTAGGGATTGATCCAGATTCTCATGATAAGTCATGAGTCTCAGCCTACGTTATGTTATGCATGTTATGTATGCATGTTTAAAGTTTGTATGGCGCAATGCTCCACATTTATGGATGTGCTACGTGTGATATGATGTATTAATGTGATGATTTATGCATGCAGTTTATTAGTCTTGGGTTGCGCCGCTAAAGATTGGGCCATTTGTAGGTATTGAATTCTAAGCAAGGTTGGACTTTTGTGAGATGCCAATTAAAGTTGGGCTTTTGGGGTGAATGCCAATTGAGGTTGGGCTTTTTGGATATAGGTGCCAAGTAAGGTTGGGCTTTTTGGATGTAAATGCTAAGTCGGGTTGGGATTTTTTATATGTTAGATTCATGTTATGGGAATGTGCTAGATAAATGAGATGATATGCATGGTTTGACGCTAGAGCGTAGCGACATGATTAACTCATGACAATGATTTGAATGTTTCAACAAGTTCCCCTGTGGTGAGTCAGAGTTGTCAAGGCTTAGAGAGGTTGCTTGTATTACAAGGCTATTTGTCAAAAATGGTAGTGAGGTATTAAGCTAGCATGACTTCCTGATACTCGTTGTGAACTTTATGACTGTTGATGTATGAAAGAGCTTGTATGTGCATCTTGGAAGTATTGAGAGGGATTGTCCCTGCAGTATTCTATAATTTCCCCAATATGTTAGGTCTTTGAAGAAATTCTCCTTAATATGAATTTGAAGCGTCTTAGACATACCATGCACTTGAGATGGCCTGCCGTAGTATTAGCCTTGGAGAGATTCGTCCTTGACTAATCGATCCTTGGAATGATTTGCCCCTGATAAACTGTTCTTTTGAAGTGGTCTCTTTTGATCAAGCCTTGTGGCGGTCTGTCCCAGATTGATAGAGCCTTGAAGGGTATTGCCCTTATTTGTAGGTCTTCATTGAAAGACTTGCCTGAAAAGAAACTTGGATCCCACCATGATATGGTATGACTTTGATATGGACTATCCTAGTGTATGAATCTTGAAAAGTATTCCCCTGATTAGATGAATTTGAGAGCGATCGGCCTTACTGTGCCCCTGTGTTAGTATGCCCCAGTATGAGAGTATTGAAAGAGCATGCCCCTTATCATTAAGGTCATGGAGGTGTTTTGACATATGTGTGTCAAATATTAGAATGCTTGAGAATGAACTTGGATCCTGCAATGTTGCGATGTAACCTTCATATGATTTGACTCAACATTTTAAATTTTGAAAAGTATGCCCCTGACTAACCGACTTTTAGAGTGGTTGGATCCACTGTGCTCTTGAGGTGGTCTGCCCCAGTATGAGCTCTTGAAAGGTTCGCCCTTATCATCATGCTCACAGAGGTGATTCAACATCAATGGGTCAAATCTTGGGATGCTTTGTTAGTAGGATCTTTGGATGATTTGCCCATGATTATAAGGATTTGCCCCCGATCAGAAGGATCCCTAGGTAATTTGCCCCTAGTCATAAGTGTCTTGAACCGATATGCCCCTGATCATACCATTGTTGATATTTCCTTGGTGCTAAGTATTGATTTGTGAGAAAAATGTTATCTTTGGAAAATAATTCTAACGCTATGCTTGCAAGTTTTTAAAGTCGAAAATTGTTATGGGAAAAGGATATGGTGTATACAGATGATATCTGGCCACGAGGTTGGCACAAATAAAGATGTGAAAACGTGATAAAAGAAGATGGTTATTAATGATTTAACAAACATTTGGAGCCAGTTTAAAGCAAATTTTACTGAGTATGCTTTCATAGTGAACCTGGCTTCAATTAGGACTTTTGAAGGTTGTAACGTGGTCTGGTTCACGGTTTAACAAACAAAGGATATAAGGCTCAAATTTTGATTTTAATTCCACCCCATTCTTCTTGATGTTCTCCCTTCCAAAATCCAATTAATTCAACAAATGCATTTAGTCTGCAAGAGAATTTTGATAGATAATGATGGAGGTATATGTAATGATTCAAGCACTGATGGGATTCTTGAGGTGACAGTCACATATTTTCATTCACAAGCTTGTTTCTGTTTTTTACTTTTTAATCCCTATTTTTGCATGGAACCATTCTTTCGAATTTGTGGTCCATCGGGATGCCCTAACTTTTGCCTAAGTAAACTCTTTTTTAGTTTTTAACTTAGCGAACTTTTTTAAACATGATGCCCTAACTTTAGTTTTTAACTTAGCGAACTTCTTGTGATATTTGATTTTGATTTCAAAAGTTGTGACTGCCATGTTATCTATCGTGAACTTTGTATTTTCTCAACTTTCTCAATGTTGGATGATGTATGCGAGGAAGAAGATGTGCTTGAACCTATTATCCTTGTGATTAGATGGAATAATTCTCTTGAGATCAGAATGCATAATTTACTTAATTTAAAAACTACATCGTCCCTGGTTAATATTAAGGTTTTTTATAAATTGAAAAAGAAACATCGACTTCTGACTCGAGGGGGTTGACTACGGATTAACTCCTTATTTCTCCAGTGTTTGGGGAAGTGAAACAATGTCTTACATCGTCAGCCATGTCTTACTATTAAAAGCATATGTCAGCAAATTCAATTTATTTTGTTTACATCATTCTCCTTTAAGTTTGTTAATGGTTAAAAAGTGGAATGGAAAAGTCTTGATATTTTTTTATGATGGCATAAGAAAGAGTGAAAACGATTGGATCGATTCAAAAGACGTGCATGCTCATTTTACTAAAATTACTTTTCAAAAAGTACAAATTTTAAATACAAACAACCCTTAGTAAAAAAGAAATTACAATTGGAATTGATAAAGTCTATTGATCCTAGGGACGAGTTTCATTGTTGATGAAACCGACTTTAGGAGAAACCTCTTGAAGTTCTTCCACTTATAAAGATAAGGGGTGACTGTTTACCAAGGGGACTCCTTTTTTGGAAGTCAATTTCTTGTTGTCGATCAGGTTTTGGACTTTATGCTCACATCGGGCATTCTCATCATAACTTATAGGATATGGACGAGGAAGAAGATCGTTGGGTTATAGTTCCACTAGGGCACCTCTGAGCAAAGGCTTCAGCAAATGACCATAAGACTTTGGTATAGGATCCAAGTTCTTTCTAAGCTTTATTTGTTGTGATTGATGAAGTGTGTGAGGCTGTTGCTGAAGTAGATACTGTTGCAGAATTTTTTGAGATGGCATCATCCGGGGTTGTATTTGAGGCTCTAGGTAGGTCGTGGCTGGCATGGTAAAGGTTTACCTTTTCTCTTTGATGTTACTTTCTCTTCTTGAGTCCCTCTATAATTTCTTAAGATGTCCTTCGAGTTCGTTTGTGAGTATCAGGAAGTCTGCTAGCTAGATAGTTAAGGAAGGTCGAAAGTGGAAAGGATATGCAAATGTATGTGTATGTATGCAAAAAATATTTTTAACATTTTTTAATATTTAATTTTAAAGGTATGCTAAAAGTTTTTTTTAGATGTAATGTAAGTGTCACATTAGGATAGTGACAAATAGGAGAACCCACACGGATTTAGGGATAATGCTAAATATAAGGACGCATTGTTTAAGAAGGCTCCTTATATTTAGGGATAATGATCGGTATGGGAAACCTAAACATGTTTAAGGATATGTAAGGTAATATGCAAGCATGACCTAGTTAAGGGAGTTTCCTTATGATAGGTTATCTCTAAGTTTAGACTAACCAGTATCCTCATAGGGTAAGCTCTAGGATTTTAGGATGATAGCTCTAGAGTTATGGATTATACCATTGTTTTATCATGAGATTGAGAAAGTCTTCCTACAGTAATCCTTCGGGATAAGTCTCATCTAGGCGGGACCTTAGTAACGACCATTGAGAGTTGATAATATAAGGTCACCATGAGTGGAATGGATTCTAAAAGAGGTCCCTAGAGTCATGGATCGAATTCAAGGTTTTATCATGAAGAAGTGGCAGCCCTCTTATGACAAACCCTTTGAATTGATCTACTCTAGGAGGAATCGTCATCAAATACCCCACGGGATGAGAACCCCAGTGGTCAAGATAGGATGACCCCTTACTTAAGCTTATTATTTTTTCTCAAGCCTGGATTTTAGCTTCACACCTTTGAAAATCCCAACCAATATAATAGACATAATAATATAATAAAGAATAAAAAAATAAATAAAAAAAACAGAAATAAAAGAAAGCAAATACACAGAGAAACAAACACAACCCTAAAACACAAAGTTATGATGGACTCTCTTTAGGGAAACTATAAGAAGCATCCCCAGCAGAGTCGCCAGCTGTCGCGACTGGAAAAATGACAGAGTTGCCACCATCCTTTATTCGTTCATAAGAAAACTGGAAATAATGATAGAACCTAATAGTTAAGGATAAGATGTTAGGTTCGGGAGTCATTTAAGTAAGGGAAAGATGTTAAACACCCTTTACCTCCATTGTACTCAATGGGATCCTCCTTTAATTCTAGGATTTTAATGTGTTTCTAAGAAATATTTGCTTTAATATTTATTATTTATTTATTTACAAACAAATGTTTTATTATTAACAAAAAATTTGATTAATTAGTAAAAGGGGGACCTGAAAAGTTATTGATTATTATACTCGCTAGAGTCTTACAACTCTATGCCTACGTACCCTCAAATTTATTGAAAGATCAGAGCTCCATAGTTCGTCTTAAAAAATGTTGGTTGGTTGCTTTTATCCCTTGAAAGTTCTCACGCATCGGGGACAGAGAAGTAATTGATTTTGAAAAATGCATCAACCCACTAGGGCAGAGGACTTATAGTTTGAGGTGAGTTTATTTTGATTTTATCCAAATTGATTATTTGCAAAAATATAATTATTAATTTATTTAATAAAAATGATATTATATATTTATTTAATGAAAATATTAAAAGGTTAATTATATAAACCCAAATATTATGTCCCTTATCCCTAATTTTTTTATCCCTTAAATCCTAAGATTTTCTTAGAGATTTATCCCATAATTATTCCCATTATTGATTAAAACAAATAAATATAATATAATACTTAATTTATTTATGTAAATAAATATTATATATTTATATGACATACCCCTTTTGATTGATAAAAAAATCTAAGTATTTTGATTTAAGAAAGTAGACCCATAGTGATATTATATATATAGTTTTTTTTAACAAACATATTAAAAATTAAATTATATAATCTCAAATACCATATCTCTTACCCATGATGTTTGTCCCTTGTTTTTATCCCTAAAAATTGTTATAGAATCTTATCTCATTTAATTATTAAAAGGGTAATTATATAAATTCAAGTATTATATCCCTTATCCCTAATTATTTACCCCTAAAATCTTACAAATTGATCTCTATTTATTGTCCAAAAAATTATCCCAAAGTTATCCCTAAATCATCCCATAGTTATCCCATAAATTTTTATCTTTTAAAATCCTATATTTTATTATATAACTTTATCCTATATTATCTCTAAAATTATCCTATTTAGTTATTTGCAAATATATAATTATTAGTTTATTTAAGAAAATAAATTAAAAGGTAATTATATAAACCCAAGTATTATATCTCTTATCCCTAATTTTTCCTGAGTTAATTTACAAAAATATGATGATTATTTTAATTTTAGAAAATAAACACATAACAGTATTATATGATTATAAAGTAACAAAATATCATATCCATCACCAGGATTAAAAATCCTAAAAATTTATCCCTTAATTTTATTGTATATTATCCCTTAAATTATCTCATTTAATTATTTGTAAAAGTATAATTATTAGTTATTTAAGAAAATAAATTAAAAGGGTACTTATATAAACCCAATTAGTATATCCCATAATTTTATAAAATTGTGATTTTAATGAAAAAATAATATTTTAAAATACGCTTTAAATAAAAATCCGAAAATTAATAATTAAATGATAAAAAATGCTATTTTTGTGATTTTTTATGATTTAAAAATAAAATAGAAAAGTTAGAACTAAAGAAAAAACAAATAAAAGGGAAAAGACACTAAAAGTGAGAAATATGAGATTCAAACTCATGACTTTCTCCTTTGTAACTCCTGTACTTCTTTTAAAACCAACTAAATCATTCCATTTATTCAAATTAAAGCAACATTAATGATAATTTGATTAAAAACCAACTAAAATATTCCATTTATTCAAAATAAAACAACATTAAAGTGTATATAATAATAATATTAATAACCCCATTATAACTCTAATTTGATAATATATCAATTAATGATAATTTGATTAATAAAAAATATTAATTTAACCTTAATTAATCTTAATATTAATTTATAAAAAAATAAAAATAATACTAATATTAATCTATCCTCATTTAACTAATAACATTATTATGATATATTCTATCCCAGTTATTAAAACAAATAATCCCCATAATTATTATTTTTTACTAATGTGTTTTCATAAGATAAAATGTCCTAGTTACCAATGGTTATATCCCTCTAGCATAAATCCTCAAATTATTACATTCCAATCAACATCCTTGAATTAAAACAAAATTCTAAGATGGATAAAAAGTCAAAATGATTCCCCTTTGACGTTTTAGGTCATTGGGATTGACCAGATACCTTGTAAAGGGTCCTGAGCATGTCAATCACCTAGATTCTAAGTCAATAACAAGAAAGAAACAATTGTCAAAATTTGGGGTACGACATAGGTTTTTCAGGAGGACGAGCAAAAGCTAGTCGACCAACTTGTTAAAAACTTCATTTTATTTTCTGGGGCTTCCTCATGGTTATAGTACGGAAAGCTAACAACAAATGACGCATGTGGTTATATGCTTTCAACTTATAAACTGGGCTCTGGTACGCCAGACGGTCCGCGCACCCGCCAAAAAATAGTAAGTTAGATTGGAATTTTGTGTTTGTCTCCCCATTCAACCCATCTTGACTTAAGTTCGTCAAAAAAGGGGAGGATTGACCCACCAACTTAGTTATCAAACATTTAAAAGATTTATTTTGGTTTGTTGAAGGTTAATACTTGAATTATAATTTTGAAATTCTTGTTAATTGTTCTATTTTAGGTGAAATTTCTGAATGGTTTTAGACTTTTAGTTATCCTTTTATACTTTCTAATTAAAATGTAAAAAAAATCTTTTAATCTACAATATTAAGAAATTATACATATATATATATATATATATATATATATATATATATATATATATATATATATATATATATATATATATAATATATATATATACACGAAGAATTTAATAGTTGTTTGTGAGCAAGACCTTAATAGAAAAAAGTTCAACATTCTACTCTTAAAAGAGTTGATCGACATTTATACCCTTAGAAAGTAAAAGGGTTTAAAAAGGGTTTGGATAAATTTTACTCTGAAATGCAGTAATGGCTGCAATAGTAGTTTGGCCTATATATAGCGACTTATAAACACTTGTTATTGTTGACCGCTGTCTGTGTCCAAAAGCTCGATGACAATCTCTCTCAAGGCTACGACATTCAACTATATATTGTTGAATTATAATTCCTTGTGTCGAAGCAGGTTGCTCGACAGGAACAAGGAAGTGTCAAATCACCTACTGTGTTGAGTTATGTTAGTGTGTCGATGTGTCAAAGCATGTTGCTTCACACAAGATTTCAACTTAGGCCTATTTTAGTAGTGTTAGTTATTTTGGGCTTTTATAGTTTTGGGTGTTGGCTTGAGGTCCAAGTTAACCTAAATATATAAATAGAAGGAGTAACCATTATTTTTGTAAAATGAAGTGAATAGAGTATTTATAACATTGTAATTCACAGTATTTTGCAATTGCAAAGTGAATAAGAAGTTTTCCACAGTTTGTGGGTAGAGAGAAACTCTGCAGAATTTAATTCTTCTTCTCCTTCATCATTCTTTACTTTTTTTTCTTTCTCCATTGTTCTTCTTTTTTCATTGTCATTGTGTGGGTGATAACAATCTTGTTCGTCAAGATTGATTGAAATTCTTCATAAGTTTTAGTGGATTTCCAACATTTGGTATCAAGAGCTCCAGTTAAATGATTCGTGGGATGAAAATCACCATGGAAACGAATCATCCAAACGGGTATTTTCCAACAAACCTTTCGATTCTCAAGAACAACAATTATGAGAATTGGTGCAAGCAGATAAAGGTTGTATCTTGTTATCAATATCTTTGGGGTCTTGTGAAGGAAAGAGTAACAACGCATGCAGAAGACGCGACTGATCAAGAAAAGGTTGCACATAAATAATTGAAGAAGAAAGATTATAAAGCTCTCTTTATAATCCATCAATATGTTGATGCATATAACTTTGAAAAGGTTAGTGATGCAGAGTCAGCGAAATAAGCATGGGAAATTCTAGAAAAGTTGTTTGGAGGCGCGAAGAAGGTGAAAGAGGTGAGGTTACAAACTCACAAAAGGACGTATGAATTGCTTCAGATAGAAGACAATGAAAGCATAACTGATTTCTTCACTAAGGTTACGAAACTGGTGAATCAAATGAAGGTATGTGGAGAAGTGTTGACATCAAGATCTGTTGTTGGAAAGATCTTGAGGTCGTTGGCTCCAAAGTTCGACCACGTGGTAGTAGCCATAGAAGAGTAGAAAGATTTGTCAAAAGTGACAAAGGAAGAGCTTAAAGGAATGCTTGAATCTCATGAATAAATATTGGCTGAAAGAGCTACAGGAACGTCAAAGAGTGATATGGCTTTGCAGGCGCAATCAACAAAAGAAAGGGAAGGCAAAGGAAGATGGAATGGCAACAGAGGAGGCTACAACAATTCAACTGGTCGAAATTAGCAAGAAGGAAACTGGTTGAATCAAAGAAAACCCTGGAACCAAGGCAACCAAAGATGTGGTGTTGCAGGTAGAAGAAGAGGTAGTGGTCAAAAGCCATACAAGAGTTGCATTAAGTGTTACAATTGTCAAAGGTATGGTCAATATTCTAGTGATTGTCCAAAAAAGAAGAAGAATCAAGAAACTTATGCAAAGTTGGCGAAGCATGAAAAAGAAGAGATGTTGCTGATGGTTGAAACAAGAGATGGAAAGAGATTCAAGGACCAGTGGTACTTGGATTCAGGATGCTCATCACACATGTCTGGAAGGAAAAGTTGGTTTGTCAACATAAAGCCCTCAATGAAGAACATGGTGAAATTTGTAAATAACAACACTCTAGCAGCTGAAGGTGTTGGTGGTGTTCTGATTATGAGGAAAGATGGCAAGAGGTTAGTAATTTCAAATGTGTTGTACATACCAGGGCATGAAGATAAATTTTCTCAGCATAGGGCAGTTAGTCGAAAATAACTATAAGGTGTCGATCGAAGACAAGATGATGAGAGTTCTCGACTCAAACGGAAGGTTGATCTTGAAGGCTCCAATGTCTCAGAATAGAACCTTCAAGATTGAGCTTAATGTGATGGAGCATAAGTGCCTTACAATAACAGCCAACAGAGATGAATGAATATGGCATTATAGACTTGACCATCTTAATTTCAAAGACATCTGAGATTTGAAGAGAAAAAATATGGTTTCAGGATTACTAGAAATCGATATTCCAAATGAAATATGTGAAGAATGCGTGTAGGCGAAGCAACATAAGAACAACTTCAGTAAGGATGCAAGAAGCAGGTCGAAGGCAATTCTTGAAGTCATATACTCTGATGTATATGGTCCTCTCCAGATGGATTCGATTGGAGGTAACAAATACTTTGTTGCATTCATATATGATTTCAGTCGAAAATTGTAGTCTTACCTGATCAAGAAGAAAAGTGAAGTGATTGAGGTATTTTCCAAGTTTAAACTATGGTCGAAAGATCAAGATTTTGAAAACTGATTATGATGGAGAATATGTGTCGAAATACTTCGACGCATTATGTGTGAAAGAAGGAATTATGCATGAGGTGGTGCCACCCTACATTCCACAGCAGAATGGAGTCGTATAAAGGAAGAATAAAACCATCATGAATATGGTTATAAGTATGTTGAAAGGCAAGCATCAATCCAAAGAATTATGGGGAGAAGTTATGTCGGCTGTGACATATATCCTGAACAGATTTTTGACGAAGAAGCTATAAGGAATCACGCCAAAAGGGTATTGGTCTGGTGTCAAGCCTAGCCTGAGTCATCTGAGGGATGTTTGCATTTATAACACATGGACATGTGCCAGATCAATTGAGAAGAAAACTTGATGACAAGTCGAGTCAGATGATCCTCATAGGATATCATTCGACTGGAGGATACAAGTTGTTCGACCCAATGAATAAGCAAGTGGTGATTAACAGCGACATGATCATAGATGAGCTTAAGGAGTGGGATTGGACTGAGAATGTCAAGAAAGATTAAGTGATAATATTTTGTGATGAACCAGTTAGTGAAGTCGAAAGAGAAGTTCGACAGGAAGAAGTCAGAAGTGAATCAGGCCCAAGCAAACCTCAAAGAACAAGACACATGCATGCTAGGTTGCAAGAATGTGTGATTACATCAGATGATATGGTCAATGAAGGAGGTGAGCTGGTACACTATGCTTTCTATGCAGATGCCGGACTAGTCAATGTAGCTGAGGCTTTGAAAGATTCAAAGTGGATGAAAGTAATGCACGAAGAGTCGAAGCCAATCAAAGTCAACAACACTTGGTTACTTGTCGAAATGCCCCAAGATAAGAAGGCAATCAATGTGAAGTGGGTATACAAGGTGAAGTTGAATCCCAAAGGAGAAATGACTCGACACAAGGCGATACTTGTGGAGAAAGGATTTCTTTAGAAAGAAGGAGTCGACTTCGATGAAGTTTTTGCACCTATTACTAGGATCAAAATAATCAGGTTGGTTGTTGGTCTAGCAAATATAAATAACTGGCAGATGTGCCAGATGGACGTGAAATGTGAATTCCTGAATGACGCTTTAGAAGAAGAAGTTTATGTTGTACAACCAACTAGGTTTGTGAAACATGGCAAAGAAAGAAAAGTGTACATGCTGCATAAAGCCCTGCACGAACTTAAACAAGCTCAAAGAGCTTGGAACAAGAGGATAGATGGTTTTCTAAGGGAGAAGGAATTTATAAAGTTCAAATCTGAACATGGAGTATATGTAAGAAGAAGAAAAAGCAAATTGCTTATACTATACTTGTATGTCGATGACCTGTTGATAACAGGTAGCTACAAGAAGGAGATCGAAGACCTCAAAGGTGATCTCAACAAGGAATTCAAAATGTTAGATATGGGTAACATTTCATACTTCCTTGGCATCGAATTCTACAAGAGTGGTAGAGGTTTGATGATGCACCAAAGAAGGTATGCAGGCGAAATACTCAAGAGATTTGAGATGCAAGATAGCAACCCAACTTCGACTCCAATTGAACCCATATTACAACTGTCGAAAGATTCAGATGAAGATGATGTTGACCCAACCCAATATAGAAGACTCATTGGGTCACTTCGATACCTTTGTCGCACAAGGCCTGGCTTAGCATACAATGTAGGTATGGTGAGTAGGTCCATGCAGAAGCCAAAGGTATCACATCTAGCAGCAACGAAGAGGATACTAAGGTATCTGAAAGGAAATCTTGACTATGGAATTTTGTTTCTTGTAGTTGATAAAGAAAAATAGTGCAAATTAGTGGGATACACTGACTCGAGTTAGTGTAGTGATGCTGACGATCAAAAATTCACAACTGGCTATGTATTTATGCTAGGTGGTACACCAGTTGCTTGGAGTTCGAGAAAAGAGCCAATAGTGGCATTATCATCGTGCGAAGCAGAATACATAGTTGCTTCCCTTTGTGCATGTCAAGCAACATGGATGGTGAATATGGTCGAAGAGATAACAGTGAAGAGTCATGGAGCAATTACAATGAATATCGACAACATGTCAGTTATCAATCTGGCGAAGAATCCAATAGCACATGGTCGAAGCAAGCACATCGAAATGAGGTTCCATTATCTTCAAGAGCAGGTAGCAGATGGGAAGATGAATATGGAACACTGCAGAACTGAGAATCATATTGCATTCATCATGACGAAGGGAGTGCAGATCGAAGTGTTATGAATACTAAGAGTTATGATGAATGTAGATAGCTTAGACACAATGAATTAGGTGGTGTGTTGAATTGTAATTCCTTGTGTCGAAGCAGGTTGCTCGACAGGAACAAGGAAGTGTCGAACCACCTAGTGTGTTGAGTTGTGTTAGTGTGTCAAAGTGCCGAAGCATATTGTTTCACACGTGATTTCGACTTAGGCCTATTTTAGTAGTGCTAACTATTTTGGACTTTTATAGTTTTGGGCTTTGGCTTGAGGTCCAAGTTAACCTAAATCTATAAATAAAGGGAGTAACCCTTATTTTTTTTAAATGAAATGAATAGAGTATTCATAACATTGTAATTCCCAGTATTTTACAGTTGCAAAGTGAATAAGAAGTTTTCCACAGTTTATGGGCAGAGAGAAACCCTGCAGAATTTAATTCTTCTTATCCTTCATCGTTCTTTAGTTTCTTTATTTCTTCATTGTTCTTCTCTTTTCATTGTTATTATGTGGGTGATAACAATGTTGTTCATCAAGATTGATTGAAATTCTCCATAGATTTTGGTGGATTTCTAACATATATAACTCTACTATAACACTATTGACAACACCAAGATAATGTTTATGGTCTCATCTCAAAAATACAAAACCAACATTCTGTGAAAAATCACACACTTAGACTAACATAGAAAAGAGGATATAATCGTTGACAAACTTTATAATGCATTTTAAACTAACAATACTAAATCAAATCCAATGAGATTTATATTCACAATGAAGGAAAATTAGTTTAATTTTCAGAAAAACAATTCTATTTTGAAAATAAAGTGTAAATGAAATGTTAGAACATGTATATTATAGGTATACTTGCAAATTTTATGGTGGCAACACCCAATTTAGTATATTAATCTACTATTCAATTAAAAACAAACTATATTTCACTAATCACATATGATCGATCTATAAAACTAAGTACATGTTGTATTCCAACCCTAACTTCCTTTTATTTCGGATTTTCTAAATGTGAATTGATTAATATAATGTTCCATTTTATCCCCTCATATCCTTACTAATGATCAAATTACCTTTATTCATAAATGAATTAGTCAGAGTTTGAGTTTGGTTACTACATGCACATCCACGTCACTCGTACATGTTTTCTATGTTCTAATTCAATTTTCTATATTCTAACTCGGTTTGTCATTTGATATTCCAAAAATAGTTAAAATCTCAGTTTAGAGAAATAGTCAAAAATACATTATTGAATAATGAAATTAAAAACCAGTCTTAAAATTATCCAAAGAGAAAAAAATATGAGAAGTTACATTAGTTAACTACAATGTATTAATACTAATATGACTATTTGTGTTATGCAAGTTCTAGAAAATTGTATATATTTTTTTACATATTTTACATGAATCTATTTCAAATTTGTGTTAGGTTCAATTTGAAATAAAAAAATATAATATAAATTAATCAATTGTATTTGGACTACATACTCACGTCGTTCAACACGAACTTCAAATTAATACTTCAAACTAGGGATAGAAATAGGACATGTTCGTCTTGCAAAAGTCCTAAAAAATAGGGTTGACATAATGGAGGATGCAGGCACTGCATCTTTTAAGACTAAAAATGCAAAAAATTATGTTAATACCTGAGACCGCAAAAAGTTACGAAAAAAATGGAACGGAAACATTAGAGGATGCAGACCTAAACACTAAAGTGCAAGCAAAATGGGTATGTCCAACAACTGGTCAAACCCGTTTTTCCACCTCTGATCCACTATGCATATACATGTCAGGGTTAAACATCAAATCTGATTGAGCCAAACATATAAGATTAATATTGGTTTAAGTCCTATAGACTAATAGTTTTATTATAACCTGATACTTGTATCGAATTATATATTAATAATAATAAGATATTTATTTATTATATTAGTTTTCTAAAGTAATAAGTTTCCTAGATAGTTAGTTCCTTTGAATAAAGTATTGAGTGTGACTTAATCGTGACATCCCATTAAATATAAGAACATCATTCTTAAAGTATTAGTAGTCAATCCTTATTGTGAAGTTACTATTAAAGCATTAAGACTATAATGTGGATATATTAATGATCACATCTCACATATAAAGTTTTATCAAGTCTTCATATAATTTTGCATATTATCAGTAATATTTATACTGGATTGACACACCATGAGAATACTACAAAGAATGTTATGCAAGTGTCGTAAATTATTATCAAGGTGATAATAATGAATGCTACAATTCAATCGGAAATCAATGTGGATCCTTGATGAGGAGTCGAGTAATTAATTACTGATCAAACATTGTACGTAAGAGTACGACCATAAAGATGGTTGATGGATACTCCGCAAATCATGTTGAGGGACACGGGTGACTTAAATAAAATTTATCCATCTTGAATAAATAATAAAGTCTAAGAATCCATATTGAACTAGACAAGGGTGACACAGTTTATACATTGTGTTTAATATATATATGAGGGAAAAAATGTAATTGAACAGATAAATATTATCATAAAAAGATTTTGTCAGATCACATGACATTTTTGTGACTCTGGTTGTAGTAATGTGCTGCTAAATACTATTCACTATGTCTTTAATTAAATAAGCGATTTGATATAATTGCCAACGTCACAAGAACCTACAAGGTCACACACATAAGGACAAATTGATGGAATAAACTAAATAAGTGAAGCTCATTCGATTGTGCGGTCTTGGAACAAACTATCGTTAATTTGAGAAATTTTGCATACGTGGCAGTGTTGATTAGGATACAAATTTTACTTTTAATGACATGTCATTGATGACTAGATTATGTATTTATTAATATTTTTTAATTAAATTAATTATATATTTTAATTAATGATGATTTATTTATTAAGATTTTTTATAATTAATATGTTTTTTAAGAGTTTATTTATTAATATTTCTTTTAATTAATATATTTAAAAAAAAATTATTAATACAAGTTTTAAAAGATAATTACATGGGCTTAAGGCCCAATTGTTTCTAACTTCTCTTTAATCCATAAGTAGTCAATAGAAATGGTTTGGATAAGCTATATAAACACTAAATGGTAGTCTAACAAAAATAATATGGGACTATATCATATCTCATTTCTAATGCATATACTTAGTTGGAAAATTTAGAACCAATAATTCTAATGCAACACATTTTTACCATCTTCATCACATATAAACCATTTTCATTACCATTTTCCAACTAGTATACACATGTAAAATATAGCAAGCCATGATGTTTTCTGCCATCAGTAAAAACACTAAAAAGTTGAGCCTATGCATTCAGTATTCATAAAGAAACATTTTTAACTAATTCTGAATTAGAAAGGAGAAATAAGTTAAATAGACGATCCAACACCAATAAACCAGAATGGATTGTGACCGAGCATATGTTTACTATCCAATATGAACAAAGTAGATGTATGAAGTAACTTGCATGATGCTGCAAGATCCACCAGAATTTAGAACTTGACA
Organism: Lathyrus oleraceus; assembly: GCF_024323335.1. Taxonomy (NCBI): domain Eukaryota; kingdom Viridiplantae; phylum Streptophyta; class Magnoliopsida; order Fabales; family Fabaceae; genus Lathyrus; species Lathyrus oleraceus. The sequence continues at coordinate 293,583,842 of NC_066581.1, read as the reverse complement.
ACATAAGTCTTGTTGCACCATTCATAGATAACAATGCTCATGGTGCACAAAATAAATTCAAGTAGATAGTTATGCAATACCTTTATCCAATACCTTTGAAAAGGCTTCACCTAATGAGAAAAAAGTCTTTTGTTATTTTTTTTAACCTTTAGCCAATACCTTCAAAAATAACACTTTCATTTCATTACTAATTAAGATGAGTGAGGTATTTATTTTGATGCATGAACATTTATAATTGGGGACACAATGCATCATTTTAAAAAAGTGTAAGAACTATTTAATATTACAATTAGGTAGAGTGTAAAAACAAGTGTATCACGGGATGCATATGTAATGTTAGATGATTTGTTATGAAAAGTGTCTTAAATTTTAGTTTAGATTCAACAATTATGGAACATGTAATATAATGTCATGTTTTTTCATATCCAGCTGTGTCATTCTGAGATGAATGATTACTTACATTCATGCACATATAGTTGCCATGATTGCATGTACAAACTGCAAGTTCGACGCACAACCAAGACCTACAATCAAGACCTCAGTATGGTATGGTCCCACATTATTTTTGTTAGACTTCTATTTAGTGTTTATATAGCTTATCTAAATCACTTCTATTGAGTACTTGTGGATTGAAGAAAAGTTAGAAACAATTGAGTCTTAAGCACATATAATTCTCTTTTAAAAAACTTGTATTAATAAATTTCTTTAAAAAGTATATTAATTAAAAGAAATATTAATAAATAAATTATCATTAATTAAAATATATAATTAATTTAATTAAAGTATATTAATAAATAAATAATCTAATCATCAATGTTATGTCATTAAAAGTGAAATTTTTATCCTAATCATCACTGTCACGTATGCAAAATTAGAGGGGACTACAAAAATCCAAAGACAATTAAAATTAAGGACCAGAATGATTGATTTTGTAATAGCACCACATATGCAAAATTGGAGGGGACTATAAAAATTCAAAGACAATTAAAATTAAGGACTAGAATGACTGATTTTGTAATAGCGAATCAATAGTTTAAAATGTCCAATATTAAAAATGTATTTAAGCCCAAAATTTAATGAAACAATTCTACATTATATAATTAATTAATATTCAAATCACATGCATGAATTAACATATTTTTATTAATTTTTTTAATAGTATATTTTTTATCAACATTTCTTAATCATCAATGTAACATAATTATTTACTATTTATATCAATCTGTGCGAACACACGAATCTCTTAATAGTTTTTTTATAAAAGAAACCTATGTCAAGTAAAGTCACAAATAACCTATGAAGTAAAATCAAACAATTTGAAGATTTTACTAGAGATAAAAGTGCACATATAAATATAATGATAGTTTGTTAATTCCATTTAGTGTCACATAACATCGATCCTCTTAAATACTATATAGATACAGTAGTTAAGAGATATATGTTATTGCAAATACTAAAATCAATGTGCAAATTAAAAGCAAATATCTAAAAGTAGTAAAATACACAAAATTAAAGATACCTTCATACTTAGTAATTAAAGAATCTAAAATAAAAATAGATAAAACTTAAACATAGAAAAAAAATATAGCAGAACTGAATCAAAAATAGGAAAAATATAACAACCGTTTGTGAGCAAGAATTTAATAGAATAAAGTACATCATTCTACTCTAAAAAGAGTTTGATAGACATTTAGGGCCTGTTTGAAATGCATCTTAAAAACTCTTTTTTAGTTTTTGAAAATTTAAAATTTAAAAACTTGTTTGAATATAATGTTTTGCAAAAGTGTTTTTAAAAACTCTTTTCTATTTTTCAGTTTTTAAAAGTAAAAAAGTGAAACAGTTTAGTTGTGTTTTGCTTCTCACTTTTTAGTTTTTAGTATTATAAAACTTGAAAAAAAAACATAAAAAATTTATAATTTTCATTAATAACATTAATGTGATTTTAAAAGATTAGATTATCAAACAAGTTTTTTCATTTTCATATTTTTAAAACAGTTTTTAAAAATTACTTTATCAAACAAATTTTTTGTTAATTTTCTTCTTAAAAATAGTTTTTTAAAATAGATTAGAAAAACAAATTTTAAGAACTAAAATTGAAAAGTGTTTCAAACAGGCCCTTATACCCTTAAAAAATACAAGGGTTTGAAAAAGGTTTAGATACATTTCACTCTCAATAGCAGTTTTCCCTAACTTCCTTTTATTTCGAATTTTCTAAGTGTAAATTCGTTAATATGTTTCATTTTATCCCCTCATATCCTTATTAATGATCAAATTACCTTTATTCCTAAATGAATTAGTCAGAGTTTGAGTTTGATTACTACATGCACATCCACATCACTCGTACACGTATTTTATATTTTAATTCAATTTTCTATGTTCTATTTCAGCTTGTCATTTGATATTCCAAAAATAGTTAAAATCTCAGTTTAGAGAAATAGTAAAAAATAATATATTATTGAATAATGAAATTAAAAACCAATATAAAAATTATCCAAATTAAAAAAATATGAGAAGTTACATTAGTTAACTACAATGTATTTATACTAATATGACTATTCGTGTTATGCAAGTTCTAGAAAATTGTATACATTTTTCTACATATTTTACACGAATCTATTTCAAAAATCGTGTTAGGTTCAATTTGAAATAAAAAATATATATAATATAAATTAACCAATTGTATTTGGACTAATATAAACATAAAAAAACCACAAGTTTGTACTCACGTCATTCAATACGAGCTTTAGATTAATACTTAAGATTAGGGGTAGAAATAGGGCATGCATGTCTCGCAAAAGTCCTAAAAAAATGGGGTTGACATAATGGAGGGTGCGGGCACTACATCTTTTAAGGCTAAAAATGCAAAAAAAATATGTTAATACCCGAGACCGCAAAAATTTGCGAAAAAATAGAGCATGCAGATTAAAGGGTGCAAGCCTAAACAATTGGCTCAACCCACACTAAAGTGCAGACAAAATGGATATGTCTAATGACGGGTCAAACCCGTTTTTCCACCCCTGGTCCATTATGCCCATACATGCCATGGTTAAACATCAAATTTGATTAAGCCAAACATATAAGGTTAATGTTGGTTTAAGTCCTATAGGCTAATAGTTTTATTATAACTTGATACTTGTATCAATTATCTATTAATAATAATAAGACATTTCTTTATTATATTAGTTTTTTCAAAGTAATAAATTTCCTAGATAGCTAGTTCGTTTTATAAAGTATTGAGTGTGACGTAATCGTGACACCCCATTAAATATAAGAACATCATTCTTAAAGTATTGACAGTCAATCTTTATTGTGAAGTTACTATTAAAACATTGAGACTATAATATGGATATACTAATGATCACATCTCACATATAAAGTTTTATCAAGTCTTCACATAATTTTGCATATTATCAGTAATATTTATACTTGATTGACACATCATGGGAATATTACAAAGAATGTTATGCAAGTATCGTAAATTATTATCAAGGTGATAATGATAAATGCTACAATTCAACCTGAAATCAATATGGACCCTTGATGAGGATTCAAGTAATTAACTACCGATCAAACATTGTACGTAAGAGTACGACCATAAAGATGGTTGATGGATACTCCACAAATCATGTTGAGGGACACGTGTGACTTAGATAGAATTTTTCCATATTGAATAAATAATAAATGTCTAAGAATCTAATACTGAACTAGACAAGGGTGACACGGTTTAGACATTGTGTTTAATATACACATGAGGGAAAAAATGTAATTGCACACATAAATATTATCATAGAAAGATTTTGTCAGATCATATGACATTTTAGTGACCCTGGTTGTAGTAATGTGTTGCTAAATACTACTCACTATTTCTTTAATTAAATAAGCGATTTGATTAAATTGTCAACGCCACAAAAACCTACAAGGTCACACATATAAAGACAAATTGATGGAAGAAACTAAATAAGTGAAGCTTATTCGATTGTGCGGTCTTGTAAGGAACTAGCGTTAATTTGAGAAACACAGTATATCATATGGTACAATGTACTTTAATACAATATGGAACACCGTAAAGTATAATGTACTTAAGTGAAATAAGGGACATCATAAATCACCACAAGATGTAATCGTTATATCACTGATAATCCTCATTCGAAAGGATCAACTAAAGAGAAAATTTTGTTTTTCACTACGTATTTTTATCATGATTTCCCTTCATTTCAACAACTCATGATTTTAATTCAGACAAACAAAAGAGGGAGAATGACCACCTAACTCAAATAGAAAAGTTAATCACCTACGCATCACATCATGTTAGAAGGTGAAATGACTAATAACAATCCTCGTACATGTCTCTTATCCATTTTGGGAGAGACGTTACCAAATCATCTTTCACAATCTTATTATAAATATAGAAAATTAGCCAACTGACAGAACTACAAGCTTATTATAAATATAGAAAACTCAATCTGAATATCTCATTTTTAACTTATATTTATCACAAACTCCATGCCCTTCAAATGTCATATCTTGAATCTTCATCTCTTACACATTATTAGAAGAATTTTATCTAAAATTAATATTGATTGGTATGAATTTATTATAATGTCCAAACGTGAATGAAGAGTATAAAATAAAAATATATTAGAACGACAAAATATTAAATAATAATATAAAATGAATAAATAATATATTCATTATCATTTACTTAATATAAATTTAAGGTTGTCACGATGGTATTCCTAGACAAAACCCTAACTAGAAATTGATATGATAATCTCACAAATTTTCTCAAATAAAAAATATCACTAAAGTTGATATAATTATATGTTCTTTATAATAATAGTCTTCATTCCTTTAACTTTAATTCAAAAAATAAAAAATAAAAATGAATTTCATTTTAATAATCAATAAAATGGTAACTATCCACTATAATGAAGATAATATATAAAAATAAAAAAAAATGAATTTTATTTTAATAGTCACTAAACTATAATTAATACACTACGACGGTGGGTTTATCTTTATGAGTTTCTATTTTATTAATTTGTTAAAAAAACTCGAATTATTTTTTGAGTTTGTAAACTTTAAATTTCTTAATTTAAAAAATTTGTCTTAATTGAAAATTAAAAAAAAATTAAAAATTTTAATGGGTTAATTATATTAATAAAAATAAAAATGATCGATTATGATTAAAATAAATAAAATAATAAAAATAAATAGGTTAAATTAAACTAATAAATAATATTTAAAAAATAAATATTATTGACTAATAAATTAACATAATATATCATATTAATAAAAAGTAAATATAAAAAATATACAAGCTTAATAGATATTTTGCCTTGTCATATAAAAGAATTTTAAAAAATCTTCATGTAAAAGAAAATTTAGATTTGATCCTTAGTATCTAAAAATTAACGGTCTATGATCTCTCATGATACTCTGTCATCAGAATCTTTACAATGACTTGTTTTTTTTAATGACATGGATAACTTTGTTGATTTTTTTTTCTTTTATTTTTTATTATTTGTTATTTTACTTTGAAACTTTAAAAGGTTAAAATTTTAAATTTGATATATAACATGAATATTTTATCTATTACATAATATATAAATAACTATTATTTTAAAGTGAATTACTTTAATAATACATTAAAAAATATATATCATTTTTAAAATAAGAAAAATTATATAAAATTGAATTTTATCAAAAATAAAAAAGTTTTGTTGAGTTTAGTTTTGAAAAGAAACTTTTTAAAAATATTTTAAAATATTTTTAAAATGTGATTGAATATTTTAAAATGTATTAAATTCTTTAAATGATATTTAAACAATTTAAATGATATTTAATCATATTTAAACACATCTTAAAGTATTCAAATATATAATTTTTATTTTAAATGTATTTAATTATTTAAAAATCTGAAAGATTTAATATAATTATGTTTATTGGAAAAACATTCACAAGAATAAGCTTAGGGTTAAGGAGTGTGGTCATTGCTGGAAGAAATTGCCTTGTATTTGAAAATGTCGCCATTAAAAAAAAGCAATCTTTATCTAATAGTCGTACACATCATATCTTAATATCAAGCTTCTATAAACTTGAGCTTATAATCAGAAACATCTTCCAAGTTATGTTCTTGATGAGATAATATATTTTTTAAGTTTCACAAAAGTGTGTTTTCAATCCTTTAAAAGAATAGTTTGTTTCTCGTCGGTTTAGTTTGATCCTACCAGATACTTATTAAAGAGAAAAAAACGACAAAGCAACACAAAGGCACATAAATGCCTCTTAAATGGAGTGGGTGAATTAAGGTTGACACAAGAAGTAGACAAAATAACAAAGAAAGAGAGAACAAAATAATGTTAAAAATTCTTCAAATTTTAAAAATACACCGTATCTAATACATTCAGAGTAGGTCATTTTGAGTGGCGCACTTTAAAATTAAAATATTATTTTATATTTGCATGTCAAATTTTTTTAACCAATACATCTTAGATATTAAAAGAAAAATATCTTATGACCTACATTGAATATGTATTAGAAGCATTAGGAGCGTTTAAATATGTATCTTTAAAAATTTAAGACCATGTTTAAATATTGTTTATATAATAATGTAACATTGATTAATTACACAATACATATCTTAGAACCTTGTACATTCCACAGTTTATACAGTCTTAACTATTTTGCATCATGATAAAAAAAAGAAAGATGCAACACTTTTTCTACACTATTTTCTTACCAAACAAACTTCTTAATTTCCCTTTTTCTAATCTCTCATGTAACTTTTTAGCTCCTGGAATATCCATCTCATTCAGTTTCTTCAAATATCCAATGGCACCATAAGAGATCATTAGCTTCTTACATTTCTTACTTGAAGAAATCAATCCAAGGCAAAGAACTGCGTATTTTTTTGCATTGTTTTGTGGACTAGGATCAAGCAACTGAACCAAATTAGGCACACTTTTTTCATCTTTCTTAACTTCTCTTCTGTTATAAGACACTGTCATCAAGCATGATAATGCTTGTGCAGCAACTTCTCTTGCACTGTTTGGTTTTGCTTCAAGCATCTTAACAAGGAGGGGAATGCAACCGGATTCGCCGACTGATTTCTTCCTCTCGCTCGAGCTGCAAACTCGGCAGATTGCTGATGCAGCGGCTTGTTGCGCTCCCGAGGAGCCGGATTTTAGAACGTGAACTAACCGTGGAAGTAATCCTAACGAAACCAATGTTTCGTCAGAAATTGATCCGACTAAATTTCTTAACGCCGCGACAGCGGATTCTTGAGGAAGTGGACCGTCGAGATAGGCTAAAAGAGTTCTGATACCGCCTTCTGATACGACGCTTCTCTTTAGGCTTTCGTTGCTTGCAGTGAGATTCTGCAAACACTCTGCTGCGTATTCTTTGGAACCTAACAACATTCCTGAGGCTAACAGATTGATCATAACCTTAACAATCCCTTCTTCGGCTAAAACTTGTCTCACCTCAGGAACAGCTGATATATTCTTTAATGTACAAGCTGCAGCAGCCTGTGAAACAGAATCTCCGGTTCGACAAAGCTCGATCAGCGGACAAACGCCTCCATGCCCGACTATTTCACGTGATGTTTCAGCCGACATTGATAGCCTTTGCAGCGATATCGCGGCCTTTTCTCTACCTACAGCACTGCCTGATTCAACGAGCCTTATAAGAGGCGGAAGAACACCTTCGGAAACTAGCCAATCCTCGCAGCTACCCGATTCGACGAGCGAGCATATAACGGTAACTGTTTTCTCTCTTATCCTTGTTGATGATGCTGTAAGCAACTGAACCAATGCAGCAATGTTGCTCCTACTCAAAACATCCAAAACATTCTTTTCATCTTCTTTCATAACCTCAACAACACAGTCCAAAGCTTTGTGCTTCGATTCCAAATGACCAATCTGAAGGCGTGCGAGTAACTCCCTTATGTTGTTATGTGCTGCAGCATCTGATTGTTCGACAGAACCAGACACGGACGACGACGACAAAGTAGCCTCGCCGAGCATACCAGTTTTGATCAAAAGTCCACAATCTCGTAAATTCAAATCCATTCTCCCAATCAACGCGTCCAGATCACTCTGCATCTGAAGCTTACCTTCATATTTCTCCTTCAAACACAACTCAGCCGATTCAACCACGTCTCTGAGCGAATTCGACACAGCCTGCAACTGCTCCTTGCAAAGAGCATTCTTCGAGAAACACGGATGGCTCGATAAATTCGATAACATCAACGGAATCTGTTCTAATCTAGATATGATCATCTTCCATCTACCAGAAAAACCTTTAACCTTAACAACCTCTTTTGCTTTATCAAGAGCAACAGGAACAAGCTCCTTCACATGTAACAACCAATCTTCTGTTGAACAACTTGCATCAACACCATCTTCCTCCATGATCTTGATTTGCCAAAACCAAAAATGATGATTATAATCACAAAGAAATTGCAAGAAAACCAAGTCTTAAAATCAAAGAATTATCAAAGATGTGAATTTGCAAAGAGAACAATTGATAATAATTGACATAAACACTTTGTGGAGCAGTTGCAATCATAAAATAAAAATCTTAAATTATAAATTAAGATTCCAATAGAAAAATTGTGAAGCACAAAAAAACAAATGGTCTAACAAATTTCTACAATCTTCTATGATATAATAATCAATTCAATTCACACAAAACTTGTTTACTTAAGACTTGACTTGGCCAACAAATCCTAAGTACCTAAACAGGTCCCACTAGTATTTTCTCTTACTTTAGCCAATAATCATTTAATGCCCCTAGAAAATTACAACCATATAGTATAATATCATATCATATATCACATGCAATACAAATTTAAGGATTAATTAACTACCAATAATGCAATCTAATAAAGAATCAGTCGGCAGGTATTTTTGTCAAATTCCCAAAATAGCCCTTTAAGTACAATTTAACATATGTAATTTGGAAGTGTTTGTAGGGGTAAATTGGTCAATTCAAACAAGAAATCTCTAACTTTACTTTTCAATTTTCAAGCATATGAAGTTTTGGTAGCAGAGAGGTTTGTCAGCAAGGTTATGAGTCTGATCCATATCAAGTGTTAGCTGTGATTTTCCAATTTTCTCCTCATAAATATGAGAAAGGGAAAGGCATTCCTTCTAAAGAAAGACACAAGTCTCTATCCACAGTTGTATACAACTTGTGTACGTAAGATGAATCATCAAAGCAAAGAACACTAACAAAAAACAAAAAAGACCAACTAACCTTAAAGAACCAGTAACTGAAAAGCAACCCAGTTTGGCTTAATCTTCAAACTTCACAGTTCTCTTTCTCTATGTAATAATAGAATATACAAGCTGTGAAATGGTTCTAGAAGAATGAATGAAGACAAGACATTCTGATCTTGAGCAAAAACGTGTCTTTAATGCTACAAAGACACAAAGACAAAGACCCAGAAGCAGTTTTCTCAAAATCAGAAAAAACCCATGAATGGTTTATGCTTCTTAATTCAGAAAAAGACACATATTCTCATTTGATAATAATTATTTTCAGATGTAAAAAAAATAAAAAAATAAAAAAGAAGAATCTTCCACCTAGATTGAAATGTGATGATCAAGTTTGGAAGTGTAAACGACCTTAACACTTGAGTGCAAAAGGACAAGAGAGGAAGTGTAATGTAAGGTAAAAAAATTCGAAGTTTTTCACTTCACACAGACAATTCAAAAATAAAGTTTCAACTATTTTTCTCTCTAGAAATAGAAGATAATGAATGTGTCAGGGTTGTTGTCTCACAAAGATTCTCATGGTAAAAAAAAAGATTATTTTACTCTGTCAACAACGGCGATTGATAATCCAACGGTCACAACATATCTTAAGACAGCCAATACGACCGTTGGGATTTCTTTGAATAGATAGTACCGTAAGATGTTTTCCAAACTTTGTTTTTATCTATGAAATACTCACCATTCTAATATTAGGCGTATTAGAGTCTCTAACATTTATAGATTTATGCTGTAGGGAAATTTTGGGAAATATTCATCGTTGTATTATATCAAGTGTATCTCCCACTTTTAAAAATTTTAAAATATTTTTATTTATATTAGAAATGTATAATTTTTTTTTGATGAATCCAGAGATACTTCACACATATTTTCATTCACATTAGATCTAATATTCACCTAAAGATTAAACACTCGTGCAAACAAGTGAGAAAGACATCACATATTCATCCAAAATCTTAAGGTGATAGGTGTTAAAGTGTTTAACATTCACTTTTCTAAACAATGTGAGACTTATGCCTGACCATCATGTCAAGAAGAATTTCGACACAAGGAGTCAGTCCCTTACTCGAACAGGCTCTAATACCACTGATGGATCATCATGAGGGAGAAACATTCATATTGGATCAAACATTCATCTAAAGGTCAAAGACTCACCCAAATAAGTGAGAGAGACATCACATATTCATCCAAAATCTTAAGGTGATAGATGTATGGGTTCTCTCACTTATAAAGTGTTTAACCTTCACTTTTCTTAGCAATGTAGGACTTAGAACTCACATTTGTTTCTCAATACAACTCACACTTGTTTCCCAACAGTTTTCGAATATGCATATCTGGAAATATCAAGCGAAAAATTGAATAAAACATCATTTTGCATGCTCTTTATCCTCGTGATCAAACTCAACTTCACTCTCAAAACCCTTAAAACAATTTCTTCCATTCTCAGTCAATTTTTCAATACAAAAACATCATTCTTGTATTTTATCAAATCATATAGAAAAAAGAAAGCTCTTACTTAAGATGAAATTCATTCATTGCATCCCTCATTCCTTACATTAACCTGATTTTTAGCAGAAAAAAGAGCAATGAGTTCGGATATGCATCTTCAGACTATATTTCATTTGTTCCAGATATGCATATCCGGATTTGCATGATACTTTGAGTTTTTAATCTGTTTTTCTGCTATGATTAATATTAGATATGGTGCACCCAGATATCTTTCCCAAGGCTACTGTGAGGATGAATGTTAAACCGGATCAAGTGAACGATGATGTTAACCTGGATGAAGTGAATGATTATGTTAACCCGGATGAAGTGAATGATGATGTTAAATCGGGTGGTAGACCGGTTATTGTCGAGGTAGATGTTCGTGAACAAATGATACAGTGGACCCGCATGGAGACCGAAAAATTAGGGTTTGTCATTGTAATTAGAAGGTATGACAATGATTTTAATAAAAGTCAAGCATTTGTAACAATGAGATGCGTAAGAAGTGACATGTACCAACCACTACTTAGAAGGTTGAAACGTGATGACAATGGATCAAGTAAATGTGAGTGTCTGTTTAAATTGCGCGAATACCGTAAGACAAATGATACATGGAAATTTAATGTGGTTTCTAGTATACATAACCATGTCTTGTGTCAAAAGCTAGTCGGTCATCCTATTGTATGTCGTCTTATTTCGGATGAGAAGGAACTTGTTTCGGACATGACATTAAATATGGCGGCGCCGAAAAATCATACTTGCAACTTTGAAACAAAAAATACCTCAAAATGTTTCAAATATCAAACATGTATACAATGTGTGTGCCGAAACAACAAGGCAATAAGATGTCCAAGATCTAAAATGCAACAATTATTTGAACTTTTGGAGGATGACCATTATGTTTCTAGGTACAAGGTTTGTAAGGATAAAGTCATTATTCAAGATATATTTTGAACTCATCTCGATTCCATCAACTTGTTCAACATATTTTTCATTGTGCTCGTAACTGATTCAACATATAAGACAACAAGTATAGGCTTTCACTTCTGGAAGTTATTAGTGTTTTTCTACTGAGAATATTTTTTCAGTGGGTTTTGCATTTTTGGAATTAAAAAAAAGACAATGTTACATGAGCTTTGGAAATATGCAAGAATATGTTGAAGGACCAAGAAAACATGACAAATATAATTGTCACTGATTGCGACATCGCACTAATGAGTTTTGTTCCAAAGGTGTTTCCTACATCCTATGTATTACTTTGTAAGTATCACATAACAAAAAATGTGAGAATTCAACTAAGCATATATGGTAGGCATTAAACAAATCAATGATGAAGATGGAAAATGGTCAAACCTATTGTGGTGTTAGAAAAGATAATGGATTCATGTAATGGTATAATAAAAAATTTCATGGAAAAGTTATATGTCGAATCTATAATACATTTTTGGATCCTTTAACTCCAAAATCTAAAAAATGTGACAACTCTATGAGATGATATCCTTCATACTTTGAACATGTTGACTCACATTATCCCGATCCTCCAACTCCAAAATCTCAAAAAAGTATCTTAAAGGGTGCTTGCATTAGCAACCCATCCTCTTCACCTTTATTACCAAAAATCATCCATGTTGAATAGATGTTACTTTTTATGCACAAATACATTGAGTGGATTGTATATGTTAACCGTATTATACACTGGTTCTTTGAACCTAAACACAATTCACAACAATCACTGCCTATTAAGGCTAAACATTGGTTCACCTTAAACCTAAAACCATCAACATTCAACAAGGCCTAACCACGAGACGACTAACAATTAAATCAACAATAATCATTTTTCACAATCATTAATCACTTAGTATAATGAATTAGATCGAGGAGTCGAAGACTCTGCAAAAAATCAATCAAAACATCAAAATTCGGTCAACAAAAAGGTTGGTTGTTGGCTCGTACAACCATGACGATCGTCGTCCTCTTTTAATAGGCAATATAAAGAAGAGATTTCAGAGGTTGTTGTGGTTCACTAAAACTTATAGTATTTGGCTCTCTGGGAATGCTATCATTTTTTAAGGAGATCATTTGGTTGTTAAGAATGTTATTTTTCTGGTTAAATCTTTGTCTTGAGATTAGTTGTAGAAGTAGAGCCGTCAAAATGGGCTAGCCCATAAGGCCTGGTCTGCCAAGGCCAATAAATCATTAGACTTGAGCCTTAAAAGATATAGTCCATATTTTTAGGGCTTTTTTAACTCGAACCTAAAAAACCTGTTATCCATTAGAGCTAACATGTATGTGTCGTGGGTAGCCGGTTAGGCAAACATTATTATAATTTTTAAAAAATAATATAAATATTTATATTGTCTCACTCCAAATCAACATATTGATCTTTCTCACATCGCTCATTTTATCTCTATTTTATTCAAATTTTTCTTTAAAATATTATATATTTTAATATAATCAAATTAATATTTAATAATTTTTGTGTTTTACTTAGCAATTTTCTCATATACTATTAGTTTCTCGTTCGTTAAATATTTGAGTATTATTCTATACAATTTATCATAGAACATAAATATATTATATTATTTATGAATTTTAAAATATATTATATTATTTATAATATAGAATATAGAACATAAATATGTAATATATTTAAAATAATATAAAAAAAATTATTGATTTTATAATAAATATTATAGAATGTTTATTTTAATATAATTTTTGTATTAAATATAATTAAAAATTTATCCGTTTAGGGTCGGGTAGCCTGTAAAGAGTCGGGCTCGGGTAGTATTTTTTGAGTCCATATTACAATATGTTTTCTTGGCCCGACTTTAAAAGGCGTGAGGTTCGTCGGAACCAATCCTAAACGGATTGGGTAGTCCATTTCGACAGCTCTATATAGAAGTAATATTCAGATCAATTTTGAGGTTTAATCCATTGTATTCACCGGGTACACCTAGATTAACAATTATATTCTCTCTTTTGTATTAGGTTGAGTACCTTTAATACTCATTTCAATATCTCTTTTTATATATATATATATATATATATATATATATATATATATATATATATATATATATATATATATATATATATATATATATATATATATATATATATATATATATATTATATATATATATATATATATATATATATATATATATATATATATATATATATATATATATATATATAAGAGTTAAATATGTATGAGGTCCCTATAAATAACTCATAATTCAATTTAATCCTTACAAAAAATTCTTTCAAACAATTATCCTCATGAAAATTTTCATCCATAATTTTGGTCCCCGCCGTTAACTTTCTCTAACAAAAATTGACGTGGCTAGTCACATGGAAGACAGTTCGACAAAAATCTAAAAACGTCTTTGTTTGCGCGCAAGGGGATGGGGTTACAAACCTCTTATAAACAAACCCAATTAATTCATCCTTCTTTAACAATACCTTCAAACCCAACTCGGATTTCTCAGCTCAAAATAAAACAAACCAAACAAAGATAATCCTGAATTCCTAATACTTTGTTAGAATATTTTACAAATCATTTGCATACATAATAATTGATAGAATGATAAACATTATTTTAAATTACTCCAGTGCAGAATGATTATTTTAAATTACTCTTCAACTATTCATCATATTCAACACGTAGTTCCAAATTTTGTAATGTACTTTTTACTCTCTTTCGATCAACACAAACACACAAACATTCAGGGATATGATGTTTCTATTTTGTTAATGGTGGTGATTACATTGATTCAGAGAAAGAGTCATTTCCCAAGTATTGGGTTCATGAATATGCATCCAATTTTAGTTTATTCCATCAAGATTTTGCCATGGCAATGACGAAGCTCTCGAATCTCTTGAAAATCAAGCTAAAGATTTAGTACTGGTTCTTGCAGGATGGATAATTGAGACTCTTAAAGCATTCAAATACATTGATTCTGATCATTTCTCAATACTATGAGAATACTCAAAAGTCGTTTGATGAAATGCTTGCGAGGAATTTTGAAATCATATATAAAAAAAGGTTCTTAACGACATCAAACTCACATCATGGTCTTGGTTCAAATACAAAATGGATTAATTGTTTTTCAATAGAAAATTGGTGGAATAATACATTCGATTGTATGGATACTTGACGATATAAAAGGCAATGATTGAAGAAGTGATATTCTCATTGAGTGTTATGTAGATTTATTATTGAATTAGTCTAGGAACTATATGCAACTTAGGAAGCATCATTGTGAACTTTGTGTGGAACTAGTCACAAATATATTATGAAATCCAAATATCAATGGCAACTCCTATGGAAGGTTATCTTGTTTATTCTTTTCTATAATTCTCTAGCAGTAAACACATTTTGGTATATCGGTTATAATGAATGTAACCAGGGTGTGATCAAGAAGCAAAAAATTCTTGTGGAGGATATGTTATGGTAACATTACTTTATTTTTAGAAATTATGTGGCTGATAGGTGGGACATCTTTTATTTGTAGAATAATTGACGGGTATTAAGATGGTGCGGGTAGATTAACAGGTTGTTCTTTAATCTAATCGGAAGGTGGGATATTGAAAGCAACATTACTTTATATTTGAAGATTATACTCATAACAAACTCATGCTATCACACGGGTTCTCATCTAGATTCATAATACGCACTATCAACTTTAAATTCATATTTTCAGATTGTTAACATTTATAGAATTACAACCATAAGCTAATATAATCCACCAACTGTGATTCCTTTATCCAAAAAGTACATTAAAAAACAAAGGGAACATGAATAAAGTATTTAATAGTACATAGTTATTATAAACTTCAAAAGACAACATGTCAACCTCTCCAAAAATATTTGTCATACGGTGAACTGACTTTATGTGTTTTGCTTTGGAAAGCAAATGTCGCGGATAGCAAGAGTCGCCACCGACTTTTCTTTTATCCAATAAGGAAAGGTGGAAAAGAACAGGAAAAACCTTAATTAGATTTTGGGTTCGGGAGGTACATTATACAAAGGGAAGGTGTTAGCACCCTTTGTATCCATGGTTATCCATGGGCTCTTAATTGCTTGATCACTTATGTTTGTCTGGAAAGTGTTTGTGAATTGCTTAAAAAATGTTTTGAAAAGAGAGCTTAACTTTGTAATGATTCTCGTACGAATGTATACAAAGTGTTTATCTCGTTTAAATTTTGAAAGCGGTTTAGAAAAATTTAACTTGGTAACGATTCTAGTACGAATGTATACCAAGTGGTGATTTTCTAGTATTTGCAAAGTGTGAGGTATGCAAAATATTTTAGGTTGTGAGCTAGTAATTAAGAGTTATACCACCCAAGGTCTTTATGGGCATTTCCTATCCTTATGAGGGTAAAACTGTCCTTACTATTGAGAAGTAAGTAGTCTTATCCCTTTGGATGTAAAGGGACATCGTAGGGTCATCGTTTGGTCATTGAAGGCAGCTGTCATACCCCAAAATTTGCCCATTAATATTTCAAGATATTTTGCAAGGCATTCCGACTCATATATAACACTGATCTTGAAGAAACAAAAGCCCAGCTCACGGATGGCCCAATCCAGAAAATGGCCCAAACTGGCCTGTTCGCTACGCGCTCGCCTAGCGAAGCTGACAGACAACAAAAATTTCGGGCTTCATTCTGAGCCCATTAGGTCACCATTATCACTAAAAAAAAAATTAAAAAAAAAAAAAAAAGAAATTTTTTTTAATTAATTAATTAATTAATTAATTAATTAATTAAATAATTAAAATAAATAAATAAAATATAACAAATTATTTTGGACTTGGGTCTCCCTCATTCCAAGCCCATTACCCACGAAATCAGTCTATAAATACTGAAGTTTCAGTAGAGGAAAGGAGACTTGGAGTTACACTGGGAGATTCACTGGAAAAAAAAAGAGGAGGAGAACAGAGAAGAACGAATAGAAGTTTTGGCATAGGAACCCTGCCTACCCGGAGAATTTAGAGTAAAGAAACCCTGAAGGCAGCCCATCTGCACCGAAGCCATCGCCGTCCAATTCCCGCTGCCTAACTTATTCCGATACTACAAGTGGTCAATCCCTTCAACCTTGAATTGGCAAACAGGTTTGCGTATCTCTATTGTTTATACTTTCAATTGGCCATATCTACATATATAATGCATCATGATTAAATGTTGATATATAATTTGCTTTCGTATGGGAATTTAAATATGCCTGAATACCCTGAATGTTTGATCATGTTATTCCTGTGATAAAATGCCATAAAATTCAAAGTTCCTAACGTGGGGCTGTTTTCAAATTCAAAATCCGTGGCCGCTCGCTAGCACCTCGCTAGGCGAGCCTGGGGCGAGTATTCGCCTGGCCTTCGCTAGGCGAGGCAGAGGCGAACGAGACAGTAGCTGACTTTTCTATTCTGTTTTTTTTTATGTTTTATCATAGCCATGCATTATTCATCCTATCCTATTTATTGTTGTGATATTTCTCCGGTGTAATCTTCGATTGCACCCTGATTTGGTGTTCTGACATGTTTCTTTTTTTGAGTTTTGTAAAGGTTCACATATCCCAGGAAAAGGTTATTGGCTAGGTATTCCACTTTATTTGTGGGATACCCTTGTGGAGTTTCACCCTAAATTAATTTTTAATGTATTAATTTCTAATGTATTAATTTTTTTAATATATTATTTTTAATAATTTTAATGTGGAGTTTCATCCTAATTATATAATTAATTGTAAAACTTTGCCTTTGAATAAGTGATCTTGGACCTCTCTTTGTTGCCTTACGATTACGATATTACGGTCATGTCCCGCGAACGTGGGGATACCCTTAGCAAAGACCCTTCGGTTAAATCATCATAAAATAAATTATAGTCTCTCAGATGTTGCCTTCGAATATACAACTTTGTCCCTCGATGACCCTCCGATGTTGCCTACGGTTAAAAGATGATAGTCCCTTCGAATGCTAAGATATCCTCGTAACTGTTGCCTTCAATGACCTATCGATGACCCTACGATGACCCTTAAACATCCAAAGGATAAAACTACTTATTTCTCAATAATAAGGACAGTTTTACCCTCATAAGGATAGGAAATGCTCATAAAGACCTTGGGTCGGTATAACTCTTAATTGTTGGCTCACAATCTAAAAACAATTTTCACACCTCACACCTTTCAAAATATCTTTAGAAAATCACCACTTGGTATATATTCATACTAGAATCATTACCGAGTTATATTTTTCTAAACAATTTCCAAAACTAAACGAGATAACTACTTTGTATATATTCATACAAGAATCATTACAAAGTTAAATTCGCTTTCCAAAAACAATTTTCCAAACAATTCACAAACACTTTTTTTTCAGACAAAAATAATATAAGTGATCGAGCAATTAAGAGCCCATGGATAACCATGGATACAAAGGGTGCTAACACCTTCCCTTTGTATAACGTACCTCCCGAACCCAAAATCTAAATTAAGGTCTTTCCTGTTCTTTTCCACCTTTCCTTATTGGATAAAAGAAAAGTCGGTGGCGACTCTTGCTAACCGCGACATTGCGATTAAAACCACAAAAAAGTCCAGTTCACCGTATGACAGAACTGGCGACTCTGCTGGGGAGCCTAAATATTTAAAAAGAGAGGTTACCTTAAAAACAAGATCACTTATTCAATTTGTCTGATTTATTTTTAAGGGTTGCTTGGGTATGTTATGCTTGAGTGAAAGATCCTACACCCGGATCTAGTGTACCTTAGGTAAGTAGCAAGAGATCATCGCGACTGTCCGGCGTATACTGGAATGGTCAAAATGATGGCTACGGTTAATGTGGCACTTTGGATGTCCTGATGTTCCTCATGTTAGTTGAGGAAATATTTGGCATTCGCGTGGTGTCATAAAAGCATTAACCAGACCTTTAGAACCCTAATTGACTCATCCTGGCCATTAGAAAGTAGTGAGATAACTGGCTTCGGTTCCGACTGGAGTTGGTTGAGACTCGATACTACACTCTTTGAGATTGGACTTTAGGGAAGCTTCGGTCAACCACTTGGTGTTGCACTGAAGTGGACTTAAGGAAAGGTCAATGATTTGAGATCCTTCTAGAACCCGGTTACTATTCTAAGACAGGTTGAACCAACCAAACTTCAGTGGGGAGGGTATTTACCTATGGAACTCACGCAAGCCTTAAAACCTAGGAATGATTGTTGTGTGACTTGCTTGTGCTTGTTATTTATCTAACAACATGACATCATAACAACATAACATCATAACATCATGGCATTGTACTAACCATTTCAAGGATTTAGGGATTTAACTCTGCTAAAAAAAAAACAGAAAAAACAAAAACAAAAGCAAAAACAAAAGAGAAAAGAAAAAAAAAAGCTCTTTTTGTTAGTTTATGCAAAGTTAAATCCCGAAAGTCCTTGAAAACATTTCATACATTGCATTGCATCGCATAACAGGTATTCTAAAGGATCAGTGTTCTCACGATTTTCCTATCAAACAGATTCCAGCAGATTCAAACAAATTGAACAATGGCTCTCGAACAAACTGTCAAAGATCTCCAGGCCCAGAATGCTCAATTCCAGGAAATGATGTTGAGCTTATCTAAGGGGTAGGAAGAACTGAAAGCTCTTTTGATGGAGAAGAAGAAGGACCAGAAACCTGTGGGTTACATCAACCCGGGGAGAAGGCTTAAGGGACAGGTTACAGGAGTCAAGATTAGAATTCCGAAGGATTCAGAAGAAGAGACCGAGAATGATTCGGAAGATGAGAATCCTAATCTCGTCAATTCTGAGGACGACGACGAAGATTATGAACATGAACAGTACTCTCCGAAGGATGATAAGTACAAGTTGCTGGAAGAACGTATGCTAGCTATGGAGGGGCAGAAAGTGCCCGGTCTGGATTTCGAAAACTTGGGTCTGGTCTCTGATGTGGTCATTCCCCGCAAATTCAAGGTTCCCATTTTCACTAAGTATGATGGTGCCTCTTGTCCTCAGATGCATCTAAGGGCTTATGTGAGAAAGATTCAGCCGCACACTACTGATAAGAAACTGTGGATCCATTTCTTCCAAGAGAGTCTGTCTGGCACACAGTTAGAGTGGTATTATCAGCTTGAGAGCTCTAACATCCGCACATGGACTGATTTAGCAACAGCTTTCTACAAGCACTACCAGTATAATTCTGAGTTAGCGCCTACTCGGCTACAGCTACAAAATATGACTATGGGCTCTAAAGAAAGTTTCAAAGAATATGCTCAAAAGTGGAGAGATTTGGCTGGCAGAGTCAAACCCCCTATGACTGATCGAGAGTTAGTGGACATGTTCATGGATACACTGACTGGCCCATTCTACAGCCATCTACTGGGAAGTTCCTCGTCAGGTTTCACTGAACTTATCTTGACAGGTGAACGGGTTGAAAGCGGCATTCGAAGTGGAAAGATACAGGCAGCTACTTCTGCAAGCACCAAAAAGTCCTATCAGGGAAAGAATGAATCAAATGCTGTGTACAGTGAGAGGAAGCATAACAAGAAGAATCGTGACCATACTGTTGGGGCAGTTACAATTGCCGCACCGCCATCTCAGAACTTCCAACACAGACAAGACAGGTCAAGAAGACAGTTTACCAAGATCAATATGACTTTAACCCAAGCACTGCAGAGTATGTTAAAGGCCAATTTAATTACCCTCAGAGGCCCTCCTGCAAATCCCAACACTACTTCTCCTCGTTATAATCCCAACGCCAGGTGTGCCTATCACTCCGATAGCCCCGGGCATGATACGAATGATTGCTGGTTGTTGAAGAACAAGATTCAGGATATGATCGACGCTGGAGAAATTGAATTTGATCCTCCGGCGACCCCCAATGTCATCACAGCACCTATGCCTAATCATGACCAGAATGTTAATGTTGTGGATGACAATTCTCACGTTACTGACGTTGTTGATTTAGCATCTCCTCTCCTGATCGTTAAGAAGAATTTATTGCAAGCTGGTTTATTTCCAGGTTGTGCTGAAGATTGCGATCTCTGTGTACTCCGACCCAATGATTGTTTGAAGTTGAAGAACGGCATTCAACGGCTGATGGATGATCGTACAATTCTATTTGAAAGGGTTCCTAAGGTGGACAATTCTATTGAAGAGGTATCTGTGATTGCTAGGTCCAAAGCTCCAGTGAAGATTACCGCTACTAGAGTGCCTGTGAAGATTACCGCTGAGCCCAAAGTGGCTCCCCTGATTATTACCGCACCTGGCCCCGTGCCATATTCCTCCAGCAAAGCTATTCCGTGGAACTATGGAGGCGACGTTTACATCCATGGCATAAAGCAAGTTGGTAGTTCTGCTAATCCTAATGATATTGTGGGGACTAGTAAAGTTACTCGAAGTGGAAGGATCTACTCCCCAGAAATCTCACCTCCCGCTCCCGAAATTCGAGGAAAAAGACCAGTCAATCCTCCTCAGTCAGAGACATCGGTCGAAGTTACTTCTGAAGATGTTGCCAAACAGGAAATGGAAGAGATGCTGAAAATCATCCGTAAGAGCGATTTTGATGTAGTGGAACAATTGGGGCATACTCCGTCTAAAATCTCAATGTTGTCCTTGTTATTATCCTCTGAATCCCATGCCAATGCATTGATGAAATTCTTGAAGACCGCTCATGTGCCTCAAGAAACATCCGTCGATCAATTCGAACATTATGTTGCTAATTTGACTGTTGACAATGGCCTAGGCTTTTCCGATGCTGACCTGACGCCAGCAGGAAAGAATCACAATAAAGCTCTGCATATCTCCATCGAGTGTGAGGGGATCACCCTGGCTCACGTGTTGATCGACAACGGTTCTTCCTTGAATGTGCTCCCGAAAGCTGTACTCGATAAATTTGACTACAAAGGCATTGAACTGAAACCTAGTGATGTTGTGGTGCGTGCTTACGATGGTGCGAAGAGTGTTGTCTATGGTGAAGTGGTTCTCCCTATCAAGATAGGACCTCAAGTCTTCAACACTACCTTTCACGTGATGGACATTCGTCCCGCCTACTCCTGCTTGTTGGGGCGCCCTTGGATCCATGGGGCAGGTGCGGTAGCTTCGTCGCTTCATCAAAAGCTGAAGTATCCAATAGCAGGCATGGTTGTCACTGTATGTGGAGAAGAAGAGTATATTGTCAGTAGTGTGCAAGCCTTCAAATACGTCGAGATGGATGGTGAATTCTTTGAGACTCCTTCTCAGTCATTTGAAGTGGTTCCTCCACCCAGTCCTGTCCTTAAGCCAACTCCCCTTGTGCCCAAGGTTGTTCGTGCTCCCTCTGTCATGATCTCTCTGAAAGATGCTCAAGCCACGATTGAAAATGGTGATCGTGCTGGTTGGGGTCAACTGATCAATGTACCGTACAAGTCTGATAAAGCTGGCCTGGGGTTTAACTCTGGAAAGATAGTCAAAAATCAGATTAATGCTATGGAAGATGCTGATAGTGATTGCGACTTGGATAGCTGGATTTTCCCAACAATTGGTGACGGACTCAACAATTGGAAGACTGAAGACATTATCCCGATTTCCTTTAGTCAGGAGTAATTGTTATTGTTTATTCTAGAATTGCAAATTTTAATTTTCTTTTACAATCAAACTTCTTAAAGCATTGTGTCTATGCCCGAGGCACAATGGCTAATGTGTTAGGGGTTTGTCATTTTCATAAGCATATTCATATTCAATAGATCAATGGACTTTTTGCATTCAAATATTGCGCTCTTTATCTTTCCTGTCATTTTTCAAACAAGCTATGTTTCTTGCACACACTCACGTAACAATTTGCCGATCCATATCCACTATGGATCCTGTTGGTAATGACTCTGCTACTGTTCATTATGACTTTGAAAATCCGATCTACCAAGCCGAGGATGGAAGCGAGGAAGATTGTGAAGTCCCTGGAGAACTTGCCCGACTACTGCAAGAAGAAAAGACTATACAGCCGCATGAGGAATCAATTGAAATTGTAAATCTGGGTACTGAAATAAACAAGAAAGAAGTCAGAGGTTTCTTGGGGCACTCGAATTACATTGCCCGATTCATTCCACACTTGACTGCTACCTGCAAACCCATCTTCAAATTACTGAGACAAAATCAAGAGATGGTATGGAATGATGAATGCCAAGAAGCTTATGACAAAATCAGGAAATATCGCCAAGAACCTCCAGTTCCGATGCCACCAGTTGAAGGAAGACCTTTAATTACGTATTTGACCGTGTTAGAAAATTCAATGAGGTGTGTTGGGGCAACATGACGAGTCTGGTCGAAAAGAGCATGCCATATACTGCCTAAGCAAAAGGTACCGACTGTGAAACAAGATACTCACAGCCCGAGAAAGCTTGCTGTGCTTTGGCCTGGGCTGCTCGCCGACTAAGACAGTATATGTTGAATCATACCACCTTATTGACTTCTAAGATGGATTCTATCAAATACCTATTTGAGAAACCTGCTGTCTCCTGAAAGAGTTATCACTGACAATGGTACTAATTTGAACAACAAGATGATTACTGAACTCTGCACGCAGTTCAAAATAAAACACCATAACTCTTCTCCGTACCGGCCAAAGATGAACGGCGCCGTGGGGACTGCTAACAATATCAAGAAGGTCGTGCAAGAAATGACAGTAACATACAAAGACTGGCATGAGATGTTACCCTTTACTCTTTACGGTTATCGCACTTCAGTGCGCACTACGACAGGGGCAACTCCGTTCTCTTTAGTCTATGGAATGGAAGCCATCTTACTAGTGGAAGTTCAGATTCCCTCTCTAAGAATCATGAAAGAGGCGGGCTTAGATGAAGATGAATGGATTCAGACTCGACTCGATCAGATAAATCTGATTGATGAGAAGAGACTTGCGGCTGTTTGTCATGGGCAGATATATCAGAAATGCATGACCCAGGCATTTAACAAAAGAGTTAAGAGACAGGTGTACCAACTTGGCGACTTGGTGATCAAGCGTATCATCCTACCACAAACTGACCCAGAGGCAAATGGACTCCCACATACGAAGGGCCATTTGTAGTTAAGAAGGTATTCTCTGGTGGAGCCATGATACTCGCTACTATGGATGGTGAAGACTTCCCACATCCCGTGAACGCGGACATAGTTAAAAAATACTACGCATAAAAGAGACCCGCTAGATCGACGTATCTAGGCAAAAGTAAGGGCATCCCGGCGAACCAAAAGGGTTCGGGCAAAAATTAGGGATATATAAAAAAAAAATGTACACCCGGCAAGTCGAAAACCTGAAAAGGCGGCTTGGGCAAAAAAGGGTATCCTGGTGGACTGAAAACCTGAAAAGGCGGTCCAGGCAAAAATTAGGGATTAAAGCGTATGACTATGTCCCGTTCTCAGTCAACTTTCATCCAAGTTCGAGGGACTGACCAAGCCAATCACTTCTATCCGACAGCAAGGGATGAGATGCTCGAAGACATAATGACAGTAGTAGGCTTAAAATCAATAGGGCTTCTTCCACATAGCTTTCTCTTTGTTTTCGACAATTTCCTCTTACTAGGATTTCTGTCTCCTTGTACACAAATTGCCTGTTTATAGGCCTCCTTTCAAAATCAATACAACCCTCTTTCAAAAAAAAGATGCTTTTGTTTTTACTTTTCTGTTTTGGTTGCGTAAATGTCCATTGATTTAATTTGAATTAATATGTGCATTTGAATATGATAAATGTTTACCAAAATATATGCGTAGAATAGCAATAGCAATTACTACCCGACTTCAGGATCGAGGAGAAGGTCTAACCATGCTTCCAATGAATCCGCTACCAATTCTATTCCCCCAGCAAGTCTGTTATTCCTCAGAAGAAATTAGCAGTATTCCCCGGCACAGCCAGTTACTCCCCAACAGAGGTCGGCATCATCAGACAGATTGATCATCTCATCCATCCTCAGCCAAGATCTGTGGAATATTTCTACCATCAGACAGAATCAAGAACCCCCTGCCGAGAAAGGGTCATCGTTACAAATGTCTCAAATCAGTAGATGGGGATTTATTTTCCCCAGTAGAGTCCCCAAGCAGAACTTCTCATACGCATAACTCATTCATTACATCCTTTCACAGCATACGCATGCATACAACATTCACATTTATTTTAGCATAACACGAAACATCTCATGCATCATGACATAGCATGAAGCTAACTTTTTCTTTGCAGGTTAATTATCCTCCTGATATAGTCAAAGTAGAAGGTTCATTCAGACAGACACCTTTATCAATCACATTCAAGATTCAGATACATATTTCAAATACAGTTCATGGGAACATTCATTCTGACAACACTTCGATATCCTCCTAACGATGGCATCTCTAAGCCCATCCCAGACATTTATTGCAAGTACAACATATACAGGTTATCAGATACAGCCTAACGTACGGTTCATTCTGATTCAGCCCAACATATGACTTCTTCAGCAACTCCAATGCGGTCTAACGTACGACCCATTTGGACCTTCAAATCCTCAGATGCTGCCTAGCGAACGGTACATTCAGGGGTGTAGTCTAGCGTACGACTACTTTCTTTTTCAGATGCAGCCTAACGGACGGCTCATTCTACAACTCGGATACGATCTAACGTACGATCCATTCTGAACTTCAACAACCCCAACGCGGTCTAACGTACGACCCGTTTGGATCTTACAACCCTCAGATGCTACCTAACGTACGGTACATTTCTGAAGTGTAGTCTGGCGTACGACTACCGCTTTCATCATCAGATGCGGCCTAACAGACGACTCATTCTGCGACGGTCTAACGTACGACCCGTTCGGATGTCCATCCCCTCAGATGCTACCTAACATACGGTACATTTCTGAAGTGTAGTCTAACGTACGACTACCCCTTTCGTCATCAGATTCAGCCTAACGTACGGCTCATTCTGCAACTCAGATACGATCTAGCGTATGGTCCATTCTGACCCTTTATCCCCAACAGCATATGACACACTCCGACTCCCCAGCGAAGTCGGCAGCCTAATGGATGACTCATTATACGGTCTAACGTACGACCCAGTGTGGCACCCATGTCTTCAAATTGGCCTAATATACGGCGCGATCTGAAGCTTTCGTCATCAAACCTCCCGGATGGCACCTTTAAGCCCATCTCCATCAAGACCAACTGTCGATTCTCAAGTGCAAATTTTTGGGGCATTCTAGTGTTCAATAATCTTCCACCTCCAGACCACGAATGGCGTACACACCATTCTAACTCTCTCGGTCCAAGAATATTGAACAGGGGCAGCTGTCATACCCCAAAATTTGCCCATTAATATTTCAAGACATTTTGCAAGGCATTCCGACTCATATATAACACTGATCTTGAAGAAACAAAGGCCCAGCTCACGGATGGCCCAATCCAGAAAATGGCCCAAACTGGCCTGTTCGCTACGCGCTCGCCTAGCGAAGCTGACAGACAACAAAAATTTCGGGCTTCATTCTGAGCCCATTAGGTCACCATTATCACTAAAAAAAAAAAAGAAAGAATTTTTTTTAATTAATTAATTAATTAATTAATTAATTAATTAATTAATTAATTAATTAATTAATTAAATAATTAAAATAAATAAATAAAATATAACAAATTATTTTGGACTTGGGTCTCCCTCATTCCAAGCCCATTACCCACGAAATCAGTCTATAAATACTGAAGTTTCAGTAGAGGAAAGGAGACTTGGAGTTACACTGGGAGATTCACTGGAAAAAAAAAGAGGAGGAGAACAGAGAAGAACGAATAGAAGTTTTGGCATAGGAACCCTGCCTACCCGGAGAATTCAGAGTAAAGAAACCCTGAAGGCAGCCCATCTGCACCGAAGCCATCGCCGTCCAATTCCCGCTGCCTAACTTATTCCGATACTACAAGTGGTCAATCCCTTCAACCTTGAATTGGCAAACAGGTTTGCGTATCTCTATTGTTTATACTTTCAATTGGCCATATCTACATATATAATGCATCATGATTAAATGTTGATATATAATTTGCTTTCGTATGGGAATTTAAATATGCCTGAATACCCTGAATGTTTGATCATGTTATTCCTGTGATAAAATGCCATAAAATTCAAAGTTCCTAACGTGGGGCTGTTTTCAAATTCAAAATCCGTGGCCGCTCGCTAGCACCTCGCTAGGCGAGCCTGGGGCGAGTATTCGCCTGGCCTTCGCTAGGCGAGGCAGAGGCGAACGAGACAGTAGCTGACTTTTCTATTCTGTTTTTTTTTATGTTTTATCATAGCCATGCATTATTCATCCTATCCTATTTATTGTTGTGATATTTCTCCGGTGTAATCTTCGATTGCACCCTGATTTGGTGTTCTGACATGTTTCTTTTTTTGAGTTTTGTAAAGGTTCACATATCCCAGGAAAAGGTTATTGGCTAGGTATTCCACTTTATTTGTGGGATACCCTTGTGGAGTTTCACCCTAAATTAATTTTTAATGTATTAATTTCTAATGTATTAATTTTTTTAATATATTATTTTTAATAATTTTAATGTGGAGTTTCATCCTAATTATATAATTAATTGTAAAACTTTGCCTTTGAATAAGTGATCTTGGACCTCTCTTTGTTGCCTTACGATTACGATATTACGGTCATGTCCCGCGAACGTGGGGATACCCTTAGCAAAGACCCTTCGGTTAAATCATCATAAAATAAATTATAGTCCCTCGGATGTTGCCTTCGAATATACAACTTTGTCCCTCGATGACCCTCCGATGTTGCCTACGGTTAAAAGATGATAGTCCCTTCGAATGCTAAGATATCCTCGTAACTGTTGCCTTCAATGACCTATCGATGACCCTACGATGATCCTTAAACATCCAAAGGATAAAACTACTTATTTCTCAATAATAAGGACAGTTTTACCCTCATAAGGATAGGAAATGCTCATAAAGACCTTGGGTCGGTATAACTCTTAATTGTTGGCTCACAATCTAAAAACAATTTTCACACCTCACACCTTTCAAAATATCTTTAGAAAATCACCACTTGGTATATATTCATACTAGAATCATTACCGAGTTATATTTTTCTAAACAATTTCCAAAACTAAACGAGATAACTACTTTGTATATATTCATACAAGAATCATTACAAAGTTAAATTCGCTTTCCAAAAACAATTTTCCAAACAATTCACAAACACTTTTTTTTCAGACAAAAATAATATAAGTGATCGAGCAATTAAGAGCCCATGGATAACCATGGATACAAAGGGTGCTAACACCTTCCCTTTGTATAACGTACCTCCCGAACCCAAAATCTAAATTAAGGTCTTTCCTGTTCTTTTCCACCTTTCCTTATTGGATAAAAGAAAAGTCGGTGGCGACTCTTGCTAACCGCGACATTGCGATTAAAACCACAAAAAAGTCCAGTTCACCGTATGACAGCAACATTTGTAAGGATACCTTAGCATTCGAAGGGACGATCATCATTTAACCGTAGGCTACAACGAAGGGTCATCGAGGGACAAAATCATATATTCGCAGGCAACGTCCGAGGGACTATGATTTATTTTATAGGGACATGATGATTTAACCGAAGGGTCTTTGCTAGGTGTATCCCCACATTCGCGGGACATGACCATAATATCGTAATATCGTAAGGCAACAAAGAGAGGTCCAAGATCACATATTCAAAGGCAATATTTTACAATCGATTAGGTAGTTGTAATCAATTAGGTAATTAGGTCCATATTAATTAAGTAATTAGGGTGAATCTCCACATTAAAATCAATTAAGTAAATAGGATGAATCTCCACATTAAAATCAATTAAGTAAATAGGATGAATCTCCACATTAAAATCAATTAAGTAAATAGGATGAATCTCCACAAGGGTATCCCCCAAATAAAGCGGGATACCTAGCAAGCTACCTTCTTCGGGAGTATGTGAGTCCTTACAATATTCAGCAAACAGGTCAGAATACCAAATGGGGGTGCAATCGAGGATTACACCGCAAAAGAAACACAGCAGTAGGAATGTCAGGCAAAATAACGCGTGATTAAAATAGAACAAATCAGATAAGCATAGGACAAAACAGCCAAAATATTAGCGACTGTCACGTTCGCCTCTGCCTCGCCTAGCGAAGGCTTAGCGAATACTCGCTACATGCTCGCTTAGCGATGTGCTAGCGAGCGGCTGCGGGTTTTGAATTTCAGAACAGTACGACCTCAGCATGCTGCACGCCCTATGGCATTCAATTAGAAATAACATGGTCAAACATTCAGGATATTCAGGCACATTTAAACTCACATGCAAACTCTAATTACATATCCAGAAATTCAATCATGATGCATTATGTATTGAGATATTATAGATTGAAAGCATAAAACCGTAGTGATGCGCAAACCTGTTTGCAATTGAATTGCGACGTTGAATTGGCAAATCACCTTTGGTATCGGATTGAGTTGGGCGGAGGTAACCTTTGTGTAGATGAGTTGCCTTCAGGGTTTCCTTTAGGGTTACTCTGAATTCTCTCGGATAGCCTCCAAGGTTTTATTGCTAGGGTTCCGGTTCGTCTCCCCCTCCCTCTTTCTGACTGAAATGCTGGTATTTATAATGGTTTGTTGTGACCTAATGGGCTCAGAATGAAGTCCAGAATTTTCTAGTATTCGCAAGCTTCGCTAGGCGAGTATTGTAGCGAAGGGTTCGCTAGGCGAAGGATTTGCTCGCCTAGCGAGCATGCCAGTTTGGGCCATTTTCTGGATTGGGCCATTTGTGAGCTGGGTTTTGGTTCCTTTAAGGTCAATGCCTTAGAAAATAAGTTGGGGTGCCTCAAAAAAGTCTTGCAAAATCAACGGGCGAATTTTGGGGTATGACAGCTGCCCCTGTTCAATATTCTTGGACCGAAAGAGTTAGAATGGTGTGTACGCCATTCGTGGTCTGGAGGCGGAAGATTATTGAACACTAGAATGCCCCAAAAATTTGCACTTGTTAATTAAAAGTTTGTCTTGATGAAGATGGGCTTAAAGATGCCATCCAGGACGTTAGTCTTGATGAAGAGGGGCTTTAGAGTGCGTCGTACATTAGATGATATCTGAAGACATGGGTGTCATACCGGGTCATACGCTAGACCATATAGTGAGTCATCCATTAGGCTGTCGACTTTGCCGGGGAGTCAGAGTGTGTTATACGTTGCTAGGGATAAGAGATCAGAATGGATTATACGCTAGACCGTATCTGAATAGCAAAGTGAGTTGTTCATTAGGCGGATGACTTCGCCGGGGAGTCAAGATCAGAATGGATCGTACGCTAGATCGTATCTGAGTTGCACAATGAGCCGTACGTTAGGTTGTATCTGAAGAAGAAAGTAGTCGTACGCTAGACTACACCCCGGAATGTACCGTACGCTAGGCAGTATCTGAGGATTTGAAGGTCCAAATGGGTCGTACGCTAGACCGTATTGGAGTTGCAGAATGAGCCGTATGTTAGGCTGTATCTGAAGAAGAAAGTAGTCGTACGCTAGACTACACCCCGGAATGTACCGTACGCTAGGCAGTATCTGAGGATTTGAAGGTCCAAATGGGTCGTACGCTAGACCGTATTGGAGTTGCAGAATGAGCCGTACGTTAGGCTGTATCTGAAGAAGAAAGTAGTCGTACGCTAGACTACACCCCGGAATGTACCGTACGCTAGGAAGTATCTGAGGATTTGAAGGTCCAAATGGGTCGTACGCTAGACCGTATTGGAGTTGCAGAATGAGCCGTACGTTAGGCTGTATCTGAAGAAGAAAGTAGTCGTACGCTAGACTACACCCCGGAATGTGCCGTACGCTAGGCAGTATCTGAGGATTTGAAGGTCCAAATGGGTCGTACGCTAGACCGTATTGGAGTTGCAGAATGAGCCGTACGTTAGGTTGTATCTGAAGAAGAAAGTAGTCGTACGCTAGACTACACCCCGGAATGTGTCGTACGCTAGGCAGTATCTGAGGATTTGAAGGTCCAAATGGGTCGTACGCTAGACCGTATTGGAGTTGCAGGAGTCATATGTTGAGCTGAATCAGAATGAACCGTACGCTAGGCTATATCTGATAGTATTTGTATATGTTGTATTTGCAATGAATATCTGGGATGGGCTTAATGATGCCACCATTGGGCGGATATCAGAGTGCTTGCCAGAGTGAATGCTCACATGGATTGTATCTGCGAGATGTAGTTGAATCTTGAATGTAATTGATAAAGATGTCTGTCTGAATGGACCTTTGTTTTGACTGTATCAGGAGGATAATTAACCTGAAAAACAAAGTTAGTCTCATGCCATGTCATGATGCATGAGATATTTTATGTTTATGAAAATAAATGCGAACAATGTATGCATGCGGATGCTGTGAAATGATGTAATGAATGAATTATGCGTCTGAAAAGGTTTTTTTTTTTTTTTTGGCGACCCCCTGGGGAAAATAAATCCCCATCTTCTGGTTGGAGATACTTGTATTGATGACCCCTTCTCATCTAGGGATACTTGATTTCTGTCTGATGGTAGAAATATTTAACAGAAGCCTGGCTGGGGGTGGAAGAGATGACCAGTTTGTCTAGTAATGCCAATTGCTTCTGGGGAATAACTGGCTTTGCCGGGGAATAGAATTAGCAACGGATTCATTGGAAAGCATGGTTAGACCTTCTCCTCGATCCTGAAGTCTCGTAGTGATTGCTATTTCTATTTTATGCATGCATTTTTGGTACACATCGATCATATTCAAATGCACATATCAATTTAAATCAATGGATGTTTATGCAAACAAAACAGAAAAAGTAAAACAAAAGCATCTTTTTGAAAATAAAATTATATTGATTTTGAAAGAGGGCCTATAAACAGGCAATTTGTGTACATGGAGACAGAAATCCTAGTAAGAGGAAATTGTCGAGAACATAAAGAAAAGCTATGAAGGAAAAGCCCTGTTGATTTTAATTCTACTACTATCATTATGTCTTCAAGCGTCTCATCTCCTGCTGTCGGATAGAATTGATTGGCTTGTTCAGTCCCTTGAACTTGGATAAAGTTGTCTGAGAACGGGACATAGTCATACACTTTTAATCCCTAATTTTTGCCTGGACCGCCTTTTCAGGTTTTCAGTCCACCAGGATACCCTTTTTTGCCCAAGCCGCCTTTTCAGGTTTTCGACTTGCCGGGTGTACATTTTTATATGTTTATCCCTAATTTTTGCCCGAACCCTTTTGGTTCGCCGGGATGCCCTTACTTTTGCCTAGGTACGTCGACCTAGCGGGTCTCTTTTATGCGTAGTATTTTTTGACTATGTCTGCGTTCACGGGATGTGGGAAGTCTTCGCCGTCCATCGTAGCAAGTATCATGGCTCCACCAGAGAATACCTTCTTAACTACAAATGGCCCTTCGTATGTGGGAGTCCATTTTCCCCTGGGATCACCTAGTGGTAGAATGATACGCTTGATAACTAAGTCGCCGATTTGATACACCCGTCTCTTGACCTTTTTGTTGAATGCCTGGGTCATGCGCTTCTGATATATCTGCCCATGACAAACAGCCGCCAGTCTCTTTTCATCAATCAAATTTATCTGATCGAGTCGAGTCTGAATCCATTCATCCTCGTCTAAACCTGTCTCTTTCATGATTCTTAGAGAGGGAATCTGAACCTCTACCGGTAGGACGACTTCCATTCCGTAGACTAAAGAGAAAGGAGTTGCCCCTGTCGAAGTACGGACTGAAGTGCGATAACCATGAAGAGCAAATGGTAACATCTCATGCCAGTCTTTGTATGTTACTGTCATCTTTTGTATGATCTTCTTGATATTCTTATTAGCAGCCTCCACGGTGCCGTTCATCTTTGGCCGGTACAGAGAAGAGTTATGGTGTTTTATTTTGAACTGCGTGCAGAGTTCAGTAATCATCTTGTTGTTCAAATTAGTGCCATTATCAGTGATAACTCTTTCAGGGACGCCATATCGGCAAATAAGACTATTCTTGATGAACCGTGCCACCACATTCTTGGTTATAGAAGCAAATGAGGCTACCTCTACCCACTTTGTAAAGTAATCAATCACAACAAGAATGAAGCGATGTCCGTTAGAAGCAGTAGGTTTAATCTCCCCAATTATATCAATGCCCCACATTGCAAAGGGCCAAGGGGCTGTCAACACGTTTAAAGGAGCAGGAGGCACATGTACTTTATCCGCATAGATCTGGCACTTGTGACAAGTTCTGGAGTGATGGTGGCAATCAGCTTCCATGGTAGACCAATAATACCCTGATCTCAGAATCTTCTTGGCCATTGTATGTCCACTAGAGTGAGTCCCAAAAATACCGTCATGCATGTCTTCCATAATCTTTTCTGCTTCCTTTTTATCCACACAACGAAGCAAAGTCGAATCATGATTACGTTTGTATAATATTCCATTACTCAAAAAGAATTTAGCGGAGAACTTCCTCAGGAATTTTCTGTCATTGATGGACGCCTCTTAAGGGTATTCCCGAGCTTCTAAATATCTTTTTACTTCGTGGAACCAAGGTTTCTCTTCTACTTCATCAGCGTTAAGTTCATAACAATATGCTGGTTCATCTAGTCGTTCAATGGTGATCCTGGGAGCTTCATTGTCCCATCTGACTCTGAACATAGATGACATGGTGGCCAAGGCGTCTGCCAACTGATTCTCTTCTCGTGGAATATGTTCGAATGTAATCTTTTCAAAGTATGGGATTAATGTCAACACCCGCTCTCAATAAGGGATGCGATTCGGATGTTTAGTGTCCCATTCTCCTTTGATCTGACTGATTACTAATGCTGAGTCTCCGTACACACTCAAAAACTTGATTCTCAGGTCTATAGCAGCTCTGAGTCCCAAAATACATGCTTCATACTCGCCCATATTGTTGGTACAATCGAAACATAGTCTAGCAGTGAAAGGCGTATGGCCACCCTTGGGAGAAATAATTACAACACCAACACCATTACCCAATGCATTAGAAGATCCATCAAAAACCATAGTCCATCGGGATCCCGGTTCGGGTCCTTCATCCGGTCCAGGTTCTTCATAATCAGTAACAAGCATGACATCCTCATCTGGGAACTCAAAATTCATAAATTGGTAATCATCCACTGCTTGATGAGCCAAATGATCAGCTAGCACGCTTCCTTTGATTGCCTTCTGGGTAGTATACTGGATATCATACTCTGTTAAAATCATCTGCCATCTCGCTATTCTTCCGGAGAGGGCAGGTTTCTCAAATATGTATTTGATGGGATCCATCTTAGAAATCAACAAAATGGTATGATTCAACATATACTGTCTTAGTCGGCGAGCAGCCCAGGCCAAAGCACAGCAAGTTCTCTCGAGCAGTGAGTATCTTGTTTCACAGTCGGTAAACTTTTTGCTAAGGTAGTATATGGCATGCTCTTTTCGACCAGACTCGTCATGTTGCCCCAACACACACCCCATTGAATTTTCTAACACGGTCAAATACATGATTAGTGGTCTTCCTTCAACTGGTGGCATCAGGATCGGAGGTTCCTGGAGATACTTCTTGATTTTGTCAAAAGCTTCTTGACATTCATCATTCCATATCATCTCTTGATTCTTCCTCAGTAGTTTGAAGATGGGTTTGCAGGTAGCAGTTAAATGGGAGATAAACTGGGCGATGTAATTCAAACGTCCCAAGAAACCTCTGACTTCCTTATCTGTACGGGGCACTGGCATTTCTTGAATAGCTCTCACCTTAGCCGGGTCAACCTCAATTCCTTTACCACTGACAATAAATCCCAAGAGTTTACCGGATCTTACTCCAAAGGTGCATTTGTTCGGGTTCAATCTCAGCTTGTATTTCTTCAACCTCTCACACAGTTTGTATAAATGATCGAGATGTTCTTCTTCAGTATGAGATTTGGCTATCATGTCATCCACATATACCTCTATTTCGTGATGGATCATGTCATGGAACAACACTACCATAGCACGCTGGTATGTTGCCCCAACGTTCTTTAAACCGAACGATATTACTTTGTAACAGAAAGTGCCCCATTGCGTCACAAACGTAGTTTTCTCCATGTCTTCAGGTGCCATCTTAATCTGGTTATAACCCGAGAATCCATCCATGAAGGAGAATACTTTGTGCTGAGCGGTGTTATCTACCAGAACATCAATGTGCGGAAGTGGAAAGTCATCTTTGGGACTCGCTTTATTCAAATCTCTGTAATCGACGCACATTCGCACCTTACCATCCTTCTTCGGACCTGGTACCACATTAGCAACCCATTAGGGATAAGAAGTAACAGCTAGAAAACCGGCATTGAACTGTTTCATAACTTCGGCTTTGATTTTCTCGGACATCTCAGGACGCATGCGACGAACCTTTTGCTTAACAGGATGACAATCTTCCTTCATTGGCAAACGATGCACTACTATATCAGTATCCAGTCCTGGCATGTCTTCATACGACCAAGCAAAAATCTCCATATAGTCATGTAACATCTAAATCAATCTTTCCTTGACACTGTCTCCCAAGCCTGCTTCTATTTTGACCTCTTTCTTGTCCACTTCAGTACCCAAGTTTACCATTTCGATTGACTCTTCATGCGGCTGTATAGTCTTCTCTTCTTGCAGTACCAGTCTGGCAAGTTCTCCAGGTACTTCACAATCTTCCTCACTTCCATCCTCGGCTTGGTAGATCGGATTTTCAAAGTCATAATGAACAGTAGTAGAACTATTATCAACAGGATCCAGAGTGGGTATGGTTCTGCAATTCGTTACGTGAGTGTGTGTAAGAATACATAGCTTGTTTAAAAGATGACAGGAAAGATAAAGAGCGCGATATTTGAATGCAAAAAGTCCATTGATTTATTGAATGTGAATATGCTTATGAAAATGACAAAACCCTTAACAAATTAGCTATTGTGCCCCGGGCATAGACACAATGCTTTAAGAAGTTCAATTGTAAAATTTAAAAAATTGCAACCCTAAAACAGACAATAACAATTACTCCTGACTAAAGGAAATCGGGATAGTGTCTTCAGCCTTCCAATTATTGAGTCCGTCACCAATTTTTGGGAAAATCCAGCTATCCAGATCGCAATCGCTATCAGCATCTTCTACAACATTAATTTGATCTTTGACCATATTTTTAGAGTTAAATCCCAAACCAGACTTGTCAGACTTGTATGGTACGTTGATCAGTTGACCCCAACCAGTACGACCACCGTTTTCAACCACGGCTTGGGCATCTTTCAGAGAAATCATGGCAGGAGGAGCACGAATAACCTTGGGCACAAGGGGAGTTGGCTTAAGGATAGGATTGGTCGGAGGAACTACTTCAAATGACTGAGAGGGAGTCTCAAAGAATTCACCATCCATCTCGACGTATCTGAAGGCCTGCACACTACTGACAATATATTCTTCTTCTCCACACACAGTGACAATCTTGCCCTCTATTGGATACCTCAGCTTTTGATGGAGAGACGAGGCTACAGCACTTGCCCCATGAATCCAAGGGCGTCCCAGCAAGCAAGAATAGGCAGGACGAATGTTCATTACGTGAAAGATAGTGTTGAAGACTTGAGGTCCTATCTTGATAGGGAGAACCACTTCACCATGGACAACACTCTTCGCACCATCGTAAGCACGCACCACAATGTCACTAGGCTTCAGTTCAATGCTTTTACAATCAAGTTTATCGAGCACGGCTTTCGGCAGTACATTCAAAGAAGAGCCATTATCGATCAACACATGAGACAAAGTAATCCCCTTACACTCAATGGAGATATGCAGAGCTTTATTGTGATTCTTTCCTGCTGGTGTCAGGTCAGCATCAGAAAAGCCTAGGCCATTGTCAACAGCCAGGTGAGCAACATAGTTTTCGAACTGATCGACGGATGTCTCCTGAGGTACATGAGCGGTCTTCAAGAATTTTATCAACGCTTTGGCATGAGATTCAGAAGATAATAACAAGGATAACATCGAGATCTTAGACGGAGTATGCCCCAGCTGTTCTACCACATCAAAATCACTTTTGCGGATGATTTTCAGCATTTCTTCCATTTCTTGTTTGGCAACATCTTCAGTAGTAACTTCGACGGGTGTCCCTGACTGAGAAGGGTTAACTGGTTCCTTTCCTCGGGTTTCAGGGGCGGGAGGTGAGATTTCTGGAGAGAAGATCCTTCCACTTCGAGTAACTTTACTAGTCCCAACAATGTCATTAGGATTAGCAGCACTACCAACTTGCTTTACGCCATGGATGTAAACATCACCTTCATAATTCCACTGAATGGCTTTGCTTGAGGAATACGGTACTGGGCCAGGTGCAGTAATGATTAGAGGAGCTACCTTGGGCTCAGCAGTAATCTTCACAGGTACTCTAGTAGCGGTAATCTTCACTGGACCTTTGGACCTGGCAATCACAGATATTTCTTCCACAGGGTTTTCTACCTTAGGAATCTTTTCGAAGAGAATTGTACGATCGTCCATCAGCCGTTGAATACCATCTCTCAACTTCGGGCAATCATCGGGTCGAAGCACACAAAGACCGCAACTTTCAGCACAACCTGGAAATAAACCAGCTTGCAATAAATTCTTCTTGATGATCAGGAGAGGAGATGTTAAATCAGCTACATTAGAAATGTGAGAATTGTCATCCACATAATTAACAGTCTTGTCATGGTTAGGCATAGGAGCAGTGATGACATTAGGAGTCTCCGGAGGATCAAATTCAATTTCTCCCGCGTCGATCATATCCTGAATTTTATTCTTCAACAACCAACAATCGTTTGTATCATGCCCAGGGCTATCGGAGTGATATGCACACCTGGCATTGGGATTATAACGAGGAGAAGTAGTGTTGACATTCGCAGGAGGGCCTCTGAGGGTAATTAAATTCGCCTTCAGCATACCCTGCAGTGCTTGTGCTAAAGTCATATTGATCTTGGTAAACTGCCTTCTTGGCCTGTCTTGCCTGTGCTGGAAGTTTTGAGATGGCGGTGCTGCAATCGTAACTGCTCCAACGGCATGGTCACGATTTTTCTTGTTATGACTCCTTTCACCGTACACAGCATTTGATTCATTCTTTCCCTGATGGGTCTTTCTGGTGCTTGCGGAGGTAGCTGCCTGTATCTTTCCACTTCGAATACCACTTTCAACACGTTTACCCGTCAATATAAGGTCAGTGAAACCTGATGAAGAACTTCCCAGTAGATGGCTGTAGAATGGACCAGTCAGTGTACCCATGAACATGTCCACTAATTCTCGATCAGTCATAGGGGGTTTGACTCTGCCAGCCAAATCTCTCCATTTTTGAGCATATTCTTTGAAGCTTTCTTTAGATCCCATAGTCATATTCTGCAACTGTAGCCGAGTAGGCGCCAATTCAGAATTGTACTGGTAGTGCTTGTAGAAAGCTGTCGCTAAATCAGTCCAGGTGCGGATGTTAGAGCTCTCGAGCTGATAATACCACTCCAACTGCGTGCCAGACAGGCTCTCCTGGAAGAAATGGATCCATAGTTTCCTATCAGTGGTATACGGCTGAATCTTTCTCACATAAGCTCTCAGATGCATCTGAGGACAAGACGCACCATCATACTTAGTGAAAGTGGGGATCTTGAATTTGCGAGGAATAACCACATCAGAGACCAGTCCCAAGCTTTCGAAATCCAGACCGGGCGCTGTCATACGGTGAACTGACTTTGATGTGTTTTGCTTCGGAAAGCAAATGTCGCGGTTAGCAAGAGTCGCCACCGACTTTTCTTTTATCCAATAAGGAAAGGTGGAAAAGAACAGGAAAGACCTTAATTAGATTTTGGGTTCGGGAGGTACATTATACAAAGGGAAGGTGTTAGCACCCTTTGTATCCATGGTTGTCCATGGGCTCTTAATTGCTTGATCACTTATATTATTTTTCTTGTCTGAAAAAGGTGTTCGTGAATTGTTTAGAAAATGTTTTGAAAAAGAGAATTTAACTTTGTAATGATTCTCGTATGAATGTATACAAAGTGGTTATCTCGTTTAGTTTTGAAAATGGTTTAGAAAAATATAACTCAGTAATGATTCTAGTATGAATGTATACCAAGTGGTGATTTTCTAGTATTTGTGAAGTGTGAAAAGTATTTTTAAATTGTGAGTAAGCAATTAAGAGTTGTACCTACCCAAGGTCTTGATGGGCATTTCCTATCCTTGTGAGGGTAAAACCGTCCTTATTATTGAGAAATAAGTAGTTTTATCCTTTGGATGTAAAAGGGTCATCGTAGGGTCATCGATTGGTCATTGAAAGCAACGGTGGTAAGGATACCTTAGCATTCGAAAGGACTATCATCATTTAACCGTGGGCTATACCGAAGGGTCATCGAGGGACAAAATCATATATTCGAAGACAACATCCGAGGGACTATGATTTATTTTATGATGATTTAATCGAAGGGTCTTTGCTAAGTATATCCCCACATTCGCGGGACATGACCGTAATACCGTAAGGCAACAAAGAGAGGTCCAAGATCACATATTTAAAGGGCAAAGTTTTACAATTAATTAGATAGCCGTAATCGATTAAGTAATTAGGTCCACATTAAAATCGATGAAATCAATACATTAAAATCAACTAGGTAATTTAGGATGAATCTCCACATTAAAATTAAGTAATTCAGAATCCATCTCCATAAGGGTATCCCACACATAAAGTGGAATACCTAGCCGGCCGTTTCCTTGGGAATATGTAAGCCTTTACACAGTTCAGCACACGGGTTAGAACATCGAGATAAAGTATAATTAAAAATTGCACCACAAAATAAACACAACAGTCATAAGGTCAGGCCAAATGATGCAGAATTATAATAGATCTTGATTAGATAAACATAAGCCAGAACAGAAAAGAAACAAATAGCCACTGTCCCGTTCGCTCCTGCTTCGCCTAGCGAAGGCTGAGCGAGGGCTCGCTACTGGCTCGCTTAGCGATGTGCTAGCGAGCGGCTACGGGTTTTGAGTTTGATAGCAGCATGATCTCCGGAACCCTGAACTTTATGGCATTTAATTACAGGAATAGCATGGACAAACATTCAGGATATTCAGGCATACTTAAATTCACATGTGAAATCAAATTACATATCCGAAAATTTAGTCATGATGCCTTATGTATGTAGAGATTACCGATTAAAAGCATAGAACAGTAGTGATGTGCAAACCTGTTTGCAACTGAGCTGCGATGTTGAGGGGACTGACCACTCTTGGTATCGGATGGAATTGGGCGGAGGTAACTTCGGTGCGGATGAGCGGCCTTCAGGGTTTCTTTACTCGGAATTTTCTGAGTTAGTCTCCAGGGTTTCTATGCCAGGGTTTCTGTCCGTCTTCGTCTGTCCCTTTTCGTGACTGAAGTGTCGGTATTTATAGTGATTGTGGTGACCTAATGGGCTCAGAATGAAGCCCAAAAATTTTGATATTCGCAAGCTTCGCTAGGCGAGCGTGTAGCGAAGGGTTCGCTAGGCGAAGGAGTTGCTCGCCTAGCGAGCAGGCCAGTTTGGGCCATTTTCTGGATTGGGTCACTCGTGAGCTGGGCCTTTGTTCTTTTAAGGTCAATCCCTTGAAAAATGAGTTGGAGTGCTTCAAAAAGTGTTTTGTAAGATTAACGGGCAAATTTTGGGGTATGACAGCTGCCCCTGTTCGATATTCTTGAACCGAGAGAGTTAGGATGGCATGTATGCCATTCGTGGTCTGGAGGTGGAAGATTATTGAACACTAGAATGCCCCAAAAATTTGCACTTGTCAATTAGTCTTGATGGAGATGGGCTTAAAGATGCCATCCAGGAAGTTTGATGATGAGAGCTTCAGAGTGCGTTGTACATTAGACGAAGTCATATCGGGTCATACGCTAAACCGTATAGTGAGTCATCCATCAGGCTGTCGACTTCGCTGGGGAGTCAGAGTGTGTTATACGTTGCTAGGGATAAGAGATCAGAATGGATCATACACTAGACCGTATCTGAATAGCAGAGTGAATTGTTCATTAGGCGGATGACTGACGAAGGTAGAATCAGAATGGATCATACGCTAGATCATATCTGAGTTGAAGATCCAAATGGGTCGTACGTTAGACCGTATTGGAGTTGCAGAATGAGCCGTACGTTAGGCTGTATTTGACGAAGGTAGAATCAGAATGGATCATACGCTAGATCGTATCTGAGTTGAAGATCCAAATGGGTCGTACGTTAGACCGTATTGGAGTTGCTGAAAGTCAGAATGGATCGTACGTTAGATCACATCTGAGTTGAAGATCCAAATGGGTCGTACGTTAGACCGTATTGGAGTTGCAGAATGAGCCGTACGTTAGGCTGTATCTGAAGAAGAAAGTAGTCGTACGCTAGACTACACCTCGGAATGTACTGTACGCTAGGCAGTATCTGAGGATTTGAAGATCCAAATGAGTCCTACGTTAGACCGTATTGGAGTTGCTGAAAGTCAGAATGGATCGTACGTTAGATCGCATCTGAGTTGAAGATCCAAATGGGTCGTACGTTAGACCGTATTGGAGTTGCAGAATGAGCCGTACGTTAGGCTGTATCTGACGAAGGTAGAATCAGAATGGATCATACGCTAGATCGTATCTGAGTTGAAGATCCAAATGGGTCGTACGTTAGACCGTATTGGAGTTGCAGAATGAGCCGTACGTTAGGCTGTATCTGACGAAGGTAGAATCAGAATGGATCATACGCTAGATCGTATCTGAGTTGAAGATCCAAATGGGTCGTACGTTAGACCGTATTGGAGTTGCTGAAAGTCAGAATGGATCGTACGTTAGATCGCATCTGAGTTGAAGATCCAAATGGGTCGTACGTTAGACCGTATTGGAGTTGCTGAAAGTCAGAATGGATCGTACGTTAGATCGCATCTGAGTTGAAGATCCAAATGGGTCGTACGTTAGACCGTATTGGAGTTGCAGAATGGGTCGTACATTAGGCTGTATCTGAAGAAGAAAGTAGTCGTACGCTAGACTACACCTCGGAATGTACCGTACGCTAGGCAGTATCTGAGGATTTGAAGATCCAAATGAGTCCTACGTTAGACCGTATTGGAGTTGCTGAAAGTCAGAATGGATCGTACGTTAGATCGCATCTGAGTTGAAGGAGTCATATGTTGAGCCGAATCAGAATGAACCGTACGTTAGGCTGTATCTGATAACATTTGCTGTATTTGCAATGAATATCTGGGGTGGGCTTAAAGATGCCACCATTGGGAGGATATCAGAGTGTTTGTCAGAATGAATGTTCATATGGATTATATCTGAGAGATGTAGTTGAATCCTGAATGTAATTGATAAAGATGTCCGTCTGAATGGACCTTTGTTTTGACTGTATCAGGAGGATAATTAACCTGAAAAACAAAGTTAGTCTCATGCCATGTCATGATGCATGAGATATTTTATGTTTATAAATGCGAACAATGTATGCATGCGGATGCTGTGAAATGATGTAATGAATGAATTATGCATCTGAAAAGTTTTTTTTTTCTGGCGACCCCCTGGGGAAAATAAATCCCCATCTTCTGGTTGGAGATACTTGTATTGATGACCCCTTCTCATCTAGGGATACTTGATTTCTGTCTGATGGTAGAAATATTTAACAGAAGCCTGGCCGGGGGTGGAAGAGATGACCAATTTGTCTAGTAATGCCAATTGCTTTTGGGGAATAACTGGCTTTGCTGGGGAATAGAATTAGCAACGGATTCATTGGAAAGCCTGGTTAGACCTTCTCCTCGATCCTGAAGTCTCGTAGTGATTGCTATTTCTATTTTATGCATGCATTTTTGGTACACATCGATCATATTCAAATGCACATATTAATTCAAATTAAATCAATGGATGTTTATGCAAACAAAATAGAAAAAGTAAAACAAAAGCATCTTTTTGGAAATAAAATTATATTGATTCTAAAAGAGGGCCTATAAACAGGCAATTTGTGTACATGGAGACAGAAATCCTAATAAGAGGAAATTGTCGAGAATATAAAGAAAAGCTATGAAGGAAAAGCCCTGTTGATTTTAATTCTACTACTGTCATTATGTCTTCAAGCGTCTCATCTCCTGCTGTCGGATAGAATTGATTGGCTTGTTCAGTCCCTTGAACTTGGATGAAGCTGTCTGAGAACGGGACATAGTCATACGCTTTTAATCCATAATTTTTGCCTGGACCGCCTTTTCAGGTTTTCAGTCCACCAGGATACCCTTTTTTGCCCAAGCCGCCTTTTCAGGTTTTCGACTTGCCGAGTGTACATTTTTATATGTTTATCCCTAATTTTTGCCCGAACCCTTTTGGTTCGTCGGGATGCCCTTACTTTTGCCTAGGTACGTCGACCTAGCGGGTCCCTTTTATGCGTAGTATTTTTTAACTATGTCTGCGTTCACGGGATGTGGGAAGTCTTCGCCATCCATCGTAGCAAGTATCATGGCTCCACCAGAGAATACCTTCTTAACTACAAATGACCCTTCGTATGTGGGAGTCCATTTGCCCCTGGGATCACCTTGTGGTAGAATGATACGCTTGATCACCAAGTCGCCGTTTTGATACACCTGTCTCTTGACCTTTTTGTTGAATGCCTGGGTCATGCGCTTCTGATATATTTGCCCATGACAAACAGCCGCAAGTCTCTTTTCATCAATCAAATTTATCTGATCGAGTCGAGTCTGAATCCATTCATCCTCGTCTAAACCTGTCTCTTTCATGATTCTTAGAGAGGGAATCTGAACTTCCACCGGTAAGACGGCTTCCATTCCGTAGACTAAAGAGAAAGGAGTTGCCCCTATCGAAGTGCGTACTGAAGTGCGATAACCATGAAGAGCAAATGGTAACATCTCATGCCAGTCTTTGTACGTTACTGTCATCTTTTGTATGATCTTCTTGATATTTTTATTAGCAGCCTCCACGGCGCCGTTCATCTTTGGCCGGTACGGAGAAGAGTTATGGTGTTTTATCTTGAACTGCGTGCAGAGTTCAGTAATCATTTTGTTGTTCAAATTGGTGCCATTATCAGTGATAACTCTTTCGGGGATGCCATATCGACAAATGAGATTATTCCTGATGAATCGTGCCACCACATTCTTGGTGACAGAAGCAAATGAGGCTGCCTCTACCCACTTTATAAAGTAATCAATAGCAACAAGGATGAAACGATGTCCATTAGAAGCCGTAGGTTTGATCTCTCCGATCATATCAATGCCCCACATTGCAAAGGGCCAAGGGGCTGTCAACACGTTCAATGGAGCAGGAGGCACATGTACTTTATCCGCATAGATCTGGCATTTGTGACAAGTTCTGGAGTGATGGTGGCAATCAGCTTCCATGGTAGACCAATAATACCCTGATCTCATAATCTTCTTGGCCATTGTATGTCCACTAGAGTGAGTCCCAAAAATACCGTCATGCATGTCTTCCATAATCTTTTCTGCTTCCTTTTTATCCACACAACGAAGCAAAGTCGAATCATGATTACGTTTGTATAATATTCCATTACTCAAAAAGAATCTAGCGGAGAACTTCCTCAGGAATTTTCTGTCATTGATGGACGCCCCTTCAGGGTATTCCTGAGCTTCTAAATATCTTTTTACTTCGTGGAACCAAGGTTTCTCTTCTACTTCAGCAGCGTTAAGTTCATAACAATATGCTGGTTCATCTAGTCGTTCAATGGTGATCCTGGGAGCTTCATTGTCCCATCTGACTCTGAACATAGATGACATGGTGGCCAAGGCGTCTGCCAACTGATTCTCTTCTCGTGGAATATGTTCGAATGTAATCTTTTCAAAGTATGGGATTAATGTCAACACCCGCTCTCGATAAGGGATGAGATTCGGATGTTTAGTGTCCCATTCTCCTTTGATCTGACTGATTACTAATACTGAGTCTCCATACACGCTCAAAAACTTGATTCTCAGGTCTATAGCAGCTCTGAGTCCCAAAATACATGCTTCATACTCGGCCATATTGTTGGTACAATCAAAACATAGTCTAGC
The DNA here is from genome assembly GCF_024323335.1 of Lathyrus oleraceus. NCBI lineage: Eukaryota > Viridiplantae > Streptophyta > Magnoliopsida > Fabales > Fabaceae > Lathyrus > Lathyrus oleraceus. The sequence goes on along the minus strand of NC_066581.1, from coordinate 293,539,106 downwards.
AGTGAAAGGCGTATGGCAACCCTTGGGAGAAATAATTACAACACCAACACCATTACCCAATGCATTAGAAGATCCATCAAAAACCATAGTCCATCGGGATCCCGGTTCGGGTCCTTCATCCGGTCCAGGTTCTTCATAATCAGTAACAAGCATGACATCCTCATCTGGGAACTCAAAATTCATAAATTGGTAATCATCCACTGCTTGATGAGCCAAATGATCAGCTAGCACGCTTCCTTTGATTGCTTTCTGGATAGTATACTGGATATCATACTCTGTTAAAATCATCTACCATCTTGCTATTCTTCCGGAGAGGGCAGGTTTCTCAAATATGTATTTGATGGGATCTGTAATACCCCAAAATTTACCCTTTCATTTTTTCCAAAAAAAAAAATTAAATAAATAATTAAAATATAACAAATTTTGGGTCTCCCTCATTCCAAGCCCACAAGTCCACGCAAATCAGCTATAAATATAAGAGTTTCAGTAGGGTTTCAGACACTTGGAAATTCCCTGAGAAATAGACGTGGAGTTCACGTGGAGTTTCAAACCTAGGAACTACTCTGCAGCAACCTTCGGGCAGCCCTGAGAAGTTCATTCCGCCTCACGCAAACCCTAAACGTTACTTCGCCAATCCGGCCTTGCCTTCCAATTTTAACAGGTCTCTCATCAGGTATGCCTCTGTTCCTATTACTCTATGCCTCGGGTTGAATACTGAATATATGAGGTAACCTCAGGCTTGGCCCACAGGGTTATATTTGTGTATGAATATGTGATTTATGCCTTGACTGTTTAACAATTTCGTTTATGAGGTGAATGCCATAGGATCTGGAATCTTTAACATCGTGCAGGTACCAATGGAAAATCCAAATCCCGCAGGTGCTCGCTAGCCGCTTCGCTAGGCGAGCACGCAGCGAAGCTTCGCTAGGCTTTCGCTAGGCGAAGCAGTCGCGAATGTGACAGTATCTGCTTTTATTCCGTTTTGTTCTAACCTGTTCTTTGTGTTGCCATGGCCTTGTTATCTTTTGATTTCATCCTGCTTGCCTAACCCCTTTTGTTGAGTTTTTGTGAGGGCTCACATATTCTCGCAGGGATACCCTCCGGAGGTTTATTCCGATTTCCCGTACTGATTGGTTTTCTTTGATGGCATCAGCTTGGGAGAATCTCAGGGTCGCTTATCCTTTAATTGCTGTAACTTCGGATCTTGATCCGTGTGGTATTTTACTTCTTCCCTTTTATTTCTACTGTTTCTTAGCTGGAAGACCTCGATAGGAGGCAATGTTTGAGCCCCTTGGTGGCATTTTTTCTATTTCAAGATATATGTTTTGTGTGATGTGATTGTTTCCCCATAGGATGCGAGGCTTCGCATAGTCTCCCGTTTGCAATGCCAATTTAGGTAGCACTGTTCCTCCGCCTAGGACTTCCTCTTTGCATGCGCGTTCCTACAACGCAAACAAAACCTAAAACCCAAAGCAACACGTTTACTCCTTCTACTACAGGCGAGTAAGTCTCCAAAGGTCGAGCATCCGGTAGATTGCGTAGTAACGTTGTTCACCCCGTAACATAATCCATAACCCCGTAGTTAGTCGAACTACGGCTTGCTCTGATTCTCATTCCAGATGAGATACGTAGGCATAAGACGCGATGTCTTAGCGAGCACAATTACCCCCAACCCATAGGTCAGCCGAGCTACGAAGACTCTGATTCTCATATTCAGATGAGATACGTATGCAGTGGATGCGACATCCGCGCGAGTCATTTCTCTTAACCTTTTAGTAAACAGCACAAGATAAACTCACACCCTTTAGACAAGAACTACAAAAGTGGATCCCGTAGAGTACTACGGATGCGTAGGGGTGCTAATACCTTCCCTTCGCATAACCGACTCCCGAACCCAAGATTTGGTTGCGAGACCTTGTCTTTTCCTTTCCTCTTTTCAGGTTTACTTCGAGCGTTTCCTTTCCCTCCTTTGGGATGAATAACGCACGGTGGCGACTCTTCTGTCATTTTCTTTCGCCGGTTGTTTTTTTCGCGCACTGTATTTTTCAGATTGCGACAGCTGGCGACTCTGCTGGGGACTTTAGAAGTTGACCTCTTGCTGGTCCATCTTCCCTAAGCGAGTCCTTCCTAGCTTGTGTGTTTTCTTGTTTATTGAGTGTTCATTCTTTTGTGCAGTTACTTATTTGCCTAATTGCATTCATGTACATATGTTTGCTGTATCTGCTGCTGTTTGTTTGTTTGTTGGGATGGGATGTTCTACGAGAGATAAGCCCATTACCCAGGCTTGAGCGTACACACAGGTTTTAGAGTGGATGTTCATGAGGCTTGCGTGGCATGTTGCTGCGTTAAGTCGTTCGTGAAGAACCACACCCAGACGAGGTTTCTCTTGGATATACTATGTCCTACGGATGTTCCGTAACGACATAATATTCCCCTAGAAATTGTCGACTCTGGTGACCATTTCCCGAGAACTCAGTCGAGGCCTCTCCTCCGAGACGTGATTATGTTAGCTCTGGTGGGCGCATTCTCGCTGATCAATCCGAGGACCCCGAGACTGGGAACTTGCTTTAGGATGTCCTGTTGAGGGGAGTCAGTGGAGGTCTTTTATTCCGTAATAATGCCAAACCTTCAGTGGTAAACGTATTATTCGCGACTGAAGGGCTGAAGTTGACGAACTTCTGTTCTTAGAACCTACAAGTGAGGGGCGGGCTAAATTCAGGAAACCTTAACCTCCAACCAACCCGGTTTTCTGGAGCAGTGCTTTGATCTCGTATTATATTCCTCAGTGGTTTTCTCTTCAGACAGTGCAACCTGACAAATGCTCAAGCAGATACAGCAATCCTGATTGACATGCCGCTGCATTGCATTCACATCATCACATCATTTGCATTCATATCATTTAACACATGTTTATCCATTTCTAGGGGGTTTACATCTTCTTCTTGATTCCGGTCGGGGTTTTTCCTGGTTCTCTTAAGATGGATATTGGCAGAAAGAGACTCGTCGCCTACAAGTTTCCGGTGGTCTGTTTGGAGCCCATCCAACAACTGATGAAGTTAATGGATCCTGGTTCTCTAGAAGGATTCCGAGTGGATTACGGTTTAATTCTAAGTTTCGTCGCGGTCCTTTCCAAAGATCAACATGATGCTCTCTTCACACTACTGCAGTTCTATGACCCTCCATTGAGGTGCTTCACATTCCCGGATTATGTTTTGGTCCCTACTTTGGAGGAGATTGCCAGTTTTCTCAGAATTCCCATCAAGTCACGGTTGCTATTCTACAGCTCGGAGTGTCTGCCCGATCTCAGCATGGTTGCTTCAACCACATATTTGAGGGAATCAGTTTTGAAGGCTAATATGTGTCAGAAGGGAGAAGTTAACGGTTTTCATCTGAGTTTCTTATTGGGAGAAGCAAAGAAGAAGCTTGAAGATGGTGACCAGAAGGGTTTCAATGCTGTGTTGGCTCTTTGTGTGTATGGGATTGTCTTGTTCCCTAATGTCGCCAAATTTATAGACGTAGATGCCGTACGCCTCTTCGTGTTGGGAAATCCAGTGCCGACCCTGCTGGGAGATTTCTTTCATTCAGTGCACCACAGGAATAAGAATAGAAAAGGAGGATTGTTGAATTGTTGTGCGCCTTTGTTCTATAAGTGGTTCAGTTCTCACCTACCCAAGTCAGGAACATTCATTGATGTCAAGGACTCGTTGAGTTGGTCAAAGAGATTGATGGGGTTGAGAGCTGAAGATATTTCTTGGTGGTCTGACCGGAGTTTGCTTCGGGCAGATATTATTCACAGTTGTGGGAACTTCCCGAATGTTCCGTTGGTAGGAAGAAAAGGAGGAATCAACTATAATCCTTCTCTTGCAGTTAGACAGTTTGGATATGCCTTAAGAACTCCGCCGGTGGAAAAGGATGTGGAAGAGTCTCTGTTTTTCCATTCTTCGCCTGATTTGACGGTATCCCGTAAGGCAGCTGAGGCCTGGCTCAAGGTGATCAAGAAAGGAAGAATTGTTCTTGGGAAAGGAGATTGTAGAGCTTACCCTCAGTATGGAGAATGGCTTCAAGGAAGAATCGAAGAGTTTGGTCTACCGTTTCCTATTGAAGAACCTTTGTATCCACCTACTCTTGAGCAGTCAGCAACGGTGAGCCGAGAGGAGTATGACAAGTTGAAGAACACCACGGAAGGACTTCAAATCGAGAACTCGGAGTTAAGGGAGAAATTGCAAGACTGTATGCATCGATTCCATGAGTCAGAATATCAGAAGGAGGAAGCCGTCAAATTGCAAGAGGAAGCCGAAAGGAAATTTGCTGTGGAGGTGAATTTCTTCAGGAAGACAGACGAAGCCTTGAGATCATCCAGTTCTGAGTTGAGGCGAGTCAAGCAGCAGTTAATGGATGCTCGTGGTAAATTAGCTGGGTGGCAAGAGCGATGGGATGCATTTTCAACTTCTCGGAAGACAAAGGAGGAAGAGACGGTGGCTGAACTGACTGGTCAGATAGAGAAATTGAAGACTTTGCTGAAGGGGAAGAACCATGAGCTGCTGTGTACCCGATCAACTAATGGTTATATCACAGATCAACTCAATGAGGCTCAAGGATATATCGAAGAACTCAAGACGCTGGCAAGTTTGAAGAAATCCAGACTTGAAGAGGTATTTGGAGAAGATGATGGGAATTACTACAAAGAACACATCAACGAACTGGATAGGAACATTCGCAAGAGGAATCTGCTTATCCGGCGTTTGACAGAATCTCCAGATCATCCTGACACGGTGGCGTTACTGGATGAAGTGAGGAACGGTCCTTATGGGTTGTATACAGGAGGCTGACTTCTGATTTGTTTGTTCCTCTCTTTACTTATTGCTTTGGTACTGTGTAGTGATGATCCACAGGCTTGTTGTGGAGATCCTCCTTTGATGTATTTTTTGGCTAAGGCCCTTTCCTTGAACTCATTTGTATGATGGTTTCCCTTTATTACATCTTGATCTCAGAAGTTTATCCATGACTCGGCTTTCTTGCACTACCCACTTGATGTGAGACTGGAATCAAGGGGGCAGAATACCTTTTGGAATGGATAAACATGTCATTACATTTACATATTCATTGTCATATCTTGCATAACAGGTACCGCTGCGGTGTTCTCATATTGTTTGGTGTTCCACTAGCAGGATAGCTGACTCAGGCATTCACCGATACGGTACCCGGAGGAATCAACAGAGAGCAATGGAAGGTGTACAAGCAGAGCTCGCTGAGATGAGGGCCCGCATGACCCAATTCATGGATGTGGTTGAAGGGGTGGCTCAGGGACAACAAGAGCTCAGGCAGATAATACAGGGGAATCCCCCTGCTCAACCAGAGACAGTGACTGATCCTCCGGCTGGAGAGGTTAACGGACCCAGTGGACCAGGGCCTATCCCGATCCCGCACGCCAACCCCGGTCAACAGCCCGTTCATGATGATCAGGACGATCAGTTTCCCCCACTTCAGGAAGACTTTGGCATGGGTCATGGCGTAGATCCCATGTTCAGGAGATTGGAAGAGAGGTTGAAGGCAGTGGAAGGACAGAATCCTTTGGGAGTAGACGTTGCTGACTTAGGGCTGGTCCCAGGTGTGAGAGTGCCACCGAAATTCAAAGTCCCGGTCTTTGACAAGTAAAAGGGCAACTCTTGCCCCAAGACTCACGTGCAAGCCTATTTCCGTAAAATGGTTGCATACTCTGATGACGAGAAACTACTTATGTACTTCTTCCAGGACAGCCTAGCTGGGGCATCCTTGGAATGGTATATGAGACTGGACAGAGCCCACATCCGTTGCTGGAGGGATTTGGCGGAGGCCTTCGTGAAGCAGTATCAGTATAATGCAGACATGGCTCCGGACAGAACTCAACTTCAGAATCTGTCTCTTAAAAGCAATGAGTGCTTCAGGGAATACGCTCAACGCTGGAGGGAGACAGCTTCCCGTGTTCAGCCCCCTATGCTGGAGAAAGAAATGGCCAACATGTTCATGAATACGTTGCCTGGACCTTATCTGGAGCGCCTGGTGGGGTGCAATGCTTCCAACTTTGCTGATGTGGTCTCTACCGGAGAGAGGGTGGAGAATTACCTGAAGACCTGCAAGATCCAAAGTGGAGGAGGATCTTCGTCAGGGGTAAAAAAGTCGTTCGTTGGAGGACATAAGCAAAGAGAGGGGGGAGTGAATTCTTTGGCTTCCTATCAGAACAGAGGTGCTAGAAGGAATAATTTTCAGAATTATCATCAACAACCGTATGTTGCGACGGTGACCATTCCAGCTGCAGCGCCACTACAACAACAACCACCGCAGCGTCAACCAGCTCAGTATCAACAGCAGCAACAACCGGGTAACAGACCCGCTTATCAACAGAGACAAAGGATGATGGACCGGCGTTTCGACACTATTCCAATGTCGTACGCCCAGTTACTTTCTAGTCTTCAACAACTACAGCTTGTGCAACTGCGCACTCTGGCTCCTCCTGTTGGTAGACTTCCGGTGGGTTACGACGCCAACGCTAGGTGTAGCTTCCACTCTGGGGCACCTGGCCACAATATTGAGAACTGCAAAGCTTTTAAGCACGTAGTTCAGGACCTCATAGATTCAAAGGCCATCGACCTTGCACCGGCTCCGAATGTCGTTAACAATCCCATGCCCCAGCATGGTGGTGCGAATGTTAACATGGTAGAGGGAAGAGCCAAGTTCATTAAGGATGTGTTGAAGTTGAAGACTCCGGTGTCGGATATCAAAGGATGCTTGCTGAAGGCCGATGTTTTCCCCGGTTGTGGGAAAGTTTGTTTGGATTGTGCTGCACAGGAGAAGGGTTGTTTGAAACTACAGCAAGGTATCCAGGCCTTGCTCGACAAGGGTATCCTCCAGGTTGAAGATTTGTCTGTCCGAGAGTTTATGGAAGGGGTTGAGGAAGAAGGGTTTGAAGGTGCTACTGAAGAGTTCCTAGATGTTGTTCCTGCTGATTCTGCAGTCCATGATGATGTATTTACTCTTTCCAATACGGTTGACTCTTGTGTATTTGAACTTGATTCCGATGTTTCGGATGTTCATGCTCCAACAAATGAGGTTTCTGAGTACGACTGTGACATTGCAACTATAACTATTTTCTATCCAACTAATCGGATCAGTGTGCCAGAAGCGCAACCCGCGCCACCAATGCGACGACCTACTATGACCATCACAACCCCTGGTCCTTTACCCTTCACCAGTGAAAGGGCCATTCCGTGGCATTATGGGGGGAGCGTGTATACGCACGATCATAAGGTGGAACGGCCACTAAAAGTAGAAGAGGGTCAGAAGCCTGAACTTGAAGGTCCCGCAGTGGATAATGTTGGTGGAATCTGGCGATTCACCAGGAGTGGTAGATTGCTCTCACCACCGGTTACCCAAGCTGATAATGCTGATGCTGTGGCGAAAACCAAAGGCAAGCAAGTCGTGAATGAGGGTACCTCTGCACCCCAAGATGGTTCTGAGCCCACTTTTGCAAAGGACGTGGACGAGTTTCTAAGAATCATAAAGAAAAGCGATTACAAGGTAGTCGATCAGTTGATTCAGACTCCGTCCAAGATATCCATTCTCTCACTCCTATTGTGTTCGGAGGCACACAGGGAGGCACTTCTGAAGGTTCTTAATGCTGCATATGTACCTCAGGAGATCTCAGTGAACCAACTAGAAGGGATCGTTGCCAATGTCCATACAAGCAACGGGTTGGGTTTTACTGATTCTGACTTAACACCAGCTGGACGCAATCATAACAAGGCTCTGCACATCTCATTGGAATGCAGAGACACCATGTTATCTCATGTTCTGGTGGATACAGGTTCCTCTCTCAATGTGCTACCCAAGAGGGCCCTGTCGAGGTTAGAAGTAGAGGGTTTGGTCTTGAAACCTTCAGATCTTATGGTGAGAGCCTTCGATGGTTCTAAGAGATCGGTGTTTGGAGAAGTGGAATTGCCAATTCTGATTGGATCACAAACCTTCAACACTGTCTTCTACGTGATGGATATCAGTCCTTCCTACAGTTGCCTGCTGGGTCGGCCGTGGATCCATAATGCTGGGGCAGTCTCTTCAACTCTACATCAGAAGGTTAAGTTTCCGGTCAACGGACGAATTATCACCGTCTGTGGTGAGGAGGACATCCTGGTCAGTAACCTGTCTACATTCAAGTATGTAGAAGTAGGAGGTGAAATTCATGAGACTCTATGTCAGGCTTTTGAGTCAGTTCAAATCAAGGATGCAGCTCCGGTGGAAGAGGTTAAAGCAGGTGCCTCTATCTCATCCTTTAAGCAGGCACAGGCCGTGGTGGATTCAGGTGTTGCTCCCGGTTGGGGACGTCTGTTGGAATTACCAGTTAAGGAAGATAAGTTCGGGATTGGATACCAGCCAGCTCTGACTTCTACAACTTCAACACTTCAGGGGCCGATCACTTTCTCTAGTGCTGGCATCATTCAGTATGGTCAAGTCTCTGCAGTCAACGAAGAAGATGGGGATAGTGACTGCGACATCGACAACTGGGTGCGTCCGAGGATCCCGGGTGAAGTCATCAACAATTGGTCTTCTGAAGAGATTGTTCAAGTCACTCTTCTTGAAGAGTAATTTTCTTTGTTTATTCATGCATATCCAAGTCTTACGCTCCACCCAGGGCGTAACGACTCATTGTAGGGCCCGTCTATGTGACACTTGCATTTTTTTATCATAAATAAAAGACGTCTTTTCGCATTCAAATATTTCGTTCCTTGTCTTTCTATTTTTGCAGTTTTTCAAAGAAAAAAAAAATAATAATAAAAAAAAATGGCAATGTTTTGTTTAGTTTCCATATTTTTTTTCACACTCATAAGCACATACCATCACTCATGCAGATGCACATCACCGGATCCTATTGATAACGGTTCTGCTATGGCTCGCTTCGACTTTGAAAATCCAATCTTTCAAGCTGAAGAAGAGGATGATGAAGATTGTGAACTCCCTGAAGAACTTGCCAGGTTGTTGAAACAAGAGGAAAGGGTTATTCAACCGCATCAAGAGTTTGTTGAAGTGATTAATCTCGGCACCGAAGACGCCAAGAGAGAAATCAAGATAGGGGCTGCTTTAGAAGACAATGTGAAGAAAGGGCTGATTGAATTGCTGCAAGAATACATTGACATCTTCGCCTGGTCTTATCAGGACATGCCTGGGCTGGACACAGACATCGTGGTACACCGCTTGCCTCTCAAAGAAGGTTGTCCTCCGGTCAAGCAGAAGCTCAGAAGAACAAGACCAGAGATGGCTGTCAAGATAAAGGAAGAAGTGCAAAAGCAGTTGGATGCAGGGTTTCTAGCAGTCACCAATTATCCGCCATGGGTTGCAAACATCGTCCCAGTACCTAAGAAGGATGGAAAGGTACGGATGTGTGTCGACTACCGGGATCTGAACAGAGCTAGCCCTAAAGATGATTTCCCATTACCTCACATCGACGTTTTGGTGGATAATACAGCTCAGTTCTCGGTATTCTCCTTCATGGATGGCTTTTCTGGCTATAACCAAATCAAGATGGCACCAGAAGACATGGAAAAGACAACTTTCATAACCCCGTGGGGCACCTTCTGCTACAAGGTGATGCCGTTTGGTCTGAAAAATGCCGGAGCAACATATCAACGAGCTATGGTAACTCTGTTCCATGATATGATTCATCATGAAATCGAAGTTTATGTTGATGATATGATTGCCAAATCTCAGACAGAAGAAGAACATTTGTTGAATTTGCAGAAACTGTTTGAGCGTTTGAGGAAATTCAAACTGAGGCTTAATCCGAACAAGTGTACTTTCGGGGTGAGATCGGGAAAATTGCTGGGTTTTATTGTTAGCGGAAAAGGGATTGAGGTGGATCCTGACAAAGTGAAAGCAATACAGGAAATGCCTGAGCCAAGAACAGAGAAGCAAGTCCGTAGTTTCTTAGGGAGGTTGAACTACATTGCAAGGTTCATCTCTCACCTAACAACCACGTGTGAGCCAATTTTCAAATTGCTGAGGAAAGATCAGGCTATCGGGTGGAATGAAGATTGTCAAAGGGCTTTTGAGAAGATAAAAGAGTATCTACAGAAACCTCCGATCCTTATATCTCCAGTTCCTGGGAGACCTCTGATAATGTACCTATCAGTGACTGAGAACTCGATGGGGTGTGTATTGGGACAGCATGACGAGTCTGGTCGAAAAGAGCATGCCATATACTACCTTAGCAAAAAGTTTACCGACTGTGAAATCAAATATTCGCAGCTTGAGAAAACTTGTTGTGCTTTGGCCTGGGCTGCTCGCCGACTGAGGCAGTATATGTTGAACCATACTACCTTGTTGATTTCTAAGATGGATCCAGTGAAATACATATTCGAGAAGCCAGCTCTCACCGGAAGGGTCGCTCGTTGGCAAATGATTTTAACAGAGTATGATATTCAATACACGTCGCAAAAGGCCATCAAAGGTAGTATTCTGTCAGACTACCTTGCCGAGCAGCCGATTGATGATTATGAGCCGATGAAGTTTGAATTCCCTGATGAAGACATCATGTTTCTCAAGATGAAAGACTGTGAAGAGCCAGTTGTTGGGGAGGGACCTGATCCGAACGAAAAGTGGACTTTGTTGTTTGATGGGACTGTCAATGCTAGAGGAAGTGGAATTGGTGCTGTCATTACAACTCCGAAAGGTGCCCACATACCTTTCACCGCTCGTTTGACTTTTGAGTGCACAAATAATGAAGCTGAGTACGAGGCCTGTATCTTGGGCATTGAGCAAGCCATTGATCTGAGAATCAAGACTCTGGACATCTTCGGAGATTCAGCTCTGGTGATTAATCAAGTGAATGGTGATTGGAATACTCTCCAGCCCACTCTGGTCCCCTACAGAGATTACACGAGAAGACTGTTGACTTTCTTCACAACGGTAAAATTGTATCATATACCTCGTGATGAGAACCAGATGGCAGACGCGCTTGCTACTCTATCCTCCATGATCAAGGTAATTCGTTGGAACCATGCTCCCAGGATCGATGTGATGCGCCTTGACAGGGCCGCGCATGTGTTTGCTGCTGAACTGGTAGTCGATGACAAGCCCTGGTATCACGATATCAAGTGCTTTCTGAAGAATCAAGAGTACCCTGCAGGGGCATCCAACAATGACAGAAAGACTTTGAGAAGATTGGCAGGCAGTTTCTTCTTGAACAAAGACGATGTGTTGTATAAGAGGAACTTCGACATGATTTTGCTCAGATGTGTGGACAGACACGAGGCGGACATGTTAATGCAGGAAGTTCATGAAGGTTCCTTCGGTACTCATGCCGGTGGACATGCAATGGCTAAGAAATTGTTGAGAGCGGGTTATTATTGGATGACCATGGAATCAGATTGTTTCAAGTATGCTCGGAAGTGTCATAAATGCCAGATTTATGCTGATAAGGTGCATGTACCGCCGAATCCTCTGAATGTGATGTCTTCGCCGTGGCCGTTTGCCATGTGGGGTATTGACATGATTGGAAAGATTGAGCCGACTGCTTCCAATGGGCATCGCTTCATCCTTGTTGCCATCGACTATTTCACCAAATGGGTCGAAGCAGCGTCATTTGCGAATGTCACCAGACATGTGGTTGCCCGTTTCATCAAGAAAGAAATTATTTGTCGCTATGGGATTCCCGAAAGAATCATTACTGATAATGGTTCTAATCTCAACAACAAAATGATGAAGGAGTTGTGTCAGAACTTCAACATTCAGCATCACAATTCTTCCCCTTACCGCCCTAAGATGAACGGCGCTGTTGAGGCGGCAAATAAGAACATAAAGAAAATTGTGCAGAAGATGGTCGTTACGTACAGAGATTGGCATGAGATGCTACCCTTCGCCTTGCATGGGTACCGCACTTCAGTACGTACATCGACAGGGGCAACCCCTTACTCCCTTGTGTATGGTATGGAAGCGGTCCTACCTGTTGAAGTGGAGATTCCTTCTCTAAGAGTCCTGTTGGATGTCAAGTTAGATGAAGCTGAATGGATTCGGACAAGGTTCAATGAGTTGAGTCTTATCGAAGAGAAGCGAATGGCAGCCATTTGTCATGGGCAGTTGTATCAGAGTCGGATGAAGAGAGCTTTTGATCAGAAGGTGCGTCCTCGTTGTTTCCAAGTCGGAGATTTAGTGTTGAAAAGGATCCTTCCTCCTCAGACAGATCACAGGGGCAAGTGGACTCCTAACTATGATGGACCGTATATTGTCACCAAGGTTTTTGATGGTGGGGCCTTAATGCTTGCAACTATGGAGGGTGAAGACTTCGCTTCCCCTGTGAACTCAGACGCAGTTAAAAAATACTTCGCATAAAATAGACCCGCTGGACAGTAAAAAGAATAGTCCAGGCAAAAATGGGCATCCCGACGAACCAAGAAAATGGAAAGGTTCGGGCAAAAACTAGGGATCAAAAAATAAAAAAAAAAGATTGTACACCCGGTAAGTTGAAAACCTGAAAAGGCAACTTAGGCAAAAATGGGTATCCCGGTGGATCGAAAACCCGAAAAGGGCGATCCAGGCAAAAGTTAGGGATTAAGCGAAGGACTGCGTTCTGAGTAGCTCTGAATCTCATCTCGTGCCAATGACTGGAAATTTTTGAAGGATAGGAAACAGTCCAATCACTCTTTCAGAAAGCTGATCATCTGGAGGATCTTGAAGACGGGCAAGTCATAGCAGAATTGGAACCCAATAGAAATCCACTTCACATTGCCATTAGATTAATTTTTGTTTTATCTATTGTGCGATTACCTCTTTCCAGGGATTGCTTCTTAATGTAAATGCCTATTCAGAGGCCATTCAATCAATAAAATCATGTTATTCAGTATATCTCTGTTTTCTTTTTCATTTTACTGTTTTGTTTGCGAAAATGACGTCCGAATTTTTGATAAACATTGCATCATGACACATAAGGGCTTTACAGGTACATGCTCAGTAAACATTTAAAATTGCTGTAAATTTTGAGTGCCTTGGATCGTCTATTCAGAACAGATACCCTCGGGGCATTTCTTTAAAATCCCCTTGCAGATGATCGTGAATATCTTCCCCAGAAGTCACCAACAGACTTCGGTGTCTTATCCCTGTAGAGCTAATTAGAGCGTTGGATTCTTCAATCCCCAGCAGGTTTTCACCACTGTACTTCCCTAAGCGTTTGTTTCAGGACATACACTCCCCAGTAGAGTTGACAGTGTCAGACTATATATCCCCAGCGGAGTTGACAGTGCCAGACTGTATCTTTCCAGCAGAAGTGGCTGCTCCTTAGAGTTCGATGCCAGATCGATAGTCCCAATGCCAGATCCATGGTTTCTTTTCTTGAAGCAGAACCTCGGTACCGTATCAGTGTTTGCTCCCCCTGCTGAGTCATCTCTCGCAAATCGTGGTTGCCAGAACCATTGTAGCTTTCCTCAGCAGCAGGCTTCCAATGCCGTTCCTTCCCCGGTCAGAGTCTCGGTATGGCCAGAACACCGCATGGCTAGTCGTCTCCCCACAGAATTCTTTACGCTGGGCATCTCCAACAGCCTTGCCAGGGTCCAGGAGATGGTGATCATTTCCCCAGCAGATCCCCTTGCCTCGGCTTGGCATTCTACCCAGCATTTCGCATCCCTGCATGTAGAATCATATTGCATTGCATCCTTCCAAATCGCGTAGCATTTCCATTTTCATGGAGCATTACGCCATTGAAAAATTCAAACATATGCATGTAAACATAAAACATTCTCGGTATCCCAAGTGATAAGCTAGAAGTTGTTTCCAGTACTCAGACTGAAGATTGTTCATGACTTACCTTTGTTATCCCCAGCAAGTGTCATTGGCCCATGCGCCGCCTCTATTATCATTCCCTATTTCTGCCAATGCTGACAGGCATGAAGTTTTCCGGTATCCAGACCGAAGTGGCGTTCAGGCCAATTTCCGGTATCCAGACCGAAGTGGCGTTCAGGCCAATTTTCCGATATTCAGATCGAAGTGGCATTCAGGCCAGTGTTCCGATATTCAGATCGAAGTGGCATTCAGGCCAGTTTTCCCGGTATCCAGACCGAAGTGGCATTCAGGCCAGTTTCCCGGTATCCAGACCGAAGTGGCATTCAGGCCAGTTTTCCGGTATCCAGACCGAAGTGGCATTCAGGCCAGTTTTCCGGTATCCAGACCGAAGTGGCATTCAGGCCAGTTTTCCCGGTATCCAGACCGAAGTGGCATTCAGGCCAGTTTCCCGGTATCCAGACCGAAGTGGCATTCAGGCCAGTTTTCCGGTATCCAGACCGAAGTGGCATTCAGGCCAGTTTTCCGGTATCCAGACCGAAGTGGCATTCAGGTCAGTTTTCCGGTATCCAGACCGAAGTGGCATTCAGGCCAGTTTTCCGGTATCCAGACCGAAGTGGCATTCAGGCCAGTTTTCCGGTATCCAGACCGAAGTGGCATCCCGGCCAGTGTTCCGATGTTCAGATCGAAGTCCTTTCCAGTATTCAGACTGATGAGCGGCATTCCGGCCATGGTTATTTCTGTGTTACCATTTATTTTGGTATGCAAGTTAACATTCTTTATTCAGACTGACTCTCACCGTACCAGACGGATTCTTCTTTCAAGACCACCTCTTTGCCGATTCTGACAGACATTGTTACTTCATTTCACTTCAGTGCAAATTTTTGGGCTTTTATTGTATTCAATCCCTTGATACCTCGAAAGCACGAAAGCAGCTGTCATCTTCCTTCCGGGTCTCCAGTTGATTGAATAGGGGCAGCTGTAATACCCCAAAATTTACCCTTTCATTTTTTCCAAAAAAAAAAATTAAATAAATAATTAAAATATAACAAATTTTGGGTCTCCCTCATTCCAAGCCCACAAGTCCACGAAAATCAGCTATAAATATAAGAGTTTCAGTAGGGTTTCAGACACTTGGAAATTCCCTGAGAAATAGACGTGGAGTTCACGTGGAGTTTCAAACCTAGGAACTACTCTGCAGCAACCTTCGGGCAGCCCTGAGAAGTTCATTCCGCCTCACGCAAACCCTAAACGTTACTTCGCCAATCCGGCCTTGCCTTCCAATTTTAACAGGTCTCTCATCAGGTATGCCTCTGTTCCTATTACTCTATGCCTCGGGTTGAATACTGAATATATGAGGTAACCTCAGGCTTGGCCCACAGGGTTATATTTGTGTATGAATATGTGATTTATGCCTTGACTGTTTAACAATTTCGTTTATGAGGTGAATGCCATAGGATCTGGAATCTTTAACATCGTGCAGGTACCAATGGAAAATCCAAATCCCGCAGGTGCTCGCTAGCCGCTTCGCTAGGCGAGCACGCAGCGAAGCTTCGCTAGGCTTTCGCTAGGCGAAGCAGTCGCGAATGTGACAGTATCTGCTTTTATTCCGTTTTGTTCTAACCTGTTCTTTGTGTTGCCATGGCCTTGTTATCTTTTGATTTCATCCTGCTTGCCTAACCCCTTTTGTTGAGTTTTTGTGAGGGCTCACATATTCTCGCAGGGATACCCTCCGGAGGTTTATTCCGATTTCCCGTACTGATTGGTTTTCTTTGATGGCATCAGCTTGGGAGAATCTCAGGGTCGCTTATCCTTTAATTGCTGTAACTTCGGATCTTGATCCGTGTGGTATTTTACTTCTTCCCTTTTATTTCTACTGTTTCTTAGCTGGAAGACCTCGATAGGAGGCAATGTTTGAGCCCCTTGGTGGCATTTTTTCTATTTCAAGATATATGTTTTGTGTGATGTGATTGTTTCCCCATAGGATGCGAGGCTTCGCATAGTCTCCCGTTTGCAATGCCAATTTAGGTAGCACTGTTCCTCCGCCTAGGACTTCCTCTTTGCATGCGCGTTCCTACAACGCAAACAAAACCTAAAACCCAAAGCAACACGTTTACTCCTTCTACTACAGGCGAGTAAGTCTCCAAAGGTCGAGCATCCGGTAGATTGCGTAGTAACGTTGTTCACCCCGTAACATAATCCATAACCCCGTAGTTAGTCGAACTACGGCTTGCTCTGATTCTCATTCCAGATGAGATACGTAGGCATAAGACGCGATGTCTTAGCGAGCACAATTACCCCCAACCCATAGGTCAGCCGAGCTACGAAGACTCTGATTCTCATATTCAGATGAGATACGTATGCAGTGGATGCGACATCCGCGCGAGTCATTTCTCTTAACCTTTTAGTAAACAGCACAAGATAAACTCACACCCTTTAGACAAGAACTACAAAAGTGGATCCCGTAGAGTACTACGGATGCGTAGGGGTGCTAATACCTTCCCTTCGCATAACCGACTCCCGAACCCAAGATTTGGTTGCGAGACCTTGTCTTTTCCTTTCCTCTTTTCAGGTTTACTTCGAGCGTTTCCTTTCCCTCCTTTGGGATGAATAACGCACGGTGGCGACTCTTCTGTCATTTTCTTTCGCCGGTTGTTTTTTTCGCGCACTGTATTTTTCAGATTGCGACAGGATCCATCTTAGAAATCAACAAAGTGGTATGATTCAACATATACTGTCTTAGTCGGCGAGCAGCCCAGGCCATTGCACAGCAAGTTCTCTCGAGCAGTGAGTATCTTGTTTCACAGTCGGTAAACTTTTTGCTAAGGTAGTATATGGCATGCTCTTTTCGACCAGACTCGTCATGTTGCCCCAACACGCACCCCATTGAATTTTCTAACACGGTCAAATACATGATTAGAGGTCTTCCTTCAACTGGTGGCATCAGGATCGGAGGTTCCTGGAGATACTTCTTGATTTTGTCAAAAGCTTCTTGACATTCATCATTCCATATCATCTCTTGATTCTTCCTCAGTAGTTTGAAGATGGGTTTGCAGGTAGCAGTTAAATGGGAGATAAACCGGGCGATGTAATTTAAACGTCCCAAGAAACCTCTGACTTCCTTATTTGTACGGGGCACTGGCATTTCTTGAATAGCTCTCACCTTAGCCGGGTCAACCTCAATTCCTTTACCACTGACAATAAATCCCAAGAGTTTACCGGATCTTACTCCAAAGGTGCATTTGTTCGGGTTCAATCTCAGCTTGTATTTCTTCAACCTCTCAAACAATTTGTACAAATGATCGAGATGTTCTTCTTCAGTATGAGATCTGGCTATCATGTCATCCACATATACTTCTATTTCATGATGAATCATATCATGGAACAAAACCACCATAGCACGCTGGTACGTTGCCCCGGCGTTCTTTAAACCGAATGGCATTACTTTGTAACAGAAAGTGCCCCATTGCGTCACAAACGTAGTTTTCTCCATGTCTTCAGGTGCCATCTTAATCTGGTTATAACCCGAGAATCCATCCATGAAGGAGAATACTTTGTGTTGAGCGATATTGTCTACCAGAACATCAATGTGCGGGAGTGGAAAGTCATCTTTGGGACTCGCTTTGTTCAAATCTCTGAAATCGACGCACATTCGCACCTTACCGTCCTTCTTCGGTACCGGTACCACATTAGCAACCCATTGAGGATAAGAAGTAACAGCCAGAAAACCTGCATCAAATTGTTTCATAACCTCGACTTTGATTTTCTCAGACATTTCAGGACGCATGCGGCGAACCTTTTGCTTAACAGGATGACAATCTTCCTTCGTTGGCAAACGATGCACTACTATATCAGTATCCAATCCTGGCATGTCTTCATAAGACCAAGAAAAAATCTCTATATAGTCATGTAACATCTGAATCAATCTTTCTTTAATACTGTTTTCCAAGCCTGCTCCTATTTTGACTTCTTTCTTGTCCACTTCAGTACCCAGGTTTACAATTTCGATTGACTCTTCATGCGGCTGTATAGTCTTCTCTTCTTGCAGTACCAGTCTGGCAAGTTCTCCAGGTACTTCACAATCTTCCTCACTTCCATCCTCGGCTTGGTAGATCGGATTTTCAAAGTCATAATGAACAGTAGTAGAACTATTATCAACAGGATCCAGAGTGGGTATGGATCTGCAATTCGTTACGTGAGTGTGTGTAAGAAAACATAGCTTTTTCGGAAGATGACAGGAAAGATAAAGAGCGCAATATTTGAATGCAAAAAGTCCATTGATTTATTGAATGTGAATATGCTTATGAAAATGACAAAACCCTTAACAAATTAGCTATTGTGCCCCCGACATAGACACAATGCTTTAAGAAGTTCAATTGTAAAAATTAAAAAAATGCAACACTAAAACAGATAATAACAATTACTCCTGACTAAAGGAAATCGGGATAGTGTCTTCAGCCTTCCAATTATTGAGTTCGTCACCAATTGTTGGGAAAATCCAGCTATCCAGGTCGCAATTGCTATCGGCATCTACTACCGCATTAATCTGATCTTTGACCACCCTTTAAGAGTTAAATCCCAGACCAGACTTGTCGGACTTGTATGGTACGTTGATCAGTTGACCCCAACCAGTACGACCACCGTTTTCAACCACGGCTTGAGCATCTTTCAGAGAAATCATAGCAGAAGGAGCACGAATAACCTTGGGCACCAGGGGAGTTGGCTTAAGGACAGGGCTGGTCGGAGGAACTACTTCAAATGACTGAGAAAGAGTCTCAAAGAATTCACCATCCATCTCGACGTATTTGAAGGCCTGCACACTACTGACAATATATTCTTCTTCTCCACACACAGTGACAACCTTACCCTCTATTGGATACCTCAGCTTTTGATGGAGAGACGAGGCTACAACACTTGCCCCATGAATCCAAGGGCGTCCCAGCAAGCAGGAATAGGCAGGACGAATGTTCATTACGTGAAAGATAGTGTTGAAGACTTGAGGTCCTATCTTGATAGGGAGAACCACTTCACCATGGACAACACTCTTCTCACCATCGTAAGCACGCACCACAATGTCACTAGTCTTCAGTTCAATGCTTTTACAGTCAAGTTTATCGAGCACGGCTTTCGGTAGCACATTCAAAGAAGAGCCATTATCGATCAACCCATGAGACAAAGTGATCCCCTTACACTCAATGGAGATATGCAGAGCCTTGTTGTGATTCTTTCCTGCTGATGTCAGGTCAGCATCAGAAAAGCCTAGGCCATTGTCAACAGCCAGGTGAGCAACATAGTTTTCGAACTGATCGACGGATGTCTCCTGAGGTACATGAGCAGTCTTCAGGAATTTTATCAATGCATTGGCATGAGATTCAGAAGATAATAACAAGGATAACATCGAGATCTTAGACGGAGTATGCCCCAGCTGTTCTACCACATCAAAATCACTCTTGCGGATGATTTTCAGCATTTCTTCCATTTCTTGTTTGGCAACCTCTTCGGTAGTAACTTCGACGGGTGTCCCTGACTGAGAAGAGTTAACTGGTTCCTTTCCTCGGGTTTCAGGGGCGGGAGGTGAGATTTCTGGAGAGAAGATCCTTCCACTTCGAGTAACTTTACTAGTCCCGGCAATGTCATTAGGATTAGCAGAATTACCAACTTGCTTCACGCCATGGATGTAAATATCACCTCCATAATTCCACGGAATGGCTTTGCTTGAGGAATACGGTACTGGGCCAGGTGCAGTAATGATCAGGGGAGCTACCTTGGGCTCAGCAGTAATCTTCACAGGTGCTCTGGTAGCGGTAATCTTCACTGGAGCTTTGGATCTAGCAATCGCAGATATTTCTTCAGTAGGGTCTTCCACCTTAGGAACCTTTTCGAAAAGAATTGTGCGATCATCCATCAGCCGTTGAATACCATCTCTCAACTTCAAGCACTCGTTGGGTCGAAGTACGCAAATATCGCAACTTTCAGCACAACCTGGAAATAAACCAGCTTGCAATAAATTCTTCTTGATGATCAGGAGAGGAGATGTTAAGTCCGTCACATTAGCAATGTGAGAATTGTCATTCACAGAATTAACAGTCTTGCCATGGTTAGGCATAGGAGCAGTGATGACATTAGGAGTCTCCGGAGGATCAAATTCAATTTCTCCCGCGTCGATCATATCCTGAATTTTATTCTTCAACAACCAACAATCGTTTGTATCATGCCCAGGGCTATCGGAGTGATATGCACACCTGGCATTGGGATTATAACGAGGAGAAGTAGTGTTGACATTCGCAGGAGGGCCTCTGAGGGTAATTAAATTCGCCTTCAGCATACCCTGCAGTGCTTGTGCTAAAGTCATATTGATCTTGGTAAACTGCCTTCTTGGCCTGTCTTGTCTGTGCTGGAAGTTTTGAGCTGGTGGGGCTGCAATTGTGACTGCTCCGATGGTATGGTCACGGCTTTTCTTGTTATGACCCCTTTCACCATACACAGCATTTGACTCATTCTTTCCCTGATGGGTCTTTCTGGTGCTTGCGGAGGTAGCTGCCTGTATCTTTCCACTTCGAATACCACTTTCAACACGTTCACCCGTCAATATAAGGTCAGTGAAACCTGATGAAGAACTTCTCAGTAGATGGCTGTAGAATGGACCAGTCAGTGTACCCATGAATATGTCTACTAATTCTCGATCAGTCATAGGGGGTTTGACTCTGCCAGCCAAATCTCTCCATATTTGAGCATATTCTTTGAAGCTTTCTTTAGATCCCATAGTCATATTCTGCAACTGTAGTCGAGTAGGCGCCAATTCAGAATTGTACTGGTAGTGCTTGTAGAAACCCGTCGCTAAGTCAGTCCAGGTGCGGATGTTAGAGCTCTCGAGCTGATAATACCACTCCAACTGTGTGCCAGATAGACTCTCTTGGAAGAAATGGATCCATAGCTTCCTATCAGTGGTATACGGCTGAATCTTTCTCACATAAGCTCTCAGATGCATCTGAGGACAAGACGCACCATCGTACTTAGTGAAAGTGGGGATCTTGAATTTGCGAGGAATGACCACATCAGAGACTGTAACACCTCAAAATTTGCCCTCCTCTCTTGGGACTAACATATCATATTGCATATCATTTTTAGGTCATTAGGCATTGCATATTGCATATCATGTGGTTACATTGTGCAAGCCATTCTCCCAAGTCTTGATCAGAAGATAGGAGGTCATGTGCAAGCTAGGGTTTTATTGACTGATCATTAGCCATCTGAGGATTGGACTGTGAATTAGGGTTTGGTGGTTCTCAAGGAGATTGGTCTTTATCTTGATTGAAATGATTCATCATCATCATTATGGTTTGTCATCATCAAGTGTTGGAGCATATACCTTGAGATTAGGGTTTTGACCACTGGTCAACCCTAATCAATTGCATTGGGCCAATCAGGGCATGGCAAGGAGATGGGGTCTGTGATGGATAGGGGGATCATTTCATGTTTGTATTGAGCTTATGGAGGCTAGGGTTTCATCCTTGAGCCATTTCATCAGAGAATTGGGGCTCAGATTGATCAGTGCATTACCAAATTCATCTATCAATTGAGAAGTCAACTGTGGTCAACTGTGCTTGATTTTATGGATTTGGAGGTGGGAGAGAGTTGGATATACTTCATTCATGTTGAAATAAGTGTTATTTGACATTTCAAAACTCAAGAATGAAGAAAATAAAGTCAGGACAAAAATTGCCAAAAATAGAAAGTGACTTGTAATGGAAGTTTCCAAAAATGGAAAGTTTTTCACCACAAAATTACATGTCCAAAAAAGCTTCAAATGAAAATTTGTTCAACATGAAAGTTGTAGATCTTGATCTCACCTTTCCAAAAAGTCCAAGAACTTGAAATTCCCATGCATGGTTGGCAAGTTATGGTCCATTCATTTTCCAAAAATGCCTATAATCAAAGTGGCATAACTTTCACATGGAATGTCCAAAATGGATGATCTTTTTATGAGCAAACTCCATTTCACATGTACTTTCATGGTGCATAATCAAAATTCATCAAAAATGGTCAATGCAAAAGGTCAATTTTCAAGTGCACCAATTAAAATCCAAGGGCAAAATGGTCCAAGTGGAGAAATACATGGAATTTTGGAATGAGGATTTTTGCAACACACTCCAAATGATATTTAGAAGTTGATTGAGTTGTCATGAGCTGTCATATGATAAAATTGGGCAAGGGCATTTTGGAGCTTTCACTCAAATTGCACATTAAGCTAATTTCATTTCATTTGGTTAATTGGTGATTAGCAAAGTGATTAAAATGGAGTATAAATCATTAATCATAACTGAAATGATAATCACAATTACAATTCTCAAGAAATCTAACAAACTTTCCCTCCAATTTTCCAAAATCTCAAGAATCTTCATTCCACATTTTTGATCCAAACTTCATCAATTCTTCACCAAAGTGCAAAATTCTTGTTGCTTCGTGTTCCTTGGACATTGTTCTCCGACTGTTTTGGTAGATCCATTGCCAAAAGCTTCAAAATCGCAACTGTTCATACCTTGCTCAACAATGGTGATTCAAGAATTCTTGCTGCTGGATCGTGTTTGAGCTGAGATAACTTCTCCATTCATCTTCCTATACATCAACCTTGATCTGTTTTGGACAATTGGAGCGAAAAGCATCAAGAACAACAACTGTCTTCAACTTGAGGTTAATTTTCGAATCTCACTATTCTTTAAATTGTGATATGCTTTTTGTAGTGCATTCAACGTAGATGAACATGATGTGATTAGTTTTCGATTTGGTTAACTGCTGAATGAGATATATTGATTGGAAGTTTGATGTGTGTTTACATTTTCGCTCGATCCGTGAGATATAGTGAGAATTAGGCAAAATTGTTAGCATATTTGTGACCTAGGTTGAAGGACGGTTCCAACGGTACCTCATTTGGCCATTTTCGTTGACATTTGTTCATAACCATTGCTGGAGATGAAGAACAACATGAACTCGCGAAGAACTTCATGATTTCTGGAAAATGCTTCGTTTGATCCGTTCTGTGCATGGCGTTTTCAAATTTCCTGTTTCCCACCAAAACCGTCCATTGGCGTGGTGACAGCGCATTACTTATGTTGTGCGTTTTGGACCCTGGCTTTCATATTTACAAAACTGCCACTGCTACATTTAATTTATATTATTTCGTTTTTATTTTCTTGTGTTATTTCATTTTGTTACATGATCTTAGGAAAATCATATCTCACTCGTTTCTTATCCAATTTTGGTGAGATTTTTTGCATTGTTCTTCTTGAAATGTGTAGAATTTTATCATGATTTTTGTGGAATTTTTGCATGTATAGAAAAATAATTGGCTTAGGGTTTGTGGAATGTGTCACATTTGTATATGTGTTGCCAAAACCTTCATGAAATACTCATACTTGCAAAGAAATGAATGAAAATTTTTGTGCTTATTCTGGACATGTTGAGGGTGATTTTCATGTAGAGTTTGTGAATTTTGGATACCTGGTTGATTAGATATGATTTTTTGAATAGAGGTGTGACAATTTGTGTCACACCAAGCTAGGTCAACTTTCTGATTTTATTTAAAATGCTTAGGGATGTTTGATTGCTCCAAAATTTTGCATGAATGATCATTAATATGTCAAGATTACATGTGATTTTTGCTGGAATTTTTGATGTCATTTTCTAATTGATTGATAATTTTCTTCTCTGTATGCTCATTTGGTAACCTTGTGTGACGCATGCTGGCATTTTGCTTGTGAAATTCTCATATGGTATTGGATGAAGATGAAATTTAACATGAGCATTGTAGACACCTTATAGGACATTGTGGTTTTGATCCCATTCATTTCTAATATGTTGTCACTGTTTTATGAATTATGGAAGTTGATGCTTGTTTGGATATCTTGTATTGGCTTGTATAAATGTGTCTGGACTTCTTGATTTTTATTACCCTACTTCCTTTTGTCCAATTGAGCTGAAAATTGACATGCCATACATTGAATGGGTCCTGTTTAGGTGTGAATTTTTGTGAAATTAATTGAATTTATTTGGTATGCTTTTGAGTGAGATAGTTCTGTTTGGTCATTTGGAGTTGCAAATTGCATGTTTGATGTTAAATTGTGCATGAAATGATAATGGTGAATGGTATGAGCATGGGACCAATTGCATTTGCTTTTAATTTGTTTGAATGTGATTTTGGTTGGTTTGCACTTGCTGTTTTGATTTTTTTATCCCCTTTGGACCCTAGGCTTGGCCTAGTGGTCTAGTTTCTCACATTTGGTTTGGATTTTCAGGTTGAAATGCAAAAGGCTTAAGGGAAAAAGTGCAAGTTGATTAAATTGAGTTTTGTTTGATGTTGTGAACTAACATGATTTTATTTTGTAGGGTTAGAAGCTTGAGCTTGAGCTCATGGCTTGCACTTATGTGCATTAACTTGTGTTGTCTGTACAGATTGACTTTTGCTGTTTATTGTTGGTTTGTCTGAGTACTGATGATACTTGATTGATTTCAGGTACATTTAGTCGCTTACAGTTCTTTAAGAACTTGCTTGCTGCTGCTTGGTTTTTTAACCAGTTGAGGTAGAATCTCTATACTTCATGTAGTCTGGAAGACCTGGCTTGTTATTTAGCCAGGCAACTGTCTGAAGTCCTCCTTAAGAGGCGATGATTGTGATTGTTTACTTTTGTGCCAAGCAGGTAAAGACCTCTATGAGGCAATTGGCGGAATCCAAGGGATATGCAATCTATCCCCCGCTATTCTGTTGAGTCGTCCCTCTGCTCACACCACTGTGTTGATGCATTGGGACACAAACCCAAGATCTTGTGCTGTTGCACTATCGAGTCAGAGTCTTGAGCGTAGAAGGGTCCCTCCATTCTGGACCCACGCTCCTTTGTCTGAAGCTCTCCCTGGTCAGGGATAAGAGCTGTGAAGTCTAATCTTCACTCACCTTTCATCTGCTTCACCTTAGCCCCTCAATGGCAAGGTTAAGAGCGAACGATACCTTGTACAGATGACTTGCTTCGGCAGTCAAACCCTTTGTTTAAGCCCACTTCTGACTGGATATAGTGTGTGCTTTGTGAATATTTGTTTGCTCTGTTTGCTTGTATGCTTGTATGCTTGCTTTCTTCCTGGATAGGATTAGCTTGCTGTTGTGCAAGTAGGTAGAAACCACAACATAGGGCAATGATGCATGACAACACTAGGCTCGAGTACAGCTCCCTGGTAGTGTGTCTCCCCTTGGTTTCTGGCTAGATTTTCTTTCCCTTTCAGGGGAACTACATCGTCCTGATCCTCGTTCCAGACGAGGTATGTAGGCAGGAGACCGTGCGAGGTCTCTCCGGGCACTTTTCTTTCTTTTTGTGTGTGTGCTTGACGGTTATAGGCTCGAGTTCCTGACTCCCTATTAACTTGTTTGGTTGTTGTGTGCTTGGAAGCTGATGTAAGTCCATCGAGTGGCATTCGGGTTCCAGTGTGCGTGTGTTTTGGTTCGGATGCCGACGTAAGTCCAGTGATTGGCGGTCGGGCTCCACGTTTGCCCTTTTGTGCGTGTTTTGGTTCGGATGCTGATGTAAGTCCAGTGATTGGCATTCAGGCTCCATGTTTGCCTGTGTTTGTGTTTGCTTGTTTGGCGTGCGTGAGCCGAACTACGACAGCTCTGATTCTCGTTTCAGACGAGATACGTAGGCATAGGATGCGACGTCCTATCGAGCTCTCTTCCTCTTAACCCCACCTGTGTTGTCTTCGGTGCGTGTGTGTGTGGTGTTTTAGCAACCTTTTCTTTTTTTTAGAACGTGGATCCCGTCGAGTACGACGGACGTGAGGGGTGCTAATACCTTCCCCATGCGTAACCGACTCCCTTACCCTTTCTCTTTGGTCGCGAGACCATGCTTTTTCCAGGTTTCTCTGAGCGTTTCCTTTCCCTATCTTGGGATAAATAACGCGCAGTGGCGGCTCTGTGTTGTTTTTGTTTCAGCCCGCAAGGTATGGCATGACAAGTTCACGAGCTCTGGCGCGTACCCATCTGAGATAAGGTTCCATAGGAATAGAGTTTTTTTGTCCTAAAGTGCTTCTTTTCACCATACCCCAGGCTCGTACAAATCTCTGACGGAGACCTTGGGGGTCAGTGTCATAGTCAAACACAGTGCCTTGAATAATTCTTTCATGTGGACCCTCTCTTCGAGCATACCCCAATTGGCGTAGGGCTAAAGTTGGGTTATAAGTAATACCTCCTCTTATCCCCAGGAGTGGTACGTTAGAGAATTCTCCACAACGGTCAATGATGATAACATTTTCTTTGAGATGAGGACACCAACGGATGTCTGAATGGGAAAGCGACATTATCCTTTGAGACCACTTCAAATTCTGCTCATTCTTCAAGACTGCTTGAGGAAGGTGCGAAATAAACCACCTAGATAATAAAGGTATGCAGCACATGAGAGTCCCTTGTCTCTTCATAGTACGGGTGTGAAGGGAATGCAAAATGTCTCCGAGCAAGGTAGGCACAGGGTTATGAGTGAGGAATATCTTAATAGCATTCACGTCTACGAATTGGTCTGGATTAGGAAATAACACCAAACCATAGATTAGTAATGCTAGAACGTCTTCGAAAGCATGGACATTCATAACCTTTAAGAATTCTCGGGCCTTATTTATCAGAAACTTGGCAAGTAAACCCTTAACTCCACTTCTTGTTACCCAATTAGTTTCAATATCGGATTTTATCATGTGTAAAGCCGCGGCAACTTCTTCAGACTTCAGAATCTTTTCTAAACCATTGAAAGGTGTTTGATCAAGGATAGGTATCCCAAGCAGCCTGGAAAACTCTTCTAATGTGGGTACCAACTGATAATCTGGGAAAGTGAAGCAAATATGTTTAGGATCGAAGAATTGGAATAGGACTCTCATCATATCTTCTTTGAAATCAGTGGTAACCAAATTGAGGAGATGACCATGTTTCTTGATGAACTGAGCATGATCGGGAAGCTCTGACACCAAATCCTTTAGTTGAGGAAAGATTGCTACAAAATTGATCCGGATGGTCTTCCTGGAAGCCATAACCTGTCTAACAGAGCAAAGCTACATCCCTAAGTCCTTGAAATGGTTAGTACAATGCTATGATGTTATGATGTTATGATGTTATGATGTTAAATAGATAACAAGCACAAACAAGTCACACAACAATCATCCTTAGGTTTTAAGGCTTGCATGAGTTCCATAGGTAAATACCCTCCCCACTGAAGTTTGGTTGGTTCAACCTGTCCTAGAATAGTAACCGGGTTCTAGAAGGATCTCCAATCATTGACCTTCCTTTAAGTCCACTTTAGTGCAACACCAAGTGGTTGACCAAAGCTCCCCTAAAGTCCAATCTCAAAGAGTGTAGTATCGAGTCTCAACCAACCCCAGTCGGAACCGAAGTCAGTTATCTCACTACTTTCTAATGGCTAGGATGAGTCAATTAGGGTTCTAAAGGTCTGGTTAATGCTTTAATGACACCACGCGGAAGCCAAATTTTTCCTCGAGTAAACATGAGGAACATCAGGACATCCAAAGTGTCACATTAACCGTAGCCATCATTTTAACCATTCCAGTATACGCCGGATAGTCGCGATGATCTTTTGCTACTTACCTAAGGTACACTACATCCGGGTGTAGGATCTTTCACTCAAGCATAAAATACCCAAGCGATCCCTTAAAAGTAAATCAGACAATTTGAATAAGTGATCTTGTTTTTAAGGTAACCTCTCTTTTTAAGATCCCCAGCAGAGTCGCCAGTTCTGTCATACGGTGAACTGACTTTGATGTGTTTTGCTTCGGAAAGCAAATGTCGCGGTTAGCAAGAGTCGCCACCGACTTTTCTTTTATCCAATAAGGAAAGGTGGAAAAGAACAGGAAAGACCTTAATTAGATTTTGGGTTCGGGAGGTACATTATACAAAGGGAAGGTGTTAGCACCCTTTGTATCCATGGTATGGGCTCTTAATTGCTTGATCACTTATATTATTTTTCTTGTCTGAAAAAGGTGTTCGTGAATTGTTTAGAAAATGTTTTGAAAAAGAGAATTTAACTTTGTAATGATTCTCGTATGAATGTATACAAAGTGGTTATCTCGTTTAGTTTTGAAAATGGTTTAGAAAAATATAACTCAGTAATGATTCTAGTATGAATGTATACCAAGTGGTGATTTTCTAGTATTTGTGAAGTGTGAAAAGTATTTTTAAATTGTGAGTAAGCAATTAAGCGTTGTACCTACCCAAGGTCTTGATGGGCATTTCCTATCCTTGTGAGGGTAAAACCGTCCTTATTATTGAGAAATAAGTAGTTTTATCCTTTGGATGTAAAAGGGTCATCGTAGGGTCATCGATTGGTCATTGAAAGCAACGGTGGTAAGGATACCTTAGCATTCGAATGGACTACCATCATTTAACCGTGGGCTATACCGAAGGGTCATCGAGGGACAAAATCATATATTCGAAGGCAACATCCGAGGGACTATGATTTATTTTATGATGATTTAATCGAAGGGTCTTTGCTAAGTATATCCCCACATTCGCGGGACATGACCGTAATACCGTAAGGCAACAAAGAGAGGTCCAAGATCACATATTTAAAGGGCAAAGTTTTACAATTAATTAGATAGCCGTAATCGATTAAGTAATTAGGTCCACATTAAAATCGATGAAATCAATACATTAAAATCAACTAGGTAATTTAGGATGAATCTCCACATTAAAATTAAGTAATTCAGAATCCATCTCCATAAGGGTATCCCACACATAAAGTGGAATACCTAGCCGGCCGTTTCCTCGGGAATATGTAAGCCTTTACACAGTTCAGCACACGGGTTAGAACATCGAGATAAAGTACAATTAAAAATTGCACCACAAAATAAACACAACAGTCATAAGGTCAGGCCAAATGATGCAGAATTATAATAGATCTTGATTAGATAAACATAAGCCAGAACAGAAAAGAAACAAACAACCACTGTCCCGTTCGCTCCTGCTTCGCCTAGCGAGGGCTCGCTACTGGCTCGCTTAGCGATGTGCTAGCGAGCGGCTACAGGTTTTGAGTTTGATAGCAGCATGATCTCCGGAACCCTGAACTTTATGGCATTTAATTACAGGAATAACATGGACAAACATTCAGGATATTCAGGCATACTTAAATTCACATGTGAAATCAAATTACATATCCGAAAATTTAGTCATGATGCCTTATGTATGTAGAGATTACCGATTAAAAGCATAGAACAGTAGTGATGCGCAAACCTGTTTGCAACTGAGCTGCGATGTTGAGGGGACTGACCACTCTTGGTATCGGATGGAATTGGGCGGAGGTAACTTCGGTGCGGATGAGCGGCCTTCAGGGTTTCTTTACTCAGAATTTTCTGAGTTAGTCTCCAGGGTTTCTATGCCAGGGTTTCTGTCCGTCTTTGTCTGTCCCTTTTCGTGACTGAAGTGTCGGTATTTATAGTGATTGTGGTGACCTAATGGGCTCAGAATGAAGCCCAAAAATTCTGATATTCGCAAGCTTCGCTAGGCGAGCGTGTAGCGAAGGGTTCGCTAGGCGAAGGAGTTGCTCGCCTAGCGAGCAGGCCAGTTTGGGCCATTTTCTGGATTGGGCCACTCGTGAGCTGGGCCTTTGTTCTTTTAAGGTCAATCCCTTGAAAAATGAGTTGGAGTGCTTCGAAAAGTGTTTTGTAAGATTAACGGGCAAATTTTGGGGTATGGCAGGCGCCTTTTGACCCTCCATAGCTAGCATACGTTCTTCCAGCAACTTATACTTATCCTCTTTTGGAGAGTACTGTTCATCTTCATAATCTTCCTCGTCGTCCTCCTGGTTGAGAGGATCAGCATTCTCATCTTCCGAATCATTTTCTGTCTCCTCTTCTTGATCCTTCGGAAGTCTAATCTTGATTCCCGCAGCCTGTCCTTTACGCCTTCTTCCCGGGTTAATGTAACTCACAGGTTTCGGGTCTTTCTTCTTCTCGAGCAAGAGAGCCTTCAGTTCCTCCTGCCCCTTGGATAAGCTCAGCATCATCTCCTGGAATTGAGCATTCTGAGCCTGGAGATCTTTGACAGTTTGTTCGAGAGCCATTTTTCTGTTTGCAATAGGAAGACCGTGAGAACATAGATCCTTTAGAATACCTGTTATGCAATGTTATGTCATGTTATGCAATGTATGAAATGTTTTCAAGGACTTTTGGAATTTAACTTTGCGTAAACCACCAAAAAGAGGGAAACTTTTATTAATAATTTTTTTTTAATCAATGTTCATTACAAAAGGAAATAATACAATGAAAGCTCAAATCTCCCAGGGACGGCTTCTTTTCGGACGAAGATATGTATTGAGTCTTCGTTCCTCATTAAGCTGGCTGGTGAGCTCTAATACTTTCTTCCTTTCTGCAACGAGCTGAGTCTCAAAAGTATCCCCTTCCTCTCTCAACTGGATCCAGGATCTCTTTAATTCTTCAACCTCGGTGGGCATATCTGGATAAGGAATGATCTGAGGAGTACCTCCTTCAACCTCTGGTTCAACAATCAGTGGTTCGACTGCAAGGTATGGCATGACAAGTTCGCGAGCTCTTTCGCGTACCCATCTGAGATAAGGTTTCATAGGAATGGAGTTTTTCTGTCCTAAAGTGCTTCTTTTCACCATGCCCCAAGCTCGTACAAATCTTTGACGGAGACCTTGGGAATCGGTGTCATAATCAAACACAGTGCCTTGAATAATTACTTCGTGTGGACCATCTCTTCGAGCATACCCAAACTGACGTAGGGCTAAAGCTGGGTTATAAGTAATACCTCCTCTTACCCCCAGGAGTGGTACGTTTAAGAATTCTCCACAACGGTCAATGATGATAACATTTTCTTTGAGATGAGGACACCAACGGATGTCTGAATGGGAGAGCGACATTATCCTTTGAGACCATTTCAAATTTTGATCATTCTTCAAGACTGATTGAGGAAGGTGTGAAATAAACCACCTAGACAATAGAGGTATGCAGCACATGAGAGTCCCTTGCCTTTTCATAGTACGAGTGTGAAGGGAATGCAGAATGTCTCCAAGCAAGGTAGGCACAGGGTTATGAGTGAGAAATATCTTAATAGCATTTATATCTACGAATCGGTCTGGATTAGGAAATAACACCAACCCATAGATTAGTAATGCTAGAACGTCTTCGAAAGCATGGACATTCATAACCTTTAAGAATTCTCGGGCCTTATTTATCAGAAACTTGGCAAGTAAACCCTTAACTCCACTTCTTGTTACCCAATTGGTTTCGATGTCGGACTTTGTCATGTGTAAAGTCGCGGCAACTTCTTCAGACTTCGGAATCTTTTCTAAACCATTGAAAGGTGTTTGATCAAGGATAGGTATCCCAAGCATCCTGGAGAATTCTTCTAATGTGGGTACCAACTGATAATCTGGGAAGGTGAAGCAATGATGTTTGGGGTCGAAGAACTGGAATAGGACTCTCATCATATCTTCTTTGAAACCAGTGGTAACCAAACTGAGGAGATAACCATGTTTCTCGACGAACTGAGTCTGATCAGGAAGTTCTGACACTAAATCCTTGAGTTGAGGAGAGATCGCTACAAGATTGATCCGGATGGTCTTCCTGGAAGCCATAACCTGTTTAACAGAGCAAATCTAAATCCCTAAGTCCTTGAAATGGTTAGTACAATGTTATGATGTCATGATGTTATGATATTATGATGTTATGATGTTATGATGTTAAATAAATAACAAGCACAAACAAGTCACACAACAATCATTCTTAGGTTTTGAGGCTTGCATGAGTTCCATAGGTAAGTACCCTCCCCACTGAAGTTTGGTGGGTTCACCCTGTCCTAGAATAGTAACCGGGTTCTAGAAGGATCTCAAATCATTGACCTTCCTTTAAGTCCACTTCAGTGCAACACCAAGTGGTTGACCGAAGCTTCCCTAAATTCCAATCTCAAAGAGTGTAGTATCGAGTCTCAACCAACCCCAGTCGGAACCGAAGTCAGTTATCTCACTACTTTCTAATGGCTAGGATGAGTCAATTAGGGTTCTAAAGGTTTGGTTAATGCTTTGATGACACCACGCGGAAGCCAAATTTTTCCTCAAGTAAACATGAGGAACATCAGGACATCCAAAGTGTCACATTAACCGTAGCCATCATTTTGACCATTCCAGTATACGCCGGATAGTCGCGATGATCTCTTGCTACTTACCTAAGGTACACTAGATCCGGATGTAGGATCTTTCACTCAAGCATAAAATACCCAAGCGATCCCTTAAAAGTAAATCAGACAATTTGAATAAGTGATCTTGTTTTTAAGGTAACCTCTCTTTTTAAGATCCCCAGCAGAGTCGCCAGTTCTGTCATACGGTGAACTGACTTTGATGTGTTTTACTTCGGAAAGCAAATGTCGCGGTTAGCAAGAGTCGCCACCGACTTTTCTTTTATCCAATAAGGAAAGGTGGAAAAGAACAGGAAAGACCTTAATTAGATTTTGGGTTCGGGAGGTACATTATACAAAGGGAAGGTGTTAGCACCCTTTGTATCCATGGTATGGGCTCTTAATTGCTTGATCACTTATATTATTTTTCTTGTCTGAAAAAGGTGTTCGTGAATTGTTTAGAAAATGTTTTGAAAAAGAGAATTTAACTTTGTAATGATTCTCGTATGAATGTATACAAAGTGGTTATCTCGTTTAGTTTTGAAAATGGTTTAGAAAAATATAACTCAGTAATGATTCTAGTATGAATGTATACCAAGTGGTGATTTTCTAGTATTTGTGAAGTGTGAAAAGTATTTTTAAATTGTGAGTAAGCAATTAAGAGTTGTACCTACCCAAGGTCTTGATGGGCATTTCCTATCCTTGTGAGGGTAAAACCGTCCTTATTATTGAGAAATAAGTAGTTTTATCCTTTGGATGTAAAAGGGTCATCGTAGGGTCATCGATTGGTCATTGAAAGCAACGGTGGTAAGGATACCTTAGCATTCGAATGGACTACCATCATTTAACCGTGGGCTATACCGAAGGGTCATCGAGGGACAAAATCATATATTCGAAGGCAACATCCGAGGGACTATGATTTATTTTATGATGATTTAATCGAAGGGTCTTTGCTAAGTATATCCCCACATTCGCGGGACATGACCGTAATACCGTAAGGCAACAAAGAGAGGTCCAAGATCACATATTTAAAGGGCAAAGTTTTACAATTAATTAGATAGCCGTAATCGATTAAGTAATTAGGTCCACATTAAAATCGATGAAATCAATACATTAAAATCAACTAGGTAATTTAGGATGAATCTCCACATTAAAATTAAGTAATTCAAAATCCATCTCCATAAGGGTATCCCACACATAAAGTGGAATACCTAGCCGGCCGTTTCCTCGGGAATATGTAAGCCTTTACACAGTTCAGCACACGGGTTAGAACATCGAGATAAAGTACAATTAAAAATTGCACCACAAAATAAACACAACAGTCATAAGGTCAGGCCAAATGATGCAGAATTATAATAGATCTTGATTAGATAAACATAAGCCAGAACAGAAAAGAAACAAACAACCACTGTCCCGTTCGCTCCTGCTTCGCCTAGCGAAGGCTGAGCGAGGGCTCGCTTAGCGATGTGCTAGCGAGCGGCTACAGGTTTTGAGTTTGATAGCAGCATGATCTCCGGAACCCTGAACTTTATGGCATTTAATTACAGGAATAACATGGACAAACATTCAGGATATTCAGGCATACTTAAATTCACATGTGAAATCAAATTACATATCCGAAAATTTAGTCATGATGCCTTATGTATGTAGAGATTACCGATTAAAAGCATAGAACAGTAGTGATGCGCAAACCTGTTTGCAACTGAGCTGCGATGTTGAGGGGACTGACCACTCTTGGTATCGGATGGAATTGGGCGGAGGTAACTTCGGTGCGGATGAGCGGCCTTCAGGGTTTCTTTACTCAGAATTTTCTGAGTTAGTCTCCAGGGTTTCTATGCCAGGGTTTCTGTCCGTCTTTGTCTGTCCCTTTTCGTGACTGAAGTGTCGGTATTTATAGTGATTGTGGTGACCTAATGGGCTCAGAATGAAGCCCAAAAATTCTGATATTCGCAAGCTTCGCTAGGCGAGCGTGTAGCGAAGGGTTCGCTAGGCGAAGGAGTTGCTCGCCTAGCGAGCAGGCCAGTTTGGGCCATTTTCTGGATTGGGCCACTCGTGAGCTTGGCCTTTGTTCTTTTAAGGTCAATCCCTTGAAAAATGAGTTGGAGTGCTTCGAAAAGTGTTTTGTAAGATTAACGGGCAAATTTTGGGGTATGACAGGCGCCTTTTGACCCTCCATAGCTAGCATACGTTCTTCCAGCAACTTATACTTATCCTCTTTTGGAGAGTACTGTTCATCTTCATAATCTTCCTCGTCGTCCTCCTGGTTGAGAGGATCAGCATTCTCATCTTCCGAATCATTTTCTGTCTCCTCTTCTTGATCCTTCGGAAGTCTAATCTTGATTCCCGCAGCCTGTCCTTTACGCCTTCTTCCCGGGTTAATGTAACTCACAGGTTTCGGGTCTTTCTTCTTCTCGAGCAAGAGAGCCTTCAGTTCCTCCTGCCCCTTGGATAAGCTCAGCATCATCTCCTGGAATTGAGCATTCTGAGCCTGGAGATCTTTGACAGTTTGTTCGAGAGCCATTTTTCTGTTTGCAATAGGAAGACCGTGAGAACATAGATCCTTTAGAATACCTGTTATGCAATGTTATGTCATGTTATGCAATGTATGAAATGTTTTCAAGGACTTTTGGAATTTAACTTTGCGTAAACCACCAAAAAGAGGGAAACTTTTATTAATAATTTTTTTTTAATCAATGTTCATTACAAAAGGAAATAATACAATGAAAGCTCAAATCTCCCAGGGACGGCTTCTTTTCGGACGAAGATATGTATTGAGTCTTCGTTCCTCATTAAGCTGGCTGGTGAGCTCTAATACTTTCTTCCTTTCTGCAACGAGCTGAGTCTCAAAAGTATCCCCTTCCTCTCTCAACTGGATCCAGGATCTCTTTAATTCTTCAACCTCGGTGGGCATATCTGGATAAGGAATGATCTGAGGAGTACCTCCTTCAACCTCTGGTTCAACAATCAGTGGTTCGACTGCAAGGTATGGCATGACAAGTTCGCGAGCTCTTTCGCGTACCCATCTGAGATAAGGTTTCATAGGAATGGAGTTTTTCTGTCCTAAAGTGCTTCTTTTCACCATGCCCCAAGCTCGTACAAATCTTTGACGGAGACCTTGGGAATCGGTGTCATAATCAAACACAGTGCCTTGAATAATTACTTCGTGTGGACCATCTCTTCGAGCATACCCAAACTGACGTAGGGCTAAAGCTGGGTTATAAGTAATACCTCCTCTTACCCCCAGGAGTGGTACGTTTAAGAATTCTCCACAACGGTCAATGATGATAACATTTTCTTTGAGATGAGGACACCAACGGATGTCTGAATGGGAGAGCGACATTATCCTTTGAGACCATTTCAAATTTTGATCATTCTTCAAGACTGATTGAGGAAGGTGTGAAATAAACCACCTAGACAATAGAGGTATGCAGCACATGAGAGTCCCTTGCCTTTTCATAGTACGAGTGTGAAGGGAATGCAGAATGTCTCCAAGCAAGGTAGGCACAGGGTTATGAGTGAGAAATATCTTAATAGCATTTATATCTACGAATCGGTCTGGATTAGGAAATAACACCAACCCATAGATTAGTAATGCTAGAACGTCTTCGAAAGCATGGACATTCATAACCTTTAAGAATTCTCGGGCCTTATTTATCAGAAACTTGGCAAGTAAACCCTTAACTCCACTTCTTGTTACCCAATTGGTTTCGATGTCGGACTTTGTCATGTGTAAAGTCGCGGCAACTTCTTCAGACTTCGGAATCTTTTCTAAACCATTGAAAGGTGTTTGATCAAGGATAGGTATCCCAAGCATCCTGGAGAATTCTTCTAATGTGGGTACCAACTGATAATCTGGGAAGGTGAAGCAATGATGTTTGGGGTCGAAGAACTGGAATAGGACTCTCATCATATCTTCTTTGAAACCAGTGGTAACCAAACTGAGGAGATAACCATGTTTCTCGACGAACTGAGTCTGATCAGGAAGTTCTGACACTAAATCCTTGAGTTGAGGAGAGATCGCTACAAGATTGATCCGGATGGTCTTCCTGGAAGCCATAACCTGTTTAACAGAGCAAATCTAAATCCCTAAGTCCTTGAAATGGTTAGTACAATGTTATGATGTCATGATGTTATGATAGTATGATGTTATGATGTTATGATGTTAAATAAATAACAAGCACAAACAAGTCACACAACAATCATTCTTAGGTTTTGAGGCTTGCATGAGTTCCATAGGTAAGTACCCTCCCCACTGAAGTTTGGTGGGTTCACCCTGTCCTAGAATAGTAACCGGGTTCTAGAAGGATCTCAAATCATTGACCTTCCTTTAAGTCCACTTCAGTGCAACACCAAGTGGTTGACCGAAGCTTCCCTAAATTCCAATCTCAAAGAGTGTAGTATCGAGTCTCAACCAACCCCAGTCGGAACCGAAGTCAGTTATCTCACTACTTTCTAATGGCTAGGATGAGTCAATTAGGGTTCTAAAGGTTTGGTTAATGCTTTGATGACACCACGCGGAAGCCAAATTTTTCCTCAAGTAAACATGAGGAACATCAGGACATCCAAAGTGTCACATTAACCGTAGCCATCATTTTGACCATTCCAGTATACGCCGGATAGTCGCGATGATCTCTTGCTACTTACCTAAGGTACACTAGATCCGGATGTAGGATCTTTCACTCAAGCATAAAATACCCAAGCGATCCCTTAAAAGTAAATCAGACAATTTGAATAAGTGATCTTGTTTTTAAGGTAACCTCTCTTTTTAAGATCCCCAGCAGAGTCGCCAGTTCTGTCATACGGTGAACTGACTTTGATGTGTTTTACTTCGGAAAGCAAATGTCGCGGTTAGCAAGAGTCGCCACCGACTTTTCTTTTATCCAATAAGGAAAGGTGGAAAAGAACAGGAAAGACCTTAATTAGATTTTGGGTTCGGGAGGTACATTATACAAAGGGAAGGTGTTAGCACCCTTTGTATCCATGGTATGGGCTCTTAATTGCTTGATCACTTATATTATTTTTCTTGTCTGAAAAAGGTGTTCGTGAATTGTTTAGAAAATGTTTTGAAAAAGAGAATTTAACTTTGTAATGATTCTCGTATGAATGTATACAAAGTGGTTATCTCGTTTAGTTTTGAAAATGGTTTAGAAAAATATAACTCAGTAATGATTCTAGTATGAATGTATACCAAGTGGTGATTTTCTAGTATTTGTGAAGTGTGAAAAGTATTTTTAAATTGTGAGTAAGCAATTAAGAGTTGTACCTACCCAAGGTCTTGATGGGCATTTCCTATCCTTGTGAGGGTAAAACCGTCCTTATTATTGAGAAATAAGTAGTTTTATCCTTTGGATGTAAAAGGGTCATCGTAGGGTCATCGATTGGTCATTGAAAGCAACGGTGGTAAGGATACCTTAGCATTCGAATGGACTACCATCATTTAACCGTGGGCTATACCGAAGGGTCATCGAGGGACAAAATCATATATTCGAAGGCAACATCCGAGGGACTATGATTTATTTTATGATGATTTAATCGAAGGGTCTTTGCTAAGTATATCCCCACATTCGCGGGACATGACCGTAATACCGTAAGGCAACAAAGAGAGGTCCAAGATCACATATTTAAAGGGCAAAGTTTTACAATTAATTAGATAGCCGTAATCGATTAAGTAATTAGGTCCACATTAAAATCGATGAAATCAATACATTAAAATCAACTAGGTAATTTAGGATGAATCTCCACATTAAAATTAAGTAATTCAGAATCCATCTCCATAAGGGTATCCCACACATAAAGTGGAATACCTAGCCGGCCGTTTCCTCGGGAATATGTAAGCCTTTACACAGTTCAGCACACGGGTTAGAACATCGAGATAAAGTACAATTAAAAATTGCACCACAAAATAAACACAACAGTCATAAGGTCAGGCCAAATGATGCAGAATTATAATAGATCTTGATTAGATAAACATAAGCCAGAACAGAAAAGAAACAAACAACCACTGTCCCGTTCGCTCCTGCTTCGCCTAGCGAAGGCTGAGCGAGGGCTCGCTTAGCGATGTGCTAGCGAGCGGCTACAGGTTTTGAGTTTGATAGCAGCATGATCTCCGGAACCCTGAACTTTATGGCATTTAATTACAGGAATAACATGGACAAACATTCAGGATATTCAGGCATACTTAAATTCACATGTGAAATCAAATTACATATCCGAAAATTTAGTCATGATGCCTTATGTATGTAGAGATTACCGATTAAAAGCATAGAACAGTAGTGATGCGCAAACCTGTTTGCAACTGAGCTGCGATGTTGAGGGGACTGACCACTCTTGGTATCGGATGGAATTGGGCGGAGGTAACTTCGGTGCGGATGAGCGGCCTTCAGGGTTTCTTTACTCAGAATTTTCTGAGTTAGTCTCCAGGGTTTCTATGCCAGGGTTTCTGTCCGTCTTTGTCTGTCCCTTTTCGTGACTGAAGTGTCGGTATTTATAGTGATTGTGGTGACCTAATGGGCTCAGAATGAAGCCCAAAAATTCTGATATTCGCAAGCTTCGCTAGGCGAGCGTGTAGCGAAGGGTTCGCTAGGCGAAGGAGTTGCTCGCCTAGCGAGCAGGCCAGTTTGGGCCATTTTCTGGATTGGGCCACTCGTGAGCTTGGCCTTTGTTCTTTTAAGGTCAATCCCTTGAAAAATGAGTTGGAGTGCTTCGAAAAGTGTTTTGTAAGATTAACGGGCAAATTTTGGGGTATGACAGGCGCCTTTTGACCCTCCATAGCTAGCATACGTTCTTCCAGCAACTTATACTTATCCTCTTTTGGAGAGTACTGTTCATCTTCATAATCTTCCTCGTCGTCCTCCTGGTTGAGAGGATCAGCATTCTCATCTTCCGAATCATTTTCTGTCTCCTCTTCTTGATCCTTCGGAAGTCTAATCTTGATTCCCGCAGCCTGTCCTTTACGCCTTCTTCCCGGGTTAATGTAACTCACAGGTTTCGGGTCTTTCTTCTTCTCGAGCAAGAGAGCCTTCAGTTCCTCCTGCCCCTTGGATAAGCTCAGCATCATCTCCTGGAATTGAGCATTCTGAGCCTGGAGATCTTTGACAGTTTGTTCGAGAGCCATTTTTCTGTTTGCAATAGGAAGACCGTGAGAACATAGATCCTTTAGAATACCTGTTATGCAATGTTATGTCATGTTATGCAATGTATGAAATGTTTTCAAGGACTTTTGGAATTTAACTTTGCGTAAACCACCAAAAAGAGGGAAACTTTTATTAATAATTTTTTTTTAATCAATGTTCATTACAAAAGGAAATAATACAATGAAAGCTCAAATCTCCCAGGGACGGCTTCTTTTCGGACGAAGATATGTATTGAGTCTTCGTTCCTCATTAAGCTGGCTGGTGAGCTCTAATACTTTCTTCCTTTCTGCAACGAGCTGAGTCTGAAAAGTATCCCCTTCCTCTCTCAACTGGATCCAGGATCTCTTTAATTCTTCAACCTCGGTGGGCATATCTGGATAAGGAATGATCTGAGGAGTACCTCCTTCAACCTCTGGTTCAACAATCAGTGGTCCGACTGCAAGGTATGGCATGACAAGTTCGCGAGCACTTTCGTGTACCCATCTGAGATAAGGTTTCATAGGAATGGAGTTTTTCTGTCCTAAAGTGCTTCTTTTCACCATGCCCCAAGCTCGTACAAATCTTTGACGGAGACCTTGGGAATCGGTGTCATAATCAAACACAGTGCCTTGAATAATTACTTCGTGTGGACCATCTCTTCGAGCATACCCAAACTGACGTAGGGCTAAAGCTGGGTTATAAGTAATACCTCCTCTTACCCCCAGGAGTGGTACGTTTAAGAATTCTCCACAACGGTCAATGATGATAACATTTTCTTTGAGATGAGGACACCAACGGATATCTGAATGGGAGAGCGACATTATCCTTTGAGACCATTTCAAATTTTGATCATTCTTCAAGACTGATTGAGGAAGGTGTGAAATAAACCACCTAGACAATAGAGGTATGCAGCACATGAGAGTCCCTTGCCTTTTCATAGTACGAGTGTGAAGGGAATGCAGAATGTCTCCAAGCAAGGTAGGCACAGGGTTATGAGTGAGAAATATCTTAATAGCATTTATATCTACGAATCGGTCTGGATTAGGAAATAACACCAACCCATAGATTAGTAATGCTAGAACGTCTTCGAAAGCATGGACATTCATAACCTTTAAGAATTCTCGGGCCTTATTTATCAGAAACTTGGCAAGTAAACCCTTAACTCCACTTCTTGTTACCCAATTGGTTTCGATGTCGGACTTTGTCATGTGTAAAGCCGCGGCAACTTCTTCAGACTTCGGAATCTTTTCTAAACCATTGAAAGGTGTTTGATCAAGGATAGGTATCCCAAGCATCCTGGAGAATTCTTCTAATGTGGGTACCAACTGATAATCTGGGAAGGTGAAGCAATGATGTTTGGGGTCGAAGAACTGGAATAGGACTCTCATCATATCTTCTTTGAAACCAGTGGTAACCAAACTGAGGAGATAACCATGTTTCTCGACGAACTGAGTCTGATCAGGAAGTTCTGACACTAAATCCTTGAGTTGAGGAGAGATCGCTACAAGATTGATCCGGATGGTCTTCCTGGAAGCCATAACCTGTTTAACAGAGCAAATCTAAATCCCTAAGTCCTTGAAATGGTTAGTACAATGTTATGATGTCATGATGTTATGATATTATGATGTTATGATGTTATGATGTTATGATGTTAAATAAATAACAAGCACAAACAAGTCACACAACAATCATTCTTAGGTTTTGAGGCTTGCATGAGTTCCATAGGTAAGTACCCTCCCCACTGAAGTTTGGTGGGTTCACCCTGTCCTAGAATAGTAACCGGGTTCTAGAAGGATCTCAAATCATTGACCTTCCTTTAAGTCCACTTCAGTGCAACACCAAGTGGTTGACCGAAGCTTCCCTAAATTCCAATCTCAAAGAGTGTAGTATCGAGTCTCAACCAACCCCAGTCGGAACCGAAGTCAGTTATCTCACTACTTTCTAATGGCTAGGATGAGTCAATTAGGGTTCTAAAGGTTTGGTTAATGCTTTGATGACACCACGCGGAAGCCAAATTTTTCCTCAAGTAAACATGAGGAACATCAGGACATCCAAAGTGTCACATTAACCGTAGCCATCATTTTGACCATTCCAGTATACGCCGGATAGTCGCGATGATCTCTTGCTACTTACCTAAGGTACACTAGATCCGGATGTAGGATCTTTCACTCAAGCATAAAATACCCAAGCGATCCCTTAAAAGTAAATCAGACAATTTGAATAAGTGATCTTGTTTTTAAGGTAACCTCTCTTTTTAAGATCCCCAGCAGAGTCGCCAGTTCTGTCATACGGTGAACTGACTTTGATGTGTTTTGCTTCGGAAAGCAAATGTCGCGGTTAGCAAGAGTCGCCACCGACTTTTCTTTTATCCAATAAGGAAAGGTGGAAAAGAACAGGAAAGACCTTAATTAGATTTTGGGCTTGGGAGGTACATTATACAAAGGGAAGGTGTTAGCACCCTTTGTATCCATGGTATGGGCTCTTAATTGCTTGATCACTTATATTATTTTTCTTGTCTGAAAAAGGTGTTCGTGAATTGTTTAGAAAATGTTTTGAAAAAGAGAATTTAACTTTGTAATGATTCTCGTATGAATGTATACAAAGTGGTTATCTCGTTTAGTTTTGAAAATGGTTTAGAAAAATATAACTCAGTAATGATTCTAGTATGAATGTATACCAAGTGGTGATTTTCTAGTATTTGTGAAGTGTGAAAAGTATTTTTAAATTGTGAGTAAGCAATTAAGAGTTGTACCTACCCAAGGTCTTGATGGGCATTTCCTATCCTTGTGAGGGTAAAACCGTCCTTATTATTGAGAAATAAGTAGTTTTATCCTTTGGATGTAAAAGGGTCATCGTAGGGTCATCGATTGGTCATTGAAAGCAACGGTGGTAAGGATACCTTAGCATTCGAATGGACTACCATCATTTAACCGTGGGCTATACCGAAGGGTCATCGAGGGACAAAATCATATATTCGAAGGCAACATCCGAGGGACTATGATTTATTTTATGATGATTTAATCGAAGGGTCTTTGCTAAGTATATCCCCACATTCGCGGGACATGACCGTAATACCGTAAGGCAACAAAGAGAGGTCCAAGATCACATATTTAAAGGGCAAAGTTTTACAATTAATTAGATAGCCGTAATCGATTAAGTAATTAGGTCCACATTAAAATCGATGAAATCAATACATTAAAATCAACTAGGTAATTTAGGATGAATCTCCACATTAAAATTAAGTAATTCAGAATCCATCTCCATAAGGGTATCCCACACATAAAGTGGAATACCTAGCCGGCCGTTTCCTCGGGAATATGTAAGCCTTTACACAGTTCAGCACACGGGTTAGAACATCGAGATAAAGTACAATTAAAAATTGCACCACAAAATAAACACAACAGTCATAAGGTCAGGCCAAATGATGCAGAATTATAATAGATCTTGATTAGATAAACATAAGCCAGAACAGAAAAGAAACAAACAACCACTGTCCCGTTCGCTCCTGCTTCGCCTAGCGAAGGCTGAGCGAGGGCTCGCTACTGGCTCGCTTAGCGATGTGCTAGCGAGCGGCTACAGGTTTTGAGTTTGATAGCAGCATGATCTCCGGAACCCTGAACTTTATGGCATTTAATTACAGGAATAGCATGGACAAACATTCAGGATATTCAGGCATACTTAAATTCACATGTGAAATCAAATTACATATCCGAAAATTTAGTCATGATGCCTTATGTATGTAGAGATTACCGATTAAAAGCATAGAACAGTAGTGATGCGCAAACCTGTTTGCAACTGAGCTGCGATGTTGAGGGGACTGACCACTCTTGGTATCGGATGGAATTGGGCGGAGGTAACTTCGGTGCGGATGAGCGGCCTTTAGGGTTTCTTTACTCAGAATTTTCTGAGTTAGTCTCCAGGGTTTCTATGCCAGGGTTTCTGTCCGTCTTTGTCTGTCCCTTTTCGTGACTGAAGTGTCGGTATTTATAGTGATTGTGGTGACCTAATGGGCTCAGAATGAAGCCCAAAAATTCTGATATTCGCAAGCTTCGCTAGGCGAAGGAGTTGCTCGCCTAGCGAGCAGGCCAGTTTGGGCCATTTTCTGGATTGGGCCACTCGTGAGCTGGGCCTTTGTTCTTTTAAGGTCAATCCCTTGAAAAATGAGTTGGAGTGCTTCGAAAAGTGTTTTGTAAGATTAACGGGCAAATTTTGGGGTATGACAGGCGCCTTTTGACCCTCCATAGCTAGCATACGTTCTTCCAGCAACTTATACTTATCCTCTTTTGGAGAGTACTGTTCATCTTCATAATCTTCCTCGTCGTCCTCCTGGTTGAGAGGATCAGCATTCTCATCTTCCGAATCATTTTCTGTCTCCTCTTCTTGATCCTTCGGAAGTCTAATCTTGATTCCCGCAGCCTGTCCTTTACGCCTTCTTCCCGGGTTAATGTAACTCACAGGTTTCGGGTCTTTCTTCTTCTCGAGCAAGAGAGCCTTCAGTTCCTCCTGCCCCTTGGATAAGCTCAGCATCATCTCCTGGAATTGAGCATTCTGAGCCTGGAGATCTTTGACAGTTTGTTCGAGAGCCATTTTTCTGTTTGCAATAGGAAGACCGTGAGAACATAGATCCTTTAGAATACCTGTTATGCAATGTTATGTCATGTTATGCAATGTATGAAATGTTTTCAAGGACTTTTGGAATTTAACTTTGCGTAAACCACCAAAAAGAGGGAAACTTTTATTAATAATTTTTTTTTAATCAATGTTCATTACAAAAGGAAATAATACAATGAAAGCTCAAATCTCCCAGGGACGGCTTCTTTTCGGACGAAGATATGTATTGAGTCTTCGTTCCTCATTAAGCTGGCTGGTGAGCTCTAATACTTTCTTCCTTTCTGCAACGAGCTGAGTCTGAAAAGTATCCCCTTCCTCTCTCAACTGGATCCAGGATCTCTTTAATTCTTCAACCTCGGTGGGCATATCTGGATAAGGAATAATCTGAGGAGTACCTCCTTCAACCTCTGGTTCAACAATCAGTGGTCCGACTGCAAGGTATGGCATGACAAGTTCGCGAGCACTTTCGTGTACCCATCTGAGATAAGGTTTCATAGGAATGGAGTTTTTCTGTCCTAAAGTGCTTCTTTTCACCATGCCCCAAGCTCGTACAAATCTTTGACGGAGACCTTGGGAATCGGTGTCATAATCAAACACAGTGCCTTGAATAATTACTTCGTGTGGACCATCTCTTCGAGCATACCCAAACTGACGTAGGGCTAAAGCTGGGTTATAAGTAATACCTCCTCTTACCCCCAGGAGTGGTACGTTTAAGAATTCTCCACAACGGTCAATGATGATAACATTTTCTTTGAGATGAGGACACCAACGGATGTCTGAATGGGAGAGCGACATTATCCT
The DNA here is from genome assembly GCF_024323335.1 of Lathyrus oleraceus. Classification (NCBI taxonomy): domain Eukaryota; kingdom Viridiplantae; phylum Streptophyta; class Magnoliopsida; order Fabales; family Fabaceae; genus Lathyrus; species Lathyrus oleraceus. Next base: position 293,494,622 of record NC_066581.1, on the reverse strand, counting down.
TTGAGACCATTTCAAATTTTGATCATTCTTCAAGACTGATTGAGGAAGGTGTGAAATAAACCACCTAGACAATAGAGGTATGCAGCACATGAGAGTCCCTTGCCTTTTCATAGTACGAGTGTGAAGGGAATGCAGAATGTCTCCAAGCAAGGTAGGCACAGGGTTATGAGTGAGAAATATCTTAATAGCATTTATATCTACGAATCGGTCTGGATTAGGAAATAACACCAACCCATAGATTAGTAATGCTAGAACATCTTCGAAAGCATGGACATTCATAACCTTTAAGAATTCTCGGGCCTTATTTATCAGAAACTTGGCAAGTAAACCCTTAACTCCACTTCTTGTTACCCAATTGGTTTCGATGTCGGACTTTGTCATGTGTAAAGCCGCGGCAACTTCTTCAGACTTCGGAATCTTTTCTAAACCATTGAAAGGTGTTTGATCAAGGATAGGTATCCCAAGCATCCTGGAGAATTCTTCTAATGTGGGTACCAACTGATAATCTGGGAAGGTGAAGCAATGATGTTTGGGGTCGAAGAACTGGAATAGGACTCTCATCATATCTTCTTTGAAACCAGTGGTAACCAAACTGAGGAGATAACCATGTTTCTCGACGAACTGAGTCTGATCAGGAAGTTCTGACACTAAATCCTTGAGTTGAGGAGAGATCGCTACAAGATTGATCCGGATGGTCTTCCTGGAAGCCATAACCTGTTTAACAGAGCAAATCTAAATCCCTAAGTCCTTGAAATGGTTAGTACAATGTTATGATGTCATGATGTTATGATATTATGATGTTATGATGTTATGATGTTATGATGTTAAATAAATAACAAGCACAAACAAGTCACACAACAATCATTCTTAGGTTTTGAGGCTTGCATGAGTTCCATAGGTAAGTACCCTCCCCACTGAAGTTTGGTGGGTTCACCCTGTCCTAGAATAGTAACCGGGTTCTAGAAGGATCTCAAATCATTGACCTTCCTTTAAGTCCACTTCAGTGCAACACCAAGTGGTTGACCGAAGCTTCCCTAAATTCCAATCTCAAAGAGTGTAGTATCGAGTCTCAACCAACCCCAGTCGGAACCGAAGTCAGTTATCTCACTACTTTCTAATGGCTAGGATGAGTCAATTAGGGTTCTAAAGGTTTGGTTAATGCTTTGATGACACCACGCGGAAGCCAAATTTTTCCTCAAGTAAACATGAGGAACATCAGGACATCCAAAGTGTCACATTAACCGTAGCCATCATTTTGACCATTCCAGTATACGCCGGATAGTCGCGATGATCTCTTGCTACTTACCTAAGGTACACTAGATCCGGATGTAGGATCTTTCACTCAAGCATAAAATACCCAAGCGATCCCTTAAAAGTAAATCAGACAATTTGAATAAGTGATCTTGTTTTTAAGGTAACCTCTCTTTTTAAGATCCCCAGCAGAGTCGCCAGTTCTGTCATACGGTGAACTGACTTTGATGTGTTTTGCTTCGGAAAGCAAATGTCGCGGTTAGCAAGAGTCGCCACCGACTTTTCTTTTATCCAATAAGGAAAGGTGGAAAAGAACAGGAAAGACCTTAATTAGATTTTGGGTTCGGGAGGTACATTATACAAAGGGAAGGTGTTAGCACCCTTTGTATCCATGGTATGGGCTCTTAATTGCTTGATCACTTATATTATTTTTCTTGTCTGAAAAAGGTGTTCGTGAATTGTTTAGAAAATATTTTGAAAAAGAGAATTTAACTTTGTAATGATTCTCGTATGAATGTATACAAAGTGGTTATCTCGTTTAGTTTTGAAAATGGTTTAGAAAAATATAACTCAGTAATGATTCTAGTATGAATGTATACCAAGTGGTGATTTTCTAGTATTTGTGAAGTGTGAAAAGTATTTCTAAATTGTGAGTAAGCAATTAAGAGTTGTACCTACCCAAGGTCTTGATGGGCATTTCCTATCCTTGTGAGGGTAAAACCGTCCTTATTATTGAGAAATAAGTAGTTTTATCCTTTGGATGTAAAAGGGTCATCGTAGGGTCATCGATTGGTCATTGAAAGCAACGGTGGTAAGGATACCTTAGCATTCGAATGGACTACCATCATTTAACCGTGGGCTATACCGAAGGGTCATCGAGGGACAAAATCATATATTCGAAGGCAACATCCGAGGGACTATGATTTATTTTATGATGATTTAATCGAAGGGTCTTTGCTAAGTATATCCCCACATTCGCGGGACATGACCGTAATACCGTAAGGCAACAAAGAGAGGTCCAAGATCACATATTTAAAGGGCAAAGTTTTACAATTAATTAGATAGCCGTAATCGATTAAGTAATTAGGTCCACATTAAAATCGATGAAATCAATACATTAAAACCAACTAGGTAATTTAGGATGAATCTCCACATTAAAATTAAGTAATTCAGAATCCATCTCCATAAGGGTATCCCACACATAAAGTGGAATACCTAGCCGGCCGTTTCCTCGGGAATATGTAAGCCTTTACACAGTTCAGCACACGGGTTAGAACATCGAGATAAAGTACAATTAAAAATTGCACCACAAAATAAACACAACAGTCATAAGGTCAGGCCAAATGATGCAGAATTATAATAGATCTTGATTAGATAAACATAAGCCAGAACAGAAAAGAAACAAACAACCACTGTCCCGTTCGCTCCTGCTTCGCCTAGCGAAGGCTGAGCGAGGGCTCGCTACTGGCTCGCTTAGCGATGTGCTAGCGAGCGGCTACAGGTTTTGAGTTTGATAGCAGCATGATCTCCGGAACCCTGAACTTTATGGCATTTAATTACAGGAATAGCATGGACAAACATTCAGGATATTCAGGCATACTTAAATTCACATGTGAAATCAAATTACATATCCGAAAATTTAGTCATGATGCCTTATGTATGTAGAGATTACCGATTAAAAGCATAGAACAGTAGTGATGCGCAAACCTGTTTGCAACTGAGCTGCGATGTTGAGGGGACTGACCACTCTTGGTATCGGATGGAATTGGGCGGAGGTAACTTCGGTGCGGATGAGCGGCCTTCAGGGTTTCTTTACTCAGAATTTTCTGAGTTAGTCTCCAGGGTTTCTATGCCAGGGTTTCTGTCCGTCTTTGTCTGTCCCTTTTCGTGACTGAAGTGTCGGTATTTATAGTGATTGTGGTGACCTAATGGGCTCAGAATGAAGCCCAAAAATTCTGATATTCGCAAGCTTCGCTAGGCGAGCGTGTAGCGAAGGGTTCGCTAGGCGAAGGAGTTGCTCGCCTAGCGAGCAGGCCAGTTTGGGCCATTTTCTGGATTGGGCCACTCGTGAGCTGGGCCTTTGTTCTTTTAAGGTCAATCCCTTGAAAAATGAGTTGGAGTGCTTCGAAAAGTGTTTTGTAAGATTAACGGGCAAATTTTGGGGTATGACAGGCGCCTTTTGACCCTCCATAGCTAGCATACGTTCTTCCAGCAACTTATACTTATCCTCTTTTGGAGAGTACTGTTCATCTTCATAATCTTCCTTGTCGTCCTCCTGGTTGAGAGGATCAACATTCTCATCTTCCGAATCATTTTCTGTCTCCTCTTCTTGATCCTTCGGAAGTCTAATCTTGATTCCCGCAGCCTGTCCTTTACGCCTTCTTCCCGGGTTAATGTAACTCACAGGTTTTGGGTCTTTCTTCTTCTCGAGCAAGAGAGCCTTCAGTTCCTCCTGCCCCTTGGATAAGCTCAGCATCATCTCCTGGAATTGAGCATTCTGAGCCTGGAGATCTTTGACAGTTTGTTCGAGAGCCATTTTTCTGTTTGCAATAGGAAGACCGTGAGAACATAGATCCTTTAGAATACCTGTTATGCAATGTTATGTCATGTTATGCAATGTATGAAATGTTTTCAAGGACTTTTGGAATTTAACTTTGCGTAAACCACCAAAAAGAGGGAAACTTTTATTAATAATTTTTTTTAATCAATGTTCATTACAAAAGGAAATAATACAATGAAAGCTCAAATCTCCCAGGGACGGCTTCTTTTCGGACGAAGATATGTATTGAGTCTTCGTTCCTCATTAAGCTGGCTGGTGAGCTCTAATACTTTCTTCCTTTCTGCAACGAGCTGAGTCTCAAAAGTATCCCCTTCCTCTCTCAACTGGATCCAGGATCTCTTTAATTCTTCAACCTCGGTGGGCATATCTGGATAAGGAATGATCTGAGGAGTACCTCCTTCAACCTCTGGTTCAACAATCAGTGGTCTGACTGCAAGGTATGGCATGACAAGTTCGCGAGCTCTTTCGCGTACCCATCTGAGATAAGGTTTCATAGGAATGGAGTTTTTCTGTCCTAAAGTACTTCTTTTCACCATGCCCCAAGCTCGTACAAATCTTTGACGGAGACCTTGGGAATCGGTGTCATAATCAAACACAGTGCCTTGAATAATTACTTCGTGTGGACCATCTCTTCGAGCATACCCAAACTGACGTAGGGCTAAAGCTGGGTTATAAGTAATACCTCCTCTTACCCCCAGGAGTGGTACGTTAGAGAATTCTCCACAATGGTCAATGATGATAACATTTTCTTTGAGATGAGGACACCAACGGATGTCTGAATGGGAGAGCGACATTATCCTTTGAGACCATTTCAAATTTTGATCATTCTTCAAGACTGATTGAGGAAGGTGTGAAATAAACCACCTAGACAATAGAGGTATGCATCACATGAGAGTCCCTTGCCTTTTCATAGTACGGGTGTGAAGGGAATGCAGAATGTCTCCAAGTAAGGTAGGCACAGGGTTATGAGTGAGAAATATCTTAATAGCATTTATATCTACGAATCGGTCTGGATTAGGAAATAACACCAACCCATAGATTAGTAATGCTAGAACGTCTTCGAAAGCATGGACATTCATAACCTTTAAGAATTCTCGGGCCTTATTTATCAGAAACTTGGCAAGTAAACCCTTAACTCCACTTCTTGTTACCCAATTGGTTTCGATGTCGGACTTTGTCATGTGTAAAGCCGCGGCAACTTCTTCAGACTTCGGAATCTTTTCTAAACCATTGAAAGGTGTTTGATCAAGGATAGGTATCCCAAGCATCCTGGAGAATTCTTCTAATGTGGGTACCAACTGATAATCTGGGAAGGTGAAGCAATGATGTTTGGGGTCGAAGAACTGGAATAGGACTCTCATCATATCTTCTTTGAAACCAGTGGTAACCAAACTGAGGAGATAACCATGTTTCTCGACGAACTGAGTCTGATCAGGAAGTTCTGACACTAAATCCTTGAGTTGAGGAGAGATCGCTACAAGATTGATCCGGATGGTCTTCCTGGAAGCCATAACCTGTTTAACAGAGCAAATCTAAATCTCTAAGTCCTTGAAATGGTTAGTACAATGTTATGATGTCATGATGTTATGATGTTATGATGTTATGATGTTATGATGTTATGATGTTATGATGTTAAATAAATAACAAGCACAAACAAGTCACACAACAATCATTCTTAGGTTTTGAGGCTTGCATGAGTTCCATAGGTAAGTACCCTCCCCACTGAAGTTTGGTGGGTTCACCCTGTCCTAGAATAGTAACCGGGTTCTAGAAGGATCTCAAATCATTGACCTTCCTTTAAGTCCACTTCAGTGCAACACCAAGTGGTTGACCGAAGCTTCCCTAAAGTCCAATCTCAAAGAGTGTAGTATCGAGTCTCAACCAACCCCAGTCGGAACCGAAGTCAGTTATCTCACTACTTTCTAATGGCTAGGATGAGTCAATTAGGGTTCTAAAGGTCTGGTTAATGCTTTGATGACACCACGCGGAAGCCAAATTTTTCCTCAAGTAAACATGAGGAACATCAGGACATCCAAAGTGTCACATTAACCGTAGCCATCATTTTGACCATTCCAGTATACGCCGGATAGTCGCGATGATCTCTTGCTACTTACCTAAGGTACACTAGATCCGGGTGTAGGATCTTTCACTCAAGCATAAAATACCCAAGCAATCCCTTAAAAGTAAATCAGACAATTTAAATAAGTGATCTTGTTTTTAAGGTAACCTCTCTTTAATGTCCCCAGCAGAGTCGCCAGTTCTGTCATACGGTGAACTGACTTTATGTGTTTTGCTTTGGAAAGCAAATGTCGCGGATAGCAAGAGTCGCCACCGACTTTTCTTTTATCCAATAAGGAAAGGTGGAAAAGAACAGGAAAGACCTTAATTAGATTTTGGGTTCGGGAGGTACATTATACAAAGGGAAGGTGTTAGCACCCTTTGTATCCATGGTTATCCATGGGCTCTTAATTGCTTGATCACTTATGTTTGTCTGGAAAGTGTTTGTGAATTGCTTAAAAAATGTTTTGAAAATAGAGCTTAACTTTGTAATGATTCTCGTACGAATGTATACAAAGTGTTTATCTCGTTTAAATTTTGAAAGCGGTTTAGAAAAATTTAACTTGGTAACGATTCTAGTACGAATGTATACCAAGTGGTGATATTCTAGTATTTTCAAAGTGTGAGGTATGAAAAATATTTTAGGTTGTGAGCTAGCAATTAAGAGTTATACCACCCAAGGTCTTTATGGACATTTCCTATCCTTATGAGGGTAAAACTGTCCTTACTATTGAGAAGTAAGTAGTCTTATCCCTTTGGATGTAAAGGGACATCGTAGGGTCATCGTTTGGTCATTGAAGGCAACATTTGTAAGGATACCTTAGCATTCGAAGGGACGATCATCATTTAACCGTAGGCTACAACGAAGGGTCATCGAGGGACAAAATCATATATTCGCAGGCAACGTCCGAGGGACTATGATTTATTTTATAGGGACATGATGATTTAACCGAAGGGTCTTTGCTAGGTGTATCCCCACATTCGCGGGACATGACCATAATACCGTAATATCGTAAGGCAACAAAGAGAGGTCCAAGATCACATATTCAAAGGCAATATTTTACAATCGATTAGGTAGTTGTAATCAATTAGGTAATTAGGTCCATATTAATTAAGTAAATAGGATGAATCTCCACATTAAAATCAATTAAGTAAATAGGATGAATCTCCATATTAAAATCAATTAAGTAAATAGGATGAATCTCCACAAGGGTATCCCACAAATAAAACGGGATACCTAGTAAGCTACCCTCTTCGGGAGTATGTGAGTCCTTACAATATTCAGCAAACAGGTCAGAATACCAAATGGGGGTGCAATCGAGGATTACACCGCAAAAGAAACACAGCAGTAGGAATGTCAGGCAAAATAACGCGTGATTATAATAGAACAAATCAGATAAGCATAGGACATAACAGCCAAAATATTAGCGACTGTCACGTTCGCCTCTGCCTCGCCTAGCGAAGGCTTAGCGAATACTCGCTACATGCTCGCTTAGCGATATGCTAGCGAGCGGCTGCGGGTTTTGAATTTCAGAACAGTACGACCTCAGCATGTTGCACGCCCTATGGCATTCAATTAGAAATAACATGGTCAAACATTCAGGATATCCAGGCACATTTAAACTCACATGCAAACTCTAATTACATATCCAGAAATTCAATCATGATGCATTATGTATTGAGATATTATAGATTGGAAGCATAAAACCGTAGTGATGCGCAAACCTGTTTGCAATTGAATTGCGACGTTGAATTGGCAAATCACCTTTGGTATCAGATTGAGTTGGGCGGAGGTAACCTTTGTGCAGATGAGTTGCCTTCAGGGTTTCCTTTAGGGTTGCTCTGAATTCTCTCGGATAGCCTCCAAGGTTTTATTGCTAGGGTTCCGGTTCGTCTCCCCCTCCCTCTTTCTGACTGAAATGCTGGTATTTATAATGGTTTGTTATGACCTAATGGGCTCAGAATGAAGCCCAGAATTTTCTGGTATTCGCAAGCTTCGCTAGGCGAGTATTGTAGCGAAGGGTTCGCTAGGCGAAGGATTTGCTCGCCTAGTGAGCATGCCAGTTTGGGCCATTTTCTGGATTGGGCCATTTGTGAGCTGGGTTTTGGTTCCTTTAAGGTCAATGCCTTGGAAAATAAGTTGGGGTGCCTCAAAAAAGTCTTGCAAAATTAACGGGCGAATTTTGGGGTATGACAATATCTCTCAAACTAAACCGTAAAACCTTGAACTTCATCATTGCAACAATAGCAAAGCTCGTAGCTTCTTTTCCATCCTAGAACAACATGAAGAAATATATGAAATTCTATATTGTTTTTTCGAATATGAAGAATGTACTATCAAGCATAAACTAAAATTTGTTGTAAAATCAAAGCATATGATTCTCATACCAATCATAAAATATCTCCATTTGAATCAATATAAATTGTTAGCCTTCTTGCATTTTTCAAACCGAATCACCATATCTGATACAAACCAAGTATGTCATATCAAAAAGATGATCACCAATATAAATCAAACAATTATGAATTTTCTATTTGTTTTATTTAAAGTAAATAGAAGAAGGAGAGAAATATTAAAAAATATGTAAATTTAAATTGTAGCATAAAAGAAAAAGTCGTTTACCAACTAACAAAGTGCTTGTAATACCTCCTTGTAAACAACATTTGCAGTAGTCGAACATGATGCATTCTCCTCGTCATGTATTAATATTTTCAAACCACTTTTGCTTTTAACTCTTGAAATCACAAAATACAATTGACCATGACTAAAACAAGTGCAGGCAAATATAATCCCCCATTATCAAGTGATTGGCCATGGGACTTGTTTTTTGTCATTGCATATGAGACAATGATAAAAAATTGTCTCCTAATCAACTTGAATGACTACAGTGAATCAGAAGGTGACATAGACATTTGGGGAATGTAAATTATGCTATCAATGTTGTTTCTAGACATAATTTTTGCCTTTATGAAGTGATTTGCTAACATTGTCACAATTAATCTTATTCCATTGCACAACTCTTTAGCCTGATCCAAATTTCTCATTAGCATAATGGGAGTTTCAATTTTCAACTTGATATTATGATTTGGTAGACCTGATGTGCTTAGAGAACTAAAAAATTATGGAGTTAGCACTTCATAAGCTTGATTATAGTTGACTTTCATCCTATCAATTGAATTAGAATTCAAATACTATTTATCTTCTCTTAAAAAATTGTATAAAATTAAAACATTAAAACATTAATAACAATATATATATATATATATATATATATATATATATATATATATATATATAAAATTGTAATATGCATAAATTAATGTAAGCTAACACTTTTTACCTTGAATAAAGTCTAACCCATAATGATTGATAATGTCAATTACTTTAATGGTTGAAGCAAGAATAATTGTGCATTGTAAGAATTCTTCTTCTTATTTTTTATAATTTTCCAATAAATTGAGATATGTGCTATAAATAATAGCCCTTATAAGATCCTCAACACTTGATATTAATACCTCTCGAGAAACTTATATATCTACCAAACCATCATTTGGTTCACAAATCTTACCATTTCCAATATTTAAAATTCATTTTGAGAATTCAACTAGCTTTGTAGAACTTGTATTCCCTGATCCTTGCTGAAGTCTCGTATTTTTTTGTTAGAGTTAAAACTTGACTTTACTCAGATTCATAAGACAAGCTAATTGAAGCACGAACAACATCGGAACGACCTCATTTCGGAATAACTAGTAGAAGTTGTCTAAAATCTCCTCTAAAAACAACTATTTTGCCAACAAATATTGTATTCTCAAAATCCTGACATCTCATGGTATCTTTAAGGATTTTATCCAAAACCTCAAATCAATTTTTATGACACATGGGTGCTTCATCCCATATTATCTGTCAATTGCTTCCAATAAACGTGAATGTTCACTGACTTTCTCAATGTTGCAAGTAGAACTGTCAAGTGTATACATAGATATTTTGAACTTTGTGTGTGTTGTTCCCCATCTAGAAATAATAAGGAAACTATCCAACTTGTAGCAACATTAAAAACAATTTTTTTATGCGAACACAACGCATTAATAGAGTTCTCCATGTGAAAGTTTTATTAGTCCTGATCAGTCACCATTTATGCTAGACATTCCACTATTTAACCGTAAATAAGTCAGGTAAAAAGCTAGTTTGGAAGCTCAGGAAATCAAACGTAAGATGCAAAATCGAGCCCGAGCAAGAAAACGGAAGAAAAAGCCAAATTTTGGAGAACCTGCTGTCCATACGCGTATGGCCTTACATGATACGCGTATGGACCTTCCCAGTACGCGTAGCATACGTAAATGACCAGAGGGAAGGAAAATTCAGCCAAAAGACAAGCTTCTGGTGATACGCGTACCATCCTGGGCAATACGCGTACCAGCCTGGGCAATACGCGTACCAGTCTGGGCAATACGCGTACCAGAGGCTGTGTTACGTCCAATACGCGTTTCATACTAGGCAGTACGCGTATGGGACAGCGCAGTACGCGTATGGGCACAAATTCAGGAAAAATCTAACTGAATAGCTATTAAGAGGCCAGACCACGATTTCCCGGGGGTTGGACATTTTTGAGAGAAAAAAGAAGCGTTTTGAGAGCTGGAGACTCAACGAATATCAAAGGATTCATATGTTCAAGAGTTTTCCGACGATTGAAGATTGATTCCTCACGAAATTCTGTAATGACAACAATATTAATATTTGTTTTTACTTCTATTATGAGTAGCTAAACCCCCCATTGCTAGGGGGGTGACCCTGATTCTGAATGTGACAGATTTGATGTTTATGAATGTATTGCTTATTTCTTCTTTTCCATTGATTGGTTCTTATCGCCGTTCTTTATGCTTTATTCGTCGGACCAACGAATGATGATTAATATGAATATGTAAGCTGGACAGCGATTATTCATTGACCTGGATAAGAACTTTGGATAGTAAAAATAACCTAGGACTAGGGATTTTCTATCTGACCGGTAATTCTTGACATTTGAATGCTTGAGTATGAACCTAATTGTTTATGGACATAGTAATTAGGTTACATAATCAAAGGTCTTTTACTAAGGACTTAGGAATAGATACCCTTGAGGACCGGAATTAATTTGACAGGAATATTGTCTAAGTCTTCATAAATTATATCTGTTACAGGAAGTTTCATTCACCGAACCCTAGCAATCTTCTCTCATTTGTATCTCGTTCAACCTTTTTACTTGTTTTCTTTATTTGAAATTGGTAGTATAATTACTCACCACACAAAAACCAAAGGCTTTTGTCTAATTGAAACAATCTATAAACTCTGTATCGTCAAGCAGTCCTTGAGATCGACAAACGGGGAAATTCCCTTTTATTACTACAGTGAGAAAAATAGTACACTTGCTATTTTCCCATCAAGTTTTTGGCCAACTCAGAGAAGCTAGAAGAAAGAAAAGCTCAGAGAAGCTAGAAGAAAGAAACTGGCCAACTCTGACACCGAAGAACCGGCCACACCTGTCACACCAGTTTCTGTTCACTCCGAAAAATCTGAGTCAGACACAGATTCACATCCAGACACTGAAAACATGGCTGCAGACCCACCTCCAGCGGAAAGACTTTTAGGTGATTATGGCAGACAGAATAACCCAGCAGTGCGGTTGACCATTGTTAACCAACCTATTAATGTTGCTCACTTCCAATTACATCCCTCAACGATCCGCCAGTTAGAAAGCAAACCTTTTGCAGGAAAGATCAATGAGGATGCAAACAAGCATCTGCAGAGGTTTCTGACTATGACGACATCATTAAAAATTGATGGGCATTCTGAAGAGGCAAAAAGATTGGTCATGTTCCCATTCACGTTATCTGAGGACGCTGAGGAATGGTTCTATTCCCTACCCGCCGGAAGCATTACTACTTGGCAACAAATGGAAACAACATTCTTGAACGAATATTTTCCTGCTTCTGTGTATATCCGTAAGAGGTATGACATTGTGAATTTTAAACAGAAAGACGGAGAGACACTTGGAGATGCATACAAAAGATTCAAGAGATGTTTAGTTGCATGTCCTACACATAATCTGGATGAAACTGAACAAATGCAGAATTTTGTAAACGGGCTGAAGATGAAAATGAAGCAACTCATTGATACAGCTGCTGGTGGCTCATCTAATTTTTCAACAGCAACCGGTATCAAAAAGATCATCGAAGCTATTGCAGCGAATGAGCATTTGGAATTATATGACCGTACTGTGAATCAGCCAGAGGGAAAAATTGACTTGAAATTAGCAAATCAGGTAGTGAAAATGGAAGACCAGGTTGCTGCTGAGGTTGAAAGAAGATTGAAAGCTATGAATTTAGGTACCCAGACTGTTGCTCAAGTGCAACCGGTTCCGACCATGATTTGTGAGATTTGTAGTGGACCACACTTTACCATGCATTATGTTGCAACCGCAGAACAAGTGCAAGCTATAAATTACTTGAGGCAGAATAATCCCTACTCAAATACTTATAATCCGGGGTGGAAAAATCATCCTAATTTCTCTTGGAAAGATCAGCAGGGTAATATCCAGAACCAAGGACCTCCACAACAACAACCACCGTACCAACAGCAACCTTATCAGCAACAAGTTCCAAAGAAAGCTGATTGGGAAATTGCTATAGAGAAGATGGCTACCCAGAGTATGCAATTTCAGGAAGAAACCAGGAATAATCAGAAGAGCACCAATGCATCCATTAAAAATCTGGAGATTCAATTGGGTCAGATAGCACAACAGATAACAAATTCCCAAACACCAGGCGCATTACCTAGTGCAACAGTGACAAATCCGAGGGAGCACAATAATGTGAGTGCGGTAACAACAAGAAGCGGGAAATCTGTTGAAGATCTTAAGAAGAAGGATGAAGAAGAAGATCAATTGCTTGAAGTGGACCTGGAAATCTTAGAAAACAAGACACCAACTGAGGAAGAAAGTGTGACACTGCCGGTGGTGCAAGAAAAGCTACCTGAACCAAAACCCATCATTAAGCTTCCATTCCCACAAAGAAACAAAAAGAAGAAGCAAGATGAGAAAAATTTTCAGAAATTCATGGAGTTGTTCAGGAAACTAGAAATCAATATTCCATTCTCTGAGGCACTCGAGCAGATGCCTATCTATGCGAAGTTCATGAAAGACATCATCTCCAAGAAGCGCACCACTGACACTGACCCTGTTATATTAACTGAAACTTGTAGTGCTATTTTGCAGGGTATGAAGATTCCAGTAAAGAAGCCAGATAAAGGTTCTGTGACCATCCCGTGTACCATTGGAGACAGGTCTTTTAAAAGGGCACTGATTGATTTGGGGGCTAGTGTTAGCCTTATGCCTTTGTCTATTTACAGGAAGCTAGGAATTGGAAATGTTCAAGATACCAGAATGACACTTCAATTTGCTGACCACTCAGTGAAGAGACCTTTTGGGGTAGTTGAGGATGTTCTGGTCAAAGTTGATAAATTTGTTTTTCCTGTTGATTTTGTAATTTTGGAAATGCCAGAAGATGAAGAGATACCTCTGATTCTGGGCAGACCTTTCTTAGAAACAGGTAGATGCATGATAGACATTGAGGGAGGTACCTTGACCCTAAAGGTATATGATGAAGAGCTCATAATTGATGTCCGAGATACTATGAAACATAAAGAGGAGATGTGTACAAACCACTTTGTGGAAGTAATTGATCAAATGGTAACTAGCACAATGCAAAGAAAGTTTCCTGAATTACCATTGGAAAGAGTTCTTAGTCTGTCGGTCAGAGAGATTGAAGAGAATGATGATGAAAAAGAAAAAGAAGTACTTGCCATGCTGGATACACAACCTCTTTGGATGAAATCCAAACCACGCCGGTGGGAGGATCTGAGATCTTCACCAGAATTAGAAAATGAAAAGGTAAGTAAACCAGGTATAAATTTTGAATTAAAACAATTGCCTGTAAATCTTAAATATGTCTTTCTAGGATCTGGAACAAATTATCCTGCTATTATCAGTTCTGAGCTAAATGCCATAGATGAGGAAAAGTTGATACAGGTACTAAAGAAGCATAAAAGTGCTATAGGATGGACTATTGAGGATTTAAAAGGTATTAGCCCCACAGTATGCATGCATAAGATACTGATGGAGGATAATTAGAAACCAGTAGTGCAACCACAAAGGAGGTTAAACCCAGCAATGAAAGAAGTGGTAAGGAAAGAGGTTGTAAAGTTGTTAGATTCGGGAATGATTTACCCCATTTCTGACAGCTCGTGGGTGAGTCCAGTGCATGTGGTACCAAAGAAAGGAGGAACCACAGTAATTTTAAATGAAAAGAATGAACTGATCCCAACTCGCACAGTGACAGGGTGGCGAGTATGCATCGATTACAGAAGACTGAACACTGCAACAAGAAAGGACCATTTTCCTCTCCCGTTTATTGATCAAATGTTAGAAAGACTTGCAGGTCATGAGTATTATTGCTTTCTGGATAGATATTCGGGATACAACCAAATTGCTGTAGCCCCGGAAGATCAGGAAAAGACTGCATTTACATGTCCTTATGGTATTTTCGCTTACAGACGGATGCCATTTGGGCTGTGCAATGCCCCAACTACTTTTCAGAGGTGTATGACATCTATATTCTCCGACATGCTTGAGAAGTATATGGAGGTGTTTATGGATGATTTCTATGTGTTTGGTTCTTCTTTTGATAATTGTTTAGCTAACTTGTCTCTTGTTTTGCAAAGATGTCAGGAAACTAACCTTATTCTCAATTGGGAGAAATGTCATTTCATGGTGCAGGAAGGAATTGTGCTAGGACACAAAATTTCCCACAAAGGAATTGAAGTGGATAAAGCCAAAGTGGAGGTGATAGCTAACCTCCCACCTCCTGTGAATGAAAAAGGGATAAGGAGTTTTTTGGGTCATGCAGGTTTTTATCGCAGGTTTATCAGAGACTTCTCAAAAGTCGCCAAACCGTTGACTGATTTGCTAGTTAAGGACAAGCACTTTAATTTTGATAAAAACTGCATGGTAGCTTTCGAAACTTTAAAGAGTAAGTTGATCAGTGCACCTGTTGTAATCGCCCCCGATTGGTCCTTGCCTTTCGAAATAATGTGTGATGCAAGTGACCTTGCTGTGGGGGCTGTCCTAGGACAGAGAAAGGACAAATTATTGCATGTGATTTATTATGCTAGTCATGTCCTTAACCCGGCCCAAATGAATTATGCAACTACCGAAAAGGAGTTGTTGGCCGTGGTTTATGCTTTTGACAAATTTAGATCATTTTTGCTTGGTTCAAAAGTCATTGTGTATACTGATCATGCTACTTTAAAGTATTTGTTTGCTAAGCAGGAATCAAAGCCGAGACTTTTGAGATGGATCCTCCTCCTTCAGGAGTTTGATTTGGAAATCAAAGACAAAAAGGGGTGCGAGAACACGGTCGCGGATCACTTATCTCGCATGTCCCCAATCAAAGAAACTGAGGAGGAACATCCTATTCGGGACACATTCGTTGATGAGAAAATACTTGTTGTTCAAGAGATACCATGGTTTGCTGACTATGCGAACTATGTGGTAGGTGGGGTTATACCTGATGACTTTAATTCTCACCAAAAGAAAAAGTTTCTTTATGATTGCAGGTTATACCTATGGGATGATCCATTTCTCTACAAAAAGGGAGTGGATGGTTTGATCAGAAGATGTGTTCCAGAAAGAGAGCAAGCCGACATTCTGAAAGCTTGTCATAATTCGGAGTATGGTGGACATTTCAGTGGAGATAGAACTGCAGCAAAAGTCCTCCAATCGGGTTTGTATTGGTCGTCGCTATTCAAGGATGCAAATTCTATAGTCCGAGAATGTGATAGGTGCCAACGAATAGGTAACATTACAAAACGGAATCAGATGCCGCAAAACTCCATGCTAGAAGTGGAGCTGTTTGATGTTTGGGGAATTGATTTTATGGGACCCTTTCCGCCATCATCTGGTAAGAATTACATATTGGTTGCGGTCGATTATGTGTCAAAGTGGGTAGAAGCTGTGGCATTACCAACAAATGATGCTAAAGTGGTGGTGAAGTTCTTGAGGCATAACATCTTCTTTAGGTTTGGGGTACCACGGGCTTTAATTAGTGACCAAGGTACGCATTTTATAAATAAACTCTTGGAGAATCTGTTGAAGAAGTATAATGTCAAACATAAGATAGCCACACCATATCACCCCCAGACGAGTGGGCAAGTGGAAGTATCCAACCGTCAAATAAAGCAAATCTTAGAAAAGACGGTAAGTGCTTCTCGGAAAGATTGGTCAGTAAAGCTGGATGATGCATTGTGGGCATACAGGACTGCATTTAAAACACCAATAGGTATGTCTCCCTATCAATTAGTTTACGGTAAGGCTTGTCATTTACCACTCGAACTCGAGCACAAAGCCTTCTGGGCCTCCAAATTCCTTAACTGTGATCTTTTCAAAGCCGGTGAATCCCGAATTCTTCAACTTCATGAGTTGGAAGAATTCAGGAATCAAGCTTATGAAAATGCCAAAATTTACAAAGAACAAACAAAAAAGTGGCATGATCAAAAGATCCAGAAAAGGGAATTTCGGGAGGGACAACTTGTACTGCTGTTTAATTCCAGGTTGAAGCTGTTCCAAGGGAAATTGAGGTCACGATGGTCTGGACCGTTCGTCATTAACAAAGTACTTCCTTATGGAGCGATAGAGCTTAAAAATGAGAAGAATGGCGACACCTTCAAAGTTAATGGTCAGAGGTTGAAACCATACAATCCTGGTGAAGGGGGACCGATTGAAACTGTTAAACTCATCTGAGTATGAGGTGTCCCGTCGAGCCATGCGACGTTAAACGAAGCGCTGCTTGGGAGGCAACCCAAGGGAGATTTGATTGTCTACAGATCAATATCATGTCTCAATCACCAAACGAGGTCAACACATTCCGTACCACCTACCATGAAGATAGGTATGAGCAAATCAAGAGTCGCAACATGGTCGAAGAAAAACATTGGATGTATCAGAATGACACGTATCCAGAGGTCACTAATATTCTAAAAAAGCAGAAGCTAATATACTTCAATGACAAAATCCAACCGGTTTCACTGGATCTGATCTGGGAGTTCTACGCCAATGCACTACGGGTAACATCTGATGAGGAAGACCCCACAGGGAATGCATCGTTCGTTTCATGGGTAAGGGGCAAAGTGATCAAATATGATGGGAAGACGATTAACAGTGTGCTGAAATACAAATTCTATGATTCCGTTTGCCCGTTTGCCGAAATGAAACGGTCTGACAAGAACTACTGGCCATACACTGATATGAAGAACTCACTGATTAGGCCAGGTCACGATTGGGCACCCACTTCCAAAATTTCTCCGGCGAAGATTATGGTGGTTGATCTCGCTCCGATTCCTAAGGCATTGGCTTATTTCATTCATCACAATTTGAGTACGAATCGGAGCGGGTCGGAATTGATATCCGAACGTGCCCTACTTCTCCATCAGATCCTGCATCAGAAACAAGTGAATATTGGACAGATCATCGCTGCTGATATGGATGACATCGCTCAGTCGCCTAAGAAATCCTTAGGCCACGCGACTGTGATTTACCTGCTGTGCAAGAAAGCGGGTGTTCCGGATATCTCTGATTCGCTGATGTTGCGACCGGCTGCACCGCCGAACGCCCATTGGATGAAGGAGAGGACGGTCACAGATGATCCGCCCCGACCTCTGAGGCAACCACGAGACAGGGAGGGAAGCACCAGTGCTCCACACCAGGAGGCTCAGCCGAATGCAGCAGAGACACAGCCACCTCAGCCTCCTCCAATTGATGAGAACTCCAGAGAGTACCGGATGCAGATGTCACAGTTTTGTGTTATGCAGGACTTCTGCTTTCAGTATGGGCTGTCAGGGAGAGTTCTGACTCATCAGACAGATCTGTGGGAGGAGGCACAGCGCTTCAGAGATAGATTCTCCGGACCGCCTTCAGCACCTCATTTTGGCCAGTTCACCTTTCCTTGGTGGAACCAGCCAGTTCAAATAGGGGGAGAGATTCCGCAGCAGCCACCGCAGCAGCCACCGCACCAGACACCTCCTCAACAGCAGCAGTCTCCGTCGGGCCACACAGAGACGTTGACGCCTATCTCTGCCTTCGCACGAGGGCAAACTATGTTGGATCCGACATATATGATTAACTTTGATACCCATATGCAGGACGGTGGACAGAGTGATTGATTTTGCTTGTTGTTTTTGTACTTTTGGTTTTCTTTGTGTAATTTTTGTTTTTTTTAGTTATTCAGTTTTTAATTTCTGTTGCTTTGATGTAACCACCTATTATGGGTTGGCTTATTCTAATGAATTTGATTTGGTTTACCTCCAGTTTCCGGTTTATTTCATTAGATACGTGACTATGTCTGGCTATTGGTTTTCTTGATCACTTACACCAACTACTTGGGCGTCCTCTCTTTCAGTCCCCTGACTGTAGATACTGTTGTTTATGATTGGACGCACTGGTTAAGATTAACATCAGAACCACGAGCATGAGCTTTGAACTCAGAGGTATGATAGAACAAGTCAGCTTAACCCGTCCTGGTGAGTTCATAAAAAGCCAAACACTTATCATCATATGAGAGATATCAGGTATGTCTTTATCAATCTTGGTTTGCGTATGTTCTTTTGTTATTATTAGTTGTACTAATACACACACTGAGGCATGTTTTTTTGTTTATCACCTAGAGCCTTTCTAGCCATCCCATTATAATTATTATCCATTGTTTTACCCTGTTGAGCCTGTTAATCATTTATTTTTGATATACCCGTTTTTTTTTTCTAAAGCCATGACCTTGTACCTACCCTACCCTGTTCAGAGTATGTGAGAATTGATCTCATATCTACGTTTCTATCTAAGTTTGGGGTTGCTGTTGGAATAGCAACCTTTAAGTTTGGGGTAGCTTTGCAGTACATGAAAAGTAAGTGAATGTTGTATAAAAAAAAAAAAAAAAAAAAAAAGAAGAAAAGAAAAAAAAAAAGAGAAAAAAACAACAACATGAAAAGAAAGAAAGAGAAAAGCGAAAAACAATAAAAGAACAGCTGTTGAAAAGGCGACATGCACTATAGAGATAAAAGGAAAAGAGGATTGCATAACCCTACAGGAATAATAGAAAAGAAACGTAGTGAGAGAATGATTTCATGTACTCTGAACCAAAAACCTTTGTTCAATTTCATAGCCTACCTAAACCAAAACCCCGTTACAACCCAAAAGAAAAAACAAAAACCCCCTTGTTCCAATTTCATACCCTACCTAAACCAAAGCCCAAAGCCCCGTTACAACCCTAAAAAGACCTCAAAAAGTGTGTGTGATTGTACATGTTGATAGGATGAGAGAATTTATTCAAACTTCTGATTTGATATTGCATATTGTGATTTGAGAGTAATAACACTTTAACCCCGAGAGACTTGGTGAGAGTGTGATATAAGCTGACAGGTAAAGTCATATCTCTGAGGGAAAGAGTTTCTAGCTCGTTGGCTATGTGGAAGAATCAGAAAACCGGAAAAACATCAAGAGGTCCAGTGCGAAAGATTTCAGCAGTATTGTGGTAAGAACTGTTTTACAGTAAGTTTGGGGTGACATGATCTTTGATGGTAATAAAATGTTACTTGCGGACAAGCAACAAGCTAAGTTTGGGGTTGTGATCAGTCACCATTTATGCTAGACATTCCACTATTTAACCGTAAATAAGTCAGGTAAAAAGCTAGTTTGGAAGCTCAGGAAATCAAACGTAAGATGCGAAATCGAGCCCGAGCAAGAAAACGGAAGAAAAAGCCAATTTTTGGAGAACCTGCTGTCCATACGCGTATGGCCTTACATGATACGCGTATGGACCTTCCCAGTACGCGTAGCATACGTAAATGACCAGAGGGAAGGAAAATTCAGCCAAAAGACAAGCTTCTGGTGATACGCGTACCATCCTGGGCAATACGCGTACCAGCCTGGGCAATACGCGTACCAGTCTGGGCAATACGCGTACCAGAGGCTGTGTTACGTCCAATACGCGTTTCATACTAGGCAGTACGCGTATGGGACAGCGCAGTACGCGTATGGGCACAAATTCAGGAAAAATCTAACTGACTAGCTATTAAGAGGCCAGACCACGATTTCCCGGGGGTTGGACATTTTTGAGAGAAAAAAGAAGCGTTTTGAGAGCTGGAGACTCAACGAATATCAAAGGATTCATATGTTCAAGAGTTTTCCGACGATTGAAGATTGATTCCTCACGAAATTCTGTAATGACAACAATATTAATCTTTGTTTTTACTTCTATTATGAGTAGCTAAACCCCCCATTGCTAGGGGGGTGACCCTGATTCTGAATGTGACAGATTTGATGTTTATGAATGTATTGCTTATTTCTTCTTTTCCATTGATTGATTCTTATCGCCGTTCTTTATGCTTTATTCGTCGGACCAACGAATGATGATTAATATGAATATGTAAGCTGGACAGCGATTATTCATTGACCTGGATAAGAACTTTGGATAGTAAAAATAACCTAGGACTAGGGATTTTCTATCTGACCGGTAATTCTTGATATTTGAATGCTTGAGTATGAACCTAATTGTTTATGGACATAGTAATTAGGTTACATAATCAAAGGTCTTTTACTAAGGACTTAGGAATAGATACCCTTGAGGACCGGAATTAATTTGACAGGAATATTGTCTAAGTCTTCATAAATTATATCTGTTACAGGAAGTTTCATTCACCGAACCCTAGCAATCTTCTCTCATTTGTATCTCGTTCAACCTTTTTACTTGTTTTCTTTATTTGAAATTGGTAGTATAATTACTCACCACACAAAAACCAAAGGCTTTTGTCTAATTGAAACAATCTATAAACTTTGTATCGTCAAGCAGTCCTTGAGATCGACAAACGGGGAAATTCCCTTTTATTACTACAGTGAGAAAAATAGTACACTTGCTATTTTCCCATCAAGTCCCTCCATAACCATGCAAAAAAACACCCCTCATATTCGATTGTTGACAACTTCCACAATTTTATTAAAAAAAAGAGTGTTGTTCATCTATAATTGTAATGTAACATTTATCATTAAAAATTGAAACATGTATTTTCCTGACATAAGTTGGACATAAAATTATAGTGATAGTAAAATTAATTACCCGTAAGTGCACGAAATAAATGATGGAAATTTTGTCGTTCGATATCAACATTTTAATCTCATTGGTCGTGAATCAGTCTATTGTCAGTGTGCCTTGTGACATATGAATCTAGATAAGACATACCTTTATTAAATTCATGCAAACTTATTCAATTTGGTTGCAACAAATTTTCAATTTCAATAAGTGTCAAGTTTTTTTATCTTTTCCTCTGTCAACTGCAAATCTGTCAAAAAGTAAATGAACCAACACTTCATTTAAACACCATTCACTACATATATATGATTTGTTTAGTGGAACTCGGGAAACAACAATATTATCCTATTCTTTGTAACAAATGAGTTGTTATATCTAACATGCGGCTGAACTTGAATGGCTTTGGATCTTAATAAATTTTTATAGCAACAGAAACAATAGCAACATATTAAACCAAACATAAAAAACATAGTAGCATGTTGTTAATTAAGTTATAAAATATAATAACATATCTAACTTGTGGTTGCATTATAATGAGTTTGGATATTAATAAGCTATAATATAATTTTTTTAAATTAAGTTATGGCTGCGTTTAAATAGTAACAAAAACTAGTGTTACTTGACTTCATATAATTTAAAATAGTTTACTTAAAAAATATCATATTACACAATTACCTCTATTACTTGTCTTGTTTCTTTGTTGATAGAGAATATCGTCACATAACGTGCTCCAAGTTCTTTCCCAAACATGACGTATTGATGATACTTGACAATAACATAGTTACAAATAACTTTCTCAATAAGTGACTTAAACCCCAATCATGTGCTTCATTTACAACTGCAACATATTCATCGTCTTTTCAAGAAATTCCATTTCAAAACATGCATCCCTAAAACTATCAAGAACCTTTCCACCGACTTCTTTTATATCCTTATAGCAAGTTGGTCCTTTGACGACTGTTAGCATTATCCTCAAGTAATAAAATACGCCCGTACTTGGAGGAATCCAAATTACTACGCCAATTGTATAATCTCTTTTATGTGGTCTCCAACGCCGGTGTCTTTTATCATAAACAAACTTAGAAATTTTGTGAGAATAAGTCCTTTTTTTTTGCCTATGAGTATGTCTTGTTTGCTTCCATCCATGAAGTAAACATTGATTATTTCACACTTGATTTATCAAGTACATCGTTTATCATCTCATAATCAGTATAGTAAACATAATTGTCGCCCTCAATATGGAAATACATCATTTCAACTATAGGAGATCTACCATGAATAAGAAATGAAAAAAGCCTCAAGTATGCTTCACTTTGTGAGACATACCTACAATCAAGATATTATTTGATTTCATCAATATTTGTGATCACACAAGATCCTTCGGAACCAGTTTGGATAACAACAACGGTAATTCGATCAAACCCCTTGTTAACGTACTTGAATAAGTACTTCACTAAACTACTCTGATTACACCACTTCATATTGATGCGTGCTTGAATTTTTCCCAACAAATATGGATTATAAGGGACAACATATCTGATATTAAGAGTGGCGTTGCAATGGTGGGAAACTTTTTCCCGTGCTCTACAGGACCAGACAGAAGCTGCAATGGCGGTAGCATTGAGGATGAAGGTGGCAAAATGGAGAAGGACAATTTTGAATATTTGAAGTGTCTTTTAATATTCCAGCAAAGTGTCTTTTGATATTCCAGCAAAGTGTCTTTTGAGTACTCTATGTATGAAATATAGTGAAATGTGAAATTGACATTGAAAGTTGGAATGAAGCTTTTAATTTTTGCATGGAAATTAAAAAAGTAAGTTAAGTGTGTTAAGACAAAAATAACTTTGTAATTAGGAGAAAATAAACTTGGATTAAGAAGGGTTTATTGATCATTTTCAGATCATAATATTTTAATAGATATATAATATGTTTGAAGATTGTATTTTCTTAAATTTTATACTTGAAGAATTTGTTCTATATTTGTGAGCCACTCAAACATAAATTCAATAAGTGTTAAATTAGTAGTTCAAAATTCATGGAGAAGAGAAAATAGTGATTATAGAGACTGATCTTAATGGTTTTGAAGCCGCTAGGGATGAATATAGGACAAATATTTTTGGTCAGCTCTCTCGTCTTTCACTGCTAGGTCAGCTAGCCTAGTACGTAGTTGCAGGTGGGAACATTAAATACTGCCTTCGATCCGTTGACCCGGGCAACCTCGTCCCTCGTCGCTTGTTAGAGAGCTATAACTTCACCGATTGCATATATCATCCTTAAGAGAGACACAATTATAAGAAATTAACCAGAACTAATATGGTGTATACTACTATGTATATTAAGTTTTATTTTATAAAGATTAAATGTTGATCAAAATGTTGAATTGCTCTTTTAAAAAAAAAGTTTGTAGAAGGATAAATGTAAAACCTATGATTTTGATTTGATTCATAGGGCATGCCAACTGTTTTATGAAATGACTTTGAGAGAAATGGAAAAATCACTAAATTTATGAAGATTTTAAACCTTCCTATCTAACGTGTTTTTATTCCAATCATAAAAATAATTGACTTAGATGACGTGACATGACACGTGGCGTGTCACGTCAACTTTTATTAGAATACATATATTGTAGAGATCAAATTAAAGACTTAAAACTTTAGAAAAATTATTATATTATTTGAATTTTAAAAAAAAAAAAGTTAAAACAAAATTTAAATTATTTATAGGAAAGAAAAAATATTTAACCCAAAAGAATATAGATTTTAAAATGAGACATTTTTACGTTAAAGCTTTCACTAAAATGACAACGTTTAAAGAGGAAAATATATTCTAAACGGTGCGTTTTGCTTCGCTTTTTTCCATTTCTTTCCACGACTGGATGGATAGTGAATCCCTACGCCTAAAACCCTAACATACCATCACATAAACCTCCATTCCCGCCACACACACACAAGGGAACTACTCTCTTGCTGCAGACTAAACCTAACCACCACACCTGACGGTGCCGTTACAAATACCTCCGCCATCCTCAACTGACGGCGCTGTCACAAACCCCCCTCCATCCCCAACCTTCAACAACATCTAACAATGAACTTCAGATTCCAGAACCTTCTCGGAGCTCCTTACAGAGGAGGCAACGCCGTCATCTCCAACAACACCCTTCTACTATCACCTGTCGGCAACAGAGTCTCCGTCACCGACCTCCGAAAATCCGAAACAACAACACTCCCTATCCAAGCCTCTTCCAATATCTCCCGGATAGCTGTCTCCCCTGACGGCACCTTCCTCCTCGCTATTGACGACAACAACCGTTGCTTATTCATCAATCTCCGCCGCCGCGCTTTACTCCATCGCATTACCTTCAAACACCGTGTTGGTGCTGTTAAATTTTCCCCTGACGGAGGACTCATCGCTGTTGCTGCTGGGAAGCTTGTTCAGATCTGGAGATCCCCTGCTTTTCGCAAGGAGTATTTTCCTTTTGAATTGGTTAAAACTTTTGCTGATTTTCATGCTAAAATCACTGCTTTTGATTGGAGTCCTGATTCTAAATACTTGCTTGTAGCGTCCAAGGACCTCACTGCGAGAATATTGTGTTTGAAGAAACTTAGTGGCGGTGATAAGTATAAACCTTTTTTGTTTTTAGGCCATAGGGATTCAGTTGTAGGTTCTTTTTTCGGTGTTGATCCTAAAACTAATAAGGTTTCTAAGGTTTATACAGTTACTAGGGATTGTTATTTGTTAAGCTGGAGTTTTACTGGCGACGAGGACGAGGAATCCTCAGCGCCTCCATCGCCAGGGACACCGGATAGGGAATTGGAAGGGGAATTGAAAGTTGGAGATGATGGTGTTGTGAAGAAGAGAAAGGAACGGGAAGCCGAGGATGGGGGTGGGTACTTATGTAGAGGTAAATGGGAATTATTGAGGAAGGATTGTTTTAATCAGGCGCCAGCAAAGGTTTCGGCTTGCCATTATCATAGAGGGTTAGACATGGTGGTTGTTGGATTTTCAAATGGTGTGTTTGCGTTGTATCAGATGCCGGATTTCGTGTGCATCCATATGATGTCCATATCAAAAGAGAAGATCACCACTGCTTTGTTTAATGACCTTGGAAATTGGTTGTCTTTTGGTTGTGCCAAACTGGGTCAGCTCCTTGTGTGGGAGTGGCGGTCTGAGAGTTATATTTTGAAGCAGCAGGGTCATTACTTTGATGTCAATTGTGTGGCATATTCGTCGGACTCTCAACTCCTTGCTACCGGAGCAGATGATAATAAAGTGAAGGTATTCACTTCGCCGATTGCATTGTATTTCTCATCATGTTTGTATATTATATTTAACAAGTTGAAGATTGAATTCATGGGAATTTTTGCACTTATCTGCTACAGGTTTGGACTGTTTCCTCGGGCTTTTGCTTTGTTACGTTTTCTGAGCACACTAATGCTGTTACAGCTCTGCATTTTATGGCAAATAACAATAGCCTGCTCAGTGCATCTCTTGATGGGACTGTTCGTGCATGGGATTTAATACGTTATCGGAATTTTAGGACGTTTACCACTCCTTCTTCAAGACAGTTTGTTTCTCTGGCAGCAGATCAAAGTGGTGAAGTGATATGTGCAGGCACTTCAGATTCATTTGAGGTGCCATTTCATAAACCTTAGGTTCGTTCTGATTATATCGATATTTCTTTATTTTTTACCCTTCGTGGATATGTGCAACAGATATTTGTTTGGTCGATGAGAACTGGCCGTTTGTTAGACGTGCTTAGTGGTCACGAAGCTCCTGTTCACGGGCTAGTATTTTCTCCTACAAATGTGAGTTAACTTGCCCTACATTGTTATTCATCTGCAAAATTGTTGTCTTCTTATCCTCTACAATGTTTACATTTGGTTTTATTTTTCTGCTGCTACAGTGTCTACTTATTAGAAATACAAAGCCTCTATGAAACCATGGTTTAATATTTGTGATTTTATAAAATTATGTTTTCTAAATTCTAATTCTAAGTCAATGCCTCATGGTCTTATCAAATATGGTGCTAGCTATTGATTGACTCAACTCTTGAGCCATGGCAACAAAGAGAGTAGCTAAAGTTTATGTTTTCTTATGGTTTTTACAACAATGGTTAAACATACTTAGTGGCCGTTAGCTATATTTTATATCCTTTCTATTTGTGCAGGCTGTTTTGGCTTCATCATCATGGGATAAGACTGTTCGGTTGTGGGATGTGTTTGATGGGAAAGGAGCAGTTGAAACATGGCCACACACACATGATGTTTTGACAGTAGCTTATCGTCCAGATGGAAGACAGCTAGCTTGCAGTACATTGGATGGGCAAATTCATTTTTGGGATCCAATAGATGGTGTACTGATGTATACAATTGAAGGTTCTAGAGATATTGCTGGAGGTCGTCTTATGACTGACCGTAGAACATTTGCTAACTCAAGTACCGGGAAGTGCTTCACAACCTTGTGTTATTCAGCTGACGGAAGCTACATATTAGCCGGGGGCAGTAGCAGATATGTCTGCATGTATGATGTTGCCGATCAGGTTGGTTTGCATGTATTTTATATTTCTATTGCTTATCATGTTTAATTTTGCATACCTATGAATCTCAGCATATGAATTGTCAATTGAATCCCCAAAACTTACATTTCTTGGAAGCTTCTTCTCTCTTGATTTACAACACATTTGCTATTAGGTTTGGGGGATGTTTTGGTAGGCAACTTACTTGGGTGTTTATTTATTCAACAAGAGCCTATCAATTAGAGTTCTGTTTATGTATACGATGTTTCTATTTATGCAATAAAGATCTTATGAAAGTAAGCTTAAAACAATTTACAAGACATACCATAAGCTATTTATGCAATCTCTACGAGACCCTTTTAGAAGTGCTGGTTATGACATAAGATATAAAAGCTCAAATAACCTCTTTCAAACACCTCCTAAATGGTTATGTTTATGAGAGATGGACAGTTAGATAATTCACAAATATAATACTATCATGAAACCTTAGTGCTATATTCTACATCATAATGATTGCAACGAATATGAAATCTTGATTATTACTGTTTTTCCTATGTAGTAAATTTTCAGAATAGATTGCTGCCTATTGTGGAAATTGAGGAGAGAATATATTACTTTCTGTGCAATTCATAATTGTCATATTGTGACAATGGGTGCCTACCCGAGTTCATATGAAGCTTTGTTGAGATTCGAAGCTATGCTTTTTGGCTTAACAGTTGAACTTCAAAACATGGAAGTTAGGTCATGTAGACCATGGCAGTCTAAATCACATTTTTTTATTATTGTAAAAACACACGGTCTAACGTTTATGCTTGACCTCAACTATTAAGTGTACACTGCACAATTAGATTTTGGTGAAATCAGGTGGAATCTCACTAGCTAATCAGAGTCACATGATCTGCGATTTCTGGGTGGGGCGCGGTGACAAGGGCCGCGTGCTAGGGTTATATAAACCCCTTTTTCTGGCGCGGGTCGAGAAGACAAACTCTTTCCTATTCATGGCTCATGAAACACCCAATTATGTTTGCAGATCCATTTTAAAAATAGGGTTTTTATGGGTTAAAAATACGCGCCTCTTCATTTTTGGAAATTCTCAATCCACCCCTTTCTTTTCTCAGGACCTCCCAAAAATCTCATTTGACCCTGTCCGGAAGAATCCATCAAGACACACCTTGTCTCTGGAAGCATCCTTCCAGAGC
Source organism: Lathyrus oleraceus (assembly GCF_024323335.1). NCBI lineage: Eukaryota > Viridiplantae > Streptophyta > Magnoliopsida > Fabales > Fabaceae > Lathyrus > Lathyrus oleraceus. The sequence continues at coordinate 293,466,874 of NC_066581.1, read as the reverse complement.
GTATGTTTATATGTTATTAGATTTTTAAACCTTATTAAACACTCTATCTCATATCCTAATACTTATATTTGCACATCCTGCGGTTAAATCTTAATCTTCCTAAATTTCACTGTCTTCGGGCAACACTCATTACTAACTTAGTCTTCCTAAATTTCACCATCTTCGGGCAACACTCATTACTAAATAAACTGATCTAATAATGGAAGGCAATCATTTTAGAACAATGATGAGGTTGACAGTATCAAAAAACATATTGTTGTGTGACCAAATACAATAATTGAATAAAATGTAAAGGTTTTTGTGAGAGTTTAAGAAAATATAATAATGGAACGCAATCATTTTAGAACAATGATGAGGTTGACAGTATCAAAAAACATATTGATCGTGTGACCAAACACAATAATTGAATAAAATGTAAAGGTTTTTGTGAGAGTTTAAGAAAATACATATTTCCTTAAACTCTCACAAAAACCTTTACATTCTAAGAATCTTCAATGAAGCTTTCCTGCATTCAGAGTTGTTTTAGATTATAATTAGAATTTGTATCATCCAAAACATTGTTCTTGCCCTCAGTATTATTTAGGAATAGGCTTCCGGTCTGGGTATTATCTGTTTATACATCCTTTTGTTTTGTAATTAGTTTAGTTTTTCTGGGTATTCGACAGTTGTTTTTTATTTAAAAACCTCAAGGTTTAGGAGAAGGTGGTCGTGTATATTGGTACGCTCCAGAAAGATGCTTCAAGACCAAAGGCGTTCGAAAGGTTGCTTTCCGGACATGGTCAAAATGAGCAGTTTGAGAGGTTCTTGAAAAGGGTATATATTACCCACCCTATGGGGCGAGGGTAAACAAACTGGAAACCCAAATTTGTCCTTCCATATTTTGGAGATGTTTCTCTGGACGTACTCAATATATACAAAAAGACGTCGTAAGTGAGACACCCACATTTTACCCACCCTATTTGTTTTGTTGTGTGTATACCTTCTAATGTTTTGGATGGTTATACACACCCACGTGCACATATATATATATATATATATATATATATATATATATATATATATATATATATATATATTTTAAATTAATTAGTTAACTATAGCTAGCTAGTGGATCTCATGCAATAACTTGTTGTGTTTCCTACGGGTCTAGTACTGCATGCTCATAAAGTTACAGCATGCAACGACTTATTTAGTATTGCTGCAATACTGCATGTTCAAAAAGTAAAGGAAGTGCATCTCCGGACACATTTTTGGGTAAAATGGGGGGTGTTTCACTCATTCAAGTGTTGAGGGTGTGTAATTTGGGTGTGTTCGGAGATGCATCTCTGGAATCCAGAGACTTCAGTGACTTTTCAGTGTGGTAAACTAGCACCTTAAGGGTGAGAAAAGTAATACCCCTTGAAAAATGAATGGGTGCATTGAGAATTTCCCCTTCATTTTTTTTGAAGAAAGCCCCTATTTCTACAAAAGAAAGCCCCTATTTCTACAAAAGAAAGCCTATTGTTTTTAAGATATATTTTAAAACACAAACTACTGGTGCATAATCTTTTCTCTGCTTCTACCTCTTGACCATTTCTTTACTTGTGCCTCATCCTTTCTCTCTGCTTCTGCCCCACCCTTCTCTCTGTGCCACTCTATGTTTCTGTTCTGTAGGATTAGGTGTCTTTGGTGTTTTTTTAACTAGTTTTAGTTGTTTTGTTTGAGACTCATGAAGTTGATTTTAATTTTGTATGACTTAATTTATTGACTTATGCTTGTGAATTCTAATCTATTAATTTAAAGTGTGATTTAAGATTTATTTATCTTGTATTATTTTATATGCACATATATGAATTTTATGAATTTTGTTTAATCTTACGATTTGTGTTTCAATTTTACTTTCCCTTTCCAGTTTTAACCTCTTCCTCTGGGAAACATTTTAGAAGAACATAGCTTCTATTTAGGAGTCCACTTAGATCTCTTCTCTCTTCTTCCTTATTGTTTGTGTATTGCCTTCTAAATCTTTTATGTTGGTGTTGCCATTTGCCTTTTGTCTATCTGTGTTGTAAATTTCAGAGTGTTCAATTTCAATTTGGATGCTTAATTAAAATGGTCCCTAGTTTTTTATTTTTCATGGTTCACAGTACAATTCTGTTTATTAATTGGAATCTCTTTTGTTCAGGTTTTGTTGCGACGCTTCCAGATAACTCATAATCTTTCATTAGATGGTGTGCTTGACTTTTTAAACTCAAAGAATATGACCGAAGCTGGCCCTCTAGATTTGATTGATGATTATAACAGTGACATTGAAGAAGGTGTTGAAAGACAAACACGAGGGAACCTAGGACAAAATATGCCAGGATCTGTAGCTAACCGCGGAAGACCTATTATTCAAACAAAATGCCTTAGAATTGCACCTACTGGGAGGAGTTTTGTAGCAGCAACGACCGAGGGAGTTTTAGTTTATTCTGTTGACGAATCATTCATATTTGATCCAACTGACCTAGACATAGATGTCACACCAGAGGTACTATTTTTTTTCCAACAAGTTGTCAACTTTTTCACATATTTCTTCTTGAAAGACTGGATTAATTCACTGCGAATAAAAGATTATTATAAAAATATTTTTCTGTGGAAAACAATTATTTGAAAAATAAGGAAATAACAGTCTGTTCCAGTTTTGATTGTAAGATGAGATAGCATTTTTTCTCTCATAATAGTTTGGGTTCTACTATGCTATCAATATTTATATTTGGGATTCCACAAGAATATAATTCTTTAACTTATCACCAAATTTTGGTAGAAGGTAGAATTTCTGTAGACATATAACATAAATTTTCCTTTGTTACACCTAGCTATATTGCTTCAAGAATCATTCATATTTGATCCAACTGACCTAGACATAAATTATATTGCTTCACTACTGTATCATCTCTTTTGATATCATTGGTAACATTGACTTGCATTGTTCAACAGGCTGTTGATAAAGCGCTGGATGCAAATCAACCAAGTAGGGCATTAATCCTCAGCCTTCGCTTAAACGAAGACTCTTACATTAAAAAATGTATTTTTGCCGTTAGTCCAGCAGATATTCCAGCAGTTGCCACATCAATCCCATACAGTTACCTTCAGCGATTAATTGATGCACTTGCATCTCTTCTAGAAAATTGCCCGCATTTGGAGTTCATACTTCGATGGTCTCAGGTAATCTTTAATTGCTTAAATAAAACAGACAAACAAATATGTATAGAAAAACAAGATTATGGTGTTTAAATGGTGGAATTGGTCCAATGGAGAAAACATGAGATTCTCAATGGAGAGAATCCATTCCTTGTCACATCTAGTAGTTCTATAATTAATCTTTATCTTTATTATGGCAGGAGCTCTGTAAAATCCATGCAAATTCAATCCAGCAGAACTCTAGAAGTTTGCTCCCATCATTAAAATCATTACAGAAGTCCATTACTAGTATACATCAGGATCTTGCAGATACATGCTCCTCCAATGAATATATGCTGCGATATTTATGCTCTTCTAGCGCAAGTAAATAATTGAAGGCCACAATTCACATGCTGGGTAGTAGGCTTTGCTCAGAAAACTTCGTCCATTTAGATTGTGTTATTTTAATATGGTAATGTTGAGCGCTATTGCATTGGAGCAAAATCAGGAATCAAAGCAAGATTTGCTATAGTTTGGCCTCATTGCGAAACTAACCTCGTAGCATTCTTTAAAGGAGTTTATCCTTGAATACCAATTTTGTTCCTGGATGTCGTGGTGGCATCTGTAAGGTTTGTTTCATGGCCTAATTGCAACTCTCAACAGAGACAGGTCAACTGTTACACACTCCAGTGACATTTTTTTAATGCATTGGTCTTTATAGATTGCAGTAGTTGAAGTTCCAGATATCCGGTATTGCATTTTGAATCATATATGTTAGGAACTATTTGATGAAAATTGTTACGAGGTTGTGTCAGAAATTTTGCCCAAGTAATATCTTGTTTTGTTCAATGTATAATTTAAAAAGTTCAATGTTAGAAAATTTTGATTGATACACGTGATTAGTTTTGTTTCACTATTTTCAATTTAATCCATGACTTCATTTTTCACTTTTATACATTGTTTGGGTCAAAATAAAACTGAAAAGAATCACAGGAAAATAAATGAATGTCAAATAAATGAACTGAAGTATAAAGTGAAATGCAGTTTTTCTTTTGTTTGGTAGAAACGAAAAATAAGAAAAAAATGCAAGATATTTTCTTCTCTTATTTGATTGAGTAAATACCTTTGAAGGTTGTCTTTTGGATATCAGTTATAGAAACATTGAATATTTTTAGATAGAAACAACCATATAGCTATATAAACTATAAATCACAATTTTTTTATAGATTAAAATTAAAATTTTCTTTGTATCACAATCATTCTTATGATTTCAATTAAAAAAGAAATTAGATTTTTAATTTTTTTTTCTGAAGATATAAATATCCTTAAGAAATATGGACTTGTTTTTGCATTGTAAGCAAGAATCTCTCTTATGTAATCATAGTATATACCACATTTCATATTAACAAACACGAGGGTAGTAATACCAAATTTTTGGTAATGATATAAAATTAATAATATGCTTCATTTAATAGTAAAAAAATAAATAATAAATTGAAAGAGTTGAGTATTTACTAAGTGTTATCTTATAGAAGTTACAAACAAATAATATTTATACGAGATCGTGATGACTCGTTTAAACACTCAAAGGTGAATTTCTCCATTAAAAATGCTATAAGAAACTCATGTATCTATTTTCCTTTTTTATGATGAAAGTTTATAAAAGTAATTTAACTCACAATTTAGTTTTCCAATTATATTCTCATTTTGTATCTGCACAACAAAAACCGTCTAAACATATTCCTATAATCTAGCTTATTGAAAAAAAAATTAGATTAAACATATGAGTATATTTTCGGTAGTCTCATACTTATCATAATTCTATCTATTCTGTCTTCTTTTTTGACAAAGAGCCGAACTCCTCTTATTTTAAAAAAATTGGGGCCCTTTTAAGATCTTGTTCTTCTTCCGATTTTTTTTACAAGAAAGACTCATTTTTAGAAAGAACTTGTCTAAAAATGAGTGATTTCTGAACTTGGTAGGACCTTTTGTCCCTTGTGCGCGGACTTGGTTGAGTTAGTTTCCTATTTTTTTTTTGTTACTTGTGAGCTCGTCTTGCCCATATGTGATATAGAATCTTTAATTGTTTGGGATGACATGTAGTTATTCCTTATGACCGAGGTTCTTTCAAGTATTTTATTTCTTTAAGGGGTAAGATTAAATATAAGAGTTGTTATCTTTTTATTTGACAAATTATAGTCTGGTCCTTTGAAAAGTCTATAATGATGTCATGTCGAAGAGAGTCTGAAAAACAGTGAAAGAGGTGGAGACAAATATTTCCTCCCAAAAAAATGGTAGTTGCTTGAGTCTTTCTTTGTAGAGTTCTATTGGTTAACACTGTTGGTTGGGTTGTTTGTATTTATTTCTCTCGAGTCGGGTGGGACCTCAATGGATGAAAAAACTCTTTCTCAAGAGAATTATGATAGGTCATAATGAGGGGGAAGCATACACATTAGATCAAAGACTCACCTAAAGGTCAAAGACTCACCCAAACAAGTGAGAGAGACACCACATATTCACCTAAAACTTTAAGGGATAAATGTATGAGTCATCTTATTTATAAAGTGCTCAACCTCTACTTTTCTAAGTGATGTGGGACTTAAAACTTACACTTGTTTCTCAACACAACTCACACTTGTTTCTCAACAACCCTCCCCCCCTCAAGTGTGAGTCTATTCACTATTTTCCCCCCTCGAAACGAAAACTATTTCATCCAAATACTTGTACTGCCATTGAAACACACCCTTATCTCGTCATGGACACTTCAACGGGACACACCGCATGTCAGGAAGACTTTCGACAGAAGGAGCCGGTCCCTTACTCGAACCGGACTCTGATACCACTTGTTGGAAAAATAACAACAACAAAAAAATTACGCACGCGGAAGCATACCCATAAAAAAGAAAAAGAGCAAAAAAATTCAAAAACAAGACTCACAAATTCATTATTCAACTTCTAATCTTTACAAAACAAAATTATAAACTCTCTCATTAAATGTCCGACTGAGCTTAAGTTGCTGTTGTTGGACTTGCTCCCTAATTTTCTTGTGTCTTTGACCCTCTTCTTGTAAAAAAAAAAAAATTTAAGGAGAAAATTGAAAACCCTCTAAACTGCAATTTTTGAATGGAGAAATTGTAAACCCTATCTCAGTTACAATTTTTGGACGAAAAAATTGCAAAACCTTTTTCAACCAATTTTTGGTTGAAAAAATTGCAAACTCTCTCAACAAACTATTTTTGAACGGAAAAATAAGAAACCCTCTCAACAAACTATATTTGAGCGGAAAAATAGAAAACTCTCTCTAATCACATAACTACCCAAATCTCCAATACACCCCAAAGACTATATTTTGCTGTTGTATAAAAAATTAAAACTAATTATCTCTCTTTATATTAATACTCAAAATCTATTTTCTGCTTACTACCCGATGTGAGACTTGGATGAATATACTATTTGATCCAACAAATCATCCATTCATCCAAAGTCTCACATATCTTCACTTTGTCTTCAACTTCATCTTCAAAGCGATCATTATAATTATAATGATTAGTCACATTTGTAAAATGATCTCTTCCCTCTTTTTGTCTCTTCTTCCTCCCTTGATCAATTTTTTTTATTACTCTTCCGTTTTTGCTTGATCATAATATTTTGTAACTCTTCATTCCTCCCTTGATCAGAATCTTAAAGTGTGACTTCTAATGTCCACATTATTTAGAAAAATGGAAGTTGAACACTTTATAAGTAAGAGGACCAATACACATATTATCTTAAGATTTTGGGTGAATATGCGGTGTCTCTCTCACTTGTTTGGATGAGTCTTTGACCTTTAAGTAAATGTTTGACCAAAGTGTTCAACCTCCACTTTTCTAAGCAATGTAAGACTTAGAACTCACACTTGTTTCTCAACACAATTCACACTTGTTTCTCAATAAATTAAACCCTCTTGTTTCTCAACACAATTTACATTTGTTTCTCAATAAATTAAACTCATTTACCTACACTCACACGTGTGGGGATAATATTTGGTGCATATTTGGTGCAAATGTGAGTGGTTAAAGTTTCACATCGCCTATAAATAAATGAAATATTTAATTTATAAAAGAGATGACTCATTTATTTAACTAATATCTTAAAGTTTTAGATTGAAGATGTAGGGCCCGTTTGAATAAGTTTTAGTTTTTAGTTTTTAAAAACTATTTTGAAAATTAATTTTAAAAAAAAAGTTTTGAGGAAAAAACATGTTTGGTAATCTAACTTTTAAAAATTGTTTTAAAGTTGAACAAGGTTACAAATTTGTTATTGATGAATATAGTACCATTTTTTCTTGTTTTGTCCTCTTCCTAATTTCAAAACTAAAAACCAAAAAATCAAAACCTCTAAAACCTATTTTGGATTTTTAGTTTTAAAACCTCACAAATAAAAAATAGTTTTATAAAATTAGACTACCAAACAAATTTTATAATTTTTAATTTTTAAAAACTAAAAAACAGTTTTTCAAAACCATATCAAACAGGTCCGTAATGTCTCTCTTTTGTAGTTGAAGATTTGGTGTCTCCCAATATATAATATAAGCTATATTTATTGATTTAAATAAATCTTTCAACAAATACAAATTTATTTTCTTTGAAATGTGCAATTTTATTACTATTTATTTATCTGTATAATCAAATAGACTTCTTCAAACTTTATTTTTCTGAATAGGCAAATAAATTTCTTCAAACTTTATTTATCTTAATGTGCGACATAGTTCATGTAACTATTATTTTATCACAAATTAAATAATTGATTGTGCAACATCATGATCACGTGGGTGGTTTTGTTTTTCATTGGAATAAATTGAGCATTAGAAAATAATCAGCATAAATCCGAAAAGCTACACAGTGAAATAATAATTGAGATGAAACAGTTATAAAGTCTTATGTATGTTCTGTTTCACCAAGATTTGATGTTTGTTTAGTACTTGACAAGATCAATTGATTAATTACAGGTGAATATTTGGTACACATGGTTTGCTTCCTTGGCTGAAACACATATTGCTAGGATTGATTAAGATTGATATTATGAATTTGGCTAATTGTATTCTGTTTCTCACCATAAAAGTGATTTTTTTTTTTTATAAATTAAATGATGTTAATCTTTATATGTTTTATTATAACTATATTCAAAATTAGTTTGGTAAGTTGTATCCGATAAAATTATGTTATGGATAGTTAAATGGTCCATAAAGACCCATTCAATCCATAGATTTAACTCTTATATTTTTTTATTAGATTTGAAAAATCAATATTATGTCTAAATCAATAGCGATTTATGTGTTTTCACCTTGTTATTGTGGAATTGTCTTCTTAGTGTTTCTCCTTAAGAACTTTGTTCTTTTGAAGGTGGTTTATTATAAGTTGAGATCAAACTTATGTTTTGTCTAATTGGAGTGAAGTTTATCAGATGTTTTTGGGATTTTTCTTATTGTTTTTTGTTTGTTTATTTGTTTTCTTCTTGTTTCTAGTAACATTAGGTTGGCATATCTCCTGCTAGGCGATTGCATTGTTCTATGTATCTTTGTGGGATTTTTGTTGCATCAGTGGAAGTCTCGCTACGGTGGTCGTCATCAACCTATCATCTATATTATGTTCCAATGCAGAATAGTGGTGTTGTCCATGAGAACCGTCTTTTGTTTCTCTCGAATTCCTTTCTGATTCTTTCGAGTTTTCTTAGTTGCACTGTTGCAACCGTTTCAATTATAACTCCAAGCTTCAGCTATGATTCCTCATCCGTGAGCTCAAGAAACTCGTCCAATTCATTCACTACAAAACCAACTCCCTCTGCCTAAATTTTTCCTTCCTCCACTACGGAATTTTCTTCCTCCTCTTCACGATTTGGTTCCACCACTATTACATGATCTCTAACAAATCCAAGCCTCGTTCAGCGCATCAAACACAAACGAACTTCTACTAAAGCCTTTCAATATGTTATAGCAGCAAAACCCGAGGCTCCTCCATGTCAAATAAAATCAGAAAAATATTCTAACTCAAATTGAAATCTAGTTATAGGTGTTGCAAAGAGGCCACTCCTAAGTTCACAACCATTACGATCTTAAGAGTTATCAAAAAGGCATCAACCTCCTCATTTTGATAACAACTCTCCTCTACGTGACTCTAATGGCAGATACATCACCGTACACCACCTAAAGGTTGTTTTCCAAGGATTCATTCTTCCCATCGTCTGTGAAGAAGACACAAGTACAATTTCACTAACTAGTATATTGATCACCATCGACAGTGAAGGAAATTACAAAAAAGAAGAAGCGGGTACACTCATATTTTTCCTTTAGTGAATCCTTACTAATAGTTCTGGTCAGTGATCAAATGATTACCTCTTGTAGTGAACCTTTGAAGTCCAATATATAGAGAGTGGTCACGAGTACAACACAAATGTTGACACCTCTACTTAGTCCACAAGAACAAAATATCTTCACTCACAATGCTAGCTGTTCCGAATGAAGGCTTAGAGATAGAAGACGATGTTTTAGGTTTCATACAACTATGATTTTAAAATAGACTGGGTCAAACTTATATACTTCAGCATAAAAAGTTATATTTATAGAACCATTTGAGTGAGCTCCAATCTGGACAAACCACCATACATTAAATGGTATCGTATTGCAATGAAACACACCATACATTTTGGTATATTGTGTTTCTCTAATTAATGCTAGTGCATTGCAATACTACACCACCAAATAAATTTCACTTATTTATTTAATCTCTCATAAAAAATAATAAATAAATTCTTTATTATTATTAATAGATACTTTGATACAAATCCCAAGTCTTAACTGAATTATTAGTCTCTAAAGCATACAACAACAACTTATGCTTCACAAGATGCTTTCTCATTGGTTCAATGACATTTCAACTATTGGTACTCTGCATATCTTCACATATCTTATATATATATATATATATATATATATATATATATATATATATATATATATATATATATATATATATATATATATATATATATATATATATATATATATATATATATATATAACTCGAAGGATGTGATAACACCTAAGTATGAGTTTAAATCGTTGGTGATATCTAGGCCCCTTAACTTGTGCACATACACCATTATTATCCTAATAGAGATCAATGAGACCCATAAAGTTGGAAATGTAATGATAGGTAAAGAATAATATTATTGTATATTCTGGTGATTACAGTGTACATATATATATAGTAAACACTGGAAGATACGTGATCCTATGATTAAGGCTAGAATTAAGATGCTACAAGCAAATAAGGTAACAAATAACGCTGACAGTAATTACACTAATTATATTGATTGACAGTGTCAAGGTAAATTATTGGATCCACACATTAAGGGATCTTGTCTCTAATTCCCCCTTCAAACTGATGGGTGATGAAGTCACCCCAAGTTTGTCTTTGAGTTGGTTGAATCGTGTGTGAGTTAATGCTTTAGTGAGGCAATCAGCAATTTGATCAGCTGATGGAACATGGGCCACAACAATCTCATTTCGCAGCACTTGGTCTCTGATGTAGTGCACATCAATTTCAATGTGTTTGGATCGAGCATGCATAACTGGATTTGAAGCTAATGCCTTGGCACTCAAGTTATCACACCACAATGTTGGTTTTCTTGGGAGAGGGAGTTTTAGCTCATCGAGGAATGAACGAGTCCATGCTATTTCAGCAGCTAGGTCAGCCAGTGCTCTATATTCTGATTTTGTACTAGATCTTGAGACTACCTTTTACTTCCTTGAGGACCAAGAAACAAGTGTTTCACCAAGGAAGACATATTGACCTGCCATGGATTTTCTATCGTCCACACTTGTGGCCCAATCTGCATCTGAGAAGCCTGTTAAGTCCAAGTCAGTGGATGGTTTAATGTGTAGACAATGTTGGATGGTACCTTGAAGATATCTCAATATTCTTTTGATGCCTTGCCAGTGATCTATAGTGGGAGAGCTAATGAATTGGCTGAGCTTATTAACTGAGAATGCTATGTCAGGCCTTGTATTTGTTAAGTATTGCAATGCTCCTATAGCTTGTCTGAACACGATTGGGTCTTTTAACCTCTCCCCTTCAGCTGTAAATTGCTTGCCAGTTATCATAGGTGTTGGACAGGATGAATCATTTTCCATTTTGAATTTTCTCAGGACGTCTCCTATGTATTTCGATTGCTTTAAGTACATACCAGATGCATCTCTTTGAGCTTCTATGCCTAAGAAGTAGTGTAGTGGACCAAGGTCCTTAAGGGAAAACACAACATTGAGTTGTTTGATGAAGGATTCTAAAAATTTGGTGTTGTTCCATGTGACAATTATATCATCCACATATATAAGTAGAAAGGTGATGTGGTCTGTACCACTTAGAGTGAAGAGTGAGGAATCACTTTTTGTGTTCTTGAAACCCCAACTGAGTAAGGCATTTTTGAGGCTGTCAAACCAGGCTCTTGGGGCCTGTTTTAATCCATAGATTACCTTAGATAACTTGCAGACATGTTCAGGTTTAGTTGATTCAACAAATCCCTCTGGTTGATGCATAAACACAGTCTCTTTGAGGTAGCCATTAAGGAATGCATTGTTTATGTCCAACTGTTTGACTTCCCAATTGAGATGCACTGCAATTGAGAGTATGATTTGAACTGTACTGGCCTTGACAACTGGGTTGAAGGTCTCTTCATAATCTAGTCCAACTGTTTGTTGGAATCCTTTTGCAAATAATTTTGCCTTTCTCCTTTCAATTGTCCCATCTGCTTTGTACTTGGTCTTGAAGACCCATTTAGAATCAATGATGTTTTCCTGGCCTTAATATGGTACCAAAACCCAAGTTTGATTTGACATGAGTGCCCGATACTCATTATCCGTAGCTTCTTTCCACTGTGGTCTTGTAAGTGCTTCTGTGACATTTTCTGGTTCCTTCTCATCTGTGTAGGTTTCAGCTAACCCAACATATGGTTGCTTTGGCTTGTGAATTCCAGCCTTACTCCTGGTCCAATGAGTGTTGATGGTTGTGCTTGGTTCAGGAAGGTCTTGGGGAGCTTCAACAACTGTTTCTATGGGATCAGTGTCATGTGAAATTGGATTGTTCCTTGTTGAATCATTTGTAGTTGGACTGACTTGTTCTTGTTCGACATCAGGATTGTTGTCATCTGAAGGTGTGCTTCTCTAGTTTGTGAGCTATCTGTAGTAGGCAAAGAAAAAGAGGCAGATGAACATTCAGTTAGTGTTTTCAAGGGACTTCTTGTATTGAGAAACCCATCATGGAATGGAAAGTGTTCTTCATTGAAGACAACATGTCTTGAGGTGAAGATTCTTCCATGAGAGTTTATGCATTTGTATCCTTTGTGGGAGTTACTATAGCCCAAGAACACACATCTGGTTGTGTGGACTTGCAGTTTGTGCTGATTATAGGGCTTGAGACAGGGATAACAAGCACACCTAAAGGGTTTTAGGGAGTTGTAGTCGGGTTCCTTTCTAAAGAGTAGTGAGTAAGGACTTTAATTTTGAGTGACTAGAGAGGGCAATCTGTTTATGAGATAAACTACTGTGGAGAAAGCTTCCCACCAATAGTGTAAGGGCATTTTGGCTTGTACTAGTAATGTCAGGCCAAATTCAGCAATATGTTTGTGTTTTCTCTTAGCCCTACCATTTTGTTGTGATGTGTAAGGGCATGACATTTTGAATTGTATCCCTGCTTCTATTGCCTGGTTTTACACAACCTTATATTCACCACCACCATCACATTGGATTGTTTTAATTCTTTTGTTAAACAAATTTTCTGCCATGTTTTTAAACTGGGTAAAAGCTTGTGCAGTATTTGATTTCTGTTTCAGAGGATAGATCCAGGTAAATCTACTAAAGTCATCAAGGAAGTGAACATAATATTTGAAACCCGAAGAAGATGTTACTGGTGTAGGTCCCCAGACATCAGTGTGAACTAATTCAAGGATTTCTTTAGCATGAGAGGAAGAGGTTTTAAAGGGTAAAAAATGCATTTTGCCATATTGACAAGCCTCACAAAAGTTAAAATGATCACTAGGTGATAGTTTAACATTACAATTTTTCAAGACTTTATCTAGGACTTTATTATTTGGATGACCAAGCCTTCTATGCCAGCTTTCCTTGACAGATACATAAGCACACGAGTCCCTTTCAGTCCTTGAAAGCTGATACAAGCCATTTTTAAGTGTCCCTCTTAGGATTGCCTTCCCTGTCAACTTGTCCTTCACAAAGCAACAATTTGCATCAAACTCAACCAGAATGTTATTGTCAGCAGTTAATTTCGACACACTTAATAGATTTTTGGTAATATTGGGCACATATAAGACATCATGTAAGTTAAGTGAGTTTAGTTTTGAGGAACATGTGGCAATAATCTTCAGTTTTTCACCACTTCCAACAATTAGTGAGTTCTTACCATGATGTTCTGTCAAATCCTCGAATTTGTCAGTTTGGTGTGTCACATGATTGCTTGCACCACTGTCAAAGTACCAATCATAATCTTGAAGAGAGCTTTGTGAGGCTAGAAAGGCATTGTGTGCCCCTTGTCTGTCACTGCCTGCTGAATAATTTGAGTTTAAATAAGACTTCTCAAATCTGTAATAGCAACTTACTGCTGTGTGCCCGGCCTTGTGGCAAACTTGACATGTTGGCTTAGACATTCTTCCTCTTCCTCTGCCTCCTCTCCAACCTCTGAAGTTAGAGCCTCTCCAGTTGCTGTTGGTGTTGAATTTGTTGCCTCTGTAATCAGTTTTGTTGGCAACATTTGCTGAAGCATTAAGGGTTAGGTTGGTGAGGCTATTCAGTTAATCAAGTCTACTCTCAAAGGTCAACAATTGAGCCTGAAGATCAACCCAAGTGAGACTAGTTTGATCAGATAGCTTGACCACCATAGGGTTGTATTCAGAATCTAAACCATTCAGAGTTTGAATGATTAGATCTGAGTTGGAAATGAGGTTGCCTACAAGTTTCAGCTTCTCAGCGAGATTCTTCATTTTGACAAGATACTCCTCCATTTTCATCTCTCCTTTTCTAATTCTGTGAAACTCAGATTTGAGGTAAGTGACCCGAGATCTTGTGTGTGCACCTGCTAGGCTTTGGGCTTCATCCCAAAGTTGTTTTGAGGTTTCACAGTGCAACAACTGTGTTGCCATTTCAGTAGTCATTGAATTCATCAACCATCCAAGGAGTTGTGAATCATGATCCTGCCAATCTTCAAAAGTAGGATTTGACTTCTTGCTTGAATCTGTAGAAGCTATAAATTTTTCGGGACACTCCTTTGTCCCTATCATGTGCCCATCGAGCCTGCAACCTTTGACTATAGAGATCACCAAAGATTTCCATAGTGGATAGTTGTCTCTGTCCAACTTGACAGACACAGTGAATGGGAGATCATTTCTGGACTTTGAATCTGCAACGGATGCCATGATTTGTGTTGGATCAAGAGCCTTCAGGGCTTAAGTGCTCTGATGCCAAGTTGGAAATGTAATGATAGGTAAAGAATAATATTATTGTATATTTCTGGTGATTACAGTGTACATATATATATAACAAACACTGGCAGATACATGATCCTATGATTAAGGTTAGAATTAAGATGCTACAAGCAAATAAGGCAACAAATAATGCTGACAGTAGTTACACTAATTATATTGATTGACAGTGTCAAGGTAAATTATTGGATCCACACATTAAGGGATCTTGTCTCTAATTCATAATGCTACGAACTATGCCAAATTTATTAATGAACTTCTTGATCTAAATAACTTTCTTTGCATCATTTGAAGAACAATATGCTTTTCCTCGGTTGTAGAATAATCTATTATATCATACGTTGAAGTTTTCTAGCTTACGTTATTTAAGAAAAACACATAACCCATTTGTGATATAGATTCATCTTTCTTTGTCTAGGATATACCGTTTGTGTATGCTATTAGAATGAGTTCTTCCTAACCTCCATATATCAAGAATGAATCCTTAGTCATTTTCAAGTACTTAAGAATATTCTTGACATTAACCCAATGAGCATCATTGGGATTAAACTGACACCTACTCATTGTAATTAAAGCATATGAGACTTCTGGTCGAGTACTTAAGATGGCATACTTGATAGCTCATATTACATATGTATATGTGATCATTACATTTTTATGCACACTTTTTTACTTTGTGCTACGACAATTCTATAGTTTTCTCTTGTTATTTTTATTGTTTTTAGTATGTTTTCTAAGTTTAGTTTAATTTTGCTTTTACTTTATTTTCGTTACTTATTTTTTGAATAAGTAGTAATTTGACACTTTCTCACAATGCAGATAATAACTTGAGCTACAAGATGATGTTTGATGTATTCTAATATGCTTTGGTAAGCTAAGAGAAAAAGATGTAAATTTTATATTGATACGAGAAGTCAATTTAGAGCGCAGAAGAGTCTATTTATTAAACTTCGTTTCAGACTTAATAAAATAATTAGTTTGTTGGCCCAAATGTATGTTTTTTGGGTCGGGTATTCTTAGAGCCCGATTTCTTGTATTATTTAAGGTAAAACACAGTGTTAGGGTAGAACATTCAATTTTACACGAAATTAGAATAGACGACTACAAATTCTATGGAGAGCTAAATCATAAGGTTGATCTATTGATTTATGTTTCCATCAAGACTTTGAGGTTATTGTAATTTTCACATCAATTTTGTTTCCATTGCAATTATTTATATGAATTTCGTTTTCTTAATTCGATTCTTTATATAGTAGATTGTATTAAATTCGATTGATGCATGTTTTTTATTTTAACCGCGTTTAACTTAGCTTATTTGTTAATTCATATAATCTTTAACCATATGCCTAATTCGAAAAATATGAACGTAATTCTTATAGTATCGATGACACTTGCTCGATTGATATTGTAATCGAATAGGAATCGAATCCGCTTAGGAAATTAGAATTATAATAATCGATGATAAGTCGGACACCGAACTAGTAGATTAACTCGTTCATCATATTCATATTTAGTTTATCTATTTTCATTCAGTTTTGAAACTTTGAAAAAAAACCCTTTTATAACTTCTATCAGTTAAATTAATAAATAGTTCTTGCGATACTACTCGAGTGTCGCTTATGTATTCTATATTTTGTTAACTCATTTTTTATCCGTGTGCGATAACATATCAAATTGGCACCGCTGTTGGAGACTCTATGTTAATTTTAGCCAATTTTAGAATCCAAAGTTTAGAGTATTGTTATCATTTTTGTTTTGTTTTTTGTTTTGTTTTTGTTTGTTGATTTTAAGGGTTGTAATATAGTGGTAATTATTCCAGTCTATCAGGTGACTCTATAAGCTACTGTTTCGAATTACCCCAATATTTTTTCTTCAGAAAATCAGAAAGAAAAAAAATAGTACTCCCACTAAAGAGACTTCTAAGGGATTCGTAAACTCCTTGTTTCTATATTTTATTTGATTTATTTGTTGTTTTCATATTTTCGAAAAAATCTAAAAAAAAATTAGATTCTTATTTAGATTTTATTTGATTTTTAGTTATATTTTTTAGATTTTTTTATTCTTTTTAATCGTTTTTCTCAATAGGGACATTGTTGGTATTTTCATATTTCTTACATTGCTGACTCATGATGCATCATGACTACTAGTGCACCAAATACCGATAGTTATTCTGATTCTGTGTTCTCTAATAAAACATTTGATTCTGATTTTGAGTTTAATTATCATAACATGGCTGAACAAATAACTTTAAGAGAACTTAATGCACCCAATATTAATTTTAACATACTGTGTATTAAATATCCTGAAGTTACTGGGAGAGATTCAAGTAGTTAGTGTCGAGTTCTCCTCAACACCAGATTTCTGCATAATTACTAATCCAATACTTTTATGAAGGGTTTCTACCTATGGGCATAAATGCTTTGGATGCTGCTAGTGAAGGAACACTTGTTTATATGACCCCAACTGCAACTAAAACCTTAATTGAAAATATGTCACTCAATTCCCAACAATTAACAACCATAAACAACTACGTGGTTCAGACAAAAGGAGTGCATGGAATTTAAGCTTCTTCTTCCAACAGATCCCTATAAAGCAGACTTGATAAGCTAACCTACCTTCTTAATAAATTAACATCAAGTAAAGCTCTAACAGAAAGGTTATGTGGCATTTGCACTTCTCCTAAACACCCAAAAATCACATGTCCTACCTTGTAAGAGGGTGTACGTACTGGTTTGCCTCAAGCATATACAATAAACGTCTATAATCCTCTTAGCAACAACCAATATAGATACCATCCAAATTGGTATGGGAATCCACCCACACAACAACAACCTAGGCTACAATAACAACTATTGATACCAATTCCACCGTCACAAAACACTCCACAAGTAACTACCTATGCAACTTCAGAACCTTCATAGAGTACCTTATAAAGCAAATGGATGTATAAAATCTCCAATTTCAGCAACAAACAGATTCTAGTATTCAGAAT
Source organism: Lathyrus oleraceus (assembly GCF_024323335.1). Taxonomy (NCBI): domain Eukaryota; kingdom Viridiplantae; phylum Streptophyta; class Magnoliopsida; order Fabales; family Fabaceae; genus Lathyrus; species Lathyrus oleraceus. The sequence continues at coordinate 293,449,221 of NC_066581.1, read as the reverse complement.
CTGCAAACACAAATTAGACAGCTTGTCACTTTAATGAATGTCATGAAAGCTCAAGGATCCAAACAATTACCTCCCCAAACAATAGTGAATCCAAAAGATCCTAATATGAGTGCAATTTCCTCGAGATCCAGAAAGAGTGTTGAACCAATTGAACCATCCCCAAAAAAAAGTAACAAAATTGTTGAGCTCATTCATGATTATGAAGTTGTGGTTGATACTGATACCGAGAAAGCAAAATACTATGTACCATTAATTCTTTTCCCGCAAAGAGCAATGAAAAGTAAAAAGACGGGTGAAGATAAAGAAAAGGATATATCTGACATATTCAGGAAGGTGGCAGTAAACATTCCACTTCTTGATGTGATTAAGCAAATTCCAAAGTATGCCAAATTTCTAAAAGACTTGTGCACACACAAAAGGAGATTAAAGGGAAATGAAATAGTTAACATGGGAAGAAATGTTTCATATTTCATCCATCCTATGCATGTATTTGTAAAATCCTAAACGAGCAAGAATGTTTCATCTCTCACTCAGACCATGCCCAAAAAGTGAAAAGATCCAGGAACCTTCTCTATTCCATGTACCATTGGGGATATAAGTTCGAAAATTACATGTTAGATTTAGAAGCTTCTATTAATGTCATGCCTACTTCTGTTTATAAAAATCTTGATCTTGGCCCTTTACAGAATATAGGTCTAACCATTCAACTAACAAACAAAAGCGATGTCCGCTCCGTCGGAGTAGTGGAAGATATACTTGTTTAAGTTAATGATTTTATTTTCCCTGCAGATTTTTACACTCTAGATATGGTAGGAGAAACTAATTCAAAGTAAAGCAAGGAACACCTATCATTTTAGGCAGACCATTCTTGAAGACGGAAAAAACAAAAATTGACGTTGATGATGGAACAATGTCCATGGAGTTTGGTGGTATTACTGTGAAGTTAAACATTTTTTATGCTATGAAACACCCCATGGAAAAGAATTCTTTGCTTTCTTAGTCTGATAAGTAGGGCTAAATTCTGAATTATGCATAATTTGTGGTTGATCAATGTCCTTTGTGATATTTTGAGCATTATAATGGATAACATACAAAAATCCATTTCTTTCTTTCTTATGTGATTTCACTCATGTCTGTTAGTTACTATAGAACTTGACTTGACTCTTATTAAAACTTTTTGTGTACTTGTGCACACTGATATGATAACGACATTTCTTTTGTTTTATTTTTACACACTTAGCCAAAAAGTCAACCCTGAAATTGTCACCCCTTGTTTAAAGCCCATTTGAGCATATTTATCTCACGTTTTTTGTTTATAACTCATTAAAAGCCTAAAGTGAAAATTAATGATATCACCCTATTTAAGTGGATGAAGGAGTCTTATTTAGAGTTGTGTGAGGTTGAATTAGCATAACAGTAGTATTTCAAAAGTTGGTAGAAAAAATAGAAAAAGAACAGAAAAGAAAGAAGGAAGAAAATTCATGTTCTTATTTTATCCCTTCTAAAAATTAAAAAAAAAGGAAAAGAGAAAAATAAAAAGCAAAGTGAAGAGAAAATGGCTACAAAGAAGTTGATGTAAAGTAAATGAGATATTGTTTAGTTTAACTCCCACAATCCCTTTCAATTCTCTTTTATCCCTTTAAATTTTAGCCTAGTACCTCTTGGGATTTATCTCACCCTTACCTTGACCATATTACAATCCGAATAATGTCCTTTTGATCTTTGTGTGCATGTATTTCAAGTGTAGATATTAGAGTCTTTTCAAGCTTATGGTAGTGCTAACTTTCGTGATATGCTTTAAGTGTAAACAGATAACATAAACACTTGAGAGTTGAGAGTTTTATCCTGTGAGAATATTACCACTTTGATAAATTATCCCCTAATTTGGTTTGATTGTTACAAGAAGTCACTCACTAACGTCATATTACTTGAAGCTTAGAACGAGATTTTTGCTTACCCCTTTGTGATCCTGAAAGTCTTTGAAATTGCATGTTTTGTTTTTACTCTATTTTGAATTTTGCTTAGAGTGCAAAAGTTTAAGTGTGGAGGAATTTGATAAGTTTATTTTGATGCACACGCTTTTATTTTGTGATACGACAATTTGATAGTTTTCTCTTGTTATTTTTATTGTTTTTAGTATGTATTATAAGTTTAGTTTAATTTTGTTTTTATTTTATTTTCGTTACTTATTTTCTGAATAAGCAGTAATTTGACACTTTCTCACTGTGCAGATCATAACTTGAGCTACAAGATTTTGTTTGATGCGTTCTAATACGCGTTGGAAAGCTAAGAGGAAAAACTACAAGTTTCATGCCGATTCGAGAAGGAAACTCGGAGTGAAGAAGAGTTTTCATTCCAGACTTAATAAAATAATTAGTTTGTTGGGCCAAATGTATGTTTTTTGGGTCTGGTATTCTTAGAGCCCGATTTCTTGTATTATTTAAGTTAAAACATAGTGTTACGGAAGACCATTCAATTTTATACAAAATTAGAATAGACGACTACGGATTCCGTGAGAGCTAAATCATAAGGTTGATCAATGATTCATGTTTCCATAAAGACTTTGAGGTTATTGTAATTTCCAATTCAATTTTGTTTCCTTTGCAATTATTTATATGAATTTCGTTTGCTTAATTCCATTCTTTATATAATAAATATGATTAAATTCGATTGATGCATGTTTCTAATTTTAATCGCGTTTAACTTAGCTTATTTATTAATTCGGGTAATCTTTAACCATGCTTAATTCGGAAAATAGGAATGCCAGTTTTGTATTATCGATGTCGCTTGGTTGATCGATATTGTAATCGAATAGGAATCAAATATGATTAGGGAATTGGAATTGTAATAATCGATGATAAGTCAGAAATCGAACTGATAGATTAACTCGTTCATCATATTCATATTTAGTTTATCTGTTCCCGTTCAATTATGACCCCCCATTCCTTTATCATTTCTATAGGTTAAATTAATAAAGAGTCCTTGTGATATGACTCAAGTATTGCTTATGTATCCTATGTTTTATTAACTCATTTTTGACCCGTGTGACACAACAAATCAATATGTGATCTTATTCGTGCAATCCATTTATTCCTTAGTTGAAAGGTTTGTGTTTTTGATAGACATATGACATGTTGCATAAGTTATAAATTATTTCTTAGAATCATGCATATTAAAGTGACTCAGGACTTTGTCTACATATGTATTATGACTTAGACCACACAGTTTTTGTGATCATCTAAATAAACTGTGATTCCTAATATATTGGCTACTTCACCTAGGTCCTTCATAAAAAAACATTTCCATAGCCAAGTTTTCACTTGCTGCAAGGTAGGGACAATGTTTCCAACGAGTTATATGCCATATACATATAATATCACAAATACAATCATGTTCCCGCTAACCTTCTTGTATACACAAGGTTCAACTTCATTTTTAATGAATCCAAACAGTTTTAGAGTTACATCACAATTAACATTCCAACTTCTAAAAACTAGCTTCAATCCATATATTGATCATTGTAACTTGCATAACTTTTTGGCTTCTGTTGGAATGCCAAGACCTTTAGGTTATGACATGTACACAACCTTAAGAAGATTCCCATTAAGGAAAGTAATCTTGATATCCACATGCCATATTTTCTATTCATGATATGTAGCAATATCAAGTAAAATCCAAATAGATTCAAGCATTGTAACTGCTGAAAAGGATTCATCATTATATACACCATGAATTTAGTTATATCCCTTAGCCACCAATCAATCCTTGTAAGTATGTACTTTAACTTCCATGTCAATCTTATTTTTGGAGGCCTATTTGCATCCTATTAGATTAACTCATTCAGGTGGTTCTACCAAGGTTTAAATCTAGTTTGTGTACATGGAATACATTTTAGATTTCATGCCTTTTAGCCACTTCTTAGACTTAGGACCAATGATGGCCTATTTATAGATCACAAGCTCATCTTGATCCATTCATACTACATCACATTTCTCTATTATGAGATATCCATATCCCTCAGGTTGGTGATGTATCTTGTTTGACCTATGTTGGTCTTACTTGAGAAAGTTGCTCTTCCATTAATTCTTATGTTTTCTGCTCTTGTTCCTCCATAGACGTGTCAATTATTTATGATTATTGAATTTCTTCAAGATCTACTTTCCTCCCACTTATTATTTTAAAATAAATTCCTTTTTAGAAATACTCCTGTTCGAGCGACAAATTTTCCCTTAGAAAGATCGCAGAAGTAATACCTATACTAGAAAAAAGTATAAATTCTTGACAGCCCCTAATAGATAAGAGATGTCAGAGGCTTAAAAGTTGTTATGGTATTGAGATCTAGTTCATGTGAGGTGTGAAGATAATGTATATGTGTATTTCTTGGTGTTATTGGTTGCCCCTTTAGTGTGATGGTACTGGTGTATTTATAGCCCAAGGATCTGAATCGAGTCTCCCTATAATTTAGCAGCCACTCTAAACATGGATGGTTGATTTCCTAAAATAGAGGAGGCGTGGTTAAGTATCCAGACTTCCTATGTAACATATTTTGACCCAGTATACACTTTACACATGATCACACATTATAGAAGGGAAATTGGGGATTCAGGCGACACATTTGGAAAAAGGGCGCTCAAATCAAAAGTGGGTGCTCAAACTAGTGCAAGGGAGATTCGGGAAGGACGAAGGACCAATCATGTGTAACTCTCCTCGACACCTAATAAATCTTCAAATTATACCACTACATAGTTCCTCAAGCACTGGGGCATGTAAAAGATGAAATGTTTTAACCCCTAACTCATCTCCAGACCTTTATGAAGAGCCTTTTTGGGGATTTGTTCCTACCTTTAGGTCCTGAATGATCCTTCTAGGAGAGACTTAGTTGAGTCACTCAGGAAAGTAGAGCTCCTCAGGCGGGACTTTAATTATGAGGCATCACTTTGTGCTCGATTAGGCTTAGGGCATGAACCCATGCGTAATGATGCAACCCACATGCTAGTTGTGGGAATTCGAACTTCAATTACAAAAAGAAATTGAACGTTAGTCAACTGAGAGGGATTGAAGTGCCAATTAGGAAAAACATGAATTGCATTAAATACAATTGATGATGGCTTTCCTTGGGAAGCCAAATTTGACCTTACCCCTACACGTGTGTCAGATAGAAGGAATATTTCCCCTTTCTTACAACTGTTGAGATACTTAGATAGGGATAAGTTTCCCATTCAACTGGTTTTCCACTTATAAAAAACCTATGTCATCCTCCTTCTAGCCTTTTTCCACTCAATCTTATTTCATACATGCAGGAGTTTGTACGGGTGTATAACTTATCTTCCTAGTTTTTGAACCTAGTTATAACTATGTTTTGCCACTTCGTTCTTGGCTTCTTTTAGGGATGCCTATAAGGAACACATTCACTTTTTATACTATGGGTTACGACCAATGGATATTTTCTAGTAGCATTCACACTTTTATGGTTCTTATAACGAGTTATTAGGGAAAGGTGATAAACGTGTTAAAGTGTAGAACTTTGCATCCTTGTATTATCACGAGAAAAAGGTAGCGGCCTTTCGATAACAAATCAGAATTTGCAGTACGAGACACGGAGAAGACGTGATCCTGGAACCCTGCTCCAAAGAGGAGAGAGCTAACACCATCGTAGGCAGTTAGCTTGTTCCATCTTTCTATTTTCATCTTCATGTTATTTATGATTTAGGGTTCCTAATCTCTTTTACACAGTTTGAGGTCGAAGTCTCTTCGATCTATAATGTCGCCCCTTAATAAATTACTCCCATTATGGGGATGTTATTCTATTTCTTTAGTGTCAGATCGACGTCTGAGAGCGAATGGGTGATTCTATTCATCCTTTTGGGGAGAAATCTACTAGCACCTTACTCCAAACCCTACCTTGATAGGACAAATAATTTCCTCAGATTCAAAGGGCGAGATATCGCTTTGATGGTTATGAATAGGGAGACAGGTGCCCCTCACTTTCCATTATCCCGGACAAGTGATTCAAAGGTTTCCTCCAAATTCTCTTTTGATGAACTTACCCCCTTTGAGTGGGAGGCGGTTCAGAAACCGTCATACTTCTAGTACATGTTCTCCCATACCTTGATCTCCTTGGACCTAAAAGATGATAACGGGATAGATGAATATATATGTAAGACTATTATTGAAAACCTTCATGTTTGATATTGTTCCTTGAATATTTTCCCAACTGCTTTTGTCTATGCCCTTTGCCTAGGAAACATGTCAACAAACCCTTTATCTAAGAGAAAGGAGCATTTGGTCAGGAAGAAGGTTGAAAGTTGACCAAGCCTCATCTTTCTGTACCACTCAACTAATCAGGTTTCATGAGAGACCTAAAAAATGCATTGAGGATTGCCTTGTCTTTGATGAACTTCTCTCCAAGATTCTCAGGCAAGGGGAAGGTTCTTCTCAAGCCCCACGGTGGTAGACAATTAACGACCATTCAAAAAGGTAGAGATGGAGGCAATACCCGTCTAATTGGGGATGGTTCTCTCCCTTTTTCATCCATTTGGAGGGACGTTTTGTTTGACGTCGTGAAGTTTACTGAGATGTGCTTCCCTTTTCCCGAGGATTTATCCTCAGATTATCAAAAGATTCGTAACAACTCGTCTGAGAAGTTGTCCAATGTTGTAAAGACACACCTGTTAAGGGTTCTCCTGATTGGACAAGTTCAACTGAGAAACACATAAAATCTATTGAGGACCTGAAGTCCAAACTCACGAAGGCTCATGAAGTCGTCGTTTAACACCAAGAGGCAGCAACATAAATGAAAATAGTTTAAAGGTCTTACTGGAGATGATGGAATTGGAAGCGTGAGGAAACAATATCCATCCTCAAAGATGACTTGGTGTAGAATTCTAATATATACTTCGAGCAGGCGAAGGAACATGTGGCCTTTATCTATCTCATACTAGAATTAAGTCGAATGGATTTATTTAAGGTGGTCCGAGGAGGCCAGTTGGTGGATGATGCGTATGTCCCATCCATTGAGAAAATTGTACCAGAAGGGTCTTATGTGGGTGACCCTCTCTTCCTCGACAATCGTTTAGAGAACTAATGGTTTCAGGGTCTCGCACCTATATTTTTGACATTTTTGTAATCAGTTGCCTGCTTTTAGGGTTATAATCAATAGAAGTTTCATAAATTGTCTATTTATATTACCTTGTAGAAAATATATAAATGTTTATTTTTTAGGGGAAGGTCTCTAAGTTGAGATGCCTTTATTGTGTTAGGGGGTTTCCTGGGGATCTGCTTGTTATGCAGGCTCATTCAATGGTAGTCAGTATACTCGTCACGAAAGATGGCAAGGATCCCTTCATTGGGTCTAGCATGTGATCATCTTGATGAGTGACAAGGATTTCTACGTGAGGATCCAACATGTAATCGCCTCGAGGGACGTCATTGAGTCCTTCATAAGGATACATCATGTAACCGCCTTGAGGGACAAAAATGATTCCTTCGTCCAACATGTAATCGCCTCGAGGGACAACAAAGATTCCTTCGTGAGGATCCAACATGTAATTGCCTCGAGGGGGCGACCTTGATAACATTTTCTTGCTCCAAGATGACCTGCGCGTAAATTAGTAATAATACATTTGCTTACGTAAATAAGTGAGAGTTTCATCAAAAATCATGTGTCACCCTAATAACATAGGAAAAGAGTATGCTCACAGAAGCGTAATTGTTCATACGAAAATGACTGAAAATATAACTCGCCTAAACATACATTAAATAAATTAAACTAAATGAGATCCACTGCTTTGATTGTCCCTTATGCACGAAGGATCTTACTCACCAACTTTCACGTTATCCTCTTCTAGAACGATGAAACATTCTTCTGTGAGAGTTTCTCCTGACGACTTCGCCTCTGTGTACATGATGCTTACCCACAGTTCTGACTTTCTTCAGCTTCAAGCTCTCTACAATAACCAAGATTTTTATCAAAATATATTTGACTTATTAATCAGTATAAAAAGGTAATAAATCAATAAATTTATAGACAATTTTTTACAAATCTTTAATGTAAAATATAAATGTGATATTAATGAGATTTACTTTAGAATTTTTGATGTATTGAATGAATATTTAAAAAATACATATGAATTATTTAAAAAATTAAAAAATATGAAATAACATAAATAAATATATTGCAGGATTCACTTTGGCTTTGTTGGGGAGTTTGGAGGGGAGGGGAGGGGAAGGGAAAGTTTTCGAAAACAAATTTTAAACAAAATATAAAAAAATATTGATATTTTTTTGAAATAATTAATTTCGTATAGAATGATAATAGAGTGTTTTTTTATAATATTATATTAACATAAAAGATATTTAAATTTTTTATGGAAGCCCTCCAAAACCTTCTAAAACCTTCTAAAACCTTCATTCAATATAAATTTTAAATTTATTCAAATAATGAGATTTTTGTTATTGTGAATGAAAGCAAATCTTCCAAAATTCTTCAAAAACTCTGAATCAAAACCCTTTAATTACATTCAATCTTTCTCTTTTTTTCAAAACTCTCTTATCCTTTTCACTCAAAACTCCCAAATAAACCCTTAAAAAACCAAAGTCAATTTCTTATGTGTGAATGCTGTTTATAGTGAGATGAGAGTTTTTCTATTACAACTTACAATTGACTATATTCTTCATAATGGCTGGAAAGAAGTTTTAAAAAATTCTTAAGTGGTTCCAATACTTTCTTACATCGGAAGTGTATATCATTTCATTATATCATTTTTTTTATAAAGAAATTATATACTTAGTTGACTATTGACACTCAGACTGAAAATTATATATTAATTAATTATGTAACTTAACTGTAAGTCTATATATATCAACAACCAAAATTGATCTTTTCCCTTCATTTTCAATGGCTGGTGACATTTCTTATTTTTGTTCCAACTTTTTGTTTTCATTTCACGTGATTCATGATCAAAAGCCACATGTTGCAGTGAAATCTTAAAACATTAGATTTATAAATCACGTTTATCCAATAATAGCAAGATATAGGATGTATTATAGAGATCTAGAAGAGCAAAACCTAATTTATTTTAAATAAATTATAAATCTGAGATTGGAATAAGTAGCTTGTCTGGACTCCAAGTATTCCAATCTAGTCACTTTCTTGACTTAATATTCTAAATCTAAGTGGCAAGTAACCCAAATTATTAACCTCATTTTGAAGATTAGAATAAATATCCTGTCTTGACTTTTTGAGCTTGGTTTGTCTTTAATAATTAATTCATTACTGTTTCCCTAAATGTGAGATGCACATGCATCATATTCTTCTTTTTAATGTAGTAGTAACATATTTATTTATTTCTCAAATAAAAAAAAGTAACTTAAAAAAAATTGATAACTATTTCAACAGTTCTCTATGAGAAAAACAACAATTTTTTAGTATTTTAATCTTTTAGATAATATTTAAAATATTTAAATATATTATTTAACATGTTAAAATATTATTTCAAAATTAATATAAATTTATTTGAATATTACTTATAAGATTTTAAATTATTTAAAAAATAATTTTATTTAATAAGTAAATAAAATGTGTATAGAACTGTAACACTCTAAAAAGATTAAATAAAAAAGAGACCGAACAAAAGACCGAGGCAAAGAACTTGATCCAATGAAATAAAAATCGAACGATTTAAAATGAACAACTATAATGCGTAATGAATAGTAAAAATAGGGGTGGCAAAACGGGCTCGGCCTGCTGGGCATGCCCGTTTTGCCCGCACTTTTGTGCGGGCGGGCCAAGGATTTAGGCCCTGACCCTCAAATGTGTCCGCCCCGTCCCGCCCCGTTTTTTTGAGGGCTTTTGCGGGGCAGGCCTAAACGGGACGGGCATGCCCGTTTGCCACCCCTAAGTAAAAATAAATATAAATTTAAAGTCAATCACCCATGCACCTTGAGCACAATCCTTTGAATCCGCGTGGGGACACGAAACTAAATTACAAAATAAAGTAATGTGTGAACTGATTAATATTTAATTCTAATTTAGAAAATGACGAACGAACTCGCTCACCAAATGGCAACGAATTCCCTAACTAACAACTTATTGACTATCAGTAAACAACGATTATTTATAGCTAAATTGTTCGAGGTATCGAGATCGAACTTGGAGAATCAATCCATGAGAAATAGATATGGCAACTACTTAAACTCTAGAACCAAACACGTTAGACCGAGTCGATAAAGTCATTACTTCAAGAGTAATGAACACATGTTTCACAAATTCAACCCAAGACATTTCACAACAAACCCAAATCAATAAATCAATAGCCACTCGTACCAACCTTGAATTAACTTAGAAGATCAAATCGAACAAGACTTATCAGTATCAAATCAACAAGCCCATAAAAACCCGAACCTTTGAAGATCAGAGAATGAATCTGACCATCAACACGGAAGCAAATCCACTAACAAACTTCTCACTCTTAAATGAAAAGCAAGCAAAAACAACCATTTTGAAGCAAATTATCCAAAAGCCATCAAAATGAGAGACTTAGATAATCATCAACCTGCTACTACAACAAAATCTTGAACATGCCGATCATTTCAAGAGCAAAAGTTATAGTGAAAAATAACTTATTATCAACAACGAAGATGAAAACAACAACTTTAAATAATTTAAAAGGTATCACACCATCTCGTTGTATCTCATAACTATTGAATAATTTGGATATGCAAGAAAAGAAGGAAGAAGAAATCGAGGCGATAGAGAGTCTAAAGTGTTAGAAGTTTATTATTATCATATATTTATTTATTCTTAATTATATTATTATTAAAAGTTAAATATTTAAATATAATTTAAATATAATTTTAATTCATATGAATTTTATTTAAATATTTATTTTTAAAATCTTTCAAAAGTTATTAACATGATAAAAAGATCGTAAAATCTAAATTTAATCTTAATATGTATCTTAAAAACTAAAATAAGTTTTATACTTCAAATGAGAAATCACACAAAAATGAACGTAAAATCACTTAAAATTATTGCATAAAATTATATTTAATATTAATATATGTCATAAAAATTCAAGTTAAGGATTTTTTTTAGAAATATATACTTACAATGCTTGTACTTAGTTTTTGAGTTAAATTTTTTTAATTTTAATATTCTTAAGTTGTGTCTTTAGTTACAAGTTAGACCTTAAAATTATTAAATAAAAAAAATAAAAATTTAATAATAAAATGTTTAAGAAAATGTAATTTTTAAACGATTTATTTATTCAAAACATGTTGTGATTTTGTCACAATATGTGTCCAACATTATTTTCTTTGTTGAAAAAAATTATAATAATTTAAAAACCTTTACAAAAAGGCTTGATTTAAAAAATCAACATACTGAAAAATCTTGTACCACTTCCCACTTAAATACAAGAGTGATAGTGCGGTACCAAAAAGACAAAGATCTAGATAAAGTATCACAACTTTTTCCATAAGAATGCACTTATTTCTTTAAATAAAATACTAGCATATACTATAATATACAAATTAAAAAATATATTTTAAAAATCATGTATTTCTTTTTTAATATTTAAAATTTGTCATATTGACCTAGCAATTTTTTTTAAACAAGTATTCAATCAAATTTACACTTTAATTTATTTAAAATAAAAATTTATTTATATATCCTCTAATTATTATTATAAACTTAGATATTTTTTTTATATTTAATTAATAATATAACGAATTAAATATATAAAAAATTAAATTTATTTATAATAATGATCGAAAAATATATTTAAAAAATCAAAATAAGATAGTAGAACTAAAAATAGGCAAAATACATGAAATGTGGTACTTATCCTAATTTGACAAATGAGAAAGGCATGTGAGGGAAGGGAATCAATCAGAATCTTTTACTTCCAAAACCCCCCGATTCACTTTTTGTACCGTTAAGATCTTTTGCCGCCGAAATTAATATCCACTTCCAACCGTTCGATTGAAAACTCTTCAACATCTCATAAAATAATTGATGTAAACCTTTTTCTTCTCTAAAATTAACCTTTATCAAGGTTTTAAAAAAAGGGTGTTAGAATAAATTGTAATTAATTTATGTAATTAGCACCGGAATAAAATTTTTAAGAAATTTACGGATACTTAAAATCTTGGTTATTATATATACTCGCATAGAGAATATGTGACCGTTCGATCAAATTTTGATTTTTATATATAGAAATGATCTACACCGTTGGATCTGGATCTGACGGTGAGGGAAGCTTTGATTTGCGTGACTCATACAGTGGACCTACCAACAATATTCTAAGAGTGAGAGAAAATCAAAAGAGTCAATTTTTATCACTTCTCGCTCTCTCTCTCCTCCTGTTTCTGTTCCCCCACCACCTTCAATCTCATCTTCCTTCATAAATTTCATATGGGTTTCTTTTCTTTTCTCATATACTCACTCTGACATCAAAAAGTTTCAATTTTTATATTCATAACATGGCTTTGTGTTTTCCTATTCTTTTAACTTAACCCCTTTGTGTATTTGGAACTGTGGGTTTTTTTGTTGTAAGGTTTGATTTTTTTTTTTTTTTTGTTGAAAGTTGATTTTTTTTTGGTGGTTGGAGATGTTGGGTTCAGGGACAAATTTAGTGACAACTGTTATTGGATTTGGCATGAGTGCCACTTTCATTGTTTTTGTTTGTACAAGAATCATTTGTGGAAGACTTAGAGGTGGTGTTGAATCTAGGATGATGTATCAGATTGAATCAAGATATGATATAGAACAGGTAATTCCACTTTCCATCTCCTTTATTTTGTTGTTTTTGGACTCTTTGTTCTGTTTTTTTTTAATTAATCTTTTTTCAATACTATAATCTCAGTTTTATTTGGTTATGAGGACTTCTAGATTATGAATCTGATCCAATACTTGAAGTGTATGTTGAATAAGGAAATCTGCAATTGTTTGTTGTTTTTTAATTTCCGAGTCTGATGCAAATGCTGCATTCTATTTACATAGAATAATAAGAGATTGTGGTTTTAAGCTGCAAATAAGCTGTTTTCTGGTTTATGTAATTTTGTAACTTAGCAGGTTTTGGTGATTTAGTTTTTGATTTTTCATTGTTTACTGATAGCCAGAACATCATGTTAATGACCCTGATCCTGAACCAGTTCTGCTTGAAGCAATCCCCACTTTGAAGTTCAATCAAGAGGCTTTCAGTTCCATTGAAGATACACAGTTAAGTCCTTTTTATTAATTCTAACTCATAGAGAACAAGTTCCTCCTATTTTCCTCAACATCAGATACGGGACAGGACTTGGTTGTTGTTGTATCAGATACATGATAGATTAAGGGCCTAGTTGAATCGATTTATAGGAGCTTATCTATTGACATAAACACTCTTCAAAAATATTTTATATGATAAGCGACGATGTTATAAGTGCTTAAATAAGTTGTTTATCTAGACAGGTCCGTGATAGATTAATAAGTTAATGAAAAAAGGAACCAGTGAATAGATAAATAACCGAGTTTGCTTCTACAGGTGTGTAATATGTTTGGCGGACTACAAAGAAAGAGAAATATTGCGAATCATGCCGAAATGCGGCCACACTTTTCATCTTTGTTGCATTGATATATGGCTGAGGAAACAATCTACCTGTCCAGTATGCCGTCTGCCGTTGAAAAACTCGTCCGAAACAAAACACGTGAGACCCGTTACATTCACCATGAGCCAACCTCTCGACGAGCCGCCACATACATCAGAAAGGAACGCGGATATTGAGAGGCACGTCGAACCTACTGCTGTTAACTCCATACAACCAACTTCCGAAGAACCAGAAGCAAGGCAATAGTGATGTAAGATGTCTAAAGGGATTGTTCTGCTCTCAAAAAATAGATTAGTGATCATTTTCTGGTTCTATAGAAGAATGTTTTTAACTAGATTGGATTCAAATTCTTTCTATGTATTATTATTGCTTCCATATTCACTTGGCCATGTCAACATTGGTTCTCTGCAGCAGAGATGTATATAATATCTTTCCTTCTGCAGCATATGCTTGCCTAGGTTTTGATGGAGTTTATTTTACACCAAGTTTGAAGTTCTTTTGATTGTAGCATTGCCTCTAGGAAAGTCACTACTCTTAAGTTTGGTTCAATTGACTTATTTGCATCCTTTTTTAAATAGAATTTTGCTTCTACAAAAAAAGGTCATTTATCCAATGTTTGTTGAGGCACTTGCAAAAGGACAATGGGCCAAACATGGGGCTTCTCTGGACCTAGATTACCTACATTAGAAAACAACTATATTAATGGAGTCAATAATTTGAGAATTTTATTTGGCATGAGGTGCACCCCAACCCCTACACATGTGCTGGCACCCCTACACATGTGCTGAAATAACTATATTGTATTTTAACTAAAATAGTAAATTTGTCAAACTTAATTACTTTTTATGATTTTTTAAGTTATGCAAGTATGTATTTTTTTTGTGTTATTGATTTTTTTTCAAAATTTTCACATAAATTCAATAGAAAGGGATGAATTCTATGGAATTATATATCCGTTCGGGAACCAAAATTGTTGATAGTATTTCTTGAGGTGGTGGTGTAGACTGCTGCTTCGATGCAGTTGTACGGAGTGGACGGACAAAGTTAGCATTTCAACTGAAAAACGAAGTAGAGTGAATTATAAAGAGACACAATTTTTTTTTACTGTTCACACAGTGCTTTATATATAATGAGCGACAATTAAGCCTTTGCGTATTGAGCATGTGATTGGTAAAAAATTGTTGCCCCAAGACTTATCATGGCGTGTTATACGAGAAGTATTTCAAGGAACTGAGTCGGAAGAGATTTGGGGACAATTGTATTAAATGCTAGTCTAATCATTGAGACATTTCATAGGGTTTTCTTCACACGTGGCCCTAGGTTCGTAGGTAAGGACATTGCCGTGCTCATGTGCACTCAAGTGTCGTTATATTTTCGAGGTAAAATTTGAAAGTTGATTTTTCATCCTCCCATTTTCTTTCATTCTACACTGTTGACTCATTCATCCCGCTTCATTATATAAAGGTTTCAAAAAAAATTGTTACCTCTCCCAACTGAGACTTACGTTTGTTCGCAACCCTATTATTCTTTGCTAAATTGTGGTAACCTCTAATTTTGCCACCCGTCCTTTCTATTTGGATTCACTGTTTCAGTTTCATCCTAATTTTCGAGTTTCTCTTGCTACTACTTGTTTCTTCGTTCACTTCCATACTTAGATGTCATTTCTAGTCCATTTTCCTTTACATTTGTTGCTTAATTTTCTTGTCTTTACTATGAAAAATATAGAAAATATTTCTCAAAACATAATGAATGAGCCTTATGGTGGAGATTATCCATTATCACCAATATAAGAAAATTCAGATGTCCTAAATGTCGATCTCCTAGAAGTTAAGTGTCTCAATCCCAATTTTATTATACTTAGTGATAATTTTAGGTCTAGTGAGGGTTCGACAGAAAGTGGTGATGAATCGTTTCACTCTCAATTTTATTATACTTAGTGATAGTTTTGGGTCTAGTGAGTGTTCGATAGAAAGTGGTGATGAACCCCTTAATATTTCTACTTAGGGAATTAGTGATGAATCTTCTCAAGAAATTTGAAAGGGGGATTTCACTAACCTTGATTTGAGGGAGGTGGATATTTGTCTTCCTTCCTCTATAAGGTCTCACATGGATTCAAATGTTGTTATTTCGGCTCGAGATAAGTGACGAACTCCCTATTTTACCATTACCTGTAGAGCAACACACGGGCAACATGCTGGTGTAAGTCATAGAGGCCAATAGTTTGTAACTACATAGTGCAATCTACGAGGGGGTGAATTAGACATGCTGGATTTTTCTTGTATTTTATGCAAGTTCATTTTCTTTTTTACTTTTCCAAAAACAAGTAATGTATTGCACTTTGTTTAGAATGATGTTATGCAGAAAATTAAAGTGAAAATAAATAAATGATAAAAGTAATTATACTAGTTCCTCTTATCAACTACGGATGCATATAGTCTCTTCACACCTTGAAGGATTTTCCACTATGTTAGATCTTTGTACAAACCTCACGGCAAGAACTCTCTTACAATCTTCTATCATAAACACCAACACTACGATGGATTTTGAATCTCCACGAATCAAAGAACCTTTTCCAACACAAGCATAAAATATACCACTTTATATTTTCACTTAATCTTAAGAAAGCACATCATCTCTCTTATTACACATAACTTATCACCACACAATTTGATGATTAGGTCACAAGAAACTCTTAGAATAATTTGAAGAAATATTGTCTTATTTTGAATCCAAAAATTTATCCCTACAAGGGATCCTTGCCTCCCTTTAAGGCAATAAAAATGTTATATCCCTATGAGGGATCCTTGCCTCCCTTTGAGGCGATAAAAATGCTGGATCCTAACGAAGGATCCTTGTTTCCCTCTGAGGTGATCAAAATGTTAGGTCCATACGGAGGATCCTTTCCGCCTTTAGCGGGGACTAGAATGCGGGATTCCTACGAGGGATGCTTATCACCCTTTAGGGCGATAATAAGTGATGGATTCTTATGAAGAGTCCTTGCCTCCTTTGGAGGTGACATATACCTCATGAGAGACTCTTGTTGCCCTTTGAGATGATCAAAGGTATTAGGTTCTCACAGAGAAACCTCTGCCACTCCTCTTTCCGGCTAAAAGACACTCCAAACCTAGATAAGGGATTTGTGTTGCCTTAAAGGGATAGTATCGCCAAATGGCCCAGATAAGGATCTGATACAATTGTGCAAAAACAAATAAATGAACGAGCCATACCATAGAGATAATAACAAGGTAGTTAATGCAAAAAATCACCCAAAGGATGCCGTAGTTAAAGTTTTTACAGAAATCCCGCGGGGGAAAGAACATAATAAAAGCCATAGAGGCCCAAAGAAATTAAAGACATGAAACCCACTCATTGGCCATCCTCTAGGGTTTCCTCCTCTATTGGTACTTATTCCTAGCAAGAAATTGGTGAATCACCTCCTCCCATCGCCATATCATCGTCAAGACCATATTGAACGCCTACCACCTCCGGGGATCCTTTGTGCTATAATGGGGTGCCTCCTCCTTATCCACCAACTTTCCATTGCGAATGACTTTAAAAACATCCAGCATGCCTTAATCCAGTTTGGAATAGAAGAAGGACACATGTTCCTTTTCACATTCAAAGTAAGTATCAGAAACCACCACCAAGGTATCATTGGGATCTGAAACTCTGCCTTATAATTCGGCTCTTTGCAGTGGACAACTTGTTAGCCTAAGATTATTTGTCCTTTTTTTAAGGTTTCCAACAACTAATGGCTTTAGGAGTAACCATCCTTGTACTTTTTGAGCTTCTCCCTCAACTCTTTTTTGACCCCGTCTCGCCTTTTCTGGTCGAAACGCTCTAACATTAGCTCCCTCAATAAGATATTCTCTTTCATGTCAATAAGAGTTGAGAGTAGCTTAGCCTTGAGGGCCTTATAGTCACCAGGGAACTTTTTAGAGAAGGGGAGATTAGAGCCCGTAAAATGGATGACATCGAAACCAGAGTCACTCCACAAGGAGGGCTATGATGGTAGAGCCTCGCCATCATGGAATCTTTGAATGCCCATCTCCTCAAAGGTGGGAAGAACAACTTTGACACTAGCATCCATTGAAGAACCTCCTTCCTATTTCTTGGCCTAAGAATTGGGCAAGTCAGGAAGTTATTCTTCAGTTTTCCTCTTCTTCCCTTTAACAATGAAGCCCTCAAAATGAGTATGGGGGATATCTGTTTCCCACAGGTGGCTTGGATCTTGTCCCAGCTCTTCCTCTAGTCCTCTAAGGAAATATTTACCATCTAACTTGGAAGAAAATACACGAGGGTCACACACTACTTGAGGATACCCATAAAAAGCACCAAGGTATTCAAATCTTACTCAGGTATTCATCGAGGGACTCCCTATCCTCCTACCACAACTCAAAAATTATGTGAGAATCCATAACCTCAAACTTCTCCAGGAGGTTAACTATCTTTACCTCTATCGGTGTAAGGTATCTTTGTACCCCCCGATCGCCTCAAGCTTATCCGTTCAGGCCAATGGAAAGAAAGGGGCGTCATCTTCCCCCCACCAAGACGCGAAAGCCCTCTTTCCCCCTCACTCGAGCAAAATTATCCTCCCAATTCTTATAATGATATGAGTGGGGTTTGAAAGGGGCCTTTATCACTCGACCACCTAGGGTTACACAACCCCATTTTAAGAATTAGTAGAGTAAAACAAAAAGAATACCCAAAACAGTTGGGGAAACTTCCAGTCCTTCGTACACCATTTCGAAGGCCCTAACAAATCCCCAACTATTAAAGACTAGATGATAAGGTGCAATATTGATCACCCTTAGGACCTCTACTGCAAAAGGAGAGAAAGGGAAAATAACTACCATGTCCTTGATAAGGGGAGGGTATAAGTGTAAATAGGGTGAGGGCGAGTCAAAAAGGACGACCATGGTGACCCTCTATGATGGTGGACATGCCTCTAGAATGACCACTTCTTCGTCTTCTGAAAAAGAGATATCCATCTTTGACAAAAAGGAGAGGATCTTCTCCTCGGTGGTATAATATGATTTAGTATCTTTGGACTATTTAGACACGACATAAGGGGAAACCATTATCTCTTTGTTCTTAGTTAAACAGAAGAACAAAAATAAATCACTTTCACCATCACAATCGCTAACAGGACCATTACACAAAGGGCAAGGTAGAAGGGATCCAAATCTGAAAAGGTTACGAATAAGGAAGAAGCTTGAAAAAGCTTGTAGAAGAGTGGGCAGATAGAAAACCCAAAGAAACTTGTAGAAAGTCTTGTGGGCAAAATGAGTAAATAAATGAAAAAGGGGAACATGAAATCCTTTATAAGGAAAATGAAGCCACGAGCACTCAAACATTTTAGGCTCCTCTATGAGCTTTGGAAGAACTTAGCATGTTTATAACACGTGCTAAGGTTGTTTAGAGTCTAAAAAGTAAGCCATAATTGCTTATGTTAAATGGAATCAAGCATGTTCATCTGAGTGATTGATGGTTGTCATTCCCAACCGACACTCTGGCTACTAAAGAGACACCTAGTAAGAAGGTGATAACTCACCCCTAACCGAGGGGATCTCCCCTAACTGAGGGACTCATATCCAACTAAAGGAGCCGCCTTCAGCTGAGGGACTCACCCCTATCTATAGGAGCCACATTCAAATGAAGGAGTCATCCACAACTAAAAGAGCCTCTTTTAGCTGAGGGGATCACCGCCAACCAGAAAGTCCAATAGAGGAAAACGAAAAGCTTAAAACACTTTTACCTTTAGAAGTTTTCATGCTTGAGGTAATGTGTAATGATATATTTGTATGGGATCCTAAATGGGGTGTGTCGCATCTCGAAAAATACGATCCTTCGCGGGGAGTTTGCGTGCTCGCGGAAAAATAATATCGAACAGAGTCACCATCGAATTTTATTTATTACAAAAAAGTAAATGGAAAATATTGATAAAACCCTTAAAAGAAAAAGAAGATGGTTGTCGCAACCATATTCGGGTTTGTGAGTCAATTACGCAAGGGGAACGTATTAGCAGCCCTCACCTCCGTTGTACTCAACGGGAACCTTTTAGTTAAACTTTCCATTGAATGTTAGCTTATGTTATTTGTTTTTTTCGAGTAATAAAAAGATGTAAAAGGAAAAGAAAAAGGGTCCCAAAAATGTTTTTATTGGGGTGCTTGACAAGATTGCGGGTCTTGCTCCTATGTATCCTCAGGTACAATGAGGAACTCAAAGCTTCGTAGTTCTGGAGAAACTACAACTTGTTTAGGTCGTGTTCTAACGATTAAACATTGACTTGTTTTCTCGTGGGGGAGGTTTAAGCGCTTGTTTGTAATGCATTAAAACAAACTAAACCATGTCCTTTTGAAAAATGTTACTTATTTTCTTACTTGATAAAAGTTAAATGCACGAAGAAAACAAGGTATTATAAGAATGACTCATGCAAGTATTTTAATGTTCTTTACATATGACATTGAACCATGGATGATATAGGACTATTATACTTCTCTTCACTTCACTTTACTCTATTCTCATCTTCAAATATCTTCCAAAATGTGTGGGTTTTATGTGTTGTTTGTGTGTCTATGTCTACCTCTTCAAAGTTTGATGAACTCTTCCAACCAAGTTAAACTTTTGACCATTTTGTTCAAGAAAGAGATCTCCTTATACTCAAACTTCTGGTAAAATACAAACCTCAAACCTTAAGTTTGTATTTATGTGATAAAGTTTTTAGTTACTTAATTAGTAATGTGATGAATATTTAGGTGATGAATTTGGATACAAAAACAAGTACATGTTTGGAAAAATATCTATCAAACTTAAGTTTGTCGAAGGTGATTTTGTTGGACTGTTACTGCTTTTTATGTAAGTGAAACAAATTTAATACCAAGAATATATCATCCTATTTGAGGAATCTAACATATTTGTAATATAGATGTCATCGGAGGTACAAAGCACAATGAGTTTGATTTTGAGTTTTTAGGAAACAACACATGTGAACCTTATTCTGTTCAAACAAATTCCACATGGACATTTGGATTTACACTAAAGATATCAACGTTCAAATTTTATAGTGGTGTATCATTGTAATTGCAATTTTCTGTGTGGTGTATGTTTATTTTTTATATAAATGTGCTATTACCATTCTTTTCTTGTTTGGGGTCACCATTCTGTAGATGCTTTGGGCATCAGTGTTGTGTATTAGTGACATGATGGAACAACCTTACTTGGGTTATTGCTTTCTTTGATTGTTCCTCATTTTTTTTGAACACCAACATGTGGTTTAATATATTAATATATTCTTTTTGTCATTTTTCTTTTATAATTTATCTCAAATTTTAAGGATATCAACTAAACGGTTAATCTATTTTCATGTATTAGAACTTATTGATTTCATGCTAAGAGTTCATTAATGTGTCCATAAGAGAACATGGTAGAATTAATGTTCGTCTTTATTGGCTATGAACGACCTAATCCCCACTTGCATGTTTACTAGTTAGTTTACATGAGTGATAATTGAAATGTTATACTAAAATCAATCGATTTAACCTTGATAGTTGAGGAGCCCATTGTATGCATTGCACTGTGCTATTTAGAAGTTGATGAGTCTTGCAAGCTTAGATGTATCGATAGGACCAATGAGCTCCGAACATCGGAACACCAGAAAAATTAATATTCACTCAAAACAAAACAGAATTTGGGCATGTGAGTTTCAATGCAGTGGTAGAAGTGTTGCATGTCTTATGGTGGTGGAACTTGTCTCAAAATATAATGACTCAGTTTCATTTTTACAAATGCAGTATGTCCTTCCAAAATCAGATGATTTTGAAGGATTTAGAGCATTACATTATTTACTCTTGGTTTTTGCATGTGATAAATAAAAAATACTTGATACAATACAAAATGTAAGATGGGCAAAACGAAGTTCAAGCTGACTTATATGCTTTTGATTAGGATTTTGGAGTAGACCCTTTTAGTGGAAAAGAGAAATGAAATGCTTCTGAATCTGATAATTGGAAAGGTTTTGGGAGCTCTGTGATTTGAGATTATTCTTTCAAAACCAATTCTTCTCTTTATGTTGTAAGCATGTACTGGTCTCTCTTCTTTTCTATCTTTTTTTTTCTTCTTATTCTTCAAAACTAAAACACATGCAATCATGTGTAATAGAAAAGGAAAAGATATTTTTTCACACAAGTTTTGATTGATTAATGTTTATAAGTATTTTTTATCATGTTTTTTACTATTATCTGTCGTCCGATAAAACATGTCTTATTTATATTTTTTCTCATTCTCAAAATAATAGTTATTTTACCATATCAATATAACATTTATTATTATTTTCTCATTATTATATTTTTATTTATTAATTTTTAATTTATTCAACTACTCTTTTAATTATAATTAATATGAATATTTTAACAATTAATTATTTTCTTAAATATTATTCATTATGTATTTGAATATAATTATGATGTACAAAATAATTTAAACCCGTGCGGACGCACGAATATTTGACTAGTTAATCAATTAATAAAATAAAATAAAATAAAAGGGGGGTAAAACATGCAAAAGGTGGCGCCAATGTAAAAAAAGGCTTAGCCCAATTAAAAGAAAAAAAACTAAGGAAGGGGTGTAGCCTGGATGGGGCGTGTTGACTATAAACCTTCTTGGGCCCACATTTGGAGGCCTAATTCAGGGATCACTCAGCACCAACTGGGGTGCGTGAATGAAAAGGGTATGATCAACAAAGAACATCTAGGCTTAAGACTCAGTCTATTACCCAAATAAAGGCAAGGGGTGCCTAAAGTAAGGGGGTGCTGATAGAGCAAGATTTGGCCCAAATGGTCCATGTTTGATTGAACCCCAAAGCCAAAAGAGAGTAGAGCGGAGGGGGGAAACAAATTTCACTCTCTCATCTCAAATTTTCTTCCTTTTTCTTACTTTCCCTCATCTCCGTGTTCTCTATCCAAAAACGCTCAAAATCAAACAAGATTGAACATAAATAAGGGACATTACTTTCTGTCTAAATCATATCAAATATCAATTATCGGTCAACATGAACACCAACAATCAATTGTTCAAAAAATGCATGAACCCTAAACCTTTGTTTTGATCTATTAGTGCATATTCGTTTCTTGAAAAACAGCAATAAAAAATGGCCTAATCTTCCCTCATTCCACCATATTTTTCTCCCACGACTTTCACACATTTTGACCTCGCATTTTACACCTTAGTATTTTTAGGCTTTTGTTGTATGCTTGGATCAAACAATATTGTCGTCATTTTAAGTTTAATTCAATTTATTTCCAGCTTTACATTTCAGATTCCTTTAATTTACAATTGCTTTACTTTTCAGCTTTTACTTTAAGTCTTTTACAATTTCTGCCTTATCGTTTTATTTCCATTATTATTGCTTTGATTTCTTGTTTTGCTCCTTTAATTCATATGCAACCCTTGCTATCATTTGTTTTAAAGTATTTATCATTGAATTGAACATTTATAATTGCATGTTTATTTTCGTAACCATGTACGGCTAAATTTATAGAGTCCAAATGTGAGGACCGTCGTTCTGACTGGACTTAGTAAATTAGTTTGGCATATAATTTCAATATTAATTTGTTTTTCTGATTCTGACTTTTAGTTTTAAAATAAAAAAAGTTTTGCGCGAAAGCGAAAACATTCAGGTATTGGTCAACAATGCGACAATGTGAGACCATGCTCGAACGTAAAAATTGAATTTAATTTCTAAAAACAACGACAACGCTTTAGTGATTAATTAGTATTTATTAGTTTTCAAAAAATGTTTCCAAATTGTAATTGAGTGAGTGACAACAAAGCATTTACGGTTTCGAAACATAACACGGGCGACACGAAAGTGAGCAGTGTTTTTAAGTTGATATTTTTCTTCGAAAAATATTTTAAGAATCAAAACGAACGCCAAGAATTTATTGAGTCCTAGAAGAGTGATTGGAAATTACATTCTGGTCTCGCTTTTATTAATATTTTCTTAAATAAGCTTATTTTCTGTTATAAGTCCCCTTCTCATCCAAATTCCAATTAGCCTTAGATTTTCACAACAAAGTAGATAGCGATAAGAGTGACTATGTTTCTATGCGGGTTCGACAACCTTTTATACTACCCCCGATACATTCCGTGCACTTGCGGAAAGCATCGAAGAGAAGAAAAACTTCGCATCAGGTTTTGTTTTCTATAACTTAGAGAATCACCTGGATGCCTACATGGAATATCAACTAATTCCCAAAAATTACAACTACATGATCTTTTGGAAATATTAACAATAAATTCGTTTGTGTTAAATGCGTGTGTAACTTGGAATTCTTCAGCTATTGACAAAGTTGGTGTCCAATGACCACTATTAAATACAACATTATCTAACCTCCTCCTAGGCATTGGCATAACCATATGTTGCCACTTATCAAGTTTAGTGATAGATGTTATCATCCTATCCATTAAGTACTTTCTAATTCACTCACACATGGTTAGGATAGGCTTATCCCTAGAAACTAAATTGGTGGCATTAAATGACTCTGAAATATTGTTCATTAAAACATCACATTTTGAGTAAAAATTAAATGCATGTTTACACCAACATTTGGTAGGAACTCCCATCAGCCATGTCCAAGCATTGAAGTTCAATTGTTTGAGTTCATTCATCTTTTTCAACCAAGATTGATAGTAAGTTGCCTTGGCCGCTCTCATCATCAATTCCCTTATAAGTGAGCCACCTCCAAACTTTTTCTTTAATTTTGCATACAAGTGTTTGAGGCATAACCTATGCTCAATTATTTTGTTTTTGTTTCATCAATCCCAAAAGCCAAAGGAAAATACTGGTCATTGGGGTCCCTACCCACAAATATTAGAAGTTATCCACCATACTTTGTCTTCAAATGATAGCCATCGACTTCAACAAATGGTCTACAACCTTGTATGAAACCCATCTTACAACCATCAAAACAAAAGTAGGAAGATCAAAACCTTGTTTGTATTGATGGATTTGGCCTGTCAACATTGATCTTCATAGTATTCCCAATATTAACCCTTCTTAACTCAACAGCATACCTCCATAAATTTGCATACTACTTATCACCACATCCCTCAATAATCTTCTTGCTAATCAATTTTGTCTTCCATGCTCTATCCATATTGATCCCTGCAGAAAAGTGTTATCTCATATCTTGCATAATGTCACGGCTTCTTACTGTATGAGTTTGAGTTTTCATTTTATTCACTACTCCCTTGGCCACCCACTTTGAGTTTGCATATCTATTGTTCAATACCCTAGCACATGTGTCCGTATCCACCAATGTATTTATAGCATAAGTATGTTGATGACCCACTATGGAGCAGACGACTAAAAAACCACATTTAGCCTTGCATTCTACACTTACCACTCTCATTTTTCATAAAGATATTTTCCCTACCATTTAATATTGACCACTCACGTATTGCATCTCTAAAATCATCTAGAGAATTAAATCCCATGCCATGCTTAAACTGGTAGACCTTATTAAGTTGTTCTTTTGTAAACTTTTCAAACTTTTGACCTTTACCTTTCTCTTCATCAGATTCATTTGGACCTAAGTTGTCCAGTTCATCACTAACATATTCATCGTCTTCCATTTTCCTTTTAGAACTAAAAATTAATCCTGTAACTAAGTTACATTCATTCAGGGGTTGGGTAAAATCAAATCCATTTGTAATAGCAGTTGTTCTCTCATCCTCAATATCATTAAAGCCTTCAACACCCTCATCAATCGCTTCCATATTTGTCATTTCATTAATGAACTTAGGTTCTCTCACTCTCAGTTTTATATCATTCACATCATGTTCCAGAAAAATGCAACCACCAACTTGATTTACACAAACATATGTTGTTAAACCATATGCATCACCATTGGTTCTTATCTGGAAAAAATTGTCATATGTTTATACTATTTTAGTCCAAGCCTTATTTCTTTATAACCACATCCCTTCACCAATTTTTTATGTTCAGAAATAGTTCATTTCTCAATATGCTTCCCAGAAACTAAGGTTTGAACCCCATCTTAGTGAAAAACAATATTAAAGACTTGCATGTTCTGTGAAAAGGAATTTGCATATTCAACGTAACAACATCATAACATTACAATCACTACAGCAGGAGAGTTTGAAAAGGCTAACCTGTGACATTGGAAAAGAAGATTTCAACCTGTCTGCTTAAGTAAAAGCTTCGACATACCTCCAATGGCGTTTTCCTTCAGTGTGCTCCGTCCTTTAAAGCTTTGTTCTCCAACTTTTGTCTTCGTCTCCTCCATTGGTGTCTTCGTCTATAGGCCTTTCAGTGTTTCATTTGGGAGTGAAAATGTAACCCAAAATTTATAGGGGGTAAACAATAACTTATCAAACATTAGTGTTAGCTAGACCATCCAACAACTGCCAAGTCATTAAAAATGAAATATTTTGTGAGTCAAGTGTCACTAGGGGGCCAAACATATAGAGTCTTTACATTAAAAGGGGGATAAAAAAATTTTATTACGGGGTAAACGAAATCTCACTTAGGGGTGACAAAATGGGTCGTGGCCCATCGGACCAGCCCGCGCATCCGCCAAAAAATGATAGGCTTAGTTGGAATTTTGTGTCTGCATACCCGCTTGACTCGCCCCGTCTTAAGCATGTCCGTCTTAAGCACACCAAAAAAGGGGAAGGTTGGCCCGCCAACCTAGTTATCAAACACTCAAAATACTTGTTTTGGTTGGTTGAAGGTTAATACTTGAACTATAATTTTGGAACTTTTGTTAATGGTTTTAGACTTTTAGTTATCATTTTAGGATTTCTAATTGTTGGTTTGATATTTTCTAATTGAAATGTAAAAAAAACTTTTAATCTATGTCGCACCTCGAAAAAAAATGGGGATACGACTACAAAGCGAAGCGCGATCGCACGCTCGCAATGATGGATTGAACAGAGTCGCCACCGAACTTTATTTATTCCCAAAAATGGGAAAGGGAAAATATAGATAAAACCCCTAAATGAAAGGATAAGATATGGTCATCGCAACCAATATCAGGGTTCGGGAGTCGATTACGCGAGGGGAAGGTATTAGCACCCCTCACGTCCGTTGTACTCAACGGGAACCATTAGGTCAGTTGTGTGCGTTAGTGTTAATTGAAATATTAGGCTTTTCGAATTATTAGGTGGGAAAGAAAAAATAGAAGATAATGTTTTTGGATTTTTGACGAAGGACTAAACCTAAGTTTTTTATTAGTGGGCCTAACAAGATTTAAAAATCCTGCTCCTACGTATCTCAAAAGAGAAATCAAGGCTTACGTAGTTCTGGATAGAAAAATGTTTGTTTGTTGGTCGATTTTAGCGAAAGCTATATTGTATTAATCGATGAAAACATTGTTTTACCCAAAACAGATGAGGAGTGGACGCATACCACACATCGAACGGATTTATAAATCTACATTCGGAAAAGCGTCACTTATCTCGACTCAACAATCGTGGCCGAAACATTGTTTTGCATCACCTTAAGACCATATATCTTTCATTTATGAAAAAAGGTTTTTGATTAATCGCACGGCGGCGAGAAAAGAGTTTGATCGGTTGGATGTATTTTGAGTGATGGCGAGAACTTGGATGAGCGAGATATACATCTCGAATCCTAGCCTCAGGAGTGCACGGTATACACCATGTTCCATTTCCATCTTTATTGAAAGAGGTTAAGATAGGAATTAAGTGTTTTGGAATTTGATTGAGAAAGGGTTTGAAGAAACCTCATTGACAATTTTAGACGATGGCGAGAGCTAAGATAGGCGAGGCATACGTCTCGAATCTTAATCTCAGGAGTGCATGGTATACACCATGTTCCATTTCCACCTTTATTGAGAAAGTGTTAAATAAGAATTAGGTATTTTGAGTTTTGTTGTGAAAATGACTTGACCCTAGATCAAGTATTGATGGACGCTCAAGAGAAATTTGAATGAGTGTTTGAGAGAAAACAAAATGGATAAATTTGGATGATGGCGAGAGCTAGGATTGGCGAGACATACGTCTCGAATCCTAGTCTCAGGAGTGCGCGGTATACACCACGTTCCACTTCCATCTTTATTGAAAAAGGTCTTAACTATGAATCAATATTTTTTGAGTTTTTATTAGAAAAAATGGCTTGACGTTGAATCAAGCGTTTGATGAAAGTTTGAAAGAAATGGAATAGAATAGGAGGGAGAAATGAATTGATTTGTTTATTGAGAAAACACTCGACGTTGGATCGAGTCATTATTTTTGTATTTTTTGGAAATGGTTGATTTTATTCTGGTGTTAGTATCTAACTAAACAGTCAAACAAATAAAGAAATAAAACAGTACAAAATTATTACACATCGGGGGAGTGGGGTACATTTTGTCAAATGGGGATTCAAAATCATGAAATAATTAAATCGGGCCCAAACAACAAATAATGCAATGTATGAGTGTAAGTGCAAGAGAACCGGCTCATTGTAAGAAAGCCCAAGAGTAAGCTATGTGAGGTTGATGGCGATGCTTAAAAGCAAACGACTTACAAGGGTATGGAAATGGGCTCGATATTGAATCGATAAAAGTGTGATTTTAATAGTTTAAAGCGGTTTGAATGGATGATGAAATTAAAGGAAATCAAACTTGTGTTATTAAACAATAATGAAACTATGAGTATAGGAGAAATTATAATAAAACATAAACATGAAAAAAAATGAATGCTAAAAGAAATAAAATGCTATATATGGGTATCAAACCCACTCCACTAAAGATCATAAAACTACCCTCTCTCCACTAGGCCATTTATGGTTAGTTATTATTTACAATAACAACTTGGGTATATAAGTTAGAAAAGATTACAGTATGAATTAAAATAAAAATAAAAATGGGGTGGTCTATTTAATGGACGATTAATTAAAATAAAAAGGAGGAATCCCAAAAGGTGACCCTAGCCGCCTGGCTGTTGGGTTCAAAAGATTAAGGATTGGGAACATAAAATAGCATTTAACTAAAACTAATACCAACAAACCACAGTTAATGACCACTTGAGAAATCTAAACGTTCACTTAGTGGGATTTAAATGTCTGCTTAATAGAGAGCAAAATAATAAAAAAAATGAAGAGTGAGGACGCTAACATCCCATAACTCATCGTCCCCCTCCCAAATTCATTCTCAGGAGCTCTCTACCTCATGCCTCTCTTAATCGTTCTCGACGAAAACTCTCCCGCTCTCAACCTCACGTTTCTCTCACCCTCAATCATTCATCCTCAACCTTCGCTCACCTCTCTCAATCTCTCAAACGTCCATACTAGCCTTACAATACGCTACCCTCAATCTCACTCTAAACACGAAAGCCAAGGTTTCAAAGAGAATCAAGCAAAAAGGCTCACCTTCAGCGATGATTCGGCGGCTATGAAGAGTTCGTATCCTCCTCCTTTCGCTAAGCTTTTCACGCCGTCGCCTGAAGGTTAGGGTTTCTGTGGTTCGGATTTTTGTTTGGACAAATTTAGGGTTTTTCCGCCTCCAAGGTTTTTCCGTCCTCCTCTCTTCTGATTCTCTTCTCCTTTTATGTTCTGCAGTTAGGGTTTTTGATTTGGTATGGTGGATTGAAACAAGTATCTGCCAACATCCTTTCGGTGGGCTCAGTCTGCATCGGTCTATTTGGATGCTTGGATTTGGAAAAGGTATTCTGAACTCATGCTTTCTCCCTCTGTTTTGTCTTAATGCCAATTTGGGATTTTTGTTAAAAAATTTACTGCCTTGCTGATTGCTTTGTGTTACTGCAGTGAAATTTGGTGAAAACGTGAGGAGCTTTGGTCTTCACGTGGCTTTGGTTGAATTGGTATTTCCTAGCCCATTGGTTTGGCTGCAACATGTGATGGTGAGCTCTTGATTATTGCTGCAACTTCACATGGTTCTATAGGCAATGCTTCAGACCGTGATTAATTGGCACAACTCTGATCATGGTATGCGAATGCGCTTTGCTTCTTTTGCAATTAGGTTCAATGCTTTGCCGTGAATGATTTTAGTTTTATGATTTTCATGCTCGGTTGTAATGTGCCCTGGCCTTGTTTGGATTTGTTGCTGCAGGATATGAATTTTACGGTTGAATGTCACCACATATCATCCACCGGCTGTTTATCATTTGACAGTAAGTTCTGGATGAATTTGGACATAGTTTCTGAAATTACAATTCAACTCTATATCAAAATGCAGAGTCTTCACGCAATCTAAATCTGGTTTGCAGACAAGAAGTTTTCCATAATCAACATCCATGTTGCAGATCAAGGAAGTCATGAACATGTCTTCTTCACTCAAGTTCTTGCACTCTTCTCTCTGTTGGCAAGAGAGTTGCACTTTTCCTGCCTTTGAAGATAGATGAAAACAGAAATAGCGATTCCGAGTATACACAGCAGTATCCACAAAAAGTGGGCAAGCAGATTCATTGGTATCTTTTGCTACAAACAACTTTTCATAACTTTTATCTTCCCCCTTTGTATTTAGAATTCTTGAGCATACTTTGCTTTTTTCAGGATCTCCTTTCTATGTTTGCTTGCTGCAAATAAGGGTACTCATGGCTTCAATCGTCACTTGGAGCTAATTGTTGATCCCACAACTAGAGGGCCATAGAAATTCATATCTTCCCCACATCTAACAGTAAGTTAGTTTTTATTCATTGACTCTTTGTTGTCGGCTGAAATTTTCCTTGTGATGATTTTGTTGTATCAATCTAGTTTGATCCTTCTCATGTGATGCAGGTAAGAGAGAAATGATACTGTAAGTTTTGTTAACAATTTCCAATGTTGTAGAACATGGCTGCCTAACAAACTCTTTAGGATCAATTGACCGGAAAAGACATGTGGTAACATTCTTCCATGTATCCCTCAAAAGGCTTTCGACACGCCGGAACAATATCTGCTAGTGTTGAAAGAGCAGCCTTCTCAAAATTCTGAACAATTTCAAGAGTTCCCTTTGGACCTTGCTTGAGTTATTTTCTGTTATTATGCTGATTTATTGTGATGTTTGCAGGGAGTTTATTGTGAAACTGATATGAGCCAATGCCACCAAGTTGTTCTGTTGATAACCTTGTAGGGAATGTTGGCCAGATTATACAGGTCACGTTTGGCATTGTTACAGTTTTAGTAGAATGGTTGATGTTTGATATGCTAGATGCACGACTTTGGTGTCCTGAATGTGCACATCAAATAGAATTCATGGCTTTCTTATGTTTCATTTATTTTGTAGGTATTGAACCGTGTTGGACATGTTGATTGTGTGGAATTAGATGCAAGGCTATGAAGTGCATTGGATGGGGGGCTGTCTGGAAGGATCTTCTTGAGTTGTGTGAAAGCAAAGTCAGCAGCTGCTTCATCAGACATTTTCTCAATGTCTTTGGCCAGCCACCCAGCAGGCATGTAAACAAGAACAAGGTGATCAACAACTTTGTGAAGATTAAGAAAGTAGCTACATCCATAAGATGTATCGGCAACAACTCCCAGGAACTCAACATTGGGCCAAAATACATTTTTAAAGGGTAATATTATTTTATTCTCAACTCCGACCCCAATATCAGCAATCGCAGCTTCTTTCCATTCCGGAAGCTTTGGCTCAAATTTTATGATGTTTGCTTTCAGCACTCCAAGGGGTACGACAATGATAGCAGCATCAGCAACAAATGTCTTCCCATTTTCAGCAGTCACCTTTACTCCATTAAATCGCCTATCTATCTTTGTCACCCTGTGTCCCAATATTTTAATGATATGGAATCAGAATCTGCGGCAAACCAGCCCTCCATTCGGCACAAATACCATTGAAGCACCTCGTGTGAAAGGCCCTCCAACCTGAGTTCTGGCTTTCTTTCAAAAAACAATTGAAAGTGCTCGTTGAATGGACATGTCTTCACTGTGTTTCTGTCTTACATTATCCGTCTCTTGCAAAATTGTTTCAAAGATTTTACCAACTTCTTTGTATATACGGTATGCTTGGGATGAACTTATGATTTGCTTTCCACTGTTGTTGGCAGGAACATACATCCTAGGATAATCATGACACAACAAGAAAAATGCGGGAACATTCTCAAGATCATCAAATTGAAGCTTCTCTCCATGCTAACAGCGAAGAACAAGTGAATGAATCTAGAAAAAGAATTTGCATTTCAAAGAATTTATGAATTTTGTATACGTTGTATTGTGTAATTGAGCAAAAAGCACTTAAATTACATGTCCAACAGAAACTCAAAAGAGTCAATCAAACACTCCACAAGACGAGTTGAATGAGAAACTGAGTTGAATGAGAAACTGAATAATGGATATTATAAATGTTCAAGAAGAAAATGCTTCGCGAGCCAATTACTTTCTTTGATATGCCCTAGGTTCAGTTCCTGTTCATTTTCCAGCTGGGATATTCTGGATTGCAACTTTTAATTTGTTGTCTTTATGCACCTCGTCTTTTCCTGCATAGCATGTAGCAAAGTCCGGTCGAGACCAACTGTACTCACTACCCCAACATTTACGATCCAGCATAACAGTCTTCTTTTTTAACCCAACAGGGCCTATGGATTATGGCTGCAGTTTCAAAATCTACTATTCCTTCAAGGAGTGAAACAGCTGCTGTAATCATACAAGATGCACGTAATGGTTTCAACTTAGGAGGAAATAATGCCAACAATTTGCTTGCTCAATTTGCCGGCCTGGTTGACCATTTATGCTTTCATGTTAATTAGTCAAGAGCAGAGACAATTAATCTCTCAACTGAGGTTAGTGCTCTAAAGGTGGATTTCATCCCAGATGAAAGTATGTCGAGTGCTCTTCTTTAAATGGTCCTCTGGAAAATTCTCTACCAAAACAGTAAATAACTTATGATCTTTCACTTCATTGGGACGAAGTGGATTGAGCCGCTTAACCTTTTTCTCATCACTACCAACAACAAGCAGTGAAGATTCCTTTAGTGCAGCAACAATAAGTAATTGGTCTCGTGTGAGCTTCTTTGTTTTTTTCTAAAAGGAGCAACCACTGGTATAGGAATAAACCCTTCCTTATTCCTTCTTACGAGACTTTCTTTGTATTTTAGAGACCTTATGTATGATGACTTAATCATATGCTATGTAAATGGAGGATCATGATTGAATAAATGAATGAAATAAACAAAATATGAATGGAGAAATATGGAGGGAATTTCCAAACCTTGAATAAATGAGAAAAAGAAAATGAATGACGAATGGGAAAAAATTTCAGGACCAAAATCGGGGTATGACAGTTGCCCCTATTTAAGCGTCTTCAACTAGAGAATATGAAGCAGGACACTCTTCATATGATCATAGTGGGAGATGGTTAAATACTAAGAAGACCCGGATTTTGATCCTGAATCCCTATGACATGATGTGATATGATATGATATGATATGATATGATATGATATGATATGATATGATATGATATGCATGGATGCGTGATTCTTTTTTTTTAATTTATATCTGCTAGGGATATGGTGGACCCTTAACAGGAGATGCCACTAGACAGACCAATCTGTGGGGAATGCTGGTGGTCCACAGGGAGACCGACAAATGGTGAAAAACAAACTCGCTGGGGAAGACAAATCCTGCTGGAGAGCCAGACACACCGGGGAGTACTCAAAGTGAAATTTGATAAACGGTACTTGGAATACAAGGGATTTCGGTAGTAAGTTCACATATGACTTACTAAATCCGAACAAGGAAAAAAAATGCTACAACAGGTTCACATATGACCTGGCAATACTGGAATAAAACACAACAAACAGGTTCATATATGACCTGATAATGCTGGGGGAATATCAAGAAGTTCTGACAGCAGGTTCAGATATGACCTAACAAACTCAGAAAAATTCAAGAAGAGTGTATCAACAGGTTCATATATGACCTGGTAATACTGGAATGAAAGCTCAACATCAGATTCATATATGACCTGAATAGTATTGAACAACAGGTTCATATATGACCTCACAATGGAATAAGGTTCAACAACAGGTTCATATATGACCTGACAACATTGAAACAAATATAGAGAAAGACTCTTCAAAACAGGTTCATATATGACCTGAATAGTATTGAACAACAGGTTCATATATGACCTGACAATGGAACAATTATAGAGAAAAACTCTTCAGAACAGGTTCATATATGACCTGACACTGGAATAATGCTCAACAACAGGTTCATATATGACCTGACAAATGGATTAAAGTTCAATAACAGGTTCATATATGACCTGAATAGCACTTGAACCACAGGTTCATATATGACCTATCAATGGATTTAAAGTTCAATAACAGGTTCATATATGACCTGAATAGCACTTGAACAACAGGTTCATATATGACCTAACAATGGATAAAAGCTCAACCACAGGTTCATATATGACCTGAGTAGTATTGAACAACAGGGAAAAACTCTTCAGAACAGGTTCATATATGACCTGACACTGGAATAAGGCTCAACAACAGGTTCATATATGACCTGAATAGTATTGAACAACATAGGGAAAAACTCTTCAGAACAGGTTCATATATGACCTGACACTGGAATAAGGGCTCAACAACAGGTTCATATATGACCTGAATAGTATTGAACAACAGGTTCAATATGACCTGATAATGGAATAAAGTTTGACAACAATTGGACTTGAAAAATGACTGCGAAAACCGGATGTTGGTTCCAGGATACCACAGACAAACCGGAATTAGAGGTCAAAAGACAAAGGATCAACAATAAGACCTAGGTCAATGCATAATGAGCACAAAGTACATTTCGGCTATGCATGATTTGAATGCTTTTATGCATGATATATGAATGATCATGACTATGAGAATGCTGACACTTGGCAGACTAGGAGTTTGTAGGGACTGTTTACAGAGATTCTGATTCCTCAACACCACTAACTCATACCCGTACAATTAACAGGCGCATCCAGAGGAGAATCTATCATGATTGACAGTTATAAATAACCAAAGGTCCATCCTTCTAGAGGATTGATGAGTTATATTCCATGGGGACTTTTGTTGGTGATCCTGGAATATTTATGCAACCTTGAGGCTTTCGGGGAAACAAATGATTTTCCTTTGATTTTCACATATATCAAAGTAATTTTGTTTTTTTCACTAAATTTCAAATTCTTTTTCAAGTTTCAAAATTTCATTATTAACAAATAAATGACATTTTGCATAACAAAGAAAAGCGTAGATGAACACAAACTAACAATGATTGGGAAAACTTGTATTTTATTCAAGAATGGTAGCACACAAATGGCGTAGCTCCATAGAGTGTTACAAATTTTTTGGAAAATGGCAATAAGGAAAGGTTTACATTGAATTCAGTGACCACTAACATCCCTACTAGATATGATTTCCCAAAACCTTGCTCCTAAGGGGAGTGACTGGATTAATCTTCCGCCTCAAATTCTTCGGTGTTAATCAG
The DNA here is from genome assembly GCF_024323335.1 of Lathyrus oleraceus. NCBI lineage: Eukaryota > Viridiplantae > Streptophyta > Magnoliopsida > Fabales > Fabaceae > Lathyrus > Lathyrus oleraceus. The sequence continues at coordinate 293,414,176 of NC_066581.1, read as the reverse complement.
TAACAACTGATGCAGTTTATGCCTTTTGCCCCTAACTTTTGCCTGGATCGCCCTTTCGGGTTTTCAATCCACCGGGACGCTCTTTTTTTGCTTAAGTCGCCTTTTCAGGTTTTCAACTTAGCGAGCTACCCTGTTTATTCATTCCTAACTTTTGCTTGGACCGCCCTTTCGGGTTTTCGGTCCACCGAGATACCCTTTTTTTTTGCCTAAATCGCCCTTTCAGGTTTTCGATTTAGCGGGTTTTTATTAGGCATAGTATCTTTTAACTGCATCAGAGTTCACGGGGTGTGAGATCTCTTCATCATCCATAGTTGTGAGAATCAAGGCACCTCCGGAGAAGGCTTTCTTCACAACATATGGGCCTTCATAATTGGGAGTCCACTTCCCACGTGAGTCCTTGTGTATTGGCAAGATCTTCTTAAGCACGAGGTCTCCTTCTCTGAATTCCCGAACACGTACTTTCTTGTCAAAAGCCCTTTTAAGCCGTTTCTGGTATAATTGTCCATGGCACAAAGAAGTCATTCGCTTCTCATCTATGAGGTTCAACTGATCAAATCTATTTTGAATCCACTCAGCCTCTTGTAGGTTGGTCTCCATCAAGATTCTCATTGAAGGTATCTCCACTTCAATTGGGAGAACTGCTTCCATCCCATATACCAAATAGAACGGGGTTGCCCCTGTTGAAGTGCGGACGGAAGTCCGATATCCATGCAGTGCGAAAGGTAACATTTCGTGCCAATCCTTATAGGTTTTCACCATTTTTTGCAGGATTTTCTTGATGTTTTTATTAGCGGCTTCAACAACGCCATTCATCTTTGGACGATAGGGTGAAGAGTTATGGTGCTCAATCAGCTCTCGCATAATTCTTTCATGGTCTTATTGTTCAGATTCGTCCCATTATGTTTGTGTGATTACTATATTGAGAGTTTGAGATGTTGGAAAACACTTGGATAGAAAATAGGATTTGTTCTTGGGAATTTGGAAGACTATTTTTTTTAATTCATTTGTAATCTTTTGTAACAACTTTTGGAGTATAGTAACTTGGAGAGCTGATCTCTCCTCCAGTTGTAGATCATTTGATCGAATTGGGTAAACAAATCTTTTGTTTTTGTCTCATTCTTTTGTCTTCTTCTGCCAAATTTATCTCATTGTCTTATTGTATTGAAAGTTATTATTCTTGAAGACCATTTATTTGGTTGTCATTGTTCTTTATCTCACACATCAAATTCTTTGGTGTGATTGAACTCTGAATAATTTCTTCTAAAGTGGTTTTAACTATTCAATCAACTTTGTAACATCCCCCAAACTACTACTACTCAAATACATCATACAATTGCATAACCAGAGTAAATTAAAGCATTCATACACGAGGGCATCACATTTACTTCTGCTAGAAACAACACATGCCATGGTCACACACAAGTAACACAGATTATAAATCAAAACCAAATAACCAACATGCAAACTCACACAGCGGAATAACATCTCTCTTCATAAATGGTAAATAGTGATGATTCCCATAAATCATCTACCACAAAATATCATTTTGGGCTCTAAGGTCATTCAACATCAAAACTAACATATCCAAATAACAAGATAAAAGAGAGCACAACAATATCTCTCAACATAAAAAATAATACAAATAATCCCATAAATCCAAATGTTACATGACCAGAGCACTATAGACTACCTAGTCAAAACACAACAAGAACTAGCCTCCGAATCTAATCCTTGTGTGAAGCACCATTATCTCTGGTACCTGAGCGATGTCGCGATAGAACATCATTCCAACAGAAGAGTGAGAATTCAAATCATTATAGAAAAACATAATAATATGAAATGTATAACAAACATACATATATTATTAGAATTTTCCACGCTTCATACAAACATGCATCATATCATCTTATTAAAAAATCACATATTTACCATCATATGACATGGCTCAACAATCTACAAGTATTCATTTATAAATACTAAACGATGTAAAAAAGTCATATTTCACAACATATCGATTTCATGTACATATTATCATCCATCATCATTTACAAATCATCACCAAATATGTATACAACTTTCACATGATTCCATAATATATACAAGTCACAATTTCATCACAAATATGCACACATATCACATCAACAACACATCAATAATTCATATAAAATGAATCACCTAAAGTCCATGTATATGCATATCTACCAAAATCATATCCACACAATCATATCACATAATCACACAAACAACAATTCACACCAACATGTGCGACTCAATGTGTGACTCAATGCGATATGCATGTGGATCCCATCCGTTATCATTTACGGCTTGCCGAACATCTCTCAAATAGACTAGATAACCACCTCTAAAGCTCGATTCAGCCTTAAGCTTTCAAACCCCATTAGGTGTTAGGTTTGGGACAAGCAAATAATCTATGCGAGATTACCCAACATTGCCTCTTTTATATACTCGTGCTAGTGTAAGTGTGCAACAACAACAAGACTCGTGCAATTAAGACCGCAACCCCTTAATCATACATAAGTATGCCACATCCAACATTTGCACAACATACACCTAACATGACTTCAATCCCAAACAATACATCAAATAACATTCATCATCTCATCACAACACATTAACATAAAGCAAACAAGTCAATTCATGTTATTCATCAAATTCACTAATTCACATCATCACATACATAATTTTAAGTATTATGTTTCTTCACAAAAACCATTTAAAACCATCCAATACATGTCAAACAATAGAAAACATGTCATTCACATTCACCACACATACAACATACATGCACATTATGATTCTTTTGATAAAATATTAATCTACTGTTATCAAAATGAATATCACGTTATAGATAATATTCTTAGCTTCGTAATGGTCCAAACGACACCTCAAACGGAGTTACGGTTCAAAAGTTATTAAATTTACAAGTTTTTCAAAATGCTGTCAAAAACCAGAAAAACTGCTGTTGCAAAAATGCTACTCTCTCTCTCTCTCTCTCTATCTATCTATCTATCTATCTATCTATCTATCTATATATATATATATATATATATATATATATATATATATATATATATATATAGCAACTATTAGGATCATAGAAACAAGATTCTAAGCTCCACTAATTTTCACCAAAATCCCAAATCAATCATTTTCAAGTGAAACTCAAACCTGCAATTATACACCAAATCATGTTCTATACACATACCCATTCATGAAATTAAATTTAGAAACATCATAGCATAACATAAACATCAATTTCATGGATTAAAACATAAACACATGTTAGGGTTTCTCAAAAATCAAAATCCTCAAATCCTAAGTTCATTATATCTAATCCACATACATTACATACATTATGTTTACCCATAACCACTTGAAATTCCACCCTTACCTTAGTATAGATGAAATCTCTAGGTCATTCTCCTTCTAGTTTCCTCTTCTCCTCTTTCTCTTCTCTTCTATTCTCTATTCTTCTCTTATTTTACAAAACTAACTCTAATCTCTAAAACTCTTACTATCTTTTTAACTCATAATGGGTTTAACCCACTTATCCACTCATTCTAATTAATTAGGCTCATTACTAGACAATTGTTATTTATACTCATAAAATTCAATTATTCAAATAACACATATATTCAAATAATTCAAATAATCACCGGAACACATATTTAATTAATCATCACACCAAATAATGATTAATTAAAATAAATACCTAATAAATAAATACAGAAATTAAATCGGAATGTTACAAACTTCACCGGTGTCTTCACACATTAATTTGAATTGAATCTTTACCACCTAAATTTTCCTATATTGACACTAGGGATGTTAAAACTGAATCGACCCAATAAAAAATCTTTAAGTGACTCAAACTAAACTCTAAACAGGAAAAAAATGCATTTTATTCGGATGTGTTTGGATCATTTTATAAAAAATATTGCGCGATTTAGTATGATTTGTGGTTTATATTTTGCAAATCGAACCGAATTGAATAAAACTACGTTATATTACAAAAACTTACAAAACTATTATATTTTTTTAATTATTTAGAGAACTCAACAAATACTCTATGTATATTTTATCGTATTTTTTATATGATATTTATTTTAATTTTTATATTATTAAAAAATAAAATATCTTTTATTTATAGATACTACTATTTTCATTTAAAATAAAATTATTATAGTTTATTTTTGTTTTTGCTTATAATATTTGTTGACATTGATAAGATTAAGATTAAAAGAAAAGATTTAATTAACATTATTTTTTATATTTTTTTATATATAAAATATTAATAATATTTTAAATTTATTTAAGAATGCAATTTCATATATGTTTTTAAATCTAAGATACAATTAAAATTCGCAATTGATATTTATATATTAAACTATAAATTTATTTTAATAACTATAAATTTATTTTATAATAATAAATAAATGATTAAATATAAAATTACTGTGTTCTTTATATATTATATATGTATATTTGATGGTAACATATAAATAATTAACACAAAATTATGTCATAAAAATATTTTAAAAAGTTAAATCAATCGAACCAACCGAACCGCATTAGATTGGTTTAAATTGGTTCGATTTTATTTCTAAAAGACAAACAAATCAAATCAAAATGCACATTTTTTTTAAAATAATTTTGATGACTTTAGCCTTAAAACTCGTCCAATCCACATCACAAATATCCCTGATTGTCACACATTACTCCATTTCTTTCATATTTTAAATATCCCATGGGAAATTGTGTATATATAGTACTAATGCACTGAAAAAATAGTATTAAATTTTTCAATAATTTATTAGTTTATAGTAAATTATTAAACAATATCTTCATAAAAATAGTCTATTTATTGAGTTAAAATATCAATAAAAATTATTTTTTATTATTATTAATTCATTTATTTTTATTTTATTATTATATTTTAACCTATCTAATTATTATATTAAAATAAATCAAATGAGATCTGTTTTAGAGAAGATATCATAAAACAGAAGTATTCAAAAAATGAAATATGGACATTTTACTTGATTAAAGTTTATTTAATCGTAGGAATTAATAATATTCTTAATCTTAAATAGACCCTTAATGAGAGAGGATTATTTATGGAACTGAAAGAAGAAGATTAAACTATCGACGTCTCCGAACAATAATGTGAGTAACGCCCCCAAAAAACATCATCAACTTCCGCTACTCCGCAACAAACGCAACCACTACCTAGTACACACTCTTCTCGTTGCTTATTCCTTATTCAACACACACACGCAACACAAACACACCCTTTTGTACTTTCTGTCTTTGTTCCTTCTAAAAGCACTCAAAAAGTGATCTTTTTCATTTCATCATAATGGAAGAAGAACCACAATCATCATCATTATCACAACTCATAGTTTCTCTAGAACAAGCCACTTTCATGGCAAAACAACTATCATCATCACCATCATCAAATTCAACAGACCAAATCCATCTCAATCAAATCCACACTTCCCTGCACCAAGCCCACCATCAACTCACAGCTTTCCTCTCCACCCTTCAACCTCCTCCGGCAGCGGAAAACTCTGTCTCCTCCGCCAACGGTGCCGCTCCTATGCAGCTAGGTGACGACGGAGAGGAAGACAATGATGATGATGATGAAGAGACCTCAAAGTGCACAATTGACAGAGTTGAGGAGAAATTACGAGAATGCTTCATAAAAAATAAGCGACCGAAACGGCCCTTGTCACCGTCTGTGGTGGCGCAAGGGGACAACAGACGACTTTCCGACGATGGTTTTGTTAAGGATTATGATCCACATTCTTCCAAGATGAAGAAGACATTGGACCTTGTGTACCAGTTTCATGGCTGATCATGACAATGTTTTTTTTTTGTGGTTTCAATTCTCCATCTTGCTACAGGAATCTTTTTTCTTTATATATGTAGGACATAGATTACTTTCTATCATATTTGAACATCATGCCCCTATTCTTGATACATTAGTTGAAGAAAATTGTTGTCATTCTAATAAGTTCTTAAGCTGAGATGTCATCATGAATCTTAATGTACTTCAATTCTCTGTTTGAATAATGTATCTGCTACTACAACAAAGAGCCTTGTGTATGTGGGAATCTTTGGGACCTTCTTCTGATAGAGAATTTGGTCTTCAATTCCATGGAAATCGCACACTTCTACTCTTTGGTAATTAAGTTATGCAGTTTTACAAAATCATCCATAGTTAGTTCTTCGGGCCTTGACTATAAACATCAGAAGAACATGAGTCAGCAAAATCCTTGAGAAACAAAATATCAATACAAATGAAATTCAATGAAAATAAAATATAAGAAAGAGTAGCACGCGCGGATTACTCACAGTACTTAGAAGACCTATGCTTTCTAAAGCTTCTTCTATCTCAAGGGATGTGCATATGTGCTGTAGTGACTTGCGTATCATCTTGCGCTTCTCATTGAATGCTGAATTAACCTGCAAGTACATAGAACTGAAATGTTACTGACAAATAGTGAAAGACATGTTTATGTGTGTGTGTGTGTGTGACATTGTCTTTGTTTAGAGTAGCTTGGAAGATAACATTATCAAATAGCAAGTGAAGTTTTCAGTAACCAATGTACAATGGTTTATTTCAGAGTGCAACAAGACTTAAATGAAACTAAAGATGAAAATCCTCAGAAACTCAATTCATGACAATGTATGACAGAGAAAGGGCAGCTACCACTGCGAAGAAGCTTTTACTCGACGATACATAGGGATATTCGGATGGTTGCTTCAGTTTGAATGAGACAACGGCTGCATCAACCTAGACAAACATGAAAAAGAATCAGACTGGTTTCTGTCACTATCCACAAATTCTACTGTTATGTAAGATAAGGCTAATAACCTTATTGCCTGCATTTTTGAGGACCTACTGCATCTGCTGTATTGATATCCCTTATTCAATTTTTTATAGTTAAATAAAATGATTTTCTTTACTTTCATTACTAGTTATGGCCTTCACTTTATTGAAAAACAGTTGCTTTAACACCACTTACATTTTCTGTTTGTGTTATATCTCATGCGGCTTAGTATCAAAATTACATTGGGACGCAAGTTTTTCATAAGCCACTTTGCTTTACACTTTGTTTTAGATTCTAGTGCAAACAAAATGGGAAAAAAAAAACACTTCCCCTGTACCCTTCGTTTTTCCAATTTTGGTTTTTGTTGCATCAACTGGAATTTTTTGTGACCTTTTAAAAGCTAAAACAAACAGGCATGTGTGTTTGTTTTAAATTTATTATGGTAGGCAGTGACAAATATACATTCTGAAAGCCACAAGTTCCTAGCTTTCTTGAAACCGAGTTTCAGATAACAGAATTTTTTTTAAAATTTTAATACACAGATATCTCTTGATTTGAATAGTCATAAGACAACCAATGTCTCTCGCATATATTGGATTATTATTCTAAAAAATCACGTGGAAAGAAGTGTTTAACATGAGATATTTTAAAGTTTATCTGTTCTTAACTGCATATAAAAAAAAATACCACAATCAAGATCATTCAGGTACATATAAATATTATATCACTTACATTAGGCTGAGGGAAAAAATTTGTTCTTTCGACCTTAAATTTGTACTCAGGATCTGCAAAGGAAAGTCAGGACTTCAGCATAAAATAAAGTAAATGCCGTGTTATGGATATCAATATCTCTAGTTGCATTGATGTACAATAACTTAAGAAACCACAGGAGAGCATTGAAATCCAACTTTATTTTACAATTATTTCCTCGAGTCATGAATGCCAACAAAGGTTAAGCACTTCCATTACTGGATTGTTTTAATGAGTTTTATTTGATTTATGATATGAAAACTTGTGATCCTTGATTGTAAGAGGATAGGAACTGTCTACCAATATATGTAGCACTCCATTATTTTTATGCACCTGAGTAGAAATTAACAAATACATTGATGGGACGATACTCAGGGGTTCTGAGTGATGGTTCTACCAAACGCAGGGCAGTCTCCTCCTGCAATTGTTTGATCTGTTTAGTCGATAACTGTTATTACATTAAAAGGCAGGCCAATAAAACTGGATATGAATACAATCAGTTTTACTGAATCAGATAAGAATACCCAGTACGCTGGACAAGTGAGGACTAAATTCTAACCTGAAGTAATAGAACCACTTCTGAGAAAATGTCACCCATTGGAAGCAGTAGTTTGATCACATCTGTACTAATATAAAAAGGAATGTTGGCAACAACCTGCATACAAGATACCATTTCAGGATTTACAATAAGTTTCATATAATCTTTCACAATCTTGCATATTAAATTGGCAGAGAAAAGCTCCAAATCGTCATGGTTAAAATACTGATACTTAACCCATCAAAAACAGATATTGATACTTAGTTTAGAAATAATGAAAATAAGCTGTCAAATGACTCTTCTTTAGTTACTGGCTAGTGGGTTATTGCTAACAAATCTACCAACTCAGTTTGCATAGTTACCAAAGAAAGCTCCAAGCTAACCAACAACAATTGACCCATTAAACCCACCACAATTCCCGCTGCTATAAATGCAAAGCTGAATGTTAGGGTCAAGTCACCCTCTTTCATCAAGTGGCCAACACTTTCTAAATTTGAGAAATGAATGACAAAATAATGGTGTATTGTTGTTTTCTACTTTGGGGAACATAATCCTCACTTTTGCTTTTCTATTGTCTGAATCTATTTCCTTTGTATTTCCATACAATGATGATATATGAGAGCGCACATGACATTTGACGATATCCTCATTCAAAACCTGAAAGCATTTTATCAAAAGGTCAACATTAGTTATACAGAAAAATCTGACTGAAATCATCATTATTTTAGCATAAAAAACAGACATGTGACACTGGCATCGGAAGATGAAATACCATCCATCACTATAGTAAGCAGACTGAAGTAACAAATGAAGTAGAATCTAAAGAGCTATGGAGAAATTACAAGGTATGGTATAAAATAAAAATCATTTGAATACAATAAGAATTTGAGGAAAAAGTATGGAACTAGCCAAAGTGAATTCAAGAGGGCGCTCCTGCACAGAAGTAAATGCAGTTCCAGTTTCTGACAATAACAACGAGAGTGAGACCCCATTAGTGGATGGCGGGATTGGTTTCTCGGATTAGTTGGTCTTAGGGCCGGATTCCGAGTTTTTGAAAAGAAAGAAAAAAACAATGAAGGCAAGACAAGGAGTATTAGTGATCCTAGGCAAGAAAGTAAGTCAAAAACAGAATATTTCCTTATATAAAAGAGATCGAATCATGGTTCACACTATAAATAACTGGATTTCAATGTTAATACACATCAGCTCGCAAAACAGCACACATTCGATTTTCATTGATAATATCAACAAGATGACTATAGACATACGATATAAAGTTCAAAAGTATCATGAGTTGTACCTTCAACTTCTGTGTACTTGAAAATCTTTCACTCACGAGAGCAGCCATGTGTTTATCCTAAATCCCATGAAAGTTAGAAAAGCATAAACTTGAGTTGAAGTAAAACAGCAATGAAAAAACACAACTTAAACCTTCTAAGAATTTTTCACTAGGGAGCTGAACATTGTGTGGGACTTCTTATTTTAGAGCAACACCTTTGTGAGAGACACACCACATATTTACCTAAAACCTTAAGGTGATAGGTGGGTGGGTTCTCTCACTTATAAATGCTCAGGTCTCCACATTTCCAACCAATGTGGGACTATTATCCACACTACTCACACTTGATACATTCTCAACAATTTTTACACAACCTATACTGTAACCAATAGTATCCAACAGAAATAGACAGACCAAAAATGAAACTGTTTTCAAGCAATCTCATATGCAAACGTATCTAACTAACTGTTTCCATGTAGACAAACTATGAATTTGCAACGAAACAAAGGAGTCACGGAAAGTATGAGGGTGTGTGTCTTTGATTTAAAGTTAGTTTTAAACTTCTACAAAATGTAAACCTGCAAACCTTCTCAACTGCCAGAACAAATGCACCAGAATTTATAAGAGTATCGGTCAAGGAACCGGTTCCTGGTCCAATTTCTAGCACCACATCACCTTCCTCAACACCAGCCACACCAACAAGCTGCTCATTTATGTCAGAGTTCAACATATAATTCTGCCAATCAAAAAACACCACCAAGAGTGACCAAAATTTTCATAACCATTTATTTAAACAAACTCATTTTACACCAAACACCCCCAAATGTTCAAAACAACACATGCCCACCTCATGTTTGATAAAATGTCCCACAGAGCACCCGCAACAAAACAAATAAAAATGAATATCGGAGTGTTGCAACACATTGGGTAATCTGAAATATTCTCACCTGCCCGAGAGATTTTCTAGGGGATCTGCCTTTGGAGTTAAGAGCTTTGAGAGTAGAATGGTAATCGTCTTTGTTTGGCGTGGAAGCTCTGTTGTTTCCACGGGCACAAGCTATGTATAATTTTGGACTCCGTCTGGAACCGTTAGCTTTTTGCGGCGGTGTGTGGTGGCAGGTGAAGGATGCGTTGTGAGATATTGGCGGGAGTGTTTGAAGATAGCATTGGTGAGAAAGAGAAAGAGAATGAGACATGTTTTCCGTTGTTCGTTATTCCCGTTACAATCTTCCTTTGTATTTTTAACTTAGCCAAACTCTTCCAGAAATTTGAGTAATTTTGTTCTTCATTTGAATTACAGCAAAATGATTCTTTCTTTAAGAGTGTTACTTTTATTTAGTATTGGACACATCTAAAATATCATTATTTCTGATGCAATTTCTTCAATTCCATATTAAATCAATTGAAAAAAATAGCTAAGCTCCAATTTTCTATAGACAAAAATAAAATCCCAAAAAAATAGATATAAGTAACAACGCGACTAATTATTATCCATTAAAATAAACGAGTAAGAATGTGAATATGAATACTTTAATACCTATCATTTATATTAGTATAATATATTTTTAAATATTTTAATTTATATTATTATATAAAAATATATATTTATCTCTTTTAATATCACTGATAAATTTTAACATATTTTAATATAAGTGATTGTTTATTACAAAATTTAAGAATAAAATCTTTGAAATATAAACAAGTTAGATGTTGTTTTGAGTTCGATTTCGCGCCCCTGTAGTCTAATGTCAAATGGCTACCGAGCATGATTGAAATTGTTTTGGTAAAATATCATTTTTTGTCTTCTAACCTTACCTTGGGGTCCATTTTGACCCCTTAATTTTAAAAGAGGTTAAATTGATTTTTTTGTAATTGTTCAAATAGCGTCACAGAAGTCTTTTCCATCCATTTGACTCAAATAACGTTTGTTTATGTATGCATGACAGCTAATGTGGCTTTGATATGTCATCTTTTTCCTTCCATCTTGAGGTTTCGTCTTCTTCCTCCCTTTCCTGTTAGGTTTTTTTTCCAAATTGATTTAGGGTTCCACATTTGGTAGAGTTCTATACTGAAATTGGTTGTGGAAATTGAAGTAACCATCAACAATGAATTTTGGACGCTGCTCAAACCAATCTAATCAGAAGAGCTTTGGAATTTTTTATTCCAATGTATACACATGCTCAAATCTCCGATGAAAATCCATACGTCTTTGTGGAGACATGGTTGTTCTTTGCAGAGCATTAACTGTTACGAATTTCGGAAAACAATTTTGGGGATGTCAATATTTTAAGGTAAGAATGAATTTGAAAATTTTCATCTTCGCAGTGTGTTCTGATATAGACCATTTGCCATTTACATAGGGTTTTACGCAAGTTGGTTGTGGATATTTTGATTGGTTCTATAAGGATGTGGTAGATGAGAAAGACCAATTTATGAAGAAGCAAAAGAGTAGGTTGGAGAAGCTAACAAACGAACTTGATGCAACAAAAATGGAGGTAGAGAATCTTACGGCTACAAATGAGGAAATGAAGCAATAGTTGAGGGAACTACAAATTCAAATGAAGAAGATGATGAAATGAGACAAAATTTGGAAGAGCTTGTTTTGTATTGTTTTACGTGTGTTGGTATTAGGATGTTGTAACAAGTGTATCAGATTGAATTAGTTCGAATTTGTTTCTATCAATTTGAATGACATAAGTTTATCACATTATTTGTTTCCAACTTGTGTAAGAACAATTAATGTTTGTATAAATTAATGTTTCTAGTCTGTATCAGTTAATGTAAGAACAACATTTGTTAATGTTATCCATTGACATCAGTTAATGTGTGTCTGGTTTACATCAATTTATCAATTGACACATAATTGTGTATCAGTAACGTGTATTAGTTAATGTGTGTTGGTTTACATCAGGTTATCAATTGACACATAATTGTTATTAGTGGCATAAAACATAATTGTCTGGTTTACATCAGTTTAGATATAAAACCAACATAGTTTGTGGTTTAAACCAAAACACATTATACCAAAACAGAGAAAATAAGGCACAATTGATTTATACCAAAACACATTACTAATATGAGGTGTCTACCACTAATATTCTGCATTATAACATAGGTTCAAAACACATAACATATTATGCATAATAACATAGGTTCAAAACACATTACATATCCAAAACACATTGCATAAGGACATATGTTCAAACTTAAACTAACTTATAACTTAAATTGAGTTCAATTGACAACCTGACAAACAATTCTAAGTTAAACTAAATTTTCTTCTTTTGTGTGGTTCTCTTTGTTGGTGTAGTCCTTCTTGTTGTTGTCCCAACTGCAGTCTTTGTTGCATCCAATCTAGTTATAGGTCCTGGTGGTACAAATGGTGTTAACGGCCTTCTAACTAGTAGCTTCTTTATCCTTCCATGAGTTGATCGATGAGATGTTTCAGTAGTTGATTGAGATGTTGTCTTAACAGTTATCTTCTTTGCCCTTCCATGAGTTGATTATTGAGATGTTTGATAGATAGTTGTTGAGTAACTGGTTGAGTGGATGCTTATTGAGATGCTTGTTGAGTGGCTGTTTGAGTGGATACTTGTTGAGATGCTTGTTGAGTCGCTGGTGGTTGATTAGCTAGTGTCACCTTACAAGTAATTTTGTTGTGACCTGATTTCTTGCACCTACTGCACTTGACAATAAAACCAGTTCTTCTCATTTTGCTATCAGAGCCATCAATCTCTCCTTTCTCTAGATTCCTCTTTTTTTTTGCCTTCTAGACATTTTCTTATACTTAGGTGGTTGCACATCATGATACTTTATTCTAATCCACATATTTGATCCATTTACATGATATATCACATGTTTGTAGACTTCTGTGTATCTTGATTTCCTATAATACCCAGGGATATAATCATCAACCTTATGGTTTCTACTCTTCATAGCTGAAAGTGCATGAGCAAAGGGTAGGCTTGTGAGTTCCCATCTTTTGTAGGAGCATAGGTGTTCCTTCAAATTGACTGCAAACTTATTTGCTAGATTTTCAAGGTGCCTCACTTTAAAGATGTGCTCATCTGACATGCTAAAATAGAAAATTTTAGGTCAACACATGATACTCCACGTGATACTCATATAAAACTTATATGACAGACACATTTTGTGTAATTAACTGACAAGCCATAAGTTTGTGTATGTTCTTGTTTTTTCAATTTTCCTTCTAACATTAGGTAACACATCAACATCTGTCATGTTTTGAAACCTCATCCTATTGGTAGCCCATCTTTCCGTTGCGTAGGTCCTGATTTCTTTCACCATGGTTATCAATGGCTAGGCCTTAAACTCAAGAATGACACTATTAAAAGCTTCAGACATGTTATTGAGAACATCATCACACTTGTTATGTTTCTTAAAGTATGATCTACTCCAGAATCTTGGTGTAGTGCTCAACATGTCTTTGAATGCATCTTCATTGACAACTCTTATTCCTTTCATTTCTCTTTTCCACGCTTGTGAGTATGTTGATTTTGCAGCCTTCGATATGAATTCCTTCAACATCTTACCAAGAAACTTCTTCCTAAAGTTGTTATGCAGGTGCCTGATACAAAATCTATGTTCAACGTTAGGTAGAAGCTCATCCATTGCAGGTAATAGACCCTATGTCATCAGAAATATATCATCAATCAGAACTCAAAACACATATAACATAATTATAGTAACACAATGTGATTAGAAATATAACATACCTTTGATTGATAAAAAATAAAAGTGTATGTGAGACACTCATTTCTACCTCCAAGGCCATATTAATAAGCAGCTCCAAAAACCATGTCCAACTATCCATATTTTCACTCTCCACTACTGCAAAATATATTGGTATCATTGGATCATTAGGATCTCTACCTACGTCTACATAACTTTAAGCTCTCTTTACATGTTGCATAGCATATGTATAGCCTTCTGAAATGGGTTTTTTGATCATCAATACCTACTTAAACAGGTTGAACATTTAGTTTTACTATTGACCCTGAGTTTGATCTTAATAGCTCATGACAATAGTCATAAGTCCTAGTATAATTCCCTAGGAAATAACTATCAACCATGTCTCTAGCTGAAAATCTAGCACTTATGGCCTTAGTCTTGTTGACCCCTACATTCCACTTCTTTTGTGTCTTTTCCTTTATATCCTTAATCTTCATCCTAGGATTGTTTTTCAAGGAATTTTGAATCCTTTTGTTTAACCATTTAGTGCTCATCATCTTCAAATTATACTATTTACTGCAAATATGAATGTCAACTACCTTTCTCAGTAGTCAAGAATCCTCATTAGGCAACTTAGCACAATATGTTTCTCACTCACATCCATCTTTACACCTAACCTCACCCTTATCTTGTCATTTTGAGGTTACTGCTTCCTTAAAATCACCTTTGGTACTAAAATATATTCCCACCTCCCATTTATAATTAGGTACTTCTTTCTCCTAACTCCACTGTTATTATCACTCTCACATCCACTTTCTAGATCTTCACTCTCATTATCACTCCCTTTAAATTCTTCCTTGTTTTCTTTCCTTTTTTGTTTTTCCCCTTTTGATCATCTTCATGTGCATAGTCAATTAGATTATCCATTTCATCCTCCTCAACCAATTCATCATCAAAATCATCAGATTCATCATCAAAAGGTACATTCATTGCACTATCATAATTGAAGCTCTCATCCTCAGTGTCATCAGAACTAACATCATCATGCACCTCACCACCCCCATGCATATTATCATGATTTTCCCGAGCTTCATTTTCCTAACTTTCCTTCATCTCAGTTTCCTTCAACAAAAGTTCCTTTGCATCAGTTTCCTTCAACTCTCCACCCTTCAACTCCCCATTAATTACTTCTTCATACATTGCAGCAAGCACTTCTTCACTCTCATCTACAATGTCATCTTGATATACTTCTATCTCATCAAGGGGGGCATCATAATACTCAGTCTGAGACAAAGTATGTTGAGTATAGATATCAACACTGAGATGCATCCTATAAAGATCAACAATCTCTAAGGCACATTTGTCATCAACCAACACATTCATTCCAAATGTGGGATTCCTGTAATATATTTCTCTATGGTAGTATAACCTAACTCCTTGAAGAAACCTAACCATTCAAAATAACTCCATCTATCAATGTCTATTTTCAAATCAACAACTTCTCCTCCTTCGTACACGCTAAATTCCCCATCAACGAATTCACCATTGTAATGGATTTTTAGATGTAAATATTCGTCAATTTCAAACTATGCCCTAAAAATAGAATTGCATAAACAAATGGATTTTAGAAAACCCTAAAACTATATCATTTAAAAAATGAAGAATTTTTTTGTCAAACATACCTCTAGTCAACAATGGTGTCTTCGATTTCACCTTCAAGCAACATTTTCGCCTACAATCGTTGCCGATACACTCGTCAACGAATGGCGCTGCTAGGGTTTCTTCACCAACCGCACCTTCAAGCAATGCATGTGTTTTTTGGAAGAAAAAAAACCTTCGGTTTCTTTTTAAAGGTAGCCTACTGTCGCATAACGCGAAAAACCGGCGGGAAAAAGAAATAGAGCCGCCACTGTGCGTTATTTATCCCAAAGGAGGGAAAGGAAACGCTCGAAGTAAACTTGGAAAGGACATGGTCTCGCGACCAGAGATTGATAGGATCGGGAATCGGTTATGCGAAGGGAAGGTATTAGCACCCCTACGCATCCGTCGTACTCGACGGGATCCACGCTCAGAAAGAATAGAAGAAAGGTTGCTAAAGAAACTGCTCAAAACTGCACACAACTGGAAGGAAACACAGATGGAAGACGGAAGAAGGTAACTCGGCAGGATGTCGCATCCTGGTCCTACGTAGTTTGTCAAAAACAAACATCAGAGTCGACGTAGTTCGGGGAGATGGGAAACATGCTCGCTAGGATATCGCATCCTATGCATACGTATCTTCTCTAACCAGAGGAAGAATCAGAGCACTCGTAGCTCGGCTAACGCACGCCAAACAAGACGCAAACAGGAAACCGACTTCCAATCGCTGGACTTATGTCAGACTCCGAACAAACAAACACACACAGGAAACCGACTGCCAATCGCTGGACTTATGTCAGACTCCAGACAAACAACAAACACAGGAAACCGACTGCCAATCGCTGGACTTATGTCAGACTCCAAACAAGCAAATACACACAAGGGGGTGAAAAAGAAAAGGGCGCCCGGAGAGATCAGCTCATCTCCTGCCTACGTACCTCATCTGGTATGAGGATCAGGGCGACGTAGTTCCCCTTAACAGGGAAAAACTTCTATCCTAACCAGAGACTAGGGAGATAACAGACTACTAGGGAGACTACGACTCGAGCCTAGAAGTTGTCATGCATACGATCCCTATGTTGAGGTCTCTAATCCTAACTCGCACAGGAAGCAAGCTAGCCTAAACATCAAGAAAGCAAACACAAGCACAAGAAAGCAAGCACACACACTATATGCAAACAAGTGGCTCATACAAGGTTGGGCTTTAGTCAAGGGGTCAAATCAACCTCGACAAATAAGCCAACTGAAAAGGGGTGTTTGGAGCTCTTAACCCTAACATTGAGAGTTAGGGTGAAGCAGATGAAATAGGAAATGAGGGTAAGACCTCACAGCTCTTATCCCTGGCCTGGGAGAGCTTGAAACAATGAAAGTGTGGGAGTCCAGAATGTAAGACTCTATTCCACAATGACTGACACAACAAGATTTTGGGTTTTTATTCAAAGTGCATCAACACATGGTGTGAGCAAGATGAAAGATACAACTGAATAGCAGGGGATGGATTGCACATCCCTTTTATCTACCAATGCCTCTTCACTTAGGAGGTCTTTATATGTACAAGGCACAAAGATAAACAAGCACAAACATTGCCTCTTAAGGAGGGCTTCAGACAGGTGTCTGCCAAAGTAACATGACAGGTCTTCCAGACTACATGAAGAGTAGGGATTTACCTAAGTGGTATTCCAACCACAAGCAAAGCAAAGCAAAGCAACTCAAATAATGAGTTAAAGCGGCTAAAGTACCTGTGTAAACAACCAAACAATCAGTATAGTATTCAGACAAACTATTCACAAACAAACAAACAGTACAAGGCATAAGAGGCAAGCAACTCAAATTGTTTCATCATTCAAAGAACCTACAAAACAGCAAATGTTAGTGAAACACATCATTTTTCATCTCAATTTATGAGATCAACATCATCCATCAAGACTAGAAGCTTGAACCTGAAACACAAAGTCTAAAGGATGAGAACAAACCACTAGCTCAAAGGCTAGGGTCAAAGGTGGGGTAAAAAGCCAAAACAGGGGCTAAAACTCAACACAAAGCATGTTTATTCAATCAAGAACATGTCCTAAAAAGGACCAAATCAAAATCATTAAGCATGTTCATTTCATGTGCAATAGAAGGCAAGGGCAAATTCAAAGCTCACAAGGGATCATCATGAATCAAAATTCCACATCAAAACAGAAATGACTCAAACAATTCTGTAAATTTTTATGAGCATTCAACAGATCAACCATAATCATCATACCAAAGATCAGCAACAGAGGAACTCAATTGGCTAGGCAATGAAAATGCATAAGATCAACATCCAATTGTGTGACACAAATTGTCACACCTAAAGTACATGTGTCCCAATCAGTGAAGACAGTGTCAAAAAATGCCAAATAAAATCACACAAGTCCATCAACATGTTAACAATCATCATGCAAAATTTCATGGCATTTGGATCATGTATGAGCATTTTATGATAAGATGAATGAGGCAAGGTCACAAAAGCATACATGTTCAATCAATCATCCACAATTCAAAATCCAGAAATGGTAAAATCATAAAATCAACACCATAAAATTCTAGACATTTCAAGGATCATGTAGGAAAAAACCTGGTATTATTTGGACTTGTATTCAATTAGTTATGATTTTTTAAAGTTCATGGAGCAAATGAAATAAAAATTGAAAAAAATGAAATAATGATGAACTAGGCCTAAACTACGTCGTTTCAGGCTATGGAATAAAAATGAAAAAAAAGAAGCGAAACGTAGGCGCTGGGATTCGAAGGGAGGGCCTGGATACACGAAACGGCGTCGTTTCAGCATGCGCCCTAGGGTTTTGCAGAAGCGCTGGAGCACTGTTCCTAGCGGCGGCGGGTGCGGTGGAAACCACCGCCTTCTTCATGAAGACGGTGGCGTGAACAGTGTCAACCACGAAAATTTCTCCAGAATCACAAAAATCTTATATCATTTTAAAGCTTGTGACCTGTAGGATCCGAATCTATAATTATTTTGGCCTAATTCCTCCTAAATCCAGAGAATCGAAGAAGAACATGTTATGGATCCAAGCTTTCAAATCATCATATCTCCATGAATACACGTCCATTTTTAATGAATTTTATGTCAGAATTCTCACCATGAAACACTCTACAAGATTATGTGCATAAAAGAGGTAATTAAGAGGTTCGAAAATTACACCTTCTTGAAGCTTTAACAATAGCAGTGGTAGATTCAAGTGTCCAGCAGCATCCAAATACCTTCTATCAACCTTGTTAACACCTCTGAAGCACAAATCAACCCTTGGAATGGCTTGGATCTAGCTAGATCTTCAAAACTCCATGTTCATGTTCATGATTGGAATGGCTTGATTCTTCACCAATTTCTGCAAATCAAGGCTTGATCTGTACCAAATGATGATCAAGAATCCAAAATATGCAATAAAATCAAGTGTTCTTTGAAGAATTTTTGAATTTGGAAGAAGAGAAAATTTTGGAGGGAAATTTTCAATCTAGATCTAGAATTGTGAAATTGTGAAAATTCTGTTACAATTAGCTATTTATATGACATGTTAATCCATTTCCTAATCATGCTTAAGCTTGGCTAATTACATTTTAATGAGAAAAAAGGTGTTATGCAAAATTTGGTTTTTTCACCCCATGCATGCAATCCTACGTGAACAGTAGCAAATGGCCATGCATTTTCACTTAAAATCCTCTTATGAACATGTTGGAATGGTTAAAAAGTCCATATGATGCACCAATTTTGAATTCATGATTTTCCCTCCAGAATGGACATGAATATGCATATGATCATATGATGAATTTTCATGCAATGTGATGAATGATTTGGAAAGTTCATGTCATGAGAAGAATTTGGCAAAAAGGAGCACTCAATTTGGAGTTATGAGTCAAAAGTTATGGCCTTTTGAAGTTCCATGCACACTTGGCAATGATTTGATCATATCTCCTCAACTATTCATCAGATGCTCATGATATTGGACTTTTTGGAAATGGGAGAGAGAGATCTTCAACTTTCATGTTGGACAAAATTTCATTTGAAGCTTATTTGATGTTGGAAAGTCAAGTTGAAGTTGGTCCAAAAACTTGCCATTTTTGGAAACTTGAAATTACAGGTCACTTTCCATTTTGGGAAACTTTTGATCTGGCTTCAAAATCTTCAAGTTATGAGTTTGACATGATGAATAAACCTCTTTTGGACATGAATGAAGTGTCTCAACCCATTTCTCCACCTCCTAGCCCTCAGTTGACTTGCAGTTGACTTTTATGGGTCCCAAATGACCTGAAATTGCACTGTGGGCTTTGAGCTTTCAACACTTGGCCAAATTGCATCAAAATGAACCTTGGGTTCACACAAGCTCTCTAGAACAACCATAGGGCCTTTTTCTCATGAAAATGCTTGCTCTCTTGCACATATGACTTCTCCTGACCAGTTTTGACTGATGAAATGCAATGCACTATGTAATGTTAATGACCTAAAAATGAAATGATTGTACAAATGGGGGGTGCAAATTTGAGGTGCTACAGCTGCCCCTATTCAATCAACTGGGAACCTGAACGGATGAGAGCAACGAGTATCATGCTTTCAAGGTACATAGGGATTGAATACCAAAAGAACCGTAGAAATTTGCACTCTGCGATGGATGATCAAAGAAATGAATGTTCGCCAATGGCAACTTCCACTGGGGATTTGATATTTATCACTAGACCAGCCAAGACGTTTACCGACGACTCTACTGGGGATTTTAATTTTTATCGGAAGAAGGAACCACGACCAGACATCGAAAGACGATGAATGGGAATAAAGAAGCCACGACTAGACGTCAACGGACGAATAGGAATAAGAGAAACTACGACTAGACGTCACCGGACGAATAGGAATAAAGAAACCACGACCAGACGCCAACGGACGAATGGGAAAGACTCCACCAGACATCAACGGATGAAAGGGAGAAAGAAGCCACGACCAAACATCGAAAGACGATGAATGGGAAGAGAAACCACGACTAGACGCCAAAGGACGACTAGGAAAAACTCGACCAGACATCAACGGGTGAATGAGAGAAAGAAACCACGACCAGACATCGAAAGACGATGAATAGGAAGAGAAACCACGACTAGACGTCAACGGACGAATAGGAGAAAGAGAAACCACGACTAGACGTCAACGGACGAATAGGAAAGAAACCACGACTAGACGTCAACGGACAAATAGGAAAGGCTCGACCAGACATCAACGGATGAATGGGAGAAAGAAACCACGACTAGACATCGAAAGACGATGAATGGGAAGAGAAACCACGACTAGACGCCAAAGGACGAATAGGAGAAAGGAACCACGACTAGACGTCAACGGACGAATAGGAGAAAGAAAACACGAACTAGACGTCAACGGACGAATAGGAACAAAGAAATCGATGTTACGGACATCGAAAGACGATGTCTACTGACACCTAAAAAGGAAGGACCCACACGGGGACCAACACGACACCTACTGGTACCGCAAGGATGACATCTACATATGTCAGGGACAAGGCCAACCACTTGTCGGGGACCACTCTGGGGAGTCAAGCTTTCCTTTCACAATCGAGTGAGGAAATAAACCTCTCTGGGGATTACCAATCCTGAGTGCCGTTAGGAGCCACCGCTTGCAAATATGCCATGCGGGCTGTTTGAACAATGATCCTCCTCTGCTGGGGATATGGTCCAATCTGGTTTGACACATGAATGCATATGTTTGAATTTTTCTATGGCGTAATGCTCCATATTGAATGGAAATGCTACGCGATTTGATGATGCAATGATTACTACATGCAAGATGCAAATGGAGGAAAACTCCTGCTGGGAAGCAAATGATTGCTTCGCTGAGCACACAGTTCCGATTTGATCCTCCAACTCTGTGGGGAGATGCACTCCTGGGGATGCCTTGCTGATCTGATACTCTGGGGGACGGCAGAGAAATCAAGTCAACTGGGGAGACTCTGTCTAGGGAACACACCAACCTCTCAAACGGGCTGGGGAATAACATTGCTGCTGGAGAAAGGATAAATCCCACTGGGGACAACTTTCACTAAATCCAATCCACTTGGAGACTCCGCTAGGGGAAACAACTAATGCTCACCTTCGCTGGGGATAACTATCACCTCACAGGCATGATTAACTCTACTGGAGATAATTTTCACCGAACCTGATCCGCTCGGGGACTTCGCTGGGGAAAACCATCAACACAAACCTCCGTTGGGAAGACTGCCCACTTCAGACTTGCTGGGGAAAACATTCACAACCCTGCTGGGGAAAGGTATTCACGACCCTGCTGAGGATTACAGTACTTCATACCCGACTGCTGAGGAACAAACTACCCACAGACACCTCCGCTGGGGATACGGCAACCTTCAGACTTAGTGGGGACTAACAGTCTTCAGACTAGCTGGGGAAAGAGCCACTTGCAGACCTGGCTGAAACATCTTCAACCCTGCTGGGGAAGAACCGTTCTAACAGTTTTCAGACTTGCTGGGGAAACGTCCTCAACCCTGCTGAGGAATCCCTGATCTCGAATACGCTGGGGAGACAAGTCCTGAACTTGCTTTAGACAACCCAACTTCTCACACTACTGGACAGTGCTGAAACACCTTTGAACAAACTGTGGCTTATCTGCTTCAACCAGGATTCAAAGGTAATAACCTGCAAAACAGTAAGACATACATGCCCCAGGGGATTGTATGGACAAGATACACCCAGGTGTACTCAATATTCAAAATGATTTTCAAATATTTTATCTTTCTGCACGTTATTGTCTAGCCTTCATGTTTTTTATATGCAATGTTTATCAAAAATTCGGACGCTTTTGCAAACAAAACAGTAAAATAAAAAACAAGAGAGCAATTTAACTGAATAACGACTTTTATTGATTGAAAATTGGCCTATAAAGGCAAATACATCAGGAAGCCATTCCTAGAAAGAGGTAATTGCGCACAAACAGGAAAATAAGCTATCCTATTGGCAATGTGAACACGGCATCCACTATTTCCCAATTCTGTTATGACTCACAGATCCTCAATTTCCCCCAAATTCCTTGCTTTCTGAGAAAAATGATTGGACCGATCATATCCTTCAAGATGGTAGATACTGAAGCGCGATGAGGTACATATAACTCAGACTGTAGCCTTCGCTTTAATCCCTTTTTTGCCTGGATCGCCCTTTCGGGTTTTCAATCCACCGGGATACCCATTTTTGCCTAAGTCGCCCTTGTGGGTTTTCGACTTACCGGGTGTACATATTCTTTTCATTCTTTATCGCTAACTTTTGCCCGAACCTTTTTTTTTTTTTTGGTTCGCCTGGACTCTTTTATTCTTTTTGTCCAGCGGGTCAATTTATGCGAAGTATTTTTTGACTACATCTGAGTTCACAGGGGACGGAAAATCTTCACCATCCATAGTTGTTAGCATCAAGGCTCCACCGGAGAAATCCTTTTTTAACAACATACGGACCTTCGTAATTCGGAGTCCATTTGCCCCTATTATCTGTACCGGGAGGAAGGATCCTCTTCAAAACTAAATCACCTGTCTGATAGCTTCGAGGACGCACTTTCTGATCAAAGGCTTTCTTCATCCTTCTCTGATACAGCTGCCCATGACATACAGCTGCTAACCGCCTCTCTTTGATAAGGCTCAACTCGTTAAACCTTGTCCGAATCCACTCAGCTTCGTCCAGCTTGACATCCAACAAGACTCTCAGAGAAGGAATCTCCACTTCAACTGGTAGGACTGCCTCCATACCATACACAAGGGAGTAAGGGGTTGCCCCGGTCGACGTAAGTACTGAGGTACGGTACCCATGCAAAGCGAAAGATAGCATCTCATGCCAATCCTTGTACGTCACAACCATCTTCTGCACAATCTTCTTAATGTTCTTGTTTGCCGCCTCTACAGCACCATTCATCTTTGGTCTGTAAGGAGAAGAATTGTGATGCTCGATTTTGAAATCTCTGCAAAGCTCTTTCATCATCTTGTTATTGAGATTCGAACCATTATCAGTGATGATTCTCTCAGGAACCCCATAACGACAGATAATCTCCTTCTTAATGAATCGGGCAACCACTTGCTTGGTAACACTGGCATAGGAAGCTGCTTCCACCCACTTGGTGAAGTAATCGATCGCAACCAGGATGAAGCGATGTCCATTAGAAGCAGTAGGTTCAATCTTCCCAATCATATCGATGCCCCACATCGCGAATGGCCAAGGAGAATTCATGACATTCAGAGGACTTGGTGGTACATGCACCTTATCAGCATAGATCTGGCATTTGTGGCACTTCCGAGCGTACTTGAAACAATCGGATTCCATAGTCATCCAGTAATAACTGGCTCTCAACAATTTCTTGGACATGGCATGACCACCTGCATGGGTACCAAAAGATCCCTCGTGCACTTCCTGCATCAACATGCCTGCTTCGTGTCTATCCACGCATCTGAGCAGAACCATGTCAAAGTTCCTCTTATACAGCACATCATCCTGATTCAAATAAAAGCTTCCAGCTAGCCTTCTCAGGGTTTTCTTATCATTCTTTGACGCTCCTTCAGGATACTCCTAACTCTTGAGGAAAATCTTAATATCATAGTACCACGGCTTCTCATCAACAACAGACTCGGCTGCAAACACATACGCAGGCCTCTCGAGTCGATTTACAGCAACATGTGGCACATGATTCCACCAATGGACTTTGATCATAGAAGACAAAGTAGTCAAGGCATCAGCCATCTGATTTTCATCTCGGGGCACATGATACAACTTCACCGTCTTGAAGAAAGTCAAGATCCTTCTAGTGTAATCTCTGTAAGGAATCAAATGTGGTTGGTGAGTATTCCAATCTCCATTGACTTGATTAATCACTAGAGCGGAATCTCCATAAATTTCCAGAGTTTTGATCCTTAGATCGATGACTTCTTCAATACCCATGATACAAGCCTCATACTCAGCTTCATTGTTGGTTACGTCAAAAGTCAATCTGGCAGAAAAAGGTATGTGTGCACCTTTGGGATTAATGAGTACTGCCCCAACACCGTTTCCATTCACATTAACTGCCCCATCAAACATCAGCGTCCACTTGTCATCAGGATCCGGTCCTTCCTCGACAAGAGGCTCTTCACAATCTTTCATCTTAAGGTACATGATGTCCTCATCAGGGAATTCAAACATCATCGGCTGATATTCATCAATCGGTTGCTCGGCGAGGTAATCAGACAGAATACTACCTTTGATGGGCTTCTGCGACGTATACTGGATATCATACTCTGTTAAAATCATCTGCCACCGAGCCACACGTCCGGTGAGAGCCGGCTTCTCAAAGATGTACTTCACTGGATCCATCTTATAAATCAATAAGGTAGTATGGTTCAACATATACTGTCTCAGTCGGCGAGCAGCCCATGCCAAAGCACAACAAGTTTTCTCGAGCTGCGAATATCTTATTTCACAGTCGGTAAACTTTTTGCTAAGGTAGTATATAGCATGCTCTTTTCGACCAGACTCGTCATGCTGTCCCAATACACACCCCATCGAGTTCTCAGTCACTGAAAGGTACATTATCAGAGGCCTCCCAGGAACTGGAGGTATAAGGATTAGAGGTTTCTGCAAATACTCTTTTATCTTATCCAAAGCTTTTTGACAGTCATCATTCCACCTGATCGCTTGATCTTTTCTTAGCAATTTGAATATCGGTTCACACGTGGCAGTTAGGTGAGATACGAACCGTGCAATGTAGTTCAGTCTCCCTAAAAACCCACGGACCTGCTTTTCAGTTCTCGGTTTAGGCATTTCTTGAATAGCTTTTACTTTCGCTGGATCAACCTCAATCCCTTTCTCACTGACAATGAAGCCTAACAGCTTCCCAGATCTCACCCCAAACGTACACTTGTTTGGATTCAGCCTCAGTTTGAACTTTCTCAGCCTTTCAAACAACTTCTGCAGGTTTACCAAGTGCTCCTATTCTGTCTGAGACTTCGCAATCATATCATCCACGTACACTTCAATTTTTTTGTGCATCATGTCATGAAAGAGAGTCGTCATAGCCCTCTGATAGGTAGCACCGGCATTCTTCAGCCCAAATGGCATCACCTTATAGCAGAACGTGCCCCAAGGTGTAATGAATGTCGTCTTTTCCATGTCTTCTAGAGCCATCTTGATCTGATTATAGCCAGAGAAACCATCCATGAAAGAGAAAACCGAGGATTGAGCAGTGTTATCAACCAATACATTAATGTGAGGTAATGGGAAGTCATCTTTCGGACTGGCTCTGTTTAAATCCCGGTAATCGACACACATCCTGACTTTGCCATCCTTCTTCGGCACGGGTACGATGTTGGCCACCCACGGGGGATAATTGGTAACTGCCAGAAAACCCGCATCCAACTGCTTTTGAACTTCCTCTTTGATCTTGACAGCCATATCAGGACTAGTTCTGCGAAGCTTCTGCTTTACCAAAGGACAATCTTCTCTGAGAGGTAGCCTATGCACCACAATATCTGTATCCAACCCAGGCATATCTTGATACGACCAGGCGAATATCTCCACATATTCTCTCAGCATTTCAATCAGCCCTCTCTTGACATCTTCCTTCAAAGCAGCCCCGATCTTGATCTCTTTCCTGGCGTCCTCCGTACCAAGGTTAACAATCTCCAACTCTTCCTGATGAGGTTGGATGACCCTTTCCTCCTGCTTCAATAATCTAACCAGTTCTTTAGGGAGTTCACAGTCTTCCTCACTCTCCTCTTCGGCTTGGTAAATGGGATTATCGAAATCATACTGAGCCATAACAGAACTGTTTTTAGTGGATTCCGTGAGATCGATTCTGCATGTTTAATGTTTTATTTTAGAAAAGAGTTCAAGAAAGTCACAAAAACAAAAAACATTGCCATTTTTATTGTTTTGAAAGTGAAAAATAAAAACAGAAAGACAGTGAGCACAAATTTGATTGCAAAACGTCCTTTATTAATGATAATCATTTCAAACATGATGTGGCCCTACAATGAACCACTATGCCCCGGGCAGAACGTAGGGTTTTGTGCAAAATGAAAAACAAAAGAAAATTACTCTGTTTGAAGAGTAACTTGGACTATTTCTTCGGCTGTCCAATTATTCACCATCTCCCCTGGAGCACACTGGCGCACCCAGTTGTCCAGATCACAATCACTGTCCCCGTCTTCAATACCGGCTGCAAAGACGTCACCATGGTTCATCAACCCAGCGCTGGTGAAGGTACTCGGCTCTTTCTGAACCCCTTGCTCTGACTGAAGAGGTTGGTAACCAATACCGAATTTGTCTTCTTTCACGGGCATGTCAACCATCTTGCCCCAGCCTTCTGCATTGCCCGAGTTGACAACCACTAAAGCTTGCTTGTATGATGCAATTGAGGCACCTGGCTTTTTCTGCTCGATGAAAGCCACCTTCTCAATAGCAATGGTCTCAAAAGCCTGGCACAGCGTTTCATGAATCTCGCCATCCATCTCCACATACTTGAAGGAAGATAGATGACTCACAAGAATGTCCTCCTCGCCGCACACAGTCACAACCTGACCATTCCACACATACTTCAGCTTCTGATGGAGAGTTGACGACACTGCTCCAGCCCCATGTATCCAGGGACGCCCCAATAGACAACTATATGCTGGTTGAATATCCATCACATAGAAGACAATGTCAAACACTTCCGGGCCTATCTTCACGGGCAACGTGACTTCACCGAAAACAGATCGCTTGGACCTATCAAAAGCTCGGACGATGAGATCGCTCGGAGTGAGAACAACCCCTTCAACATCAATCTTGCTCAATATCTTCTTGGGCAGCACATTCAACGAGGAGCCAGTATCCACCAACACATGTGACAGCACCGCACCTTTGCATTCCATGGTGATGTGTAGGGCTTTGTTGTGATTACGACCTTCAGGTGTCAAATCCAGATCTGTGAACCCCAAACCATGCCTTGTGCTCACATTCGCAATAACACCTTCAAGTTGATTGACAGAAATTTCCTGAGGCACGTAAGCAAGATTCAACATTTTTAGCAAGGCGTTACGGTGTGCCTCAGAACACAACAGCAGAGAAAGGATAGAGATTTTGGACGGAGTTTGATTTAGCTGGGCCACGATCTTATAGTCACTCTTCTTAATGGTCTTCATGAACTCCTCCACATCCTTCTCAAATGAACCCTCAGGCGCCTCCTTCTGTACAGGTTCTTCCTCAACCACAACTTGCTTCCCCTTTGCCTTAGCAAGAGCATCAGCATTGTTATCCCTGAAAGTCTATGGTGCAAACAGACGACCACTTCTAGTAAAACCCCCAGGTCCTCCCACATTGTCCACAGCCGGACCGACAGTTATTGGAGCTTTTACTGGCACACCAATGGTCACTGGAGCCTGATTCACTGGTCTGATCTGACTTTCTGACCTTCAATTGTTACGGTAGGCATTGTCATACTTCCAAGGAACGGCCTTACTGTTCTCAACAGACCTTCTATTAGAAGCAACAATAGTAGTAGGAGTACCAACCGTTACTGGAGCAGATACGGTCACTGGCGTACCGATAGTTACAGGTGTACTAACAGTTCTTGGCGCACGTCCGAGACCCTCAGACGGTTTGAAGTAAAAGGTGACAGTCGATACCACCCCACGTTCTTTTACAGCCCGAGCAAACTGCAGACAACCATCATCCATCAGACCCTGGATACCTCTCCTCAGCTTGTTACAACCATTCTCTCGATCAGCACAATCTAAACAGCCCACATCACAACCCGGGAACACTCCCCCTTTCAACAGACGCTCTTTCACGACAAGCAATGATGTCTGAACCTCATCAACATCAACCACCAGATCCACAGCTTCCTCACTTTCGACATTGTTTACCCTGGGCCCACCATGTTGAGGCATAGGGTTATTCACAACATTCGGCACAGGAGCAAAGTTGATTGTTTTGGCATCAATCAGATCCTGGACTTTATGGTGGAAAGCCCGACAGTTCTCAATGTGGTGCCCCGGTGCACCGGAATGAAAGTCACAACGGACGTTGGCATCATACCTAGCAGGAATTCTTGTCAACGGAGCCATGGTGCGAAGCTCAACAAATTTCAATTTGAGCAGTTCGGGAAGCAACTCAGCATATGTCATTGGTAGCGGATCAAAATGACGCCCAGGCATTCTCTGCCTTGGTTGAAACGGGCGTTGTTGTTGTTATTGTTGTTGGTGTTGTGGAGCTCTCTGTTGTTGTTGCTGAGGTTGAGTTGGGATGGTCACAGCGGCAACCTGACGATACTGCCCTCTGTTCACATTCCTCCGATGGTGCACAACATTAGTCTCCCCCTCCCTCTTTCGGGGTGCCCCAGAAAATGGCTTCTTAGAACTGGAAGATGAAGAACCAGAATCTTGAATCTTCCCCGCTTTAATAAGGCTCTCAGTCCTCTCTCCGCAGATTACCACATCAGAAAAGCTACCGAACGGGCAACTTCCCATGCGGTCCATAAACACTCCTTGCAGCGTTCCAATAAACATATCGGTCAGCTCTCTCTCCAGCATCGGAGGTTGCACCCTTGCAGCTAATTCACGCCACCTCTGGGCGTACTCCTTGAAACTTTCACCAGACTTTTGAAACAGACTCTGCAATTGGGTTCTGCTCGGAGCCATATCCATATTGTGCTTATACTGCCTCAAGAAGGCTTCACCCAGATCTTTCCAACTTCTCACTGTAGCACCTCAAATTTGCACTCTACCATTGTGTACATTCATTTCATATTAGGTCATAGCATTAACAATGTCCACTGCATAACATTGCATTGTCCATGTGCCCAAGTGCAAGCTCAGTTGATGAATCAGGTCAAACTGATCAGGAGAATCAGTCAATCAAGCAAGCAAGTGCCATTTTTATTGAGACAAAGCCCTAGGGTTGATTTTTCAAGCTCATATGGTCCAAGGATCATTTTGAAGTGGTTTGGCCAAAGATTGGATGCTCAGAAGTCACCAGTCATTGTTCAGTCAACCAGAAACCCTAGAAAGTCAACTGTGGTCAACTGTGGTCAACTGTGCCTGATTTTATGGATTGGAAGGTGGGAAATGGTTTGAAAGGCCTCATTCACGTCCATATAAGTCTCATTTGACATATCAAAGACCAAGGTTGAAGATTTGGAGGTCAGACAGAAAGTTTCCAAAAATAGCAGGTGACCTGTAATTTCAGCTGCCCAAAATGGAAACTTTTTCTCCTCAAAATAACTTCATCATACAAGCTTCAAATGGAATTTTGGCCAACATTAAAGTTTAAGATCTTGTTCTCACCTTTCCAAAAAGTCCAAGAACTCAAAAATCCCATGTGTGGTTTGCAAAATATGGCTCAGTGAATTTCAGAAAAGACCCGTAATCAGGAGGCCATAACTACCACATGGATTGTCCAAATTGCAAGTTCTTTATATGCACAAACTCCATTTGACATGTAATTCAAGGGTGCATCATTGGATTTTTCCAAAAGTGGCCAATGCAAAAAGTCACTTTTCAACTGGACTGTTAAATTGGATCAGGGGCAAAATTGTCCAAATGTCAAAATATTTGGAATTTTGAGATGGGACTTTTTGCAACACCTCAGGAATGGCATTTGGAATGTGTTTGAATCATCACTTTATGCATAGGCTTTGTAAATTGAGATTTGGTTTGAAAAATGCAATGGTTAAAATTGGACATTTTGCTATCAAATGGTGAAGTTCAAAAATACATGGCCAATGGAAATGGGACTTGTTTCTACACATCACATGTGATATTTTGGACTTGTTTGAATCAAAGTTGAGCTGATATATGGACTGGTTTAGAGAAAGGGTATTTTGGCCACTTTGAGTGAAAATGCAATTTGCTAATCTTTCAACTTGGCTAATTACATGGTTAATTGTGGATTAAGGATTCATATAAAAGCCTAATTACTTCCTAAACATAACAGAATTTTTCATTCCATCAAAAATCAGATCAAACTCATCAAAATCTCCAAGAATTTGCAAGAACACTCCAAAACCAAAATTGATCAAACTTCACAATCCTTTGATCAATTTGAAAGATTCTTTTGGCATTGATCGTGCATTGGTACGTGCTCCATCTGTTGGCACCTGTTAGCATCCAAAACCGCGCCATTTGCAACTGTCCAAAGAAGCTCCTTCCATGGTGAATTGTGAATCCAAGAGCTAGGAGCAAAATTGAAGGGATCTGAGCTTCGAGCATCCTTGCCAATAGCTTGTACTGCAACTGTTTCACCAAATCGCGCGCCAACTCGTCCCGATTCACTACTGCCATAGCAGGTAGGTGCAAAATTCGATCTCAAGCTTTCGTTGAATTATTGTGTGCGTGTGGTAGAGCATGTTATGTAGATCACGGTGCTGCTCTTAGAATTGCAAATGATCAACTGTAGGCTTAGAAATCGCGACCTGAAGTTTAGATCTAGAACCCTAACTTGCACGATTCTTGAGATTTAGGAATTGTTAGGTTGATTGGAATGTATATTTGTGATCTACTTGCTCGTGCGGTTCTAACGACTATGAGATTGCTCGTTTTGGTGCTGATTTGTGGATTTCGTGTTCTTGAGCGTTTTGAAATTTCTGGAAAAAAGTTGAGTTGGAACGATGATGGCAAGGCGTTTGATCCAAATTTCAGTTTGAATTTTCAAACTAGGAGTTTCCCTCCCCCGCACCTTTTATTTACCAAACTGCCATTGTGTTAATTTAGTTAATTTTAATTAATTCTAAAAAATCCTAAAAAATACTTTAGCATGTTAAATAATTCATAAAAAATCACAGAAAATTCAGAAAAATGTGAGAGTTGTTGTGTTGACTTCCTTGACTTGTGTAGAATTTTTTTGACCTATTGGTCAAAGTTGTGCTTGGTGTAAATAGTATTTGACCTAGGGTTCTTCCATACATGTCCATTTTTGCTATCTTTGACTAATTCCATTGTGAAATGCACATGATGTAAAATAAATTCTTGCCAATTTTTGTGATGATTCTTGACTGGATGAGGTTTATTTCCATGTAAATTTCATGCATTTTTGATACCTGGTTATGTAGTTGTGAATTTTGTAACTTAGGTGTGACAACTTGTGTCACACCTCTTGATGTCAATTTGCTGGATTTAATTGAGTGGTCTATACTTGTTGAAATGATGTGAAACTTTGCATGGTGGTTGATTAACATGTTAGGAAGCTATGATAATTTTTGTGGAATTTTACATTGCATTTTCAATTTGATTGTGATTTTTCATTTCTGTTAGCCAAATATGTAAGCTCATATGATACATGTTGGTAGATTGATTGAGAAATGCTCATGTGGTATTGTATGATCATGAAATTTGACATGCTTGTAGTAGACACATGTTAGGACCTCCCTGTTTTGGTCTCATCCATTTCTTTTTTGTTTTCATTGAGTTATGAATTTTTGAAGTGGAAGCATGTGTTGATGTTGTGATTTGGAGCCTATAATTGTGTCTGTTTTTGTTGATTTTCATTGACATGGTTCCATTTGCCCAATTGAGCTCAAATTTGACATGGTAGACCTTGAATATCCCCTGTTTAGGTGTAAATTATTTGAGAATTTTTGGGATTGTGTTGATGTGGATTTGAATGCAATAATTCTGTTTGTAGGCTTAGTGCTTCCTTTGAACTAGTTTGCCTTATTTTGTGCATAGAATGAGCATGATGAATGATATGACCATGAAATTTGGTAGAATAGTTCCTGACATGTGTAGCTTTCATTTGGCTTTGGTCCTACTAATTTCCCATGTAATGTCACTGTTTACCATTGAATTGAAGTTAATGTACATTTTGTAGCTTCATTTGATTGTGTTTTTGCATGCTTAGACATGTTGAATTAATTCCCATTGTTCCATTAGTCCAAATTGCTTGAAAATTGACATGTAGCTTGTTGAAGGTCCTCTGTTTAGGATATAATTTTTGTGGAATTTTCCATGCTGTTTTGGCATTTACTTGAGTTTGATCTTGCTGGTTGCTCTTATATGATCCCCGTTTGTTCACTTTGCCTTACATGTTGCATAGGATAAAATGTGTACATAGTTTGGATATGGGACCAATTGGGATCCCTTTGTAATTGAAATAGCTTGACTTTGATCATGAATTGGTTGCTGTTTTAGGATTTTTCCTTCTTTTGGACCCTAGGCTAGTCCTAGTGGTCTTGTCACTTACATTTGAACTTGTCTTTGGCTTTTCAGGTTAAGAAGTTAAGGCTTAAGGATATTGTTTCACATTTGGGATGTTTTGCTTGATACTTGTAAACTAATGTGGCTGTTTTGTAGGATGTTGGTTCACATTGAGCTTTGTGCTATGCACATCATTGGGATTGTTAATTGATCATTATATTGTTGTCTGATTATGAATGGGATGCTGATTCTGTTTGACTTTTGTACAGGTACACTTAGTTGCTCAGTTCTCTTAAGAACTTGCATTGCTTTGCTTATAAGCAATTGGCATTGAGGTATAGAACTTTCTTCTTCATGTAGTCTGGAGACCCGGCTGTTATTTGGCCGGGCAAACTGTCTGAAGTCCTCCTTAAGAGGCAATGCTTGTGTATGTTTATATTTGTCCCAAGCAGGAAAAGTCCTCATTTGAGGCAATTGGTGGAAGGTAGGGATAAGCAATCTATCCCCCACTATTCTGTGAGTCTTCTCCTTGCTCCCATTACATGGTTGTAGCATTGAGATCCAAACCCAAGATCTATCGAGTCCAATTGGGGAAAGAGTTCCATCTTTCTGAACTCCCCCACATTCTTATATTTACATGCTCTCTCGGACTTGAGATAGAAGCAATGAGGCACACCCCTCATCACCTTTCATCTAGCTCCACCTTAGCCCCTCAATGGCAAGGTTAAGAGCTAACCTGACCCCGATACAGAGGCTTGTTTGTTGAGGTTGATATGACCCCTCGACTAAAGCCTAACCTTGATGTTTGAGCCCCTTGTTGGTGTGTTTATTTCATGCTGTATATGTTTGTGTGGTGTGATTGTATCCCCTAGGTTTGCTAGACTCCGCGTAGTCTCGTTTGCATGTCAATTAAGGTAGCACGGTTCCTTCATATAGGACTTCCTTTCTTGCTTGAGCTTTCCTAAAACACAAACAAACATTATCCCCTCTTAAGGATACGTCAACTCCTTCTACTACAGGTGAGTAAGTCTCCAAAGGTCGAGCATCCGGTAGATTGCGTAGTGACGTCGTCCACTTAAAAAACACAAACCAACAGGAATAGTTTAGCCGAACTACGGCAACTCTGATTCTCATGTTCAGATGAGATACGTAGGCACGAGATGCGATGTCTTGTCGAGTTTGACTAACAACTAACACTAATTCTTTTCTCTCGCCCTCGTTGCGATTGAGACCTTCCCCTTCTCTTGCCCTAGTTGCAATCGAGACCTTTCTTCTGCCTGTGTCTTTGTTTTGTGTTGTTGTGTGCTTGGAAGCTGATGTAAGTCCATCGAGTGGCATTCGGGTTCCAGTATGCGTGTGTTTGGTTCGGATGCTGATGTAAGCCCAGTGATTGGCATTCAGGCTCCATGTTAGCCTTCTTGTGTGTGTTTTGGTTCGGATGCTGATGTAAGCCCAGTGATTGGCATTCAGGCTCCACGTTTGCCTTTGCCTGTGTTTGTTTGTGTGCGTGTTAGCCGAGCTACGGATGCTCTGATTCTCCTTCGTCCAAAGGAGATACGTATGCATAGGATGCGACATCCTAGCGAGCATGTGTCATTTCCCCAGTCCGAACTACTTTGACTCTGATGTCTATGCTTGATAGACTAAGTAGGCCCAGGATGCGATATCCTGCCGAGTCAGTCTTGTCCGTTTTCTTGTGTCTCTTTCAGCCTGTATAGATGTTTATGTGAGCAGTGTTTTAGCAACCATTTTCCTTCCTATTGTGCGTGGATCCCGTCGAGTACGACGGATGCGTAGGGGTGCTAATACCTTCCCTTCGCATAACCGACTCCCGATCCCATTCTCTTTGGTCGCGAGACCACGTCTTTTCCCAGGTTTACTCTGAGCGTTTCCTTTCCCTCTTTTTGGGATAAATAACGCACGGTGGCGGCTCTGTTGTTCTTGTTTTCCCGCCGGTTTTTCGCGTAATGCGATACTCACAGACTCCCTCTTCAACTCCATGTACCAATCCAAGGAAGCTCCAGACAAGTTGTCCTGGAAAAAGTACATCCACATCTTCTCATCATCTGTGTATGCAGATATTTTTCTGTAGTAAGCCTGCACATGGGTGCGAGGACAAGAAGTGCCGTTATATTTGTCAAAGGATGGCGCCTTGAATTTGTAGGGAATCCTCAGCCCATCAACCAATCCCATGTTGGTTACATCGAAACCCAAAGAGTTCTGACACTCCATGGCTCTGATCTTCTCAGCTAGAGCGTCAACCTTCCTATCCCTCTCTTCAGTTCTTACAACTTCATCATCCTCACTGAGGAGAGTAAACATGTCTTCCTGTCTGTCAACCAACGGAGCAGGAAGGTGCACTGGAGCACGGATTGCTCTGACATTAGCAGTTTCAGCAGCAATAGGTTGTCCATTGATCCTGATACCCAGCATAGTTGTTGACGGGAATAGTAGCAGCAACAGCTTCATTAACAGGGATCCCCTCTGGTGAAGCACGGTTGACCGGTGGAATCACAGCTTCCTGTCTCTGGGCTAAGGCACGCAACTCCTCTTGCCCTTGAACGACCCCTTGCATCATGCTCATAAATTGGGCCATGTTAGCCCTCATCTCAGCCAACTCAGCTTGAACTTGATCCATACTTCTCTGTTGATTCAGTCTCATAGCGTAGCGGTGCGGACGACGATCAGCAATCCTGCCTAAAACAGGAACCAGAGTGAGAAGTCTTGTTCAAGTACACCTGTAATGCAAGGATGATATGTATATGATGTGTATGATGCATATGATATGTTCATTTCTCAGGCATTCAAGAGCCTAATTCATCTTTTGAAAAATGGCAACCTGCAATATGAACAACAAAGAAGCAAACTATGCAGGATAATGAGCACACGGTGAAACATCAACAATCTCATCCATAGCCATGAGCAACAAGTATCATACAACATGGTTCAAACAAAGGTCCAAATCAGCAGAGTACAACAATGAATCCCATCCAACAATCCTGGAGGTGATTCTCAAAATAAACAGCAAATACAAGCTAAGAAAGTCGTCCTCCAGGAATGAGAGTCTTCAGATACTGGCACTGGTCTATCAACAGGTCACACTCTGAACACTCAGGTAAAGGAGTGAGCTTCTCCTTCAGTTGCTCCCTGAGTCCTCTCACTTCTTCTCTTAGCTGGCTCTCTGATGCATGCCTTAGGTTCACTTCCTTCTTCAACTGAACATCTTTGTCTCTAAGCTGCTTTTCCAAGTCTCGTATTTTCTTTTG
Organism: Lathyrus oleraceus; assembly: GCF_024323335.1. NCBI lineage: Eukaryota > Viridiplantae > Streptophyta > Magnoliopsida > Fabales > Fabaceae > Lathyrus > Lathyrus oleraceus. The sequence goes on along the minus strand of NC_066581.1, from coordinate 293,377,988 downwards.
GTAATTGGCTTCCGCTTTTTGCAACCTCAAACGCTCATGGTGTTCTTCATTCAACAATGTCTCTATCTCCTCATAAGACCTTTTCTTGCTCTTCAATCTGGTAGCATCTTCACCTTGCACGCCTTTAAGTTGATGAGCCAAGTTCAGCTTATCAGCTTTGGCTTTGTAAAGCTCCATCTGGGTATCTTGTTCCTTCTCTTTCAACAGGCGATTCTCCATTAAGGCTCGTTTGTAGTACTCAGCGGGCACATTCTCAGAATGTATCAAAGGCGATTGTTCTTACAATGGCTCCATCCTATCATATGGCAACAACAAAGTTCCAACTCTCTCCTTGACCCACTCCGTGTAGGCAGGCATAGCAACTGCAAACTTCTTCCCTAGAACAGATCCATCTTTGACACCAATGGTCTTCCAAGCTCTTCCCACTTGCTCCAATCTAACTGGGTCACTCCGCTTCTCAAAGTACACACTCTCAGCTATCTCAACATCTAGTGGTCTTCCATTCATAACGAATCCCAACTGACAAAGAGAAAGAACCGGATTGTAATTGATGCAACCCTTAGTCCCTACGAGTGGAACATTACGAAACTCCCCACAACTCAAAATGACATTACGCACATTCAACCTGTAAGCTTTCCACTTGATATCATAAGATGTGAGCGACATGATCCTCTGAGTCCATTTATGGGTATTCTGAGTATCCACAAAAGGCCCACTGGTTGGCAGAAAGGACGGGAACCATCTGAGTAACAATGGGAGACAACACCTGATAGATCCACCCTTACCATGCCTGCTGTGTATAGCATAATAAGTGTCGGCTAACAAGGTGGGAACCGGATTTCCTCCAATGAAAATAGTGATAGCAGCAAGATCCACAAAATTAGGCATGCTAGGAGACAACACAACTCCATAAATCATGATAGCCAACTGAGCGTTGAAAGCTTCCCAATTTCCTTTATTTGCTTCTTCCTTAGCCATCCTCACCAAGAACTTCAAAGGCAAACCCACAACATCACCACTTGACTTCCAATTGTCACTCACCTCTTTGATACCCAAATGGAGAACTCTAGCAACAACCCTGAAATCCACCTCTTTTGGAACATCCAAGAAGGGTACTTGATATTTGATCGGGACATTCATCAGGATGGAATACTCTTCAAGAGTGGGAGCCAACTGATAATCCTGAAAGGTGAAGCAACGGAGCTCTGGATCATAGAACTGTAGGAGAGTCTGCAGAGGTACTGGGTCAACCACCATCTTCAACAGTGCCAGAATATCCCCATACTGATCATCAAACACCTTCTGATTACCGTCGGTCACAAGATTGCTCAACTCTACCAGAGATGTCAACGGCTCACGGTGAAAACTGTAGGTGCAAGTCTTCCTCTTCAACTCCGGAATGGCTGCCATCTCTCACAGTGAACAGACTCCTGAATGAACCTGAGAAATGATATGCATGAGGAGATTAGCTTTTTTCTTTTTCATTTCCTTTTTTTTCATCATTTTTTTTTTGCATTAATTTTTTGAAAATAAACATGCTATGATGTAAATGATGCAACTATGACTGGTTGGATGTGTATCACAAGGCACAGGATCAGAGCTTCGGCATGAACTCGGACCCAGAAACCACAGATCAAAGTCATCTGGAACCCACATAACAAGAACCAAGTCACCAACAGGACCATACAGAAGTCACCAACAGGATACGGTCACCAACAGATCAAGTCACCAACGGTACCTGTAATGATTCATTCCCTCCCCACTCACGGGTGTCATCTAGGCCAGGGTAAGGTCAAGAGAAACGCAGGATAAGCAACCCTTTCAAGAATATCATCATGTACACACCAGATGTATGCAACGATAATACCCCATCAGGATCTGAACTGCTCGTGATATCATGTTCCGCTAAGTGGCGCTACACCACCCACTTCCCATGAATCACTCTATTCCTAGGTATCCTAGAGTTCACTCATAGCCTGGGTATTGGGCCTTTTACCTCTTCTAACTCTCACCCCACAGAGAGACAGACAACCAACACAATGATAATATGATGCATGCAAACACATAATGCACATATATACAATCACAGCATAATAATGAATGCAATAAATAAAGCAGTAAAAGCAACCAACACTATCCTAAAGAGCGCTAGGATTGACTCGCTTAGGGAAGATGGACCAGCAAGAGGTCAACTTCTCTTTGTCCCCAACAGAGTCGCCAGCTGTCGCATAACGCGAAAAACCGGCGGGAAAAAGAACCAGAGCCGCCACTGTGCGTTATTTATCCCAAAGGAGGGAAAGGAAACGCTCGAAGTAAACTTGGAAAGGACATGGTCTCGCGACCAGAGATTGATAGGATCGGGAATCGGTTATGCGAAGGGAAGGTATTAACACCCCTACGCATCCGTCGTACTCGACGGGATCCACGCTCAGAAAGAATAGAAGAAAGGTTGCTAAAGAAACTGCTCAAAACTGCACACAACTGGAAGGAAACACAGATGGAAGACGGAAGAAGGTAACTCGGCAGGATGTCGCATCCTGGTCCTACGTAGTTTGTCAGAAACAAACATCAGAGTCGACGTAGTTCGGGGAGATGGGAAACGTGCTCGCTAGGATATCGCATCCTATGCATACGTATCTTCTCTAACCAGAGGAAGAATCAGAGCACTCGTAGCTCGGCTAACGCACGCCAAACAAGACGCAAACAGGAAACTGACTGCCAATCGCTGGACTTATGTCAGACTCCGAACAAACAAACACACACAGGAAACCGACTGCCAATCGCTGGACTTATGTCAGACTCCAGACAAACAACAAACACAGGAAACCGACTGCCAATCGCTGGACTTATGTCAGACTCCAAACAAGCAAATACACACAAGGGGGTGAAAAAGAAAAGGGCGCCCGGAGAGATCAGCTCATCTCCTGCCTACGTACCTCATCTGGTATGAGGATCAGGGCGACGTAGTTCCCCTTAACAGGGAAAAACTTCTATCCTAACCAGAGACTAGGGAGATAACAGACTACTAGGGAGACTACGACTCGAGCCTAGAAGTTGTCATGCATACGATCCCTATGTTGAGGTCTCTAATCCTAACTCGCACAGGAAGCAAGCTAGCCTAAACATCAAGAAAGCAAACACAAGCACAAGAAAGCAAGCACACACACTATATGCAAACAAGTGGCTCATACAAGGTTGGGCTTTAGTCAAGGGGTCAAATCAACCTCGACAAACAAGCCAACTGAAAAGCGGTGTTTGGAGCTCTTAACCCTAACATTGAGAGTTAGGGTGAAGCAGATGAAATAGGAAATGAGGATAAGACCTCACAGCTCTTATCCCTGGCCTGGGAGAGCTTGAAACAATGAAAGTGTGGGAGTCCAGAATGTAAGACTCTATTCCACAATGACTGACACAACAAGATTTTGGGTTTTTATTCAAAGTGCATCAACACATGGTGTGAGCAAGATGGAAGACACAACTGAATAGCAGGGGATGGATTGCACATCCCTTTTATCTGCCAATGCCTCTTCACTTAGGAGGTCTTTATATGTACAAGGCACAAAGATAAACAAGCACAAACATTGCCTCTTAAGGAGGGCTTCAGACAGGTGCCTGTCAAAGTAACATGACAGGTCTTCCAGACTACATGAAGAGTAGGGATTTACCTAAGTGGTATGCCAACCACAAGCAAAGCAAAGCAACTCAAATAATGAGTTAAAGCGGATAAAGTACCTGTGTAAACAACCAAACAATCAGTATAGTATTCAGACAAACTATTCACAGACAAACAAACAGTACAAGGCATAAGAGGCAAGCAACTCAAATTGTTTCATCATTCAAAGAACCTACAAAACAACAAATGTTAGTGAAACACATCATTTTGCATCTCAATTTATGAGATCAACATCATCCATCAAGACTAGAAGCTTGAACCTGAAACACAAAGTCTAAAGGATGAGAACAAACCACTAGCTCAAAGGCTAGGGTCAAAGGTGGGGCAAAAAGCCAAAACAGGGGCTAAAACTCAACACAAAGCATGTTTATTCAATCAAGAACATGTCCTAAAAAGGACCAAATCAAAATCATTAAGCATGTTCATTTCATGTGCAATAGAAGGCAAGGGCAAATTCAAAGCTCACAAGGGATCATCATGAATCAAAATTCCATATCAAAACAGAAATGACTCAAACAATTCTGGAAATTTTTATGAGCATTCAACACATCAAACACAATCATCATACCAAAAATCAGCAACAGAGGAGCTCAATTGGCTAGGCAATGAAAATGCATAAAATCAACATCCAATTGTGTGACACAAATTGTCACACCTAAAGTACATGTGTCCCAATCAGTGAAGACAATGTCAAAAAATGCCAAATAAAATCACACAAGTCCATCAACATGTTAACAATCATCATGCAAAATTTCATGGCATTTGGATCATGTATGAGCATTTTATGATAAGATGAATGAGGCAAGGTCACAAAAGCATACATGTTCAATCAATCATCCACAATTCAAAATCCAGAAATGGTAAAATCATAAAATCAGCATCATAAAATTCTAGACATTTCAAGGATCATGTAGGAAAAAACCTGGTATTATTTGGACTTGTATTCAATTAGTTATGATTTTTTAAAGTTCATGGAGCAAATGAAATAAAAATTGAAAAAAAATGAAATAATGATGAACTAGGCCTAAACTACGTCGTTTCAGGCTATGGAATAAAAATGAAAAAAAAAAAGCGAAACGCAGGCGCTAGGATTCGAAGGGAGGGCCTGGATACACAAAACGACGTTGTTTCAGCGTGCGCCCTAGGGTTTTGCAGAAGCGCTGGAGCACTGTTCCTAGCGGCGGCCGGTGCGGTGGCGTGAACAGTGTCAACCACGAAAATTTCTCCAGAATCACAAAAATCTTATATCATTTTAAAGCTTGTGACCTGTAGGATCCAAATCTATAATTATTTTGGCCTAATTCCTCCTAAATCCAGAGAATCGAAGAAGAACATGTTATGGATCCAAGCTTTCAAATCATCATATCTCCATGAATACACGTCTGTTTTTAATGAATTTTATGTCAGAATTCTCACCATGAAACACTCTACAAGATTATGTGCATAAAAGAGGTAATTAAGAGGTTCGAAAATTGCACCTTCTTGAAACTTCAACAATGGCAGTGGTAGATTCAAGTGTCCAGCAGCATCCAAATACCTTCTATCAACCTTGTTAACACCTCTGAAGCACAAATCAACCCTTGGAATGGCTTGGATCTATCTAGATCTTCAAAACTCCATGTTCATGTTCATGATTGGAATGGCTTGATTCTTCACCAATTTCTGCAAATCAAGGCTTGATCTGTACCAAATGATGATCAAGAATCCAGAATATGCAATAAAATCAAGTGTTCTTTGAAGAATTTTTGAATTTGGAAGAAGAGAAAATTTTGGAGGGAAATTTTCAATCTAGATCTAGAATTGTGAAATTGTGAAAATTATGTTATAATTAGCTATTTATATGACATGTTAATCCATTTCCTAATCATGCTTAAGCTTGGCTAATTACATTTTAATGAGAAAAAAGGTGTTATGCAAAATTTGGTGTTTTCACCCCATGCATGCAATCCTACGTGAACAGTAGCAAATGGCCATGCATTTTCACTTAAAATCCTCTTATGAACATGTTGGAATGGTTAAAAAGTCCATATGATGCACCGATTTTGAATTCATGATTTTCCCTCCAAAATGGACATGAATATGCATATGATCATATGATGAATTTTCATGCAATGTGATGAATGATTTGGAAAGTTCATGTCATGAGAAGAATTTGGCAAAAAGGAGCACTCAATTTGGAGTTATGAGTCAAAAGTTATGGCCTTTTGAAGTTCCATGCACACTTGACAATGATTTGATCATATCTCCTCAACCATTCATCAGATGCTCATGATCTTGGACTTTTTGGAAATGGGAGAGAGAGATGTTCAACTTTCATGTTGGACAAAATTTCATTTGAAGCATATTTGATGTTGGAAAGTCAAGTTGAAGTTGGTCCAAAAACTTGCCATTTTTGGAAACTTGAAATTACAGGTCACTTTCCATTTTGGGAAACTTTTGATCTGGCTTCAAAATCTTCAAGTTATGAGTTTGACATGATGAATAAACCTCTTTTGAACATGAATGAAGTGTCTCAACCCATTTCTCCACCTCCTAGCCCTCAGTTGACTTGCAGTTGACTTTTATGGGTCCCAGATGACCTGAAACTGCACTGTGGGCTTTGAGCTTTCAACACTTGGCCAAATTGCATCAAAATGAACCCTGGGTTCACACAAGCTCTCTAGAACAACCATAGGGCCTTTTTCTCATGAAAATGCTTGCTCTCTTGCACAAATGACTTCTCCTGACCAGTTTTGACTGATGAAATGCAATGCACTATGTAATGTTAATGACCTAAAAATGAAATGATTGTACAAATGGGGGGGGGTGCAAATTTGAGGTGCTACACCTACCTTCCACATCAGTGACATGTATGCGCCACTTGTAGACTTAAATTGACTTAAACTAACGGGGAAAACTGAAAGGACTAATGTGGCATTGTTTGAACAATTAAAGGACCAGCGTAGGTATTTTGCCAATTTTGCCAATTTTTTTATACATGTATAATTTAACCTATTTAATCTTAAGAATGTGTTTGGATGAGGTAATTGAGAATTTTTAAAGAATTCAAAATTCTAAACAATTCAAATGATTCAATTGAAATCTATTCATTTTTAATTCTTTTGTTTGGATGGAGTATTAAAATGGTGGCAAAATACCTTTTTTAGTCCTGTATCTTTAGAGTGAGGTTCATTTTGGTCCCTCGGTTTTAAAAACGATCATTTAGGCCCTTTATGTCTTCAAACAGCGTCACGTTAGTCTTTTTCATTAGGTCTGTTAGTGAAAGTCAGAACAAATTGTCACTTGGTGTACACCTGTGACATATTCATCCAAACCCCATATTTCTTGCAAATTCATACTATTGTCCAAAAATTTATCCCATTCTTACAACATTCATACCATTTTTCAGAAATCCATCCCATTTCCAAAACCCATTTTTTAAACTCAACCATCTAAGCTACACACTTGGAATCTGGAAATTTGATTGTTTTTAATTATTTAAAAAGTATTAGTGTGTATATCTATACTCAGATCCGGTTGGTTAATTAGAAATTTGAAAGTATTAGTGTGTATATCTATACTTAGATCTGGTTTCAAAAGCATGGAAGAAGGTTCAAAAGTACTGTTGGTGATCTCAACAACAAAGATCTATTCATGATAAGCTTTCTCAACGGATATAACAAGCACATATGAGGAAAGCATGAAATGGATCCTAGGGTAAGGAACCAAGTTGGTTTGAAACTCTGTAACATCAACATTAAGGGCACCATCAAACCTTAAAGAGGTTGTGAGTGATGAAATCACCTGCAAAATCAAATCAAACGCATCAAAATTTGTCACACAATTCAAATCAAACAAGTTTCAATATTCGTTTCAAAATCCAAATCCTGAAATTTAGCTACCTGAGAGATAAGGCGATTGAGGTTGGTCTAAGTGGGACGCTTAATATCAAGAGGTTATCAAGAAGGACGACGTCATATGTGTGTTCAATGAGGGAATGGATTGAAAGAACATTGTTATAGGGTTCAACAATAGAGGTTGAAACCTGGGGAGATGGATAAACGTTGAAACCCAACTTGAATTTTTTTCCCGTAATCAACAGAAAGACCCTCCAACAAAAGAGAATCCAAACCAGATTCAGTTTCCATTGCATAAGAAAATTGTCTCATCCACTTGATTTTGTTGTTACAACATGTTTTGTAATACACTATTTTTCCAGAATTTGTCGGAAAGAGATCCCAAATTTATTGGTTTTGTAATAAGCACTTTTTTCCCCATAAATTGAAGTGATTTTAGTAAACTAGTAATTGTTTTTGGATGTTGAATTGAAGTAATCAGTGGGTTTGAAGAATTGTGAATTTTGAATTTTTTTAGCTTTGGAAAGAAGACGAAGAATCAAATTAAAATCCAGAAAAAAAATGTAGCATCTGTTTTTTCTATCACTAAATTTGTTACAAAAAATTAAATGTTACACCTCATTAAAAAAATTGACGTGGTTACTGAAATAAAAATACACGACCAAAATGAACCCCGTTTTAAAGTAGAATTTTTTTTGAATAATCAATTTTTTAAAAAAAATTCCAAAAAAAACCTTAATTTCAAAAAAAATTCATATGGACAATTTTTGCCCTAAAATGGCCATGGGCGCCACCCTAGATGGCGCCTACCCTTAAATTTAGGGCAAGTCGCCACTAGGAGTGGCGCCTACTCCTATTTCCATTTTTTTTTGTTTTTTTTTGTTTTTTTTTAATTTGTTTTAATATGTTTCTAATTATTTTTTTTATTTTTTTTAATCTTTTTTAACTTATTTTAAATTTATTAATTTATATTAATTTATATTAATACATATATATAAATAATATTATTTACAAGATATATATATATATATATATATATATATATATATATATATATATTAATTTATATATATATATATATATATATATATATATATAATTTATATACATGTAAATAAATAATATTATGTATATATTTGTAAAATACACAAGATATATATAAATATATATTAATATATATTAATATATATATATATATATATATATATATATATATATATATATATATATATATATATATATATATATATATATATATAAATATAAATATATATCTTGTAAAGTATAATTAAAATGCATTATTAATTTGGGATTTATCACATATTATGCGGTCCCTGGTACGATCCGCACGGGGGAGGTCTAACTACTCGTCTAGACGGCTCACGTGGTGGTGGTGCTTCCATATTCCCACCCCTAGTCATAACGCGTCCTCTTGCCGTTTGTCGTTGTGGTTGGGTCGAAGTCCCTTCAATGATGTAGGAAAGACGGGTGCCCTCTGCGCCCTCAAAGCTTTGTCTCGGTGGGACAAACTGACTCCTGTTGGATGCGCCCTCGAAATGTGGCCTTTGGTAGTTGAGGGTTGAATCGGGTTGGCTAAAGAACAATGTCTGTTGTGGTGTGTAGTAGTCTTGTTGGTAATCCTCTTGTATACTTGTGTCGGGGCTAAGTGGAGGACTGGAAGAGCCCGGGACATCGTCGTGATGGAAGTGTTGGGATTGGTGTTGGTGGGGGGATTGAGTTTGTGGTAGGTGCTGGGACTGTTGATGGTGGTGGGAATGTTGAGGTTGGTGTTGGTAATCTTCATGATATTGGGGTTGAGTTTGTGGTATGTAGTGTTGATTTGGTTGGGGGTGGACATGTGTTGTGGTGGTTGTTGTTGGTAATACGGTGGTGGTGGTGGTTGTTGGTAATACTGTGGTGCTTGTTGTTGTTGGGAATATTGTGGTGGTTGTTGTTGTTGGAAATATGGTTGTTGCATTCGGGGATCGTCCAAATAGAACGGGTCAGACACAATCATTTCTGGATTTGTATTTGCTCTAAACCAATCCACATATTCCCTTGTCGGCTTCATTTCGTTGGGCGCCACCGGAAATTGTAGAACATAGTGGGCACGCTCTTTCCACATTTTACGGAACTCCTTTGCAAATGCCTTCCAATTTTGGGCATACCACTGGTGGCTGACTTTTTTAAGATGCCAAGGTTCCAAAGACATTGGGGGGCCTGGGATTTCTTGATGCATTCCGAATTGCAGTTTGACACGGTCACTTTGGTGCATCTCCACAGTGGTGAACCGCATGATAGCCGTTTTTGCTGTCCAAACAGCTGCATCTTCGGGGTTGGGTTGATGTTTCAATCCCAAATATGGCCTCCAAATAAACTGCAAAGAAAAAAATAAATATGTTATTTATTGAGAATGCTTGATATTAATAAATTAGTTAGAAGATGAATGATTTAGTGGTAATACATCTTGTGCTCGGAGACGATCCAAGAGTTGACGATAAAATATTATTTTATTTTTCGGGGTAAGACTGTAATCTAGTCCAGTTGTAATGAACCTAAACAAAAAAAGATAAATAATATTATTTATAAATATTTATAGAATAAATATTCAAAATGAAATAACATCATAAATTTACCTAGTTGCGTAGGGGAAGGAGTAGACGTTAGGATTTTCTGGGGCTAGCCTCGGCAATCTCCACCACCCCCATGTTTGGAGCAAAAAAGCACATCCAGAAAATGTTCAATGGTCATTTTGTGCATTTTTACACAAAGAGCTATATAGGAAAGCCAATACAGCAGAACCCCAACTATACGTGCTTATTCTATCAATGTCCTCGAGCAAACTCAAGTACATAAAGTTTATGCTATTTCCCGTGCCTTCGGGAAATAACAAGTTCCCAAACAATAACATAATGTAAAACCTTGTTTTTATGATTTTTTCTTGTTCGGACGAATCCTCAGTCAAATTTATAGAGTCGTGGTAGAATTGGAGGCTCGATAGTTTAATACCCTGGCCCCTTGCTTTTGCAGACCCCTCACCCTCGACCAGATCTACGCCCAACATTTGAACACATAGTTCGTTGGGCTGTTGAACATTTCCAGTCACAGGCTTACCATCTATTCGAAGACCCAAAAACATGTACACGTCCTCTAGTGTGACGGTACATTCACCGATTAGTAGGTGAAAAGTGTGTGTCTCTGGTCTCCAACGTTCACACAAAGCAAAAATAAATTTCACATCAATTGTGGCATTTACCACATGCATAACATGACCGAACCCCGGACGCTCTATGTAAGGTACGCACCATGAGTCTGGATAAGGCATAGGGTATGAACGTTGACAAAATTTCTTGGGATCCTTTAAAAACAAACAATATAAACAATCATTAGATTGGAGTTTTAAAAAATAAATTGTAAACATACGAAAGAGGCAATGTTTCAGATATGTTCTACAACCCATATATGAGGTCTGATGAGGAGTTAAAGAAGGGTGACCAATTTCGGACCAAGGAAGAGTGTCTGTTAGCAATAAAAAACTGGCACTTGAAAAACTGTGTTGACTACGATGTTAACAAATCAAACCCGGAAAGATACGTTATTTTATGCAAAAACCCGGAGTGTGGGTATAGGTTGATGGCATTGTACAAGAAGAAACATAATGCGTGGGTGATAGGGTCCATTTCTCAAGCTCACACTTGCGTCAACACAAACATGGCACAGGATCATCACAAACTTAGCCATGATATGATATGCCATTCCATAATACCTCTTGTTGAAGCTGACCCGTCACTCAAGGTCAAAACTATTATCTCCCATTGTGTTGCTGTTTTCAAATATACACCGTCGTACAGAAAGGCTTGGTTAGCGAAAACCAAGGCAATTGAACTGGTATACGGTAATTGGGAGGAATCATACAAACAACTTCCGCGCTACCTGGCTGCACTACATTTGTATTCACCTGGGACGGTTTCTATAATGGAGACCTTGTCGGCACAATCCCCTGACGGAACTCGTCTAGAAGGTAATGGAATATTCCATAGACTTTTCTGGGCATTCCGTCCCTGCATCATCAGTTTCACATTCTGCAAGCCGCTTATTCAAGTCGATGGAACTTAGCTGTATGGGAAATACAAAGGATCGTTACTGATGGCGGTCGCATAAGATGGAAATTCTAATATTTTCCCAATAGCCTTTGCATTGGTAGAAGGAGAAACGGCTGCTGCTTGGAGTTTCTTCCTTAAGAATCTCCGAACGCACGTGACTCCACAAGCTGGCATCTGTGTGATTTCTGACAGGCACGCTTCTATAGACAGTGCATACAATAATCCAGCAAATGGTTGGCATGACCCCCCGTCTACGCATGTCTACTGCATCAGGTATATTGCTCAAAATTTTGTGCGGGAGTTCAAAGATAATTTCTTGAAGCAAAATTTGATAAACGCGGGGTATGCATTAAACCAACCTGGATTCTAATACTACCGCCGGGAAATAGTGTTGGCAAATTCTGATGCAGGGAGGTGGATCGATAATATTGACAGAGCAAAGTGGACTAGGTCATATGACGATGGGGTGAGGTGGGGCCACATGACAACAAATCTTGTGGAATCAATGAACGGCGTCTTTAAGGGCATACGTAACCTCCCGGTAACCGCTTTGGTGAGTGCGGCCTATTTTCGGATGGCAACGTTGTTCGTAACAAGAGGCAAGCACTGGCATGCAGTGTTACAGACGAGTCAAGTATATAGTGATGCCTGCATGAAGTTTATGAGGCAGGAATCTGCCAAAGCCAGCAGCCATCGGGTTACGAAATTCGACCGCCATGGCCACACTTTTAGTGTCAAGGAAACAATTGACCACAACCAGGGGCTGCCCAGACAAGAGTATAGGGTCCTAATACCAGACTGTTGGTGCGACTGTGGTCAATTTCAGGCCTATCGTATGCCTTGTTTTCATGTCATTGCAGCGTGTTCACACACCCACTTCGATGCATTGTCGCTAGTGTCTCCCATCTACAAAGTTGCAACATTGCTAAATGTATACGACAATCCCTTTCCGGTGGTAGCATTGGAGGCATATTGGCCAGAGTATGACGGGGAAATTGTTTGGCACAACGAATCGATGCGGCGGAATAAAAGTGGTCGCCCAAACAGCAGGCGCATTAGAACTGAAATGGATGTCGCAGAGAAAATGCAGAGGAAGTGTAGCATATGTCGACAACTGGGGCATAGTAAGAACAAATGTTCATATCGTGGATCTAATTCCAGAACATAGTTTTGATATTCATAACTCTGTGTACCAATGCTATTTATCAATAAAGTTTACTTTTTATTCCAAATAGAAGATGACACTGGAACAACAAACACAAACATCTAACATTACAACAACAATTACTAAAACAAAAACAAATACTGGAACAAGAACAAGTACTAAAACAAGAACAAGTACTAGAACAATAACAAATACAACAACAACAACACAAACAACCATTAAAATCTAGGAAATTACAACAGTTAACACTATGTCGTCTGATCCATGCATCATTTGGATGCAATCAATGTCGCTTTCAACTTCAACCCACGAACATACCGTTTCTCCAATTTCAAATGAGATACTTCTTCTAAGCCTCTGAATCCTTCTGATGACTTCACCAGGTTCGTAATCTCCCTCTAACCAAGACATCAAGGACCTTTTTAGTTGGTCCAACGAACGGATGTTCCAAAATTTCATCTCCATTTGGGGTTTCACAGGCGAGAAAATAACATGCCCATCCCTTTTTAAGATTACTGGTTCAGGATCCGGGTGCCTTGATGATGTTCGCTGCCATGATGACGGTCTAGGGGATGCCATGAACTCAACTTGATAGAGAAAGTGATAGGAAATAGTGGTGAAGAAAATGCAAGGAAATAACACTTTATTTATAGGAAAAGATCTAGGTTGTACACCAATGTACTTAACCCTAATTAGTGTCGCACTTGATTAATTAGTCTTAGGGGGAATTACGGTTTGAATTAGGTCATAACTAACAAACTCTAATTATAACCGATCAATAAACCCTAATTATAATTGATTAATTAACCCTAACATGATTAACCCTAATTCTCCCAAAAATTTATAAATAATATTAATTACTTATAAATTAAATTAATATATATATAAATTAATATATATATATATATATATATATATATATATATATATATATATATATATATATATATATTGTAAATAATATTATTTATATATATGTATTAATATAAATTAATATAATTTATAATAAATATAAATTAATAAATTTAAAATAACTTAAAAAAGATTTGAAAAAATTAAAAAAATAATTAAAAACATATTAAAAATAATATATATAAAAAAAGGAAACATGTGTAGGCGTCACTCCTAGTGGCGACTTGCCCTACCTTTAAGGGTAGGCGCCAACTAGGGTGGCGCACATGAAGAAATTAGGGCACAAATGTGTCCATTTATGTAATATTTTTGAAATAAAGGTTATTTTTGAAAAAAAAATTAAAAAATTGTTTATTTAAAAAAAAAACTTCGTTTTAAAGATATGGGACTAAAAATGATATTTTGTCTGATATGATTCATTGTTAAATTTTTTGGATCAATTTTATAAATTTAAAACTTTTTGTGAAAATTTAAATTATGAAAAATAAGAATTAATTTATAATTTTTAAAAATTTGAAAGAGCCAATTTGTAAAATTTGGAAATTATTAAGAACTTATTTGCAATAATTTAATAATAAATAATTTAACATTCACATTATATAAAAGGGAAGAATTCCTTTAAAAAAAAAATATTATTCTTTTTGGAGAAATAAATTTTTTACTTTTTAATTTCATTTAATTTCTTTAAATTTAACTTAAATAAAATACTTTATAAATTTTAATAATTTTTCATATTTTGTAGTCGAACAATAATTTTTGATCTAAGATTAATGACCGAGTCAATTTAAGATAATTGATCCAGTGATGATTAACATTAGACTTTATAGGAAGGACCTAAGTTCGATCCACAACAAATGCGATCAAGAGAGAGCTGGAATCACTTAATGTCATAACTAACCTTCGAATCGGATTAGTCAGTTCAGTGGATGAATATTGGTGGTGGAAAAAAATAAATACATAAATAAATTTCCAAGGAAATTTAAGTTCCAACAAAAAAAAAAGTTATGCAACTTAAATAAAATATTTGCAGTGGAGATGTCTTTAAAAATCCAATTCAACTAAATTTTTGAAAGATAAACCATCGAATTGAAACAAAAATATAAGATAAAGTATGCAATTTAAAATCTTAAAAGTTAAAGTATATAAGAGTAAAATTATATTTAAACCAAAAGATAAAATATAAAATGGCGAAAATGAAATTGGTATGCTAGGCAGATTCTAATTTAGAATTTCTAAATTGATGATTTTACAATTTTTGTAGTGAGACAAAAAAAAAACATAGAAAAGAGAATATGAAAGGACGTTACTTTTTTAACACAGAAATCAGATATTCTTTTGTGCATTTTAGAGGAGTTCTCACTTGTATTCTTTGCACATATTCAACAAAACAAGACGAAAACTACATGAACGCATGGTTCAAGAAAGTGAGAGAAAGAAACTTATGTCATTATTCAAACTAATTCTTACCTACACATAAACACACTAAACTGCCCTTAGTCATGGTAAAAAAGAAGGTCTGTTGTCACTGTTTCAACATTTAGTAACTATGATTATACAATAGAGCCAATGCTCAAACCATATATACACACACTACTCGAACAAAAGGCGACGCCTAACAGATTTCGGAATATTAGGACTTGACGATTTCCGCTTCACTTTTGAGCCTCCGCTGTCCGGGCTATCACTTTTTCTCGATGATGACTCTTCTCCGTGTTTTGAATTATGCTTGCTTTTGGTTGTTGGGAAGAACTCGGTGATATTTAGCTGGACACCTTTCGAGTTTGGTGATGTTGCTGACTTTTCATTTTCTTGAGATTTTGAAGTTTGATTCTTTTTCCTTTTCGCGTCCTTCAGTTCCTGCAAATTTAAATCATTTAGATCTCAACGTAAAAGAGGAGTATATAAAACCAATATCATCTGTCAAGTGAGAAAAAATAAACACCTGCTCATGCCAAAACCTTTTCACTTCTTCTGGATAAGCAGCTCCAACAAGGTCCATATTTTCATCTGTCAACAGAAAACTACATCCATCTTCTTCGCAAATCACGGGAGAATCACAATCATCGAGTAGATCAACTGTGTCGTCATCAACCTCTATAACATCCTCTTGCGTGCCAGATTGACTTGAAAGAGTTTTGGAGGCAATGTTTCCCATCGCGCGTTTCCACTTGACGACATAAATCTGATATCCGTATCTCGTCTTCACGCGTTTTAAAGAATTAAACTCAAACTGTCCAAATAACAAACTATCTGTCGTGGCGGTAGCCATTTCTCTCAAGAAGATGGTGGACATCATAGGAAACATTATCCGCCGAATGTACGACGGATCCCAGTTCTGATGGAAGTTCAAAAAATCTATCAGAAGCTCAATTTTCGGTCTTTCCCATGAGATCTTAGGGCCGTCAATTGCTGCAAACAAAGTTGCGGAAATAATATTATAGAATGAGTGACACAGGAGCAATAATACACTTAAAACAACTCTACCAGATCAATCATATACAGGAAAAAAATGACATTGATGATATTCATCTTAGATTGACACGTACCGGAAAAGTAACCATTGTCATTGCATAAATACATAGCAATGATTTCATTGTTTGGAAAATTCGGCTCCTTCGCAATCTTGTCACAAATTTTTGTGTGCCAATTTTCAATCTTTTTCTGCTCCTTATTTTTCCTATTCTGTCAAACAAATATCATTAAGAGATTTTTAAATTTCTTTAAGAAAATTGAATTACAAAAAAAAGAACTATATTTTAACGGGCTAAACGTGTACGTGATTTAATACTACCAAAAATACGTTACAAAATTAATAACAAATCAGACAATGACTAAATTGATCTAGAGGTCATACCATACCACAAGAGTTACAATCACATTTAAAACCTTCTGCTTTTTTCAAGCAACCTTCATTGTCATCTGTGACACAAAATTCACATGAAGACTTCGAATGATCTCTTTTGTTGCCTGGATGACCACAGAATGAGCAGTGAGGTTGTTTTGAACTTGGGGAGTTCCCATCAGTATCCATATTGTCCTCAGATTTAACGTCGATAGGAACTTGAAAAGCATTCCCTTTGCCTATCTCATGTAATCTGCAATAAAGATCCTCGTCAATCAGGACCGCTGAGACTGGAAATTTTTTTACCACTATTTCATAGTGTATCAGAAACTAAAATATACAATCGGAATTCGGTTTGAAGGACTTATTAATACCTATTCAATACATCATCTTCACTAAACGCTTGAACAAAACGAAGAGCGCTATCAAGTCCAATCCCTTGAACACCGCTCGTATCATGATCATTTCCAACCAAAAGAGCAATGGCTATTAGGTGTTTCCTCTTCAATCCAAGCCCGGCCTCAATCTCTGACACATTGTAGCATTCAAATGGTTCCTGCATGCAAAAAAAATCTCAACCATACTAAAAAATGGCAAGGAAACTAAACAACAACTTTCCAAAGTACAGCAAGAGGGAGTAGGAGAATGCAGGATGCTAATTAAAAAAGAAGTTTTACAATAGGAACATCAGAGCTTATATATTTTTTTGTTCAATTAAATCGACCAAACCACCAAGTTTTGCTATTAACTAAACTAATTTTATCATGGTTGTGTGCATATTTTTTGAAGATGAATACTTGAATTATTAACCAAAATTTTCTGTGGTTTTACGCTTTCCATTTTTTGGCAATAATCTCAACATGTGTGTTCTCAACTCTCAAGTACATCCTCTGAGTAGAAAAGGGGTGCATCATAGCCTATAGATTCATGAATCATGCTACGATTTAGTGGACTATGCAAAGATGGATGTAAGTGTTGTAATCAAACAGACAAATCAAAGGCTTTCATAAAACTGCCAAGGGAAGAAATGAAATATAGAAGATGGTTACTTACTTTGGAATTGGGAGAGAAAGATTTTATAACGCATTTGGCCCCAAAGAGGAATGCATCACTGTCAGATGTGATGCACGCATCTACATAACCTTCACTATTTAATTGGGCACAGAGTGCTTCAGCCTCTCCTTTAGCTTTTAGTACAGGAATCCCGAGTAGCTCAGCAAGTTCCTATCACCAATTAACTATAAGGAAAAGCCTGCCAAAAGAACATCTAACAAAACGAAAAAGAAAAACTAGAATCCACGTCTGGAAAGCAAATAAGATTTTGGTATAAAAGTAACATATTGGTCAAAAATTTGAATGCATGCACATCTTAGCAACTGAGTACAAAGTTAGAGTCGGCACAATAGTTCGTGTAGATAACAATCAAGGTGAAAGAATTATCGCACCACACACTCTTGAACACATCTTGAAAATGAACGGTTTCTCTCAGCTGAAACACCTTCAGAAACTGGCAAGCTAGTCGATTCAATTCCAGAAGAACGGAAAAATCTAGCACTCCTGGCCTTTGACTTCAACGGCGATGGAGTCCCATCAACAACGAACACAGGAAATGCTCCAAACTACAAAAATAAAAAAATATTATATTATCATCAAACATCATTCCCATCCTTCGTTTCACTATTCCATAGAACCTCAACACAAAAGGACTAAAAGGAAAAATGGAACAATAAGTTAGTATACCACCGTTAAACTTCACTCCACTCTATCCAAATACTACCAATATTAAGTCTTAGAATTTGAGGTTGAGCCTAACTCAACCTTATAAGACCAGTTGTAAGGTGACGACTTCCCCCACTTATGTTCTATGATGTGGAACTCTTAACACACACCTTATGTTCATCACTATTGGGCTTGGTGCATGGTGGGGGTGGCCCAACAGATCTTATACCATCTTAGAATTTGAGGTTAGGACTAACTCAACCTCCGATGGCGGGGGTGGCCTAACCAATCTTATAGCATTTTAGAATTTGATGTTGTACCTAACTCAACCTTACAAAACAGGCTTGGAAGGTGAGGATTGCCGCTACTATATTATCGGATATGGGACTTTTAATCGTAAGTACTTCAATTTGAATTCATTTAGCCTCAATCGGTGTTGAACCATACTCAAACATAACTAAAAACGATAATAACACTTTTACAACCATAATTTAATTAAACTAACCCAAAACCAAACTATCTTTTCATTTCTTTATTATATAACCAAAAGGGTTTTAAAAAAACAGTGTTTATCCCCAAATAAGCTAAAACTATCAATGTTTTAATTCATTAAGCAACGATTGGTGTTAAACCATACTCCAACCTAACCAAAAAGGTAATAACACAGTTTCAAACAATCATATAATTAAACTAACCCAAAACCAAACAATCTCTCAATTTTTTTCTTAAACAACCAAAAGAGTTCCAAAAAAATCAATCATATCAATACAAAACCTAAAATCATCAACATTTCCATCACACTATCCACCATGCAAAAAAAAAATCAAGGGAATAAGAGAGAACCTTTGAAAAGAGATTAATCGTACGGAAGAAAGTGAGTCTGAGGTGAGGTTTCTTGACATGCGTTTTGATGGCATTGTTATGCTGAACAATCCAGAAGGAAAGGTCAACAGCAACTCGCTTGTTTCTCAAGAAATCAAAACCTTCATTGCGCGCATAGGGCTTCAACAAATCCCAGAAATTACCACCAACACCCATTGATTGTGTTTTCTACTTAATCACACAAATGGGTAACCGAAAACATCATCAAAATTCAGTCTTGTTTTGAAACAGACACTGAACGGGGTTGGTATGTTAGGTTTCGGTTTTTTGGAAGAGAAGAAGACAGAGAGAGTGTGAATTTTTTTTGGAGCAAAGATAACAAAATTTAGCCGTTGGGTGTTTTGTAACGTTACAATTGAGAATTGATTGGGACCTCAAAAGCCCATTAAGACACAAAGTTTATGCTATTTGCACCCGTTGTTTAGTAATACACTCTATGTTATTTATTTACTTTGCTATGAATAAGTTATAATTCATGAATTTAATTATATTTAAAATAAGCACCCGTTATTTATGTGTGTTTGACTTTTATTTTAATTATATTTAAAATAAAATTTATAACCAAACATATCAATTAATCTCTTATTTTATTTTGTATTTAAGGGTAGAGAAGCCAAAGTTTGATGCTTGCTTACCCAAAAAGGTATTTTAGGAATACCATTATATATATTGAACATGTTAAATGTATTATTATTTTTCTAGTGTTTACATGTTAAAATGGCAAAAGAAAGATATTACTCCTTTGTCTCAAATTATGAATAACAAGGAAAAATCACACTTATTAATAAAAGTAAAATATAGTAGTTTAGATTATAATTTTTTGTATTTTTAAGATAAATTTTATGAGAAGATATAAAAATATTTTTTATTGATTAGTAATTACGGAGAGATGAGAGAACAAATTCATTGCAATTTATAATTAATTTTACTCTAAAAATGATAATGAGACAAAAAGTTGTTTTTATTCTTATAATTTTGGGGGAAGTAAGTTTTTCTTTCTTATAAATTGAAACAAAGAAGTTTATTTAAAAGGTTTATATTATTAATGTAACTCACTTTTTAGACTTTTCTCTTTATAAGAGAAGAGATAAGAAGCCAAAGTTTGATGTATGCACAAACAAGAATTTTAGAAATACTTACATTAAATGCGCTTAAATTTTTGTAAACTTAATATGTTAAAATGGCAAAAGAAAATTATAATACTTTCAAGTTTATACCACACTAAAGTAAGGCTAATGTAACACTTCTTTTTATTTAACAAAGTTTTACTTTTTTGTTTGTAATTTGTGCGTTTTTTTAAGTTGAGAATTTTTTAATAGATTTTATATATTATTTAGATATCACGTGAAAATACTAAAATACCCCAAACGTATTTAATTTTAAGTTAACGTTAAAATATCTCGGAGATACATCTTCAAATTTATTTCGAAGATGCATCTATAGAAAGTATTGAAGCTTAAATCGCGTCATAATATTAACTGAAAAAACCCAAAACCTTCTCAAACTTTCTCAAAAAAAAATCATCATCAAACCAAGCTCAAAGGATCTTCGATCAACATCAGAAACATCATCCAACACTGAAACAAAGTGAAAAATTATAAGATTTTGATGTTTTGATAAGTTTTTTTAGTTTTCATGTAAATGAGTAGAAAATAATGATTTAGGTATCAAATGAGTAGGAAATGCAAAAATGTTAGTTTATACATGTTGCAAAACATGTTTGTTTGTTGAAAATCACGATCAAACTATTTATTTTGAGGTTTGCATTTTTGCATTGCCATCATTGATGAACCGAAGAGTTGCAGAAAATTCTGAAGATGTATCTCTGAAACCTTTCGACGTTAAAGTTTCTCAGCAACCGGAGATGCATCTCCGTAAATTAGCAGTCTGTTTTATTTTTTGCTTTTCTTGTTTTTAGTGTTTCTAGCTTGCACTAATTGTCTAATTTACTTTAACTTACATGCATTATGACTAATAGACACGATAGGCTAGTGCATGTGAGGATTGCATAATGTGCATCAGTGCGGCGGGGGAAGAGTCAGGTTTCAGAGGCTCGTGTTCACTCTGGCTATGCAGAGACATCTGCTTTTAGGGCTCATGATTTTCCATCTCCTTATTCACGTAAGAGACAGGTTTAACATATTGACGCATCACTCCCTCCATCCTCTTACGGGCGCCAGGTTTCATCTATTCATGTGCTAGAGACACACGAGCCACCAGTGGTATCAGAGCCTCTAGTGCCACCTCTACGGATGATATTTTTGAGTCAGTGCCACCTCCGGATGGTGAGGCTGTTGAGGATGTTGTGCCAGAGCCATTTGGAGGAGGCCTTATAGAGTTGTCACTACTGCCATTGTACGCAGGCCATACTTCTAGACATGTATGGGACAGAGAGGTATCATTAGTTGGATTCATTGTTTTTAATTTACATTTATTAATATATTACAAGTTTATGACATTGATTTTTATTTTCTGCGGGACCGTGATCTGCTGAAGTTTATTAATCACGGTCGAAAGATTACTGGCTTGCCTCAGCCGAATGAGAACCGGAGGGGGGGGGGGGGGTTGAAGGTCGAGGAGCTAGAGGAGGCAGAGGAGATGTAGTCCGACATACGTAGTAATGCAATAGTTTATAGTAGTTGTACGTTGGATTCATTATGGATTGTATTTTGTTTTCACCTCATACTACTTTATCGTGTATTTCGACTTTATTTATATATGACATTTTTAGACCATCTGAATTTATATACGTAATTTTTTGCATATCGATTGTATGGTTTAAATATCATCATATAACATGGTACATAACGTTTATAAATGTTCATCTGAATAAATAAAACATAACATTTATTGTTCTGATATGTTACGGAGATACATCTCGGTAAAATAATCGACGATGCATCTCCGATACAATATGCTTGTCAAATGCCTTTCTGAGTTAATGCATGGTGTATGACTTTTAAAAAATTACGGAGATGCATCCCCGGATCATTTAACGTTTCAAGGTGCGTTCGGGAATGCATCTTTAAAATTTGGGGGCATTTAAGTATTTTCAAGTGGTGTACTAATAAGATATATGATACATTAAGAAATTACTTTTTAAGTTTGAGTGGGTGATTGGAATAAGAATGGAAAATTAAGTTTGATCTCAAAATTTTCTTCTACAATAAGGATTTATTAAAATGATTCGTCTTCAAGTCGTTTTGAAACATGCCTACAGACATTTTCTAATTTGAATGGATTACCAATATTATTACTTTGTTGAAATAAAATAAGTCCTTCAAAGTCTCAGTATGACCTTGACGAACGTTGAAAAGGCTCATTCCTGACACATGTCGATATTTGATAACTAATAAATTAGATTTCAAGTAAAGTCGACTTAACCGCTGATCGAGTGGCACGAGAGATTCATGTACCACCAAACCACGACTATCATTAAAGGGCTTGAAAGTAGCACGCACTTTAGATACTTTGTTGGTCTAATAATATTCATTTGATTAGGGATGTAAATATATCCATGGGGATACATAGTATGATATTCGTGTCTGCCCGGTTGGATAAATATGATATTTGTATCCGCCCCATATTCGTGCGAGTATTCGTTAAGCAGATATCTGCAGGTTTTAAGGTACCTGCGAATATATATATAGTAGTCGAGGAGCTAGAGGAGGCAGAGGAGATGTAGTCCGACATACGCAGTAATGCAATAGTTTATAGTAGTTGTACGTTGGATTCATTATGGATTGTATTTTATTTTCACCTCATACTACTTTATCGTGTATTTCGACTTTATTTATATATGATATCTTTGGACCATCTGAATTTATATACGTCATTTTTTGCATATCGATTGTATGGTTTAAATATCGTCATATAACATGGTACATAACGTTTATAAATGTTCATCTGAATAAATACAACATAACATGCACTGTTTTGATATGTTACGGAGATGCATCTCGGTAAAATAATATCCGATACAATATGCGTGTCAAATGCCTTTCTGAGTTAATGCATGGTGTATGACTTTTAAAATTTTACGGAGATGCATCCCCAGATCATTTAACATTTCAAGGTGCATCAGGGAATGCATCTTTAAAATTTGGGGGCATTTAAGTATTTTCAAGTGGTGTACTAATAAGATATATGATGCATTAAGAAATTACTTTTTAAATTTGAGTGGGTGATTGGAATAAGAATGGAAAATTAAGTTTGATCTCAAATTTTTCTTCTACAATAAGGATTTATTAAAATGATTCGTCTTCAAGTCGTTTTGAAACATGCCTACGGACATTTTCTAATTTGGATGGATTACCAATATCATTACTTTGCTGAAATAAAATAAGTTCTTCAAAGTCTCATTATGACCTTGACGAACGTTGAAAAGGCTCATTCCTGACACTTGTCGATATTTGATAACTAATAAATTAGATTTCAAGTAAAGTCGACTTAACCGTTGATCGAGTGGCACGAGAGATTCATGTACCACCAAACCACGACTATCATTAAAGGGCTTGAAAGTAGCACGCACTTTAGATACTTTGTTGGTCTAATAATATTCATTTGATTAGGGATGTAAATATATATGTGGAGATAGATAATATGATATTCGTGTCTGCCCGGTTGGATAAATATGATATTTGTATCCGCCCCATATTCATGCGGGTATTCGCTAAGTAGATATTTGCAGGTTTTAAGGTACCTGCGAATATATATATATATATATATATATATATATATATATATATATATATATATATATATATATATATATATATATATATATATATATATATATATATATATATATATATATATATATATATATATATTTGTGTGTGGATAGCATTTTTTCTTAAATTATTTTTTGAAAAAAAAATCAACTTCTTTTAAAGAAATGAAAGATATTGTGATTGTGAGTTATGGCGGAAGAGCATACCACAAAGGAGTAGGAACGAAAGCTCAAGTTGGACGGAGGAAGGATTGTACTTATTGGTTAGACGATGAAATTGTTTTAAGTCAAGTCTAGAGTATAAAATAAGTTTAAATATGAAATGGGCAAATAGAATTTATATGGAATGTGAAAGGTTTTTCTCAAAGAGAACTTAAAATAAAAAAGAGATATGAGAAGACTAATTTTTTTAAAAGATGAAAAGACAGAGTATAATAAATTAATGATATTTAAATCATTTTTATAATCTATTGATAGATACGGATATTTGCGGACACTGTATTATCAAACCTATATCTGTATCTATTAAAAAAATGAGTTTTTAAATATCCATTTATTTTATTTGTGGATATTCATTAAGCTACCTGCCCCATATTCGTGATTGATTTTACTCACGGATATGGGTCTTTTTGTCATCCCTACATTTGATTGTTGGTTGTTGTTTAGTGTTTCTGGAAGATTGATTGAGGATCGTTCAATTCCTCGTCACAATTATCCTATACCATTTTTTCTTCTTTAATCGCTTAGACCAGCGTATGTAGATCCTCATTTTAGTGTTATAATTCTTCCATGGTGACATGAATTGCTTGGAGAGCCTCATTATTCTATGATGAGTGTTGGGCTTGCACCACCTTTATATAACTTAGTGAGTTTCACCAAAGAATTTTCTTTTACTGAGGCCTCACGTTGGATATGAAATATTATCGTTGTGCATATGATGAACCATGCTAATAATGTGTTATAAACAATACCTTGGGGTATTTAGGTATATGGTCAAGTGTGGGTCCTAAAGGTTTATGTACTAAACCATTATACTGAAGGAAAAAGGAGGCTTGTGTCACGCAGTTGTGAACTTAGTGATTTAGTCATGATTTAGTAATGTATGGCAGAACAAAATCCCATTTTTAGCGGTGTCATATTGTTGTTTGACAGATTATGGTCATGTGTGCTCCGTCATATCTTACTTGTCGAAACAAAAGGATTTTTAAGAAAAATGAAAGAAGAAGAAGAGAAAAGAGATAGAAACTGAATTGTAAAAAATTTTGGATTTGTATTGAGTGAAGTTCTTATTTACATCATAATATGCCCTTTATATAGGAAACTAAAGCGCAGACCCAAAACTATACAAATCGACCAAAACCTAAAATATATAAGTTATATTTTGGCTTCGACACAACAACTTAAATGTTATATTTGACTCAGTTGAATACAACTAACTCTCACACCTTCGACTAGATACTTTGACATAGTCAAATGTTAGCTTTCGAAAAAACATCAAATTACAACTTCTAACACATCTCATAATTCATGTTCTCGAGACTTCTCATTTTAATGCTTCTCTTCAACTCGTTGAACCTGACTTTCTTCAGGGGTTTGGTGAGTCTGTCGACTAGTTGCCATTCTGTCTTACAATGCTCAAGTTTAAGATTTCCATTGTTAACTTGATCCTTAAGAAAATGATACCTCATTTATATATGCTTACTTCGACCATGATGTAACACCCCGATAAAAATAAGATAATTATTTAATTTAAGTTAATATTATGTTTATTAATTTAATTAAATAATTGGAATTATTGGAATATTATTATTATTATTATTGGAATAATAATTATTGGAAAATATATATAAGTTGGAAATAAGAAAAAGAGTTCATTTTGGTAAATAAAGGTTTTCACGTGAAAACAGAGAAGCGGCAGAGAAGTGGAGAAAGGGCAAAGAGGCAGAGCAAGAGGAAGAAGGTTGGAGAAGAGAAGAGCTTGAGGCTAAAGGATTGCCAGATTAACTCAGGTAAGGGGGGTTTATCGTCGTTTAATGGGTATTATGGGTTAACATGTAATGGGTAGTGATAAACCGTTGAATTGACCCTAATTGGGATGTTGAATGCTGAAAAATTGTGTTGGATAAGTTGTGTTAAAGTTGTAATTGAATCTGTAATTGGATGGGTAGTGATTTTCCGAACGTATAGCTTTTTACGGAATCGGAATCGGAGGTCCGGAAGTCCTCCAACGGCGGAAAATGCGGAGAATTCTGCATTCTGCTTCGTGTTAGCGCAGGAACAGCTTTCTGTCTTGCGTTAACCGGTTAACCCAGGGTGTTAACCGGTTAACACTGTTATGAACTGTGAAAATATTGCTGTTTTGCTTGCGTTAACCGGTTAACCCAGGGCGTTAACCGGTTAACACTGTTGTGGTTTCTGAGAAATTGCTGTTCTGTCTGCGTTAACCGGTTAACCCAGGGCGTTAACCGGTTAACACTGTTAAAATTGGCCAGGAAGCGTGTTCTGTCCTGCGTTAACCGGTTAACCCAGGGCGTTAACCGGTTAACACTGTTGGAAAAGTGAAAAATTAATATTTTAATGTTGTGAACATAATTGGTGCTTGGCCTATATCGGTGTGTGATATAGTAGGGATTATTTCCCGTTGTTTTGAGTAGGATAGGTATTAGTAGAGTGTGCTAGTACTGTGACCGAATTATTTGGCATGACATGATATGATTATGTGATAAATATGCTGATGATGTGTGAAAGTATGCATAATGTTGTGAATGTATATATTATGCATGTGTTGGTGAATGGACTGTTTTATGGCTTAGAGTGTGAGCATATGTCCATTGTAGATTATTGTTGTTGATGTTGCATGCTAGGTGATTTGGCATAGCATAATGTGGCCTTTATGGTGGTAGCTAATTCCCATGGTGAGGAATTAGTGATGTTAGTCATTTGGACTGTTGTTGATGTTTGCATGCTAGGTGATTAGCGTGCATAGCATGACCCTTGGGGTGGTAGCTAATTCCCATGGTGAGGAATTAGTGATGTGAGTCACTAGGTCTTAAATGAGTGGGACTAGTGAGCTTGGTAGCCGTACCTGGATTTGGTCGGTGAAGTTGAACTATATGTTCACGAATAGTCGGTACCGCATGCATGGAGTCTCATTGCATAATGTATGTATGACGTATAATATGAATGAATGTATTCCAATATTATACGTGTGTTTGTGGTTGTGTTGAGTATGTGTATGATCATGGGTGGATGTTGTCGTTGCTGAAGTTGTGATATGATTAGGGTGATGAAATGTATTATTTACTTAACATTACATGATATTTTATAATGCTTATTATATCGATTGAGGAACTCACCCTTACAACTATTTTTTAGGTAACGAGCAGTGATTGAGTAGAAGCTAGTGCTTGGAGTCTAGTGTAGTCTCCTTAGTGGGTCGTGCTCTGATAGATGTAACATCGGGACGGGATGTTTTACCTTGTTGAATAATTTTACATGTAATGTGTTACATGTTTTGAATGATCGATTTGATCTCTATCCGCTGTGTATTGTGCAATGCTTTATGTTTTGAAGTAAATAATGAGCATGACTAAATATTATGGTGAATGGTGTGAAATGATTGTGTGACACCCTTAATTGCATAATTACTCTGATTGATATATTGCTATTTTGATTAAATATTTGGGGTATTTTAGAAGGGTGTTACATTAGACACACTGGATGATTCGTCGGGTCGATTGCTAACTTGTTGTCGACAAACAACTTTATTTTCTTAGGTTCCATTATCTTGAGCTCTTCGAGCAACATCTCTATCTATGCTGCTTGACATGCTTCATATGATGCAGCCACGTACTCTGTTTCACAAGATGATAAAGCCATAACGCTTTGATTCCTTGAGCTCCATGAGATTGGAGTGCCTTCAATCATGAATATGTTGCTTGTAACACTCTTCTTCTCGTCTTGATCTCCACTGAAATCTGAATCAACGTAGTCACATACCTCTGCATATGTGATGGTCTTCTTCTATCTTGGCATCAACACACCATGATCAATCATACATTTGATGTATCTCAGCACTCTATTGACTACAATGAGATTACATTCTTGGGATTTCTACATGAATCTGCTCAACAGTCAGACACTTTCATAAATATCTGGCCTAGTATTGCAAAGATACCTCAGGGATCCAATGATTTGTTTGTACAGTGTTGCACTCATAAACTCATCATATGTCTCCTTCCTCATATTTTCTCCAATTTCTAATGGCGTAGCAGTTGCATTACAATTGCTCATATTGAACCTCTTCAATATATCTTGGGCATACTTCTTCTGATGTAGAAACACTCTTTACCTTGTGTCTTTGAACTCTATCCCTATGAAATATGACAAGTTCCCTAGGTCGTAAATTTCAAACTTTTGCATCAGCTTCGACTTGACTCTTCTTATCTCTGTTTCATTTGCACCTGTAATCAACAAGGTATCTACATATAGGCATAAGATGATTCGAATGACCTTGTCTGCATCATTGATATACACTTCATGTTCAGAGACACACTTTACGAAACCTGATTCGATCAATAAGCTATAGATTCTCTTATTCCAAGCTTTTGGAGCTTGCTTCAAACCATAGAGAGTCTTCCTCAATGTGTACACTTTCGAATCTTGCCCTTTGATTTCGAATACTAGTGGTTGACTTAAATAAACTTCTTCTTCTAAAGGTCCATTTAGAAATTTTATTTTACATCCATCTAATGTATCTCCACCCTTTGCACGCTGCCGTCACACAACAATTTTGATGGTTTCCAGCATCACTACAGGTGCATATACTTCGTCGAAATCAATACCAGGTTTTTGCAGAAAACCTCTCGCCACTAGTCTTTCCATATGCTTGGAAATTTCACCATTTGGCATTCGTTTCAACTTGTAAGAGATAGAGTTCTTGGAATTGAAGCAGGGCAATCGGTCTGTTACTGAGTATGCTGCTAAGTTCACAGAGCTGTCGAAGTATTACACTCCCTATGATGAGGCTACTGGGGAATTCTCAAAATGTGTGAAGTTTGAGAACGGGTTACGTCCCGAGATCAAGCAGGCTATTGGGTATCAGCGGATTAGAGTGTTTTCTGATTTGGTTGACTGTTGCAGAATTTTTGAACAGGATACCAAAACCAGAGCGGAGAGCTATCAGCAGAGGATTGATAGGAAAGGCAAGAATCAGAATGATCGTGGGAAGCCGTATGCAGTTGGCAAAGGTTTCCAGAGACAGAATGGGATGAGGAGACCTAGTGGGGGAGACTCCAGTGCCCCTGCTAAGTGTTACAGATGTGGTCAGGCTGGACATCGTTTCCATGAGTGTACCAGCGCTGAGAAGAAGTGTTTCAAGTGTGGCAAAGGTGGTCACTTGGCTGTAGAGTGCCGGTTGAAGACTATGACTTGTTTCAACTGTGGAGAGGTGGGTCATATTAGCCCACAGTGTCCTAAGCCGAAGAAAGAGAACCAGTCGGGAGGCAAGGTCTTCGCTTTATCGGGTTCTGAGACTTTTGCAGATGATCGTTTGATCCGAGGTACGTGTTATATTAATGGCTTTCCTCTTGTAGCTATTATTGACACCGGTGCTACTCATTCCTTTATATCTTTGGATTGTGCTGTGAAACTTAAGTTAGAGATATCTGAGATGCATGGAAGTATGGTGATTGATACTCCTGCGAAGGGTTCAGTGACTACTACTTCAGTTTGTTTAAATTGTCCTTTGAGTATTTTTGGTAGAGACTTTGGAATAGACCTAGTGTGTCTTCCACTAGTGCAGATTGATGTTATCCTGGGTATGAACTGGTTAGTGTTTAACCGAGCTCATATCAACTGTTTTGATAAGACTGTGATCTTTCCTGAGATTGAGGAAGGAAAGAGTTTGTTTCTATCAGCAAGGCAGGTGAATGAGGCAGTAGTAGATGGGGCAGAGTTGTTTATGCTGTTAGCGACTTTGGAGGCTAAAGATAAACTGGTGATTTGCGATCTAGCTGTGGTGTGTGATTTTCCTGATGTGTTTCCTGAAGAAGTGAATGAATTACCGCCAGAGCGTGAAGTTGAGTTCTCGATTGATTTGGTACCTGGTACTAGGCCGATGTCGATGGCTCCGTACCGTATGTCTGCTGTTGAGGTAACTGAATTGAAGAGTCAGTTGGAAGATCTGTTGGATAAGAAATTTATTCGTCCGAGTGTGTCACCGTGGGGTGCACCAGTGTTATTGGTTAAGAAGAAAGAAGGTACTATGAGGTTGTGTGTGGACTACAGGCAACTGAATAAAGTGACGATCAAGAATCGGTATCCTTTGCCGAGGATTGATGATTTGATGGATCAGTTAGTTGGTGCGAGTGTGTTCAGCAAAATAGATTTGAGGTCGGGATATCATCAGATACGTGTGAAAACTGAGGATATTCAGAAGACTGCTTTCAGAACAAGGTATGGACATTATGAGTATTCTGTAATGCCTTTTGGTGTGACTAATGCGCCTGGAGTATTTATGGAGTATATGAATAGGATTTTCCATCCGTACCTAGATCAGTTTGTTGTGGTGTTTATTGATGATATTTTGGTGTATTCGAAATCTGAAGAAGAGCATGCTGAGCATTTGAGGGTAGTTTTAGGAGTTCTACGAGAAAAGAAGTTATTTGCTAAACTGTCAAAGTGTGAATTTTGGTTAGAAGAGGTTAGTTTTCTTGGTCATGTGATTTCAAGAGATGGTGTTGCTGTTGATCCTTCTAAGATAGAAGCGGTATCTAAGTGGGAAGCTCCGAAGTCAGTTTCTGAGATAAGGAGTTTTCTTGGACTTGCAGGTTATTATAGGAAATTCATTGAGGGATTTTCTAAGTTGGCATTACCGTTGACGATGTTGACTAGAAAGGGGCAGGCTTTTGTTTGGGACTCAAAATGTGAAGAAGGTTTCCAAGAGTTAAAGAGAAGGTTGACTACTGCTCCTATTCTGATATTACCGAGTCCATCGGAACCATTTGAGGTTTACTGTGATGCTTCATTGTTGGGTTTGGGTGGTGTTTTGATGCAGAATAAGCAGGTTATAGCTTATGCTTCGAGACAGCTGAGGGTTCATGAGAGGAACTATCCGACACACGATTTAGAGTTGGCAGCCGTGGTATTTGTTCTGAAGTTATGGAGGCATTACTTGTACGGGTCAAGATTTGAGGTTTTCAGTGACCATAAAAGTTTAAAGTATTTGTTTGATCAGAAAGAGCTGAATATGAGACAGAGGAGATGGTTAGAGTTTCTGAAGGATTATGACTTTGGTTTGAATTACCATCCGGGTAAAGCAAACGTAGTGGCTGATGCATTGAGTCGGAAATCATTGCATATGTCTATGCTAATGGTTAAGGAATTGGATTTAATTGAGCAGTTTAGAGACTTGAGTTTGGTGTGTGAGAGTACTCACAATAGTGTTAGATTGGGAATGTTGAAATTAACGAGTAGTATTCTGGATGAGATCAGAGAGGGTCAGAAATCCGATGTGCTTTTGGTTGATAAGTTGACTCTAGTGAATCAAGGTCAAGGTGGTGAATTCAGAGTTGATGAGAATGGTGTTTTGAAATTTGGTAATCGGGTGTGTATTCCGAATGTTACCGAACTTAAGA
Organism: Lathyrus oleraceus; assembly: GCF_024323335.1. NCBI lineage: Eukaryota > Viridiplantae > Streptophyta > Magnoliopsida > Fabales > Fabaceae > Lathyrus > Lathyrus oleraceus. Next base: position 293,346,487 of record NC_066581.1, on the reverse strand, counting down.
AGAGTATTCTTGAGGAAGGACATCGTAGTGGCTTGAGTATTCATCCTGGAGCTACGAAGATGTATCATGATTTGAAAAAGTTATTTTGGTGGCCGGGAATGAAGAGAGAAATTGCGAGTTTTGTTTATTCTTGTTTGACTTGTCAGAAGTCAAAGATTGAGCATCAGAAGCCGTCTGGGCTAATGCAACCGTTGGCTATTCCAGAGTGGAAGTGGGATAGTATCAGTATGGATTTTGTTTCGGGTTTACCGAGGACAATTAAGAATTTTGAAGCCATTTGGGTGATTGTTGATAGATTGACGAAATCGGCTCATTTCATTCCGATCAGAATGGATTATCCGTTAGAGAGATTGGCTGAGCTGTATATTGAGAAAATTGTAAGCTTGCATGGCATTCCGTCGAGTATTGTTTCGGACAGAGATCCTAGATTTACATCGAAGTTTTGGGAAGGTTTGCAGAAGGCTTTGGGAACTAAGCTGAGATTGAGTTCTGCATATCATCCGCAGACTGATGGTCAGACTGAGAGGACGATTCAATCATTGGAAGACCTTTTGAGGGCTTGTGTTTTGGAAAAGGGAGGTGCTTGGGATTGTTATTTACCTTTAATTGAGTTTACCTACAACAATAGTTTTCATTCGAGCATTGGTATGGCACCGTTTGAAGCTTTGTATGGTAGGAGATGTCGGACGCCTTTATGTTGGTATGAGTCCGGTGAGAGTGTTGTGGTTGGACCGGAGATTGTTCAATAGACTACGGAAAAGATTAAGGTGATTCAGGAGAAGATGAGAATGGCTCAGAGTCGTTAGAAGAGTTATCACGACAAGAGGAGGAAGTCACTTGAGTTTCAAGAGGGAGATCATGTGTTTCTTCGTGTCACTCCGATAACTGGGGTTGGTCGAGCTTTGAAGTCGAAGAAGCTGAAACCTCGATTTATTGGTCCTTATCAGATTTTGGAGAGGATAGGGGAGGTAGCCTATCGTATCGCTTTACCGCTGTCACTTGCGAATTTGCATGAGGTTTTTCATGTGTCTCAGTTGAGGAGATACATTCATGATCCGTCGCATGTGGTCCAAGTAGATGATGTACAGGTGAGAGATAACCTGACTGTTGAAACATCACCTATGAGGATCGAGGATCGAGAGTTGAAACAGTTGCGGGGTAAAGAGATTACTTTGGTAAAGGTAGCTTGGGGAGGACCAGCAGGTGGCAATGTGACTTGGGAACTTGAGAGTCAGATGAAGGAGTCTTATCCGGAGTTATTCGCTTGAGGTATGTTTTCGAGGACGAAAACTCTTTTAGTGGGGGAGAGTTGTAACACCCCGATAAAAATAAGATAATTATTTAATTTAAGTTAATATTATGTTTATTAATTTAATTAAATAATTGGAATTATTGGAATATTATTATTATTATTGGAATAATAATTATTGGAAAATATATATAAGTTGGAAATAAGAAAAAGAGTTCATTTTGGTAAATAGAGGTTTTCACGTGAAAACAGAGAAGCGACAGAGAAGTGGAGAAAGGGCAAAGAGGCAGAGCAAGAGGAAGAAGGTTGGAGAAGAGAAGAGCTTGAGGCTAAAGGATTGCCAGATTAACTCAGGTAAGGGGGGTTTATCGTCGTTTAATGGGTATTATGGGTTAACATGTAATGGGTAGTGATAAACCGTTGAATTGACCCTAATTGGGATGTTGAATGCTGAAAAATTGTGTTGGATAAGTTGTGTTAAAGTTGTAATTGAATCTGTAATTGGATGGGTAGTGATTTTCCGAACGTATAGCTTTTTACGGAATCGGAATCGGAGGTCCGGAAGTCCTCCAACGGCGGAAAATGCGGAGAATTCTGCATTCTGCTTCGTGTTAGCGCAGGAACAGCTTTCTGTCTTGCGTTAACCGGTTAACCCAGGGTGTTAACCGGTTAACACTGTTATGAACTGTGAAAATATTGCTGTTTTGCTTGCGTTAACCGGTTAACCCAGGGCGTTAACCGGTTAACACTGTTGTGGTTTCTGAGAAATTGCTGTTCTGTCTGCGAGTAACCGGTTAACCCAGGGCGTTAACCGGTTAACACTGTTAAAATTGGCCAGGAAGCGTGTTCTGTCCTGCGTTAACCGGTTAACCCAGGGCGTTAACCGGTTAACACTGTTGGAAAAGTGAAAAATTAATATTTTAATGTTGTGAACATAATTGGTGCTTGGCCTATATCGGTGTGTGATATAGTAGGGATTATTTCCCGTTGTTTTGAGTAGGATAGGTATTAGTAGAGTGTGCTAGTACTGTGACCGAATTATTTGGCATGACATGATATGATTATGTGATAAATATGCTGATGATGTGTGAAAGTATGCATAATGTTGTGAATGTATATATTATGCATGTGTTGGTGAATGGACTGTTTTATGGCTTAGAGTGTGAGCATATGTCCATTGTAGATTATTGTTGTTGATGTTGCATGCTAGGTGATTTGGCATAGCATAATGTGGCCTTTATGGTGGTAGCTAATTCCCATGGTGAGGAATTAGTGATGTTAGTCATTTGGACTGTTGTTGATGTTTGCATGCTAGGTGATTAGCGTGCATAGCATGGCCCTTGGGGTGGTAGCTAATTCCCATGGTGAGGAATTAGTGATGTGAGTCACTAGGTCTCAAATGAGTGGGACTAGTGAGCTTGGTAGCCGTACCTGGATTTGGTCGGTGAAGTTGAACTATATGTTCACGAATAGTCGGTACCGCATGCATGGAGTCTCATTGCATAATGTATGTATGACGTATAATATGAATGGATGTATTCCAATATTATACGTGTGTTTGTGGTTGTGTTGAGTATGTGTATGATCATGGGTGGATGTTGTCGTTGCTGAAGTTGTGATATGATTAGGGTGATGAAATGTATTATTTACTTAACATTACATGATATTTTATAATGCTTATTATATCGATTGAGGAACTCACCCTTACAACTATTTTTTAGGTAACGAGCAGTGATTGAGTAGAAGCTAGTGCTTGGAGTCTAGTGTAGTCTCCTTAGTGGGTCGTGCTCTGATAGATGTAACATCGGGACGGGATGTTTTACCTTGTTGAATAATTTTACATGTAATGTGTTACATGTTTTGAATGATCGATTTGATCTCTATCCGCTGTGTATTGTGCAATGCTTTATGTTTTAAAGTAAATAATGAGCATGACTAAATATTATGGTGAATGGTGTGAAATGATTGTGTGACACCCTTAATTGCATAATTACTCTGATTGATATATTGCTATTTTGATTAAATATTTGGGGTATTTTAGAAGGGTGTTACATTAGACACACTGGATGATTCGTCGGGTCGATTGCTAACTTGTTGTCGACAAACAACTTTATTTTCTTAGGTTCCATTATCTTGAGCTCTTCGAGCAACATCTCTATCTATGCTGCTTGACATGCTTCATATGATGCAGCCACGTACTCTGTTTCACAAGATGATAAAGCCATAACGCTTTGATTCCTTGAGCTCCATGAGATTGGAGTGCCTTCAATCATGAATATGTTGCTTGTAACACTCTTCTTCTCGTCTTGATCTCCACTGAAATCTGAATCAACGTAGTCACATACCTCTGCATATGTGATGGTCTTCTTCTATCTTGGCATCAACACACCATGATCAATCATACATTTGATGTATCTCAGCACTCTATTGACTACAATGAGATTACATTCTTGGGATTTCTACATGAATCTGCTCAACAGTCAGACACTTTCATAAATATCTGGCCTAGTATTGCAAAGATACCTCAGGGATCCAATGATTTGTTTGTACAGTGTTGCACTCATAAACTCATCATATGTCTCCTTCCTCATATTTTCTCCAATTTCTAATGGCGTAGCAGTTGCATTACAATTGCTCATATTGAACCTCTTCAATATATCTTGGGCATACTTCTTCTGATGTAGAAACACTCTTTACCTTGTGTCTTTGAACTCTATCCCTATGAAATATGACAAGTTCCCTAGGTCGTAAATTTCAAACTTTTGCATCAGCTTCGACTTGACTCTTCTTATCTCTGTTTCATTTGCACCTGTAATCAACAAGGTATCTACATATAGGCATAAGATGATTCGAATGACCTTGTCTGCATCATTGATATACACTTCATGTTCAGAGACACACTTTACGAAACCTGATTCGATCAATAAGCTATAGATTCTCTTATTCCAAGCTTTTGGAGCTTGCTTCAAACCATAGAGAGTCTTCCTCAATGTGTACACTTTCGAATCTTGCCCTTTGATTTCGAATACTAGTGGTTGACTTAAATAAACTTCTTCTTCTAAAGGTCCATTTAGAAATTTTATTTTACATCCATCTAATGTATCTCCACCCTTTGCACGCTGCCGTCACACAACAATTTTGATGGTTTCCAGCATCACTACAGGTGCATATACTTCGTCGAAATCAATACCAGGTTTTTGCAGAAAACCTCTCGCCACTAGTCTTTCCATATGCTTGGAAATTTCACCATTTGGCATTCGTTTCAACTTGTAAACCCACTTCACATCAATTGAATTCTTGATTGACTCTTCAATAAACTCCCAAGTCTTATTCTTCTCGATTTCCATGAGTTCTTATTTCATGGGTGCTAACCAATTCAAATCATTCACGGCTTTATCCAAATTGATTTGTTCTGCTTTAACCATTATCATTGTTTCTTATATTAAGTCACCATCTACATCGACTATTTGATATAGAAATCTCTCATACCCAACTATCATTATCGACCCAGTTCTTTCTCTAGTCGATCTCCTAACATTCTGCTCATGTGGTTCTTCATTTTGATCGGTTGTGACTTTAGTTTGTTGGTCTTCTTCAAACACATTTGTAACCCTATATGACTCATGTCGAACTGACTCATGTCGAACTGACTCATGACTCAAATCTCACCCTTTGCTTTCATCCACTAGAATATCTCGACTGATCACAAGTTTATCATCATTTGGTGAATACAACTTATATGCACTAGTCGATTGAAACCTATGAGCACCATAGTCTGACTTCGATCATCTAGTTTCTTCCTCAATTATTCAGGTTCATGCCTGAAGCACATTGATCCAAACACTCTAAGATTACTAATATTTGACTTGACACTTGTCCAAGCCTTACAAGGCATCTTCTCAACTATCTTCTTGGTTGGACATTTATTTATAATGTATATTGTTGTCGAAGCTGCTTCACCCCAAAATCTCTTTGGCATATCTTTAGCTTTCAACATGCTCTTGGTCATGTTCAATATACTTCGACTCTTCCTCTTAGCTATGCCATTATGCAGAGATGTATAGGGTGAAATGACCTTATGATCTATACATTCCTCATTGCAAAATCTAGCAAATTCTTGAGAAGTGTATTCACCACCACCATCAGTTCTCAATTTCTTCAACTTGCATCCACTTTGCTTCTCGGCATGAAATTTTAACTCCTTAATTTGTGTGAATACCTTACACTTCCTTAAAATAAGGTAAATCCATATATATATATATATATATATATATATATATATATATATATATATATATATATATATATATATATATATATATATATATATATATATATATATATATATATATATATATATATATATATTAAATTTATCTATGAAAGTTATGAAATAGTAGTTACCTCCATTCAACCTTAATTAAAAAGGTCCACACACATCAGAGTGTACTATCTCCAACTTTTCCTTCGACCACAAAGAAAAGTCATGTTTAAATGCTTTCCTAGCCTGCTTTACTTTGCAACATTTCTCACATACCTGACTTGGTTCTTCACCTGAGGTAAGACATACACCATATTCTTCTGGTTGAGCATACCTAAACTTTTGAAGTTTATATGTTCATACTTGTGATGCCATAACAAGTTCTTGTCTTCTTCTGCAGTCGAAGCAAGACACTTGTGATCAACTGTATTGATCTCTACTTTGAAGGTCTTGTTGTCTGCCAATGGTGCATTCAGAATCAACCTTTCATCACCATGATACACCTTTATCTCATTATTTTCTAGCTTCATGTTGTACTCTTTTGCAAGTAATTGATCTTCGCTTATCAAGTTACTTGTCATCGAAGATACATATAGTACATTAGTGATGCTAGATTTTTGACCACCCTTCATAACAACAGAGATGTCTCCTTTTCCACCTGATGTGATGTGACTGTCATCTGCAAACTTTATCACTTTCTCAATTGATTCATCTAGCTTGGTGAACTAGTTTTTATTATCGGTCATGTGGTTACTACATCTTGAATCCAGGTACCACATGTTGGTTTGCTCAATGTTCGACTGAATGGTGACCATGAGTAGCACATCATCAGAATCACTATCTTCAGCATGTGCATACTACACTTCATCCTTATCTTTCGGTTGTGCTTCATTCTTTCTTCGACAATCTCGAGCATAGTGGACAAATCCTTGACAGTTGTAACATTGCACCTCCTTTATGTCAACTTTCTTTCCAGAATACTTGTTTCCCATGCCTTTCTTGATCGAATCATAATGATTTTTTAAGTTCTTGCTTTACTTCTCATCATTAGCAAGATTTTTGCCTGCTTCTCCTTATCTTTCCCAGACTTCTTGATGAATCTTGCTTGTCGTGCATGTTCAACCACCTTCTCCCTTTCAGAGTTCCTCTGCCTCGCCCTCATGTCTTAAGCCTCTAATAAAGCTTAAAGTTCTTCTAATTTCATCTTAGTTAGGTTCTTGGACTCTTCAATATACATTATATATAATCAAAACTCGCAGTTAGAGGTCTTAACACTTTCTCAATCTTCTGCAAATCGTTGATTGATTCACCATACACCTTCATCTGGTTTGTTAACAACACCACACGTAAAAGGTATTCAGAGATTGATTCATCTTCTTTCATCTGAGTCATCTTGAATTGCTTTCTCAATATCTGCAACTTCACCCTTTTCAGTTTTTCATATTCGTCATACAAGTTATTCAACTTGTCCCACACTCTTTTGACCATTTCTTCTTCAATTATCTTCTCTAACACGTTAGGATCCACACATTGGTGAATCAGGAATATACATTTTCCATCTTTCTTTTTGTGTTCCTTGTGCGCAGCTTGCTGAACATCATTCACATTCTCTACCAAACCTGATACACCATTGTTCACGATTTAAGCCACATCTTGAAATCTAAAGATGAACTTCATTTGCGAATTCCACTGTTTGTAGTTCTCCCCTTGTAAAACTAGTATATTCACTAGAAATTGCGTTGATGTTATGTTTCTGTTTGCCATTATATATTCTTTCTGAATCGCAACTCGGACTCCTTGATACCAATTTGTCCAGAGACAAGGATTTTTAAGAAATATGAGAGAAGAAGAAGAGAAAAGAGATAGAAACTGACGTGTAGAAAATTTTGAATTTTTATTGAGTGAAGTTCTTATTTACATCACCTTTATATATGCAACTAAAACTCAGACCAAAAACTATACAAATCGATCCAAACATATTTTGGCTTCGACACAACAACTTAAATGTTGTATTCGACTCAGTCAAATACAAATGACTCTTACACCTTCAACTAGTTATTTTGACATCATCAAATATTAATTTTCGACAGAACATTAAATTGCAATTTCTAATATTACTCGTGTATTGATCCCGTATGATTAATTTTAAAATTAATGGCATTATAAAAAAAGAGATTAATATATATGTACATTCACGTATAAAATTTTTGACGCATCGAATCAAATTATTTTGTGATGCCACTTTTTAAAACTAATTTACAGAGATAATATATATCCATTATATTGAGAAGTTATTCTAGAAAAAATTGATTTAAGAATTTAATTTTTTGAAGTAAGAATTTAATTATTATGGAATGATTATGTAAAACAATTTATGTTGTCAACACCTCACAAGCACATAGTATATAGTATAATGATCTAACAATTGTGATGGTTTCACATTGTAAAAACTTTTTATACAAATTACATTCTTAATTTAATATCGTGTTTAATACTGTTAAATGATGTTTATTGTTCATAGTGCGGTCCATTTTCAGTCAGGCCCACTTATCATAGCTTTTTCGTTGTATTTTTCAGTGTCAGTTTTATTCTCTGCTTCTTGATTCCCTTCTGATGATGGTATCTATTAAGTGAAGATAGTGAAGAAAACTCAGTTTCATTTTACTTCAATGTCGTTCAACTCTCTTTTCTTAACATACACCATAACAAATGATAGTTTTTTAGGCAAGACAAATAGTACTTGAATATTTACAAAACAAAAATAGTTACCTGTAAGTAAAGTCACAAAATAATTCAAATCGTTGATTTTTGAGAAATGAAAAATAGGCTTGGTCGTTCACCTATATTCCAATTAAAGTTTTTGTTTTATTTCACGATTTGAAAGAAGAGAACGAGTCATTGCATGTGGTTTGGTAGAGTGATCTCAAAGTTAATGTGCTCGTGCTAAACTCAAGAAGCAGCCATCTTTGCATAACGTGTAAAATTAAAATGCGTTTTCTTTTAATCTTTGACTATTGCTTAATACACTTTTCAAATATATAGTAATATTATCCATAGTTAGGCTGCTTCAAAACTCCCCCAATTTGTAATTTGTTAACCCTTAACTTACCAATCAACCTTCAATTTTATATATATATATATATATATATATATATATATATATATATATATATATATATATATATATATATATATATATATATATATATATATATATATATATATATATATATATATATATATATATATATATATATTATAGTCACTAAAATTATAAATGTGTGACAACCTCTACAAAATAAGGTTTGTAAGAGGATTTAGGTGATTATCGTGTTGAGAGTTTACTCACATTAAGTGAGAAACGATTGTATATGTGTTATTTTGTGTTGGTGTTAGGTTCTTCTTAAGTATCCGATGTTAATGTATTTATAACTCTAAGGATCTGCAATTGAGTCTTCATAGAATGTAGTAATCACTTTAGAAATGAGTGATTGATTATCCAAAATCTATGATGTGTAGTTAAGCCCCACGACTTCTCATATAACATTTGTTGACTCAGTATGCGCTTCATGCACGAACATGTGTTATGGACGAAGTCGTTAAAGGCATGGGCAACATATCCGCAGAAGGGACGCTCGAACCTATAAAAGGGTGATGTGATAGGGAAATAGAGCAAACATATGCCTCTCACCTCACCTCGAAAGTCTCTTCAAATTATACCACTACACAATCCCTAAAGAACGAAGGCTCGTAGAGGCCGAAGTGTTTTAATTTTTTACTCAAGTTTGGACTTTCCACAGGAGCCTAATCAAAGCTTTATTCATGTCTTCAACTTTCAAAGTTTCAGATGAGGGTCAACTGAAGCTCTTGGGCGAGACTTAGTTGATTTTCCTGACGAGACTTAGTTGAGTCCTCAAGCGAGGCTTAATTGAATCTCTCAATCGAGACTTAGTTGAGTCCCTTATGTGAGACTTAGTTGAGTCCCTCATACGAGACTTTAGTTGAGTCTTCCTAATGAGACTTAGTTGAATCCCTAAGGTGATACTTTAGTTGAGTCTTCCAAACGAGACTTAGTTGAACCCATCAAACGAGACTTTAGTTGAGTCCATCAAACGAGACTTTAGTTGAGTCCTTTAGGCGAGACTTTGGTTGAGTCTTTCTGAGGAAACTTAGTTGAGTTCCTTAGGCATGACTTTAGTTGAGTCTAATTGACGAGACTTAGTTGCTCTTAGATGGATAGGATTTTTCTTGGGGAATCTAGAAATTCCATTACCGTATAAGGTGACAAGGATCTTTCTATAGAATTCTAGCAACATAATTATTCTGTAGGGTGGCAAGGATTTTCCTTTAGAATTCTAACAGTTTAATTACCCCGTAGGGCGTCAAGGATCTTCCCGTGAAAGTCCAACAATTTAATTACCCCGTAGAACGGAAATGATCTTCCTATGAAAGTCCAACAGTTTAATTACTCGTACAACGACAAGGATCTTCATGTAGAAGTCCATTAATTTAATTACCTCGTACTCGACGACAAGGATATTCTTGTGAAAGTATGTCATTTAATTACTCTGTAGGATGACAAGGATCTTTCTGCGAAAGTCCAACAATTTAATTACCATGTAGGACGGTAGGTGTAACACCCTAAAGCCGCGACTCTCAATTTAAAGAATAAAATTACCATTTAGGATGCTACTCAAACACAACATGCATATTTTCCAAATATTTTCAAAACACGCAGCGGAACTCGAAATAAATAACTTAAACTTCAATTATCTTTTCAAACTGAAATACTCAATAAAATAACATAATCCAATTATTAGCTCAAAAAAATAAAATGCATGTTCCGGATGTTACATATTAGAGCATTAAACCAACTAAATAGATATAAACGATAAAATAAACGAAGAGAAGCTCCAAGGTCATCTTTCAACTCACTGTAGCACTTACTCCTCTTGAGTATTTGTACAACAACGTACAAAGCAACATAAAACAACAAGAAAGAAAAGGGTGAGAATACACTCAAATATATTAGCAATGTAAAATAATACAATGGTAGTTTAATCACACAATCAATAATGCATATTCAATTACACACCAACAAAACAATTCAATTCACATAGCCTTTACGTATGCAATGTGACTCACAACTAGACTTTATGCACGTTGTACCAATTTGGACATTAGAGATTTGTTGCTAATCTCGTCCATTCAACAATGGTTCTCCATTCGAACGGGTTCCCACTTTTGAAGTCTGGGTTCCCACTTATGAACTTCGGACAATCACATGTCCCACTTCTGAACACATGACTCGCCTCTTTCAACACACCGACATAATATGATGTATAGCATACAAGTAATGCAACAACAACAATATTTATGGTTCCACTTTTAACTATAAACAACATGAAATATAACATTCACAATATTTAAGAATTCAAAAATTGATGAATTGGTGGAGGAAATCGCACTCTTAAAACAAATGGACAATGTTAGGAAAGAGGAAATTGAACTCTTAATGCAAATGCAAAATTTTAGTGGAAGACGGATATATTATTTTTGATGCATTTAAAGTTAAAGATAATGAGTATTATTTTAAAGAGTATATTATTTTAATACTTTTTTCTAGAGATTGGAATCACTCATTGATGGTAGACGTTCTTCTGAGTCTAGCTACCGAATTGAAGATAATGGATCATCAATAAGAAAAAATTAGACTTTACTATGAATTAATTAAATTATGAACTTTCCTATATATTTTTTTTCATATTATGATACTTATTAGTATAAGATTAGGATTTGATATATTTTCAGTTTATTGTACTATCTTATAAGATTACGATTTCATATGTTTTCAGTTTATTATATTACATGACATATGATTATGGAACACGCATTCTTTGATATTATTATGCTGATTTGATATTAGTTGTTTGTGGTTGGAATTTTATTAAGTTAAAAAATGATAGAAAATAAAATAAAAATATAAAGAAATATTACAAACAAAAAATGTTTAAAGAAAAAAATAATATTATAACTGTAAAAAAAACAATACCATAAATACAAATATTTTAGTTGATAATAATTTAAATGAAAAATAATATATAGATAAAAATTAATAATAGTTTAAACTATTGTTAAAAGTAAAAGTTAAATAATATTACAGAAAAAATTAATAATGGTTAATAATGGTTTGAACCATCAGGATATCATACTCACGACAGTTTAAAATCGGTGCAACCAACATTGAAAACAAAACCCAAACTGAAATTTATGATGATTTGTAACTGTCACAACTTGTAAGAACGACCGCCGCAGTACATCCTGGTGACACACATTTTTACAAAATCAGAACCGTTGTGACTTGCCATTTGAGGAACCACTGTAACCTGCCAAAATTAACCGTCCCAGTTTATCAATCTTCTTGTAGTGTAGGTTTGAACTATAATTCCGTCTAAAATCTAAAATAAATATCTTAAATATGATTTGTTTAAAACATTTAGCACATACATGAACATAAGGAATCACTCGTTCAACACTTAATAGAAATTTAAAATTAGATGTATATATTGATGAAATTTAAAATTAAATGGTATACTGATGTATTTTTTTCATATCCTATTCACACAAATATAGAAATACTTTTTATTTTTATTTTTTCCAAAAAAATCTAATAATTGAAATTCACAATTTAAAGATGAATAAATGAAATGTCGCAGATTCAAATTTACACCTCTGTATCTAATGTCCTTACCCAACTATTAATTAAACTGACTTAATGAAATTAATATTTTTACTCATTTAACATCATACTCATGTTACACAAGGGTTGTTTCTTGGCAATAACATTCTTTTGGAAATTACAAGTATTTTTTTTACAAGATCAACAATGAACATGACAAAGTACTATTATGAATTCGTGAACATTAAATGTCCATGTGTGTATGTTCCAAAATGATAAGAAAGATAGAATGAAGTAAATACTAATAAATGCAAAGAGAATAGTCTCACATATAAAGATTTATTCACATTCAAAGTCTTTATAAAAAGTTAAGAATATTAAGTCAACAAAATGACAAAAGAGTATAAAGTGTCACATGGACAAATGTGGTGGTCTCAAGCATTATGCAACTTGTTTCCTCCATACACCTCTCGTCGGTGTCCCCCTCCGACTTCGGAACCGGGTCCGAGGGCGTGGGCGTAGAGGTAGCTTGTAGGCGACACTTGAGCACTTTAAATACATCACTCTGAATTCAGAAAAACATCGCAAAATCGAATATCCTCTTAAACAAATTCCAAACACTCTTCACTACAAATCGAGTTTTCGCGGATCTTGCGCAAATTCAATATAAGATTGAATTATCTTGAGTATTTACGCGTTCCAACTCTAAGACATAAAAAAAGTCGTTGAAATACTTTTAAAAAAAATGACTCCATTCACGATTCAGTCATAAATCCATTCAATTTTATCGATTTTTTTAACCAATAGTGTATGAGAATATTTTATTTTTTTATAAACATTATAAAGTACACGAATTAATCTTTAAGCATTTTTCCCTTGAAGTTGACATACGGTTTTACCTATACCTAACTCCCATTCCACAATTACTACTTAACCCAAATTTTAGGATACAATGTTTTTTTGACATAGAAACTTTATCCAATTTGAAAGAGTGTATTGACTTTGTAGTTATCTGAGGTAATTATTTTAGGAAGGAGGACCAAAATTAAGAAGACCATCAAAGTTCCCCACTTTGACTTACAACGTGACTGAAACGGAAAAGCACCCTTTAAGTTTTGGCCAAAGAAGAGTATTCGTATGGTTAACAATTAATTACCTCATTTAAAATGTGGATGTCATAATTTGACATTTGGATTATAGCCATAATTACTTCTCTACTCTACGGGTCTTCATTACACCTTTCACTTAGCTAGATTTTTTAGGGAATGAGATAAAAAATATGATCATTCATTTCACCTTATTAAAATAGGGTGACCACGTATGGGATTTCTGACCTGTAGTATATTTAAAGCTTAATTCACTTAACTCGATTTATTTAATAACAAGACTAAGTGTAAGGTCTTTAATAAGTATAGACTTTCTTAAAAGTTTTTTTAAAAAATTATCCCACTCCAAGAAGTCTTTACAAAAATAATTCATTTTTTCAAGGAAATTCCAAAATATCTTTGATTTCATTTTTTATCAAACTACCCCACTTTTAGGAGGAGGTGTCAATTCAATTGACGACTCCTCTTAAAAATTGAATGGAGGCACCAATTGGATTGGCTAGGGCACATGCCTTAGCCAATCCAATTGACACCCCTGTGTATAACTTGAGAGGAGGCGTCAATTGGATTGACGTCTTAGTGTAAAATGCAATTTTTTTGTTATAAATATATGTGTTGTGTGAGTCATTGTTCCACATCTCATTTAATCATTTGACAATCATGTTTGGTGTTCGTCGTCGATACGGAAAAGTGATTTACGCGAGAGACCAACCTCAGATGCTGATGCTGTTCTGGAACATCACTACGTTTGATCAACTGGAGATGGAGCTGGTTCGTTGGTTAGATGGGAAAATATCAGAAGGGAAAAAAATTAGAAGTATTGAGAGACTCGACAATATCTTTGGTTGGGTGCGAATGAAGACTGATAAGGATGCTAGGGAAATGATGTTCGGTCGAGATGACATCAATTTGATTGTTGTAATTAGTTATAAATATTTTTGTTTTCAGATAGCTTATTTTTAACTGATGTTTGTTGCGAACCTCGTTGTAACAAAAACTTAATGATATATAATGATTAAATGTTACAGAAATACAATGTTACAAAAAGCTTAAGACCCAGATGTTGCTCATCGATTGGGACAATTGTTCTTGTTGTGTCCTGGTTGACGACATATACTACATAATCTTATCATTTTGTCTATGGAATCCATTTTTGTCCTGATACGTGTGATGTTTGGCCTTCCTTTTTTCTTTCTACGCATCTCATCGTTTTAGCCATGAGAACATCGTGTTTCTGGGAGAAAGACTTATTGAAGTGTATGGCCTTTAAACCATTTTGGAATGCTCCCAAAAACATCTCTTGTTTTGGATGTATTACATTTATACTCTCCTCATTGAACCATGAGAGATCCTCCCCTAAGGACTCAAAATTCCCCTAAAGAACATTGAATAAGTGAGCTGTTGAAACTTTGCAGTGTTTACTCGCTAAAAACGGATGGACCAATTTCCTCGAGAGGTCTTGATAACTAGTCAGCGATAAACTGGGAGGTTCATGATCCATTTAAGAGCTTCCTCCTTTAATATACTAGACAAAAGCCTACCTTTCAAGGATTCGTAAGCACCAATAATCATCATTTTAGTAATGATGGAAACAATGTGTTCTTAGGGGTTACTTTTCCCATAAAACTTCACCAGTGATGGCAGTTTGAAGTTTTCTGGTACGAGGGTGCCCATATTTCATCAAAGAGAGGCATGTGATTTAGGACCTTGTCGTCTTCATGCAGGTTGTTATCATGATGCAGTTCTTGAAAAGGCATGCTATTATCCTACAAGGCTTGGTTGAAGCAATGTAATTTCCCCATAACATATTGCATCTTTGTTGAGGCCCCATTGTCTCGGTTGCCGTTATTGCTACTTATTGTGGTTCCTTATTGTGTCACCATGGTAAGAGAGATGATTGAGACAATTAAGTATTAAGTGAGGGTGTGACCTAGGTCATTTTTACCGAGGTCCTATGGTGGACGCCAATTGTACTTGCAAAAATACAATAACGATACCCTTCTCGCGTGAGGAATGCAAAAGGGCTTTTAAGTATCTTAAATATCTAAATAATGAATAACCCATATCAATTATAGGAGTTAGGATGGTTATAACCACTATCCAGACGCCAAGTTATGGGTGAAGAGCCAGTTCCAACCTAATTATTTGGCTATGACGTGAAAATATGAAGACTCATTATTTCCCAACAATAGGAGAAATAATTTCTCTTGCAGAAGTATCAATAATCGTTCTTTTTGATATAAGTGACTTAACACGTATTGACGTGGTTGCCACTTAATGAATATGAGTTTGTGTTGGGCTACTTCATACTCTAAGTTTGATGGATCAAATTGGGCAACTTATGATCAACCATGTCACACCTATCGATATCTTCATGGGACTTTTTATGACATTTTTGGGTTATTGAGTCTAATAACTTTATATTATTTAATACAATTTGCATATATAAAAATAATTAATCTATATGTTAAAAATGTTGTCTAAAAATAATTAATATATTATAATTTTAATACAATAGTAACTATTTTTAAATTTTATTATCTAATTATATTCTTCTAATCACTCTCGATTTGATTTTTTTTTAATCTTTTCCACACCCTTTTAAATATTTTTTTTATCTTTTATATTTATATAAGAATGAAGATCCATTTTTCTCTCTCATAAAAATTATATAACTCAAATTAATCCTCACAAAAAAAGGAAAGGATTTAATCCCTTATAAAATTTAACTGGACCATATTAATCTTTCTTCTAATATTTTTTAAAAAAATCGATTGTTTCCTAGGTGATTAGACTGCCAGATTAACTTTTTTTTAAAATATTAAATTGATTTTTAATTTTAATTTCAATTTTTTTAAATAATTCAGATTTGAAAATATAAAAAAAAAATAAGTCTTAGAAGGATTCAAATGAACCTTTAAACCACATCTTATGTTACCACTAAGCCGGTGGACATTGATAACAAATAATTCTCATAATGTAGTTTATAGTAATATTAAATAATCATGAATTTAAAAAAGAAAATTTTCAAGTTAAATGATACAATCACTTTACAACTAGATCAATTATTATTAATATTTATAATGATGAATACTTAACCTAATATTTAAAATAAATATTTATTTATTTACTTATTTCAAATAACATACAAATAAATATTTGTTTTAAATAATATACAAATTTAAAAGAGATTAATTACAATATATTGTCAGTGTAAAATGTTTTGCACAATCGATTCATCATCATCACCCGTTTGCATTACTTTATAGATTTTTAAAATAAAAGTCAAACTTGTTTCAACATCCAACGGCTATGATTAACTGACAGTGTAAAATCCTTTTACATTATCAGTGTATTTCAATTAAATTCAATTTAAAAATAAAATTAATAAAATGTAAATCTTAAATATAATTAATCAAATCAAAATAAGTTAAATAATATTTAATTGAAGTTAAATAACACACAATAAATATTTATTTATTTCAAATTAATTCAAATGAAATATTAATTAATTAATTTAATAGTAATTCAAATAATTAGTAAAATATTTAATTATTTCAAATTAAATAATTATTTAATTTTTAAAAATACTATTTAAATCAAACTAAATAATAATCAATAAATTTAATAGTAATTGAATTAAATATTAATTTATTTATTTCTATTTAATTCATTATATTTAGGATTTATATTATATTTATTTTGTTTTTAAATTTGTGTATGATTTGAAATAAGTAAATAAATAAATGTTTACTCTAAATTATTAAATTAAATATTCATCATTAAAAACATTAATAACAAAAATGGATTGATCTAATTGTAAAGTGAATGCTATTTAACATGAAAATACTTGGGTTTAAGACCCCATATGTACAATTCAATATTTATTTTTGTTTTAAATTCAATTTTTTTTAATGTTACTACAAATCATATAAATTATGTATCACTATTGTAAGACCCTAATTTTGACCCTAAGATCCCTCATGGTATCATGTTATTGCACAAGTGTATTGCATCAAGGATCATGGCATGTTTGACTCCTTAACCCAAGGGTTGGGACTTGTTTGAGCGTTTTGAGACCACCAAGCATGCTTATATTGTATGTTATTGCATTTCTTATTTGATTACTAACCAAAAGCACAAAAATATGTCACTAACTCTTTTTGTTTTGAAGCTCAAGTGATCATGTGCTCCACAATGCTCCTAGGAGGCTCCTAAGCCAAATGCAATGGCTAGATGAAGATGAGAAAAAGCATGACAATGGTCCACAAAGTGACTAATCATCATATATGTCTCCCAAGTATCACAATTTTCCAATTTGATCAAGATAACCCAAAGGGCTTGAAGGTTGTTTCCCAAGGAAACCCTAATTTCACTATGCTTTGACTGTGCCTTGCCCATGAAGCAATCTCAACCTCTGATCAAATTTAATTAAGAGAAGTTCTTCCATTTATCATTTTATGCATATATGAGCCTATTTGAGGCCCCTCAATCATTTATTCATCAAGATTGGAAGTTTGACCTTGAAAAGTTGATCAGTCAAATCATCTGACTAAATTGAGGATCAATGAGATATAATTTATGATGTGTTTGTCAAATGAATATGACCCCAAAATAAAAAATGTTCCTAATAACCATATTAACAACTTTCATGTTCATCAAAAATCCATTTGAAGTTTGGAAGGTCATCATTCATTTCAAAATATTATAGATCATTTTGACTGAAACCCTAATTTTGGGTCAACTTACCAAGGGCATAACTTTCTCAATTTTATGATTTTGATTTGAGACCAAAGAAATTGGAAATCTTGAGATGTCTACTTAAAATTTTATGTTGGATAAAATTTCATAATCCTAAAAGAAATACATGTGATATTGCAAAACATTATAGGTCATCTTGGACCTAATTCATTGAATTTGAAAAAGTACCTAACTTCAAATGCCCATAACTTTGTCATAGAAAATCCAAATGATGAAAAATTTGAGTCTAGATTTACCATCTTGAAAATATCTACAACTTTTATGTTGGAGATTTTTTCATTTGAATCTTGTATCATGAGGACAGAGGGGTTTGATTAAGCTTGCTTTTGGGTTAATTTTTCAAAGGGATTTGAATATGTTTTATACTTGAATTTTCCCAGCCAGTTTTGATCAATTTGCACATGCCAAATGATTTTTTTTCCAACATAACTTTTGTTTATTATTTCAAGAGATTTCCAACCATTACTCACAATAGTCCTTGGGATCTATCATTTTTGAGTTTCAAATTTCTTTTCATTCATGTGCATTCTTGATATTTTATGTTGAAACTTGAATTGCAAGCATTTACCATTCAAAGTGCATGACCAAATTCCTTTCACATGATATCAGCAAGCTTCTTCAGCCATCCATGGGCCTCTCAACGTCCACAAAGGCCCATGCATTCAAATTCTAATTTCCATGCACATGAACAAAGTGTGATGATCTGATACATTCAGCCATAAATAGACACCTCATGAGCTTCATTTCACAACCTTTTGGAGACCCCATATGCTGTTGCACTGAAACCATAACCCTCACCAAAGGAATCACTCATAATTTTTCAGATTTTCGAGCTTGAAATTCAGTAACATTAGCTGAGTTTCAAAGCTAGATTCCTTAGCCAATCATCTTCCATACACTCAGGGATCAAAGAGGAGCAAGAAGCTTGAAGAATTCGTGGCCAAAAACTCACAAATTCAAAGGTATCAACTTAAACTTTTTGGATTTGAAACTCTTAATTCAATGTAGTTTTCTTGTGTTTTGGTGGTTCTCTAAAGTCCTCATACTTGAGGCAAGACTTTGATGCATTCAATTTGCCATTTCATGAACAATCCGGGTGGCCACCATGATTTTCTCCTTCATCTTTCTCTCAATATAGGAAGAATGAAGGAAATCCAATGGTACAGTGATGATCTACATCACAAGAGCTTTATTTCCATGTCCTTGTTTTTTATTTTCATTGAGGTTCATTTCTCTGCAAATCTGGCCGGAGTTTGTGTGGTTGGCCGGAGAAGAAGGTGGTTTCCACCACCACCACCACCACCACCACGTGTGCACACTTATGGCCATTGGATCTCCCTTCCACGATCTAATCTCATGCGTCCGTTTTAAATACTTGCTTTAATTCATTGTGTTGCGCGCTTGACTTGAGGCTAACATGTGTCCTCAAATCCAGGCCATGGATTAGTGCCACGTCAATTAATGAATTGCATATGATGGCTCAGGCTTTTTCGTTCATTTTTATTTTATTTTTATTTTTTGTTAATTCATTTCATTTTCAAAAATTCATTAAAAATTCATGAGAAATCAGAAAAATATGAGACAAACTCTAAAGTTTTTCTTGTAAAATCTAGTTTCATATTATGATTTTTAATTATTTTTGTGACTTCATTTGATACTTTTTATGAACTACTTGGTTTTTAATGATTTTAATTCATTTTAAAATACTTTCTGACTTTTAAAAAATACAAAAATATTTTCATATCATCTATGGATCATGATAAGTCAATGAAAAATAGTCTCAACAATTTCTTGTTTGTTTTGAGATTATTTAAGATTTTAATTCATATTATGCTATTTTTGGTTGTTTTTAATTGATTTTAATTACTTTCTGATTTCAAAAATTTGTGAGAAAATTAGTCAAAGTTTGTTTGACTATGTTGAACCTATGAGAATTTAATTGGACTTTTTGAAGTTGCTTTGAATTGAATTTGAGGTTCAATTTTGTTTGTTTATTTTTTATTTGTATTTTCTTTTATTTCAAAAAATACCAAAAAAATATCATTGACTTCTTGACTTGTTATATTCATTTCTCTTCTGTTTGGTGTTGATCAAGATTGATTTGATTCAACTTTGATAAATTGGGGTTGGTTGTTGTGTTCTCACCCCCTCCCTTTCATCTTCATCCCTTTCTTTCCCTCAATGGCCAATGAGTTAAAGTCTTGAGGTTGGTCTTGACAAATAGGAGTTTAATCTTCTTTGATCCAAACCAAACTCAACTTGATCCATGATTAAGTGAGTTATTTTGTGTCAAAGATAGGTTACTTCTTGGTCAAACAAATAACTAAAAGTCAATACAAGGTTCTTCCCCTTTTGTTTGGCATGGAAAGTTTATGGAGCTTGGCTTACTAGTCATGATCTCTAACTTGTGTTCTTTGTCTATATTCTTATTGACCGGCCTCAGATAGGTGTGACTACTACATTAGTCCACTTACGGTTGCTTAACATAGCGTTACATTATCTTATGACAAGCTAACATAACTTTACTAACTACTAACTTTAATTTGAGCTTTTAAATTCTTGTCATTTACTTTTAATATCATTTATTTCTTGCTCATTATTCACCTTGATTTTCACTTTGCTCATTTGAGCATATATTTTATGTTTATGTCATTTTTCTTTTGCTCATTTGAGCCCGTTATTGTATATAAGTATATTGTTATCTTGTGTTGTTTGTGTTTGTTTTGATGTGAACCAAAATGAAAAAGGAGAAAAGACTTAGAATTAGGATTTCCCCATGCTTAAAGGAGTTCAAGAGCAACTAGGTCTCATGCCTTTAGAATGTAAAATATGTTGAAGAGCAATTAGGCCTCATGCCTTTAGAATGCTAAAATTCAAAGTTGACCTCAAAGACTTCTCTTCAAACTTATTCTTTGTCCATTCCCTTTATTATGTTGTGAGCTTTTTGATGTGTGATTTTGTATGATAGGAACCTCATCTTAAGATTATGAAAAGATGACCATTGTCATGAGTAGTCAAGTTAAGAGCCAAGCCAAATGGAGATCCTAGGAGCTTGAATTCAATTTATTGATTGCTTGTTTTGTGTGCTAAATCCAAAGGAAATGAGCATCTTGAGTCATCTCTATGACTCCAAGAAAAGGAACTCCAAGGGTTATCTCTCCCTTTTTATCTTTATATGCTTTAGGAATAACCCTTCTCTCTTCTCCCCACTCTAACCAAGTCAAAAAATCATTTTCAAAACTTTGACTTTATTTCAAATTAGAAACTTAGGCCTTAGGCCTTTGACTTTTCAAAACCATTTTCATAAATATTCATTGTAAATAAACTTCAATCCAACTTTGACCTCATTTTGTAAATAAATTTAACTTGTAAATATAACTCATTTCAAGTTGTTTTGTGGTTCCAATGGCCACCTGTTAAAATCTTTTCAAAAACATTAGTCATAGGTTTGAGTTATCATAGTGGTTGATGTAAATCTCACCTCATCCTTAGTGTTAGATTATAAGCCTTCCATGCTTATTATATGGTTAACCCCTCATTAGCATGTTGAAGCCTTCCTCACATGGTGGATTGTTGGTTTAGGTTGAGTTTTCTCCATTTGATAACAAAAGACCTTAAGGCTTTTGATTAAAATCAATTCACCAATCTTTTGAAATTTTTACCCCGAACTACGAGGTTTTGATCCTCCTTTGTGATGGTACGTAGGCAATGGGTTCATCCATTCAAACAACAAAATTTGTAAATATAATCTATTCTCTTCTCATCTCTCCAATCTTTTGCACAAATCTTTTCACAAATACCAACCTACAATACATATTTGCAAAAAGGGTTCCCTTAGAGTACTAAGAATGTTTTGGGTGCGTAAAACCTTCCCATTTCATAACCAACCCCTTTACCTAAATCTCTGACATTTTTATTAGTTTTTGATTTGAAAAACTTCTTACTTGGCTTTTGTTCGCTTTTTAGCCATTCCTTTGGACAAATAAAAGTGCGATGGCGACTCGAATTGTATGTTGACTTTTGGTTTAGTCAATAAACCTAAAAGTAACGAAAACCCCGCTACAACTATCACAAATATATATTGGCTTAGTGGTAAAGACAAAAGATTTGACTTCAAAATTTTTAAATTTGATTGAGACTAACATACTTCAATTAAATTTTGTAAGAAATTAAATTAGATCCTTGTTGGGATTAATTTAAGTTTTATAATTTTTGTGAGGTATTAAAATAAATTTTCACTCTATTTATAATAAAAATATGAAGAAAAAAATATTTAACAAAAATATGATTTGCTTTATTTCCTTTATTTGAGTTTAAAAGTAGTAATACATTTTTTATAATACCAAACTTACCATCAGTAATATTTGGTAAGAAATAAAAATATACTAAGTTTGATCATATTTATAAGAAAAAAATTATTTTTTATATTCATTTAATAATTAACTAACATATTTGATTTATATTTTGTCTAAATATATTATTTATTCAATAAATCAAAAATAATTTTTGCGTAAAAATAGAACTAAAGAATATATTTTTAGTAAATAGAAAAATACTAAAAAAAAGGGCAACATGAAAATGAGCAATAAGTTAACATGAAAATCAGCAAGAAAGTAAAATATACCCCACCTAAACCATTTCTAAATATACCCTCCCCTCTATGGAGCATGAATATTTTCATGTAGCTCACATGACCCAACAACTGGCGTTCTCCTTATTTAACAAAAATACAACACTTTCCTAATCCTTTTCAAAATATTTAATTTCCATTTTTATCCTCCTGCAATCAAAATATAAAAACACTTTCCCAATCTAAATTATAACTTCATTTTTTTTCCAAATTCCTTTTTATATGAAAAAATTATCGTATTTTTAGACTACAAAAATTTATGCATCTGGTTTAATACATAAACTAAATACATATTAAGTTAACCTGAATTACTTATTTATTTATTTATTTATTAATTACCTGTTCAAATACTGTTGTATTAATTATACCCATAAATAAAATTGAAAGATGTTGATTTGAATATTTATTTTATAACAGTATTTTTTTTGTTACATATACACCTAAGTAATTAACTAATTATAACACGTATAAAGTATACATGGAAATTTTCTCCTTAATTCAATTAATTAATTTCACCTTTGCGTATAATCACATTTACACAAACACCTTCACAGCACACCATAAATTCTGCTGTAAGAACAAGAACTCAACAAACCCACGCTCTCTCTCTCTCTCTCTCTCCTAACTTTCTCTCTCTAAACTTTTCATGCATACAAATATTATAATGCTTGATTAGACTAATAGACCAAGTTTCAATTTTTGTGCCACCGAAACTCGTTTCTTCTTCTTCATTGCTGGTGCTAAAGTCAACATGCAATCATTTTAGCCCCAAATGCTTCACATGGTTTGATCAAGTTGCAGTTTTAGAAAAGATAGTCTTTTTATTGATTTCAATTTTGGGTTTGTGTCAAGTTTGAAGAAAAAGAAGCCAAATGGTGACGAAGAAAGAAGAACAGGGTCGTAAGTTGTTTGGAATTTCACTCTCTGATAAACCCAGATGGCAACAATTCCTCATTTGTTCATCTGGGTTCTTCTTTGGATATCTTGTTAATGGTATCTGTGAGGTATATTTATATATACACTCTGTTCTTGAATTTTTCTGGTTTTGTTGATTACAATTTCAGCAATTGGGTTGCAGAAAAAATGATTTTTTTATGCTTTTTATATTGTTTTGTTTCTATGCGTGTTTATAAGGGGTTAAATTGATTTTTTTTGTTTGATTTTGGTAAATTTCATCCATTTTTCTTTTCCCCTTTTTACTTAATTTTCAGGAATATGTGTATAACAGGCTCCATTTCAGGTGAATTTCATAACATGTTATTATTACTGTTTTATTTGTTACTAGTTTTTTTTCTTCTTCTTATTTTTACCTGTCAATGGAAAAACTAAAAGTGAAATGGGTGATTTTGATTTTACTTGTTTCAGCTATGGTTGGTACTTCACATTTATTCAAGGATTCGTTTACCTGTTTCTGATTTACCTTCAAGGTTTCACAAGCAAGCAAATGGTGAACCCATGGAAAACGTATGTGAAGCTTTCTGCTGTGCTCATGGGTTCACATGGTTTAACAAAGGGTTCTTTGGCTTTTCTTAATTACCCTGCACAGATCATGTTCAAATCCACAAAGGTAACTGAAAAAAAAGCACAATAGACAAAAGAAAAAAACTACCTTTACTTTACCAAATTTTGAAGGATACTGTTTTGAATCGGTTATGTTTGAAACACATGAAATCACACTGTCCACTTTTTAGACACTTCTAACATGCTTTTTGTTCTTCAAACTGTGTGATTCATGTTATATAGCTAAGTGAAGATTGAATGTTACAATTTTTGATGGTATATAGGTTCTGCCAGTGATGATAATGGGTGCTTTTATTCCTGGTCTGAGAAGGAAGTATCCAATTCATGAATACATATCTGCAATACTCCTGGTTGTTGGATTGATCCTATTCACACTAGCAGATGCACATACATCACCTAATTTCAGTGTTGTTGGTGTTGTTATGATAACTGGTGCTTTGGTTATGGATTCTTTTCTTGGAAATCTTCAAGAAGCTATCTTTACTATGAACCCTGATACCACACAGGTGATTTTTTTTCCATCAACTTCCTAATCATCTATGTAGCGCAGACACACGACCTGACACAGACACGACCCTGACCCTGACACATTCATGTAGTATACTATAGCTGGATATAAAATTGTTATATTTTTTGTTGTTGTTAACACAGATGGAGATGCTGTTCTGCTCAACTGTAGTGGGATTACCTTTCTTAATCCCACCGATGCTTTTTACCGGAGAATTATTCAAAGCATGGACTTCATGTTCACAGGTAAATTTGGAATAAACAGTTCCTTGTTTTTACCACTTACAACATTATTCTCCTTTTCTTATCAATAGAATCACACTTTTCTTGTCCTTGCAGCATCCTTATGTGTATGGTGTTTTAGTCTTTGAAGCAATGGCCACATTTATAGGTCAAGTTTCTGTCCTATCCCTTATTGCCCTTTTTGGTGCTGCCACAACAGCCATGGTAATTTACTATCACAACCTTTTCCTCATTTCAGTTTCTCAATTTGTCACTTTGTACCGAACATGACATTAATAAGTCACATATTTGAAAAAACAAGCACCTTGTGCATCATAAATGCTATTAATTCACCATACCATTGAATTAACCTTATTTGAATTCATTGAATTTCATGATGACAGATAACAACAGCAAGAAAGGCAGTGACATTGCTACTGTCATATTTGATATTTACAAAACCATTAACAGAACAACATGGAAGTGGACTAATACTCATAGCTATGGGAATCACGTTGAAGATGTTGCCTGAAAACAAACCAACCATCAACAAAAAAGCCTCAAATTCTTCTGCTAGAATCAATTCTTCAAAACCAACTACTGGTGATGATGAAGAGATGGGGGGAGTCCATGATTCTGTAAGAGAAGATGATGAAAGGAGGCCATTGGTCTAGCTTAAATGTTTGTTAATGCAAGTTTTATTATTTTTTGCTGTCATTATTTTAAATTTTCATATTTTCTTTGTTAGTTTAAAGAAAAAAGAAAAGAAATGATTTGATGTTAAATATATTAATTTAAATTAAATGGTTTAGATATAAATTAATTCGATTAGTTATAAATGTGACAATGTTAGCCTTGGATTCTAATCAAAAGAATAGTCGTGAAAATGACAGAGAAGTCGGTCACAAGAAGTGTACAAATTACAAAATAATAGTAACATAAAAAACAAAAAAAAGTATTAATAATGTCACGATTAGATTTGTGGCTAGTGTAACTGAAAAAGTATATAGTGCGAGATGTCGGCCTCTTAATAACTCTTAGTTAGGTTGATTTAATGAGTAATCAAAACTAAACCAAATAAAATTAAAAACTGATCTGAAAAAAAAATATAATAAATAATATTATTAAATATATACTATTACTAAATATATATTTGATAATACCGAATTACAAAAGTTTAAAATAATTGTAATAAGCAATGTTAACGCAATGGATATTTCGTCACAATTTATAATAACAACTTTGATGATATAGATAAAATATTATACTTTTTATTAAATGGACGTCATGATTTATAATAAAAACTCTGATGATATAGATAAAAGGTTATATGTTTTGAATTTTAACATCAACAATTTTTTTCGTGGATTTGTCTATATACTCTTACAATTGTTATATACTCTTACAATTGTATCAAAATTAAAATATTTATCATCACAATTAGTTGCGATTAGTACTGACATTTTATCATAGTTTTTATTAGCAATCGTAGTGATACGTTAGATTTTTTTTTTTAAAAATAATTAGTTTTTTTAAAAAATAAATCGAAAATAATCAATAATTAAAAAAAAATCAAAATAACCAGTTTTATAAGAGGGTGCGTCAAATGAATTGACGCACCCCCAAAGCATGAAGAGGAGGCGCCAATAGCATTGGCGCATGCATTGGGCTCCTCATGAGGAGGCGCCAATGCTATTAGCGCATGCATTAGCCCTCATGAGGAGGCACCAATGCTCATGGCGCCTAAGTGCAATTTGCAGTGTGGGCATCAATCCCTCTGGCGCTTGCATGTCCTGTCATGTGGACGTCAATCCCTCTGGCGCCTGCATGTCATGTACATTTTATGTTCAGTCTCCATAAATATCACGCATTGGATCCAATATATTTCACTCGAAATCATCTCCTAATACCATAATTTCTCTAGTTCCACCACCATCACTTTCAAGTTTCTCTGTTTTAACAATGTCTACACACATTCAGAAATGAAATGCTGATGTAATATTTTCCACCGTTGCGGCTCCAGTACAGATTCGACTTTGGAACACAGATATGTTTGAACGTCTTAATCGGACGTTGTACAGTCGGTTAGAGGGAGAAATTGGAGAGGGTGAAAGGATTAGAAGAATACAATGGCTTGTGTCCACGTTCAACCAAAACGGAGGATATGGGCACCATTCATGCCATCCATTCAACAACCAACCATACAACATCAACCTACCACATACACACAACAACCAAACACCCAACCTCGCAACCCGTTCATGTCATCCACCCAACAACCAACCATCCAACGTCGCAATCCATTCATACCACTCACCCAAACACAATACCAAGAATCAAACCCCGCAACCACAACCGTTTATAGCCCAAATGATTCATATGGGTCACTTCATCATAACCCCCCACCAATGACCATCCAAACATCCCATTAACATAACACCCAACCATTGTTTAACTATAGTACGCCCCAGGAACCATTTCTCCGTTTCCAAAATGACTCAATGGCCAAATTTGGGCAACTATACCGTCCATAATCCATCCAACCCCAACGACTTAACTACGATGACATGGGCACTGAACTCCATTACGGAAGCCCCATTGGCAAGAGCCCTATTCAGAACAAATGATGACAAATCTGTCAAATACCGCTGGAACTTCCGCCGGACCATCCCACCAGCCATCGCTCGATCAGATAAGCACACAAAGACCTCAAACACCTCAAGAAAATCGTGGGAGACCTCGGAGACAAACTAACACACCTGGATGTGGAACAGGGGGACGTTATAATCGGACCGGTCATTAGTTTGTTGTCAGTCAAATGTAACCAATTATTACAACATCAATAATTTTTTTTCTATTACTATTTTTCATTTATTAAATAAACAAAATTGAAATTTAAAAAAAAATTAAAAATAAATACAAGGGGTGTATGCGTCAGATGAATTGACACATACACCATTCATTACACTTAGGCGCTAGGAGCATTGGCGTCTCCTCATGAGGGCCAATGCATGCGCCAATAGCATTGGCGCCTCCTCATGAGGAGCCCATTGCATGCGCCAATGCTATTGGCGCCTCCTCCTCATGCTTTGGGGGTGCGTCAATTCATCTGACGCACCCTCTTGTAAAACTGGTTATTTTGGTATTTTTTTGAATTATTGGTTATTTTCGATTTTTTTTGATAAAACTGTTTATTTTTTTAAAAAAATCGATAAGTTATATATATAGGCGAAGTTATCAAGCTTCAACAAAGAATAGTCGTCTTGCTAAAAACACAAAACTCTAAAATCTCTCTCTTCCACATCTAGTGAACTCATCTCTCTTCTTCTAAAAGGTAATCATGTTATTCATACGCTTTCTTCCATTTTCTTTGTATTGATTCTAATATTCATAAAATTTGAAGAACTTTCAAGGTACATCATTCCTCCATACCTCTATAGCTTTCTTCCATTCGTGTTTTTGGGTTGCCTCTACTAGGATATATGTTTTTGAAATGGTCAATTCGTGTTTAACATATCAAAAGACATTATAAATGGGAAAGTAGTTACCCTATCTGTTTCAAGTATGGAAAAGTCGTCTCTCTCAAAATGAAACATAAACACTCTCTCACGCCTTTTCATTACGCCATGAACGGTCTATACCACTTCTTCACAAAAATGCAACATATATTCTTCATCTCTTATGGATCAAGGAAAAGATCAAGAAAATATATTACACAAAACTCATTTCTCTACCTTCATCTTCACATTTCAGGTACGTGCACGAGACTTTTCCACATTTTATTTTGTTGTTAATTTTCTTTTTTGTTGTTATATATTGTATGTTGTTTAAGGTTTGCTGAAGAGTCACAAACATTAAACTTAATTCTAACATTTAAAAAAGCGAAAAAATTATATGTTTAGTGAGTAGTTGATGAAATAAGCATTCTACATATATTATAACAAATTCAAAAGAACATATCACCACAATTAAAAGATGAAATTATAATGGAATGATGTTTAAATAGTAAAAATGACGTGGGATATCGAACTCAGAACCTTTAACATTTCACTAAAATTATTTAAAACAATTGTAGTTATAGGTAGTGCGCTTTCCAATTTTCTATCATGGACATTGGACTGTGGTTGTATATAACCCACATACAGTCATACAATACCTAACAACGGTTGCTCAAACGTTATTATAGGTTTTTCGCAATTGTGATTATATATGTTTTTTTTAGTTGTGATATTTAAAAGTTGATATATATATATATATATATATATATATATATATATATATATATATATAATATATATATATATATATATATATATATATATATATATATATATATATATATATATATATATATATCTATATATATATATATATTATATATATATATATATATATATATATATATATATTATATATATATATATATATATATATATATATATATATATATATATATATATATATATATATATATATATATATATATATATATATATATAAAATTTTTTATTAATAAAATATATCGTATAAATTTATTATTTATTAATTATTATTTTATTTAATTATTGTTAGTTTAATTTTTTTTATTTTAATTATTTAAAATATAATTGATCGTACTATTTTTTAATGTATTGTATGCCATAATTCTAATTAAACTATAAAAAATTGAATCAGATTTAATTTTTTAATTAATCATCTAAATTAAATTGAACTACGAGTTAAAGCATTCCTTGAAGATTACATATACTACACTCTAATCATTTGAATATAAATAAATATATTTTTAATGATAATCAACTTTAAATCAGTCATTTAAAAAATCAAATATTTACAACTTTAAATATCAAAGATAATAACTATAAATATGTTATTATTAAATCAGTCATTATAATTTTATTAGTACTTAAAATGAAACTATGCAATCGTGTGAAGAAGAGTAGTACTAGTAGTTTACAGCTAGTATATAAGAACGGTGGTCGGTGGCCATGTGGTGATTCAAACGTGTCAACAACGTACCGTTAAAACAGACAACCATAATACCGCTACGTGTTTCTTCCTTTACATGCAAAGTGACACTTTGAATGAAATGACACTAGGATAACAAAAACCAAGAGAATAAAAAAAGAATAAAAATACAGTTGTTCATTACTGTGAACTGAAAACATTGCAACAAATTGAAAATCCTTCTGCAGATAATTAACCACAAAGTTCCAAATTTTCAATTAAAAAAACAACAGGCTTGATCAGTGGTATAATGGAGGAGAGAGGTGACAACAACACCACAGGGCTCCTTAATAGTGAAAGACCAAAAGAACCTTGGAGAGGTGAATATGTAAAGAGCATAGTTTATGGAGGCCTTGATGCCATTATCACATGCTTTTCTCTCATTTCCTCCATTTCAGCTACCACTAGTTCCTCTGGTACTTGCATATATATACATATTCTCTTTTTCTTGAAAGATCATCACATTCTAATTTCAATTTAACTTGTGTTCTATATGTGAACATAGGGAATGTGTTGGTTCTTGGGTTTGCAAACTTAGTAGCAGATGCAATATCAATGGGCTTTGGAGACATAGTCTCCGCTAGCTCCGAGCGGGATGTCACCATTGAGGAAAGGAGAGTCACAGAATGGGATGTTTTTAATGGTAGAGAAAATGAACAAAGAGGTTTAGTTAGACACTATCAATCTCTTGGGATGGATTACAACGACGCAGCTGCGGTACGTGTAGAAGATAGATAAACTCGAATAAGTCAATTGTCTGTTTATAAGTTCTAAACATAATGATTTACTTTGGTGCAAGGTTGTGAACATATTTACAAAATACAATGACATACTAGTGGACCAAAGAATGGCAGCTGACAAAGGAATGCTACCGGCAGATCAAGAAAAGAAGCCATGGAAGAATGGCTTGATAACCTTTGCATCCTTCATGGTTTTTGGCTCAATACCTCTGCTATCTTTCATCATCCTTATACCATTTACAGATAGCGATTCAGTTAAGTTTGTTAGTGCTTGTCTTGTTTCATCACTTGGCCTTGCTCTTCTTGGTGTGGCTAGGGCAAGAATTGCAGGTCAAAACATGATGTTGACCACAGCGGTTACTCTTTTGAGTGGTGTCATAGCAGGAGCTGCAGCTTATTTAGTAGGGTGGTTGTTAAAGCATGTTGCAGGACTAGAAGGTTGATAAATTAATTATAGCTGAATAGTAGTAGTAGTAGTAGTAAGATAGACAATAGGGAATGATTAACAATAGCATCTTTTTTTAGGACTTTTTTTTGGTAATGAAAGATATGTACACAAACTGGCCTACTTGGACGAAGTCCTAATTTTGTACACATGTTTAATGTCTATCTATTAGGTTTAGGCAGGTTATAAATGCATTTGTCTTAGTTGTATTGTAACTAATTTTCCCAAAAAAAGTCTAATGTGTGCTTGCTAGTCAAATTTTTGTGGTGATGGTTGGAGAAAATATCAGTTGAATTTTTGCACCTATTTCAATTCAACTTTTGTGGTGGGATAGGTTTAGGAATGCGATGATCCAATATGAGAATATATTTCCATTATTAGTCCCCTTTTTTTTCATTTGATTGCAATAAGCTTTTTGATGATGGTCGGAGAAAAGTGGTTTAGTCGATTTTGTGTACACTACAAGAAACGTCTCCCATTATCAAAGGGGTGTAGCATATCGCACTAAAAAGTACTTTTGCCACTGGTAAAATCCCCTCCCTAAACAAATCTTTCAAGACTAATCCCTCGCAAGTTTGAAGGAGGGAAAATTTCACGGGTAAGTCTAAGTAACTCAGAATTCGTTTTTATCATGGAATGGAGATTAATTTATTGGAAAATCTACTAAAATAGTTGACTAGGAAATTAAGTGGATAGGTGTTTATCATTTTTTTTTAAATCAACTCGAAAAAATATAGAATATATTTATACAAAAAGATTTGAAAAAATATATCTGTGCTTTGAATATTGATGTGAATTTGAAATAAATAAAAAAATAATAAAAGGAACTTAAACAAAAATAATTTGATTACATAATTACTCTTTTTTTCTTCTTCTGAGAAGAAACTTCTGAGAAGAAACTTGGATACTAGAGTTCTATAGGAATAATGGAAAAATCTACAAACCTATGAAATATATTTATATACTATATTTTCATAATTGTCGATAACGGTCTTCTTTTCGGCACTTGACACGTATACCATTACATGGTCTTCTCTCTTCTACTTTGTTTCCACACGTTGGTCTTTGATCTTTCTTTGAAATGCTCTTATTGTTAAAATTGTCTTCATAATCTTTATTCATCCTTGTCGAGGGGTTTCTCTGTTGAACTCCGTAGTGGTGTTGACATGTCTCTAGATCGCCTAGTTTTTGAGCTCAAAACATACTAAGTTCCAAAACACTTGAAAACCATATCGAGTTCACCACCTTTACATCACACCTTCGTGTCGAAATGTTAACTCAATGTCAATCTTTTCGAGATTCTGGACATGTTTTGAAGAGATAGTGATCATAATTTTATGGATATGTTCCTGAGACTTTTCCAAATCAAGTTTAGTAGTTTCAGTGCAGTGTCGAAAATCACAAGTTAACAAATGCCTCTCAAAAATGTCACTTTTGATCATATTCATAAGATGGAAGAAAGGTGACGTTTTTAGTAACATCTCGACACTGTTCCCAATAGTCTACATACGTCTTCGTCATCAGAACCACTTTATCAAATCATCAAGTTAATGAACGTGTGTGCACTCATCCATTATGATGTCTGATTTCCTAGGTCATCGTGGACCACCAGATTAACTCACATTAAAAGAAAATGATTTAATTTAATTTTATCCCAAAAATTAAAACGCCAACTGTCAAAATTAAAAATGCCACTTGTCAAAATTTCTATAGGGAAATTAAAATTTTATCCACGACTATATATGCACATTTCTTTCTTCTCTTTTACTTTCACTACTTCTTCTGCTTAAAATCCTAAGAACTCACATCTCTTACGATCTTTATCTTTCCTTCTTCAAACTCAAATCTCAGAATAAACAATGACTTCCTCCTAGAAATAACTTCTAATGCCTTATGCTGATGATGTTATTGCTCCGACTCACCCTGATGGTCACGCCTACATCCCTGAACCACCAATGGAGAGAAAAATCCATGATATGTACTTCTCAGGCATTGATCATTTTCTCTATTTCGGGTATTGTTCATTCATTTTTGGGCTAATTTCACATAATCTCTACAAAATCTGACAAGTTAAAGAAGTTTTTCCCTTGTTATCATTGTTGCAAGCCCCGTGTGTTTGAAGACACGATCTATGAGTTAGGTTTTATGAGTTCACTCCAACGTGTCTTCCGTTCTGCTCGTACCACCAAATACGATGCTTACATCAATTGGCTAAACAAAGTAGAAAATAAGAAAGAACGATTTTGGAAATACCAAGGCATATGTGAATTGATTGAATTGTCTAGGACTGACCCCAAATACAACCCCAATATGCTTATTTCAACATTTTTCTTTTGGGAAGGCTCGACTAATACATTCCATCTTTGTCGTGGAATGATGACTCCCACCCTCTTCGACGTGGGTGTTGTCACTGGTCTTCGACTGACTTGGGATACCTTCGACCCCTCTCTAAAAAACCAAACCAAACCCAACTTCTCTTTGACCCATCCAGGCTTTAGTAATTATATTGAGGACCAACATAAAGACCACCATGAGGAAGTCTCTGATTATAAGCATATCGCCTTCCTTACTTTGGCTATCTCATTTAATATTTTGATATGGTTCTCTGCAGATAGCCAAAAAGTCCATACCTTTGACAACTCAAATTCATGAGAGGTGAAATATCTGCCTCAACAAGTTGATTTTAGGTTCTCTTTATGAATCTCTAAGGCTTACTTCTGCTGACCTGAAGTCCATAACCAACTCCAACCAAAAACTCTTAATGTCTAATATTATGTGGCTTCTATAACTTTGGCTCAATGCCACTTTTGAGCCCACGCTGAAGGTCATCATCTTGTCTGGCTTAACAAAACAGGTCGAAGACAAACGAGTTGAAGGTACTAGGCTTGTTTTGCTTACCCCTGAAGATACAGACCTTTTGACTAGAGAAGCCTTCAAACAATATTTCTTTATGTACGCAAACTGTGCTATATTTATTTCCTCCATGACCCATTTTATTCGTCGAAGTCATGGGACAAATTGGTTCAGAAGGAAATTTCCAACCATTTCCTCTAAACATCATTTTGAGGCTCTCTACATTTAGACAACTTTCCTCAAACCATTGTTCTGTCAACCATAGTTTCGACAGGAAAATATGGCCTGGGAGATGTTGGTTACCAACCAACCTGTGAATTTGGCTTGGATTTTCGTCCGTTATTTCCAGACTGGTTTACCTGTGGATCTTTGTCAGCTTTAAATAATGAACTGAAAAAACTTCGTTAAAAATTAGTTTCGACTAAGTGTAACATGGACAATTATAGAGGTCATCTCCATGTCAATATTAAACATGTTCAAATCTTGTCCACCAGTTTGCCAGGTGAAATACAAGACTCTTAGGAACCTCTTAATTTTTTCTTATGTTTCAGTTCACTTACTTGTGTCAAACTATTGCAATTGTATCTCTCGCTTCCAAAGAGTCAAAGAAGAAGCATATAGAAATAGTCGATGATGGTGAGATGTCTGACCAACCAAAGGAAACTAAACAGGTAAACTTTCTAGGCATTTATCCTTTCTTTTGTCAATAGGACTTTCTTTATCTCTTATTCATCTTTGTTTTATCTTTCAGAGTCGAAAAAGAGGGAGTGATTCCACTACTGCCACCCCAAGAAAAAAGAAAGCCAAGAGGGACAAAGCAACTGGAGTTCCTGATAGCGAAAAAACACAAGTTTGAACCACCTTTTGACTCTTTTTTATTTGTGTACCTTCATTGTTTATAATACTAACAATTATGCATGGCTTAGTCTGAACAAAGAATTCTAGAAGAGAATAAAGAAGTCGAGTCCTCTGATGGGAGTGATGAAAGTTTAGTTTCCACTCGACCCATACCTCCTAAATATGAGACCACCATCATAGCAAAACTTGCAGCCTCAAACTTTCAAGATTCCAAGAAGAAGAAGGCTACTATTGAGGCTTCACGAACTCGACATGCCAAGAAGAAAAATAAATCAAGGGACCAAGCCCTTGAGGCTGGCCAACCCAAAAAATCAAGGGCAAAACCTATTGTTACCATTGACGACGAAGTCGAAGAAGAATAAAGACCCCAATTGACTCGAAAGAAGATAGAGCGAGCAAAGCAAACTCCTCCTAATTAAAACTCAGAGTATAAACTCAAGCCATAACTTTAAGGTAACCGAGGTATTTTGAGTTTCTCTTACATCTCCTTTCCGACCTCCATATCATAAATCTCGTAATCTGATTCGACTTTTCTCTTCTTCATAGGAACGACCTATCTATATCACTTACCTTTAACAAATAATGAAGCTCTTCTATACTCATCATCATAACAACCAACGACTAACAATATAGTCAAATAAAACACAGTTGAACCATCCAACGAAGAAGGTGAAGACCAACATCTTGAACAACCATCTGATGGCCCAAACAGCCAAAAATCTTAACATCATTCAACTGATTCTGGGGATTCTAACCCTGGTCATCAATCAAGTGGTCCAGAAAAAAAGTGTTATGACACCAGAAAACCCAGATCATGTTGACCAACCACAAGGGGATCTAAATGATGTCACACACAAGAAAATCCAAATGTTGGACGAACCCAAGAAACTCAAAGCCCAACTGGACCTCAGTCTATTATGGTAGAAAAAGAACAACCAGAAGTGTCTCATGTAACACTCTAAAAACCCCAACTCATTTATTTAAAAATATAAACAATATTATTCTTAATTAAGGTGCTACATATTCTCAACATGCATACTCATTCAATTTAAAACTAAAAAAGCGACAGTGGAATCCAACATAAATCATACTTTAATTTATCTCTTTAAAATAAAGTACTTAGTTGAATTTAAACAAATCCAAAACATCAACCCAAAAAATTAATGACAACTCTTTCCTAGTGTTACAGTTCAGAGCAACCAAAAACTAAATAACATAAACTAAATCTTCCACTCATAACAGTTATTGCTCCTCTTGAGTATATGTACCATAACATATATAACACCACAAATAAAACAAATGAGGGGTAAAAGTACGCTCAAATATATTAATGGTGCAAGAGAATGCAAGGGTAACATCGAATAACACGATCATCAAACACCCAATTCATCTAATACACCAACCAACTCACAATGCCTTTATGTATGCAATGTGATGTACTACTCGACTCAGTGTATGTGGTACCAATTTGGACATCATAGGTAGTTTACTGATCTGGTCCGCTCAACAAGGGTTCCTATTCGAACCAGGTCCCCACTTCTGAACCCCACTCGTCACTGATCCCCACTTCTGAATCAGTCACTCGACACTGACTCCTACTTCTGAATCAACAACTTATCTCAAGACCGAAGTCCACATCTCAATCACTAACACATATGATACTTGACATATAAAAAAATGCAATAACACTTACGATTCCACTTCTAACCATAAACGACAACACATAATGTGATCACAGTAATTCTCACTCCAAACTACATCTCTCAACATCAACTTTGGTTATACTCAAGCAATCCCCCTACCTTAATTTCCAGCAGCAAGTTTCCAACTTTGGTTATGTTTTCCCATTCCTAGAGCTCTCTTTAGGGTTCCTAGTTAGTTTTCTCTTTTTTCACTTTTCTCAAATTTTACGTATCAGATAGAAATTCCAATCTCTTATATTATCTATACAGATGACCTAATTATATTTTGATAATTCTCAATTTCCCCTCAACTTAGGAGCTCTTACTCATTACCACACTAATTTCACTAAAATTTGAATTCCACCCCATAATTCACTATTTCTCTTATTTTATTATATTTAATTAAATAAAATCTACTAACTCTCAATAAAATCCAACAAAATATCACATAATTCACACAAAGCATATAAAGCATTTTAATCACCCAGATAATTAAATAAAAATAAATAAAATATCAATCAAATAAATTTATTAAATTCGGGGTGTTAAAACTCTCCCCTAGTTAAAGAATTTTTGCCCTTGAAAATTACCTAAACGAAACAACTTCATATATGACTCACATCCGACTCTCCAACTCCCACATCATGCTTCCTCTAGTAGGTCATCCCCACACTACCTTCATCAACACGTCCTCTTTTCCTCTAAAGTGTTTCACTTCTCGATAATCAATTTGTAATAGTGATGCTTCCACAGTCAAGTTGTCCCTCACTTACACATCATCCATTTAAATCACATGAGATGGATCATGAACATACTTCCAAAGTTGAGACACATGAAACACACTATGAAGATTTGAAAGAGACGGTGGTAAAGAAATTTTGTAGGACATTTCTCCTACTCTCTTCAAAATCTAGTAAGGACCAATGAAATTATGCGTAAGCTTTCACGATTTCAATGCATGAGCAACACTAGTCATGTGAGTCGCTCTTAAGAACACCTGATCTTCCTCTCATAATTCAAGTGCATTATTTAGCTTATCATGATAACTCTTTTGTATGCTCTACGAAGCTTTCATCTTCTCCTGAATCATCTTGATATTCTCAATAGTCTATTGAATAATCTATGGCTCGAGCACAACACTTTCACCAGAATCGTACCAACACAAAGGTGTCCTACACCTTCTACGATACAAAGCTTCAAAAAATTTAATTCAAATACTAGAATGGACATTGTTGTTATAAGTAAACTCGATCAATAGTAAGTAACAGTTCCGGTTACCTCCCTGCTCCAAAACACAAGCTCTCAACAAATCCTTCAAAGACTAGATAATCCTCTCTGTCTGTCCGTCTGTCTACGGATGAAAAATAGAACTTAACTTCAACTTGGTTCCCAAGGCATCATGTCACTACTACAAATAATATATTTCATGACGATGATTTTACCTCACGCATTGAAAAACCGAGGTAAAATTCCTGTACACACAATGTTTTTTTTTAAATATATATATATATATATATATATATATATATATATATATATATATATATATATATATATATATATATATATATATATATATATATATATATATATATATATATATATATATATATATATATATATATATATATATATTATATATATATATATATATATATATATATATATATATATATATATATATATATATTTCGTCGATTATTTTAAAAACCGGGGGGTAAACTTTTTTAGTGTACATGCTTCAAATCTCATCAGTCTCAGTTTATGTTTTTATCTCACTAAAAGTGGTGCCTTCTTGAATATTTTATTTTTAAGCTAAAAATACACTACTTTTCACCTCAGTTTTCTTTCCAATTGAGGTGAATATTTTTCTCTGAAACATATAGTCTTAGCTTGTAACATCCAGTTTCATTTGTCTAAACAACACAAACAGAACCCTAACGAAGAGCCCTAAACAATGAGAGTCATAAACACTAGGGGTGTTCATGGGTGTAGGTCGACCCACGAACCCACTGACCCAAACCAACGCAACCCATAAATTATCCGAACTCATTCATTTACGGGTATACCCAACTCAACCCATAACAACCCGTATAATTTTGGTTCGGGTATCGAGTTTGAGTTTTGCAACCCCGCGGACCCGTTGACCAAACCCACTAATGTGGCTTTAGTAATTTCTTATTATTTTTATTATAATTTTAAATAAAAATATAAAGTTAATATCTCACTAATAACCATAATTTTTCTAAAAAAGTTTATTCTCCACCAATAGTACTACTAGACAATTGAGTTTACGTAATTTTAAGATTAAACAAGATTCTTATTTTCTTTTGTATCATTTCCAACTTATGTATTTTATTAAAATAATGTGACTTGTTGAATTTTATACTATTATAAAATTTTATATCGTGTTGATGAATTTTATTAGATTTTATATGATGTGTTTCTTTGAACTTGAATGTTATAATGAGTATGATTGTATTGAGTTGTGTTATATTTTTTTATAACCGACAAAAAGAATCATAAAAAATAAAAAATTTATTTGAAACACAACCCATGAACCCAACCCAACTCAACCCATTAATGAACGAGTCGGCTCAGGTCGGTTTTGATAATGAAATAGCGGGTTGGGCGATTAACCCAACTCATTGAAGTTTGAACGGGTTGGGTAACGGGTTAAGCCAAACCCGATCCAACCCAACCCGCATACACCCATAATAAACACATATCATCTTTAATACGAAGATGTTATATGTTTAGTGCTCTTGTTTCTTCTTCAAATATCCAAATCATTTCTTTTACTTCTTCTTTAGAGATCTGGTACGTCAAACACCACTACTCATATTGTTCTTATTGTTGTTGTTGTTGAGATCTAAAATCCAAGAGGTTTTATATTGTTGTTATTGTTGTTGTTTAAATAGATTTATATTATAGGTTTATTGATATTATTGTTGTTGTTATTGAGACCCGTTGTTAAGACCTTAAACCATAGAGGTTTAATATTGTTGTTGTTTTTAAAGCAAATTTATGTTATAGGTTTATTGACGTTGTTATTGTTGTTGATGTTGTTGTTGTTGTTGTTGTTGAGACTCATTGTTAAGACCCTATGTCCTAGAGGTTTAATCTTGTTGTTGTTGTATAAACTGATTTATTTTATAGGTTTATTGATGATATTGTTGTAATTTTGTTAATAGATTGTTTTTTCAAGTTGTTGTTTAATGTAAGATGTTGTTTTTGAGTTGTTGATGATTTTTTGGTGTTGTTTAGTTGTTCTACTACCCAAATTTATGAAAATCTATATGTTGTAGTTTATTTGTTGTTATTGAGTTTATGTTTTTTTAATTCTTTGTACAACATTCATATTGTTCCGTCGAGTTAAGTTTATTATATCTAATGCCAATTCTTTGTTTCACTAACCCCTTTTTTGAACATATAACCTAGTAAATTGATTTTGGAAATAATTATATGCAAAATAATGTTGTATCTGAAACTTATCTTACACTAATTAACGATTTTCTAGCATTCTACAATTCATCATTCATCTCATGTTGTTTTATTATTAAAATATCTCCAATACTTCTAGTTTTCGTTCAACTTTCTTCAATATTTGTTCATTTTTCAAAGCATCGAATTTTATGCTTTCAAGAATGAATTAGTAGAAATGGAAGTGTTAAATAAAGAACTTGAAACATTAGAGAGATTTTAACCATAAAACAACGTGAGATGAATGATGAGTTGTAGGATGCTTAAAAAACATTAATCAATACAAGTTGTTCTTCAAATATAACATAATTGTTCATATAAATATTTTCGTAACTATTTTGAGAAGTTATATATTTAGTATAGGGTTTAGTGAAATAAGCAATCCACATTATATTTAATAAACTCAAAGGTGTTTTACCCCTCAATTTTATTAGATAACTGAGGTGAAAATGTGGTATATCCGTCGATCCAATTACAAAACCGATGGGACATGTGTTTTCGTCATTTCAGAATTTCAAAAAGGTCTCCCTGGGTATTGAACCCATGACCATTTCACATACCCGTCGATTATTTTAAAATCGAGAGGTAAAGTGTGCATTTTTCATGACGCCCTTTGTTACCATGCCTCTGTAGCCGAGGTTAAATGCATTTTGCGTTCGACGTTAAATGTGTCTTTTCTAGTAGTGTGTAAACTCTCCCAAAAACTTGACTTGAACCTCGGATCTCTATCTAAAACAATACTCAAAGGAATACCATAAAAGTTGACTATATACTCAATATATATCTCAACAAGCCTCTGCAACAGATAACTGATCTTTATCGGAAGGAAATATGCCAACTTGGTCAACCTATCCATCACAACCCGAATTGAATCACTTCCTTTAGAATTCTTATGCAAACTTGTCACAAAATTCTTAGAAATGTTATCCCACTTTCACTCCTAAATACGCAATGGTTGCATCAATCCATATGGCTTCTAATGCTCGATCTTCGACTTCTGGAAAGTCAAACAAGAATACACAAACTTAACAACACCGATCTTCATGCCCGGCCACCAAAACATCTTCTTAAGATCTTGATACATTTTAGTAGCCCCGGGATGAATACTCAAACTACTCATGTGACCTTCCTCAAGAATTCTCTTCTTAAGCTCTGGAAAACCTGGTATACAAACTCTGTCTGAGAACCTCATAACCCCATTCTCATCTAATATGAAGTCTACCTTTTCACCTTGATTGATTACCACCAACCAATCAATCAATCCCAAGTCCATTTTCTGAGCTTCTCTGATCTCCTCAAGAATACCAATATCAACTTCAATATACCTAACTTCACACTTTGAGGAGTCATCTCACACACCAAACTAAGATATTTGAACTGTTCAATTAAATACACTTCTCAAACCATAAGTGTCTACATATGCAAGGACTTCCCACTCAAAGCATCTACTACGATATTGGCTTTACCAAGATGGTAACTCAACCCAAAATCATAGTCCTTCAGGAATTCATGCCATCTCATCTGCCTCATATTCAGTTCCTTCTAATTGAAAAAATACTTCAAACCCTTATGATTGTTGAACACTTAAAATCTAGAGCCACACATGTAATGTCTCCAAAATTTAAGCACAATACCACAGTTGCCAATTATAAATTATAAGTAGGATAGTTCCTCTCATGAACCTTTAGTTGTCTCGAAGAATAATCCACAACATGACCATTCCACATAATCCCCCAACCTGTACCTATCTTAGATGCATCATAATAAACCACAAAAGATTCACTTAGGCTAGGTAAAATCAAAAGGGGCGATGACATCAACTTCTTCTTGAGCTCTCGAAAACTCTCTTCACACTGAACATTCCACACATACGCTTGCCTTTTTTGGGTTAATTGAGTCAAAGGAAAATTAACTTCTAAAAATGTTTTATAAATCTTTTGTAGTAACCAACCAAACCCATAAAACATCTGATCTCTATAACAGACCTCCGTCTTAGATGGATCAACTGAAATTCCACCAGTAGAAATTATATGACCAAGGAAACTCACTTCTTACAACTAGAACTCACACTTGGATAACCTGGAATAAAACTTCTTCTCTTTTAAAGTCGGTAGTACCACTCTCATATGTTCTGCACGATCTTCATCTATCTTGGAATACACCAAAATATCATCAATAAAAACAACCACAAACTGATCCAATAAGGATGGAAGATCATATTCATATACTCTATAAACACATTTGGTGCATTAGACACACCGAATCGAATCAGTTAATACTTATAGTGACCACAGTGAGTCATGAATGCAGTTTTTAAATATCTTTTGACTTTACTCAAATCTGATGATAACCTGATCTCAAATCAATCTTACTACACACACATGCACCAACCAACTGATCCATAATGTCATCCATTCTCGGAAGAGGGTACTTTTT
This sequence comes from Lathyrus oleraceus, assembly GCF_024323335.1. Taxonomy (NCBI): domain Eukaryota; kingdom Viridiplantae; phylum Streptophyta; class Magnoliopsida; order Fabales; family Fabaceae; genus Lathyrus; species Lathyrus oleraceus. The sequence continues at coordinate 293,304,050 of NC_066581.1, read as the reverse complement.
CTTGATAGTAACCTTATTCAGTTGTCGGTACTCAACACACAACTTCATGCTACCACATTTCTTCTTGACCAACAACACCGGTGTTCCCTACGGTGAAACACTAGGCCGGACAAACTTATTCTCAAACATATCCTCTATCTATTTCTTCAGCTCACTTAATTTTGAAGCAGACATCCTGTAAGGTGCCATCAACATAGGACTAGTACCAGGTACTAAGTCTATGGGAAACTAAACCTCTTTCTAGAAACAAATCACTAATATCATCTGGGAACAGATCTGGAAAATCACACACCAAGGATAGATCACCAATCATAACTTTTCTTTTAGCCTTCAAAGAAGTGAGTATCATAACACTCAAGCATCATCCTTCAAGGACTCCTCCACTTAATTAGCATACATAAACATCAGATTTTTAACTTCTTTGAACTCTGGAAATAACACTAACTTGTCGAAACACTTGATATGAACACGGTTGAACTCTAACCAGTTTATTCCCAAGATGACATCAAGTTGACTTAACGGTAAGCTGACTAAGTCAATGCCAAAATATTTACCTTATAGTCAAAGGGAAATTTAAACAGATCAGTGAAGTAGTCACCAGACCATTAGTCAACGTATCAATGATCATACTTCCAACCATAGAAGGCACTTCAAGATTCAACTTTCTAACATAATTAATAGATATGAACGAATGTATCGCACCTGTATCAATAGAACCAATAAGGGAAACACCATTAATAGAACAGGTACCTTAAATCAAATTATCAGAACCAATAGTCTTTGTTCCACTTAAAGCAAAGACTTTTCCTCCAGGAAGAGCTTTCTTTTGTTTCTGACACTAATACTAATATAACTTGGTTCTCCACAGTTGTAATAAGTTAGAACATTACTTTTACACTCATCAATACAGTGCCCTGACTTCCCACACTTGAAGCACTTCTGACCATAACTCTTGCACTCATTAGCACGATCTCTAATCCCTCAATAATTAAAACATCTGACAAAAACAGAAGTGCCTCCCCCACTTGTTCCTTTCCCACTTGTAGCCTTCTAATTTCCCTTATCATCTAGAGCTCCATAAGGTTTTCCGCGGTTTTGATTTCCACTTTTCTTCTCACTAACACTCTTGTAATGAGCTGATATGGCAGACTAACTTCATCGTAGATCATACACTTATTAACCAACACATAGAACTAACGAATTTGTTGGTATCTAATCAATTTCTTGATCTCTGGATGCAAACCACTCTCAAGCTAATACACTTAGATCCTTCATCTCCTACCCCATTATAATAAGGGCGGAACCTAGACAACTCCTCGAAATTAGCCACATAAGTAGCTACAGTTATGTTTCCTTACTTCAGATCAAGTAATTCGATCTCTTTCTTGCTACACATATCAACAAGAAAATACTTCTCAAGAAACTATTGAAGTTCTCCAAGGTGATATCAGTACCTCCAACTTCTAATCTCTAATGAGCATCGTCCCACCAATACTTTGCTTCCTCAGCAGGCATATGAGTATCAAACAAAACCTTCTACACATCTAAATAAGCCATCACCCTGAAGATCTTCTCAATCTCTTGCAATCAAGCTTGAGCATCTTTCGGGTCATATCTCCCCTTAAAAGTTGGAGGATTGTTTCTCTGAAACTTTGCCAGCCCATGGAATTCATCTGTTATTCCATGTTGATTCTGTAGCGCCTGATTCTCCTGACCCCTCACATGAGTCATAGCCTCCAAAACATCAACAATTACGTGATCGTTTCTTCCAGCCATTTCTCTGCACACCAGCAAACAAGAATTAGAAGAAACATGCATCGACAACATTCATACATATGCCGCATAGTAGGAAACATATAAAATCACAAAACATGGACGAATGGACCGACCTGCTCTGATAACAACTATGTAACACCCAAAAAAACCCTGTTGTTGGCTCATATTTTTGACGCCCATTAAGAATTACCAAAATTGGAAATCATATGTACAGCTGCTTTTCGACCAGGAAGTAGTATTCGACCAGTTGGGGTTGATTCGACTGGGCAAGGTTGATGAGGGTCAACATACAATTGAGACTCCAGAAGAATCTCTTGAAAAAACGGTTGAAAATATTTTTCGACCAAAGATTCAAAATTCAAATAAGGGAGGGAACTTCGCCCTTCTTAGAAACCGTTGAGAGTACACGTGGAACATAGTAGATAATCGTGTACATGTAAGGCGACATATGTCTCGACTTGATTGAAGAACCATCAGAAATGGTTATCTCGATCCAGTATAAATATGGGGTCTTAGTATTAGAAAAGTGTGTGTCAAAGTATGTACAAAACCTGTAAATTTACCAAGTACTCGTGTGAAGAAGAATCGTAAATCACAGAATGTACATTTGTTCACACCATTGTTAGTTACTTCAAAGCAATACAAAATTATCTTTACTTTTTGTTACCAGAAATACCTTTCTTTATTGCTTCATTTCAAACACTCTTCTTTTCTTCGTCATTTACAGTCCTTTACAATTTCCTTGTTTTCAACATTTACTTTTGTCAATTGTTTATCATTACAAGTCCTTTACCTCTCATTCATACCGACCCTTTTTATTCAATTTCTAACTCTAATTGTGCGCTTATTATTGAAGTGTTCGTTATTACCAAAATTCATTTTCAAAATAATTAGCACATGTCCTAGGATCAATCTGATCGATCCTGCGAGTAACCAAATTTAGAAATTTGGAAGATCAGCGATTGTTTACTGATTTTCTAGGTAAACACCTGTCTCATTTATTTAAAAAGAAAAAATATTATTCTCAAATAAGGTGCTAGACATTCTCAACATGTATATTCATTTAATTTAAAACATAAAACACGACAGCGGAACAACATAAATCATAGTTGCATTTATCTCTTTAAAATGAAGTACTTAATTAACTTTAAACAAATCCAAAACATCAACTCAAAGCATTAACGAAATGACTAGTTCCCAGTGTTACATATCCGAGCAACCGAAACTAAATAACATAAACTATAAATAAAACAAAGAAATACCTTAATGCCATCTTCCACTCACAACAGCTATGGCTCCTCCTGAGTATTTGTACCATAGCGTACAAAACATCACAAAAAAACAAAAGAGGGGTAAGAATACGCTCAAATATATTAATGGTGCAAGAGAATGCAAGGGTAATATCAAATAACACAATCATCAAACACATAATTCATCTACAACAACAACAACAACAACCAATTCACAATGCCTTTATGTATGCAATGTGACTCACAAAAATTGACTCAATGCATGTGGTACCAATTTGGACATAAGAGGTATGTTACTATCTCGTTCACTCAACAATGGTTCCTCTTCAAACCAGGTCCCCACTTCTGAACCCCACTTGTCACTGATCCCCACTTCTGAATCAGCCACTCGTCATTGACCCCCACTTTTGAATCAACAACTTATCTCAAGACCAAAGTCCATACCTCAATCTCTTACACATATGATGCATGACATATAAAATAACTAAAAAATATGTATGGTTCCATTTCTTACCATACACAGCAATACATAATGTAATCACATTAGTTCTCACTCTGAACTACACCTCTCAACATCAACAACATATAATTATAACTCATCATATAACTATACACACATTTCATAACATATATTCATACATCGAACAAAGCGTTAACACGAAACTTAAGAAAATTAATTCCTCTCATTAAACTCGACCAAACGGCAACCAACAGTCGTTGGAATCAGAGACAGACCGATAATTCGAGTAAAAAATGACAACTCTGCATTGTCACACTCGCTAGGTGAGATTCGGCTCGATAAGCGAGAACCAAAAGCTATAAAATATCACATTCTATCACAGCTCTCTAAGTGAGTGTCTTCCTTGCTAAGCGAGGGTTCGTTAAGCGACGTTCATCTTCGTTAAGCGATGTCGCCCGAAACTTCAAAAGTCAGAAACACGATTACACCATTAGAGTCCCATCGAAGCTTCGATTTTGATCCCCAGTCTCCCAATTCAGACAGAAGACAATATATACATATCATTAATTAACATATAATTTCATCAATTAAGCATGAATTTAAGGTTATGTTCATAAAACCAAACACACATCAATGGCAACAACAACATTCGGGTTCATATCAACATATCATGTATAATTTTCATAGTAATTTAGAGCACGAATCACATATAAATTACAACAATTATCACATAGTTTTCATAACTTTCACCAATAACACATAAACCTCAACAATGAAGAAAAAATGAAAAACCTAGAGGAGAATGGAGATCTCTTTCTACCCTTTATGCAATTGACACGTATATTCAAGTAATCCCACTGCCTTAGTTTCCAACTTTGATTATGTCTTCCCCTTCCTAGAGCTCTCTTTAGAGTTCCTAGTCACTTGCCTTTTTTTTCACTTTTCTCAAATTCTACGTATCAGATAGAAGTTTCAATCTCTCACATTATTTATACAAATGACCTAATTATTATTTTCATAATTATCAACTTTCCCTCAACATAGGATCTCTTATTCATTACCACACTAATTTCACTAAAATTCTAATTCCGCCCCAAAATTAACTATTTATGTTATTTTATTATTTTTAATTAAATAAAATCTACTAACTCCCAATAAAACCTAACAAAATACCACATGATTCACACAAATTATATAAAACATTTTAATCACTCAAATAATTCAATAAAAAAATTCAACTAAATAAATTAATCGAATTCGAAGCGCTATATCTTCTACTCCAATGACATCTTCAGCAACTAATGAAAGTCCAATTTTCACTTTTTCGTTTAATGTTTCTAACATTACTTTCAGCCAAGAAGAATTAAAAGATATTAAAGAAAAAGATCCTGTAGAGGCCTTTAAGATGCTCATGGGAAGTTGAGGAATTTCGGCTGAAAAATCTCCAAGCTCTTTGACTGCTCTAGGCAATGAGCCTTCTGGTGATCCTATTGATGCGTTGATCCGTCATTTGAAATCGAAGGTTGTCAAGGCATATCTATTTCAGACCATTGAAGACAATAGTACCGCTATCTATGAGATTAAGGCCTTGTTGAAACAACTGATCAGTCTATATGCACTTGACTCCATTCGCTACTTTATCCTTGAATTTGAGCCATTTCTGGAACAAACCACTCAAAATGTCAAATTGGAAGAGTCTGCTAAAAGACTCGAACATAATATTGATGTTATGTCTTAGCAATGAGACTTAGTTACTAAGTCACGAGGTCGAATATATGAGTTAGAAGTAAAGGCTAAATCAGACCAGGATCAGGTGGGGACCATTAATGCATAAATTATAAGATAGATGAAATAGATGGATGAATTACAACAAAAGGTTGAAGAATCAAAGAGAAATAAAGTTATCGAGACTTCAAGAGTGACTTATGTCAAAGAAAAATGGTTAAGGGGGCCAAGATTGGTATTCAACATGTTGAGGTTGCTCGTGCGCTGGAAGAGGAAGTTGGTCGACTGAAGTTTGGAGATTCTATGAACGACAAGAAGCTTCGACTTCTAAACATGCTCCTTGAAAAGATGAAAGTTAACTTCCCAACTGTCGCGGCGGGATTTTTCACGAGATTAAGTATTGATTGAACTTAACCCGTTTGAAAAATATTTTAAATGCAAGAGTCGCCACCGTCTTTTATTTTATCCAAAAAGAGGAAGGGAAAAATAACGATAAATCCCTTTAGAGTTACGGGTTCGGGGGTTGGTTATGCAAAGGGAAGGTATTAGCACCCTCTACATCTGTGGTACTCCACAGGAACCTTTTTGCTTATGTTTATGTGAATGCTTTGCTTTTTTCGCTTTGATCGTTTGATTGGGGAGATGAGAAAAGAACTTGATTTTATTGTTTTTGGACTCGATAAAGTCGTAGACTTCATGCCTACGTATCTCCAAGGCGCAATGGAGAAATCAGAATCCACGTAGTTCTCCCAAAAGAAAAGGGGAAAGTCTGTTTTGTTGATTTTAGATTGGCGTGTCTTGCCATCTCTTGCTCGACCTAGGCGGGAGGCTTCGAGACTGACACGTCCTTTTGAAAATGTTTTTAAACTGAAAAGCCAAAGCTGGCAAAAGATTTGAATGAGCCTAAACCCTGAAACAATAAATAAATAAGCTCATTATAAGGAAGCCCAAGAGTAAGCTTGTGAGTGTGTGAAAAGGGTTTCTTAAACGGCGACCGTTGGAATCGCATCGGGTTTCTCTTTTTTGGATTTTTCGATTTTTTAACATAAAACGTGAACAATACGATTAAACACACAATACAGAACATAAAAAATGCGAGAAAGTAAATTATTACAACACAGTTAGCTATGAATAGTTAGTATTACGAATAGTTAGTGGAGTTAATCGAGCTGAAACTGAAACGAAACGGTTAGTAACAACATAAACAAATATAAAAAACAATATAAACATTTACTTTAGACAAAATAAACATTTGATATAAATAAATATTTAATTAAAATAAACAATTGAACAAATAATTAATTTAACTAAGATTTAAATAAAACATATATGCAAAATAATAATAAAAGATAAACAATATTTAGTAAACAAAAGTAATATATATATATATATATATATATATATATATATATATATATATATATATATATATATATATATATATATATATATATATATATATATATATATATATATATATATATATATATATATATATATATATATATATATATATATATATATATATATATATATATATATATATATATATATATATATATATATATATATATATATATATATATATATATATATATATATATATATATATATATTTATATTTTAGACAATAAATATATAGTAGACAAAAATAATATATATATATATATATATATATATATATATATATTATTTGTCTAAATGTACATATATATATATATATATATATATATATATATATATATATATATATATATATATATACAAAAATAATATATATATATATATATATATATATATATATATATATATATATATATATATATATATGTACATTTAGACAAATAATATATATATATATATATATATATATATATATATATATATATATATAGACAAATAATATATAATAGACAAAGATAATATATATATATATATATATATATATATATATATATATATATATATATATATATATATATATATAGATAGATAGATAGATAGATAAATAATATATTAAAACACATGTCGGCAAGCCGGAACTTTGCCGATTTCAGAGATAAGTGAAGAATATTACCTTGTGTGAAGAGGATGAACTTCTGATTGTCCAAATGATCGACCGAAAGCTGGAAACCGTCACTGACGCAATGCTGGCTGCCTTCGTGAGTACCTGACTTCAACGTCGCTTTTGATCGGTGAAACGACGCCGGAATGAAATGAACCTTGGATATTTGTGACCTGGACTCAACGAACTTCAAAGATATGAAATCGGTTTTGTGTTTCGGTGAATAATCGGGACGATTTTGGGTTACCGAAAATGAAGAACAAGTGAAATACGGTAATGCTTTTGGAGAAATATTTCTTTTCAATTCTCTGTTTCTCTCACCACACGTTTTTTTTTTACTGATCCACCTTTTTCTTTTCTCCTCTTTCTTACTAACCACACCTATATGTATATATTTAGATTACTTAAACAATAAGAAACCTAAAAAATATCTAACATAAATTAATAATATATATTTAGATTACTTAAACAATAAGAAACCTAAAAAATATCTAACATAAATTAATAATATATATTTAGATTACTTAAACAATAAGAAACCTAAAAAATATCTAACATAAATTAATAATATATATTTAGATTACTTAAACAATAAGAAACCTAAAAAATATCTAACATAAATTAATAATATATATTTATATATTATATAATAATAATAATAATAATAAACTAATATAATATTAATCCTAATTAAATAAACTAATTAACAACTAAACACAATTAATATTAAGCACAAATAATATTAAACGGCACACGATTAAAATACGATAAAATCGAGCGACACGAACGCGATAAAAACGATGACAATTTGCACAGCAAAACAGACAAATTGATAAAACCAATAAACCAGTAAACCGGTAAACCAGTAAAATCAACAACACGACTCAAACAGACTCGATTAAATCACACGGCACAAAACGTAATTAAATAAACAACCCTAGGCAATAATAACATCAACACGACATCACGAAAACGCTGACAAACACAATCACAAATAATCGGACAATACGAAAACTCTAATATATTCGAAATACAGTCAAAATACCGACAAACAAACAATTAAATAGATAAAAACGCACAAAACCTAATCGAAGCGATGCCACGCACAACAGAGATAAGCGAGATAAATACGAGGCAACGATATCGGCCAGGTTTTGCTAAAACAACGAAATACAACACGGTAAGCAACGAAAACACACAAAACCTAATCAAACCAGTTGTCACGCGAAGTTTAAGAAATTGAGATGAATACGAGACAACGAGATTAATCAGGATATGGTCAACAAAGCCAAAGTCAAATTTTGGGGTGCGACAGATGCCCCTATTTAATTAACTTAGGCCAGATAGCCGGAGGCTATCGAATGGCGTAAGGTAATTAAATATGACAAACGCCACAAAATTTGACCGCAAATGCATGTATGCATGATGCAAAAGACAGACAGACACAGAGACACATGAGTGCAAACTCTACTGGGGAAGGACATACACCGACTCAATGCATGAAGGTAAACACTGAGAATACTCAGCTGGGGAAGATTCACTACCTATTCATAGATGGAAAATAGGAGGAAAAGAGATATCGACTCAATGTTGACGATACATCACTATCTCATAGATGAAAGTGGGAAAAGATCAATATAACAAGAGTATTGATGTGACAGTACATTACCAACTCAAAGATGGAGATAACAGAAAAGATGAATACCAACTCAAGGATGAAGGTATAACAAGGGCATAATAAGAATCGAACTGCGTTAACTCATGGTTGACAGCTCACTACCCACTCATTGATGAGGTAAACAGGACATGCCAACTCAAAGTTGAAGGCAAGCTTCAAAAGATTGATAATAACACTGCTAGGGAAATCAAATTCCAACTCATTGATGATGGTGTAGATGAAGAATCAGATCTAAGGATCATTGTGCAGACTTACAGTTGAATGCACACTACCAACTCATTGATGAGGTAGACAGAGAAATGCCGACTCAAAGTTGAAGGCAACCACCGATTCATTGACAAAGGTGTTTAAAAGAATTTAGAACATATTCTCCTGAAGATGTTTATCATTACCGACTCAAAGATGACGGTGGAAGGACAAAATGTACCTAACTCATAGATGAAGGTACTCCATCAACTCAAAGACGAAGATGGAATCAGAAGTTATCTGTGCAGACTCAAAGATGAAAGCACACTATCAGTTCAACAAGGGTCAAACATACCCTACTCATAGATGAAGGTACTCCATCAACTCAAAGACAAAGATGGAATCACAGGAAAATGTGCGAACTCAAAGATGAATGCATACTACCAGCTCATAGATGAGGGCTCACTATGTACCTAAATCATAGATGAAGGTACTCCATCAACTCAAAGACGGAGATGGAAACATAAGAAAATTGTGCTGACTCAAAGACGAAAGCACGTTACCAGCTCAAAGATGAAGGTAACAGGATAAAGTGTACCTAACTCATAGATGAAGGCATTCCATCAACTCAAAGACGAAGATGGAATCAAAAGAAACCTGTGCAAGCTCAAAGATGAATGCACACTACCAGCTCATAGATGACGGTACTTCACCAACTCAAAGACGAAGGTGGAATCAAAAGAAATCTTGCTAACTCAAAGATGAATGCATATTACCAGCTCAAAGTTGCAAGTACTTCACCAACTCAAAGACGAAGGTGGAATCAAAAGGAATCTGTGCTAAACTCAAAGACGAAAGCACGCTACCAGCTCAAAGTTGCAGGTAGAACCATGGAACTTTCTGTGAGGATGTTATCAACTCATAGATGGAGATAGTAATTAATTTATCCGAGGGATAACAAAGGTTACCACTCATGGATGTAGGTAACTCAAGTTTGTAACGGGTACCAACTCAAAGATGAAGGTATAAAGGACTTGGACACAATATCTGTCATGTCTGTTTTACTGAATGAGAGTCACAAAGACTATATTATTGCCTTCTTTTACTGGCAATTTCTGAGCTTTATCTGGAGACACGAGGTTCAAACTAGGATAGAACTAGAATGAAACGGTCAAACAAGACTTCAACTGAAGAGGAATGAACTCATCAGGATTTACAACTGAAACAACCATCTTCCACGAGGCATAGATCTCTGTGGGGAACATGACCAATAAAAGGTATTTTGCTGCTTATGAGGATACTCTATATGGAGAGATTGACTCAACCCACAATATAAACAAGGAAACAAGGTGCATATGAATGCAAGCATGATATGTCATAGATATGCATGAATATTTAGTAATGAATGCATGATGGACAGACAAAACTAGGAATAACTAAAAATGTTAACAGCTGCATAAGGACTTGCTGGAGATTTGCACTGAGACTCGCTAGGGAGTAGTACAAAGACTTGCTGGGGAATTGGTACAAGAGCACCATATCCAGGTTTCTTTAAAAGTCTGTCTCTGCTGAGGATTCCGTAGAAGAATGGAGATGCCTTCTACTTCAAAAATGCAGGAGATTCCCTGTGGTTCTTGAATTTGTGAGGTATATGAGGATTGGACCTTTCTGAGGACTCCGCTGGGGATACAAGGTGTTATCCTCTGGAAATAAGATGATATTGTAAGAGAAGTCCTGCAATTCTTGAATTTGCTGATAATGCAGAAGGGATTATTCTTCTGGAAGACTCCGCTGGGGATAAAGTTCGCTGGGGATAGGTGGCATCTTTCCAGGGAATAAGAATATAGGGGAAATCCATCCTTGACTTTTTTGCTTTAATTATCATGGAGACTTTCTGTATCTGAAGACTCTGCAGGGGATTATGGTGTCTGATATCTGGTTACGAGATCTTTCCTCTAGGAGACTCTGCCGAGGAACAGTGATGTCTGACCTTTGAATATAAATGAGATTTCAGGAGAAATCCTGCAATTCTTGAATTTGCTTAAAATGCATAACACACTCTTCTTTTACTACAAAACATTACTGAGGAGGAGACATATCCTTCTATTGAATGGACAGAGAACAACAGGAGATTCCCTGTAGTTTCTGAATATCAACTTTCTTCACTCGCTGAGGGATGGAGACCTCTGTATTACTCCTGCTCAGGGAAATCAAATCTTCCTTCTCATCCTCTGCTGGGGACATTGCTGATCCCGCCTTAATAAATTACTGGGGAAATACCTGTAGTAATCCCATAGGCCAAATCTGTAACTTAAAACCTGGATCAAAGTCTTCATGATCAATTAACCGGGGAGTCTTCATGATCAATTAAACTGGGGAGTCTTCATGCCCCAAGTGAAGGGAATAAACTTCTTGAAATATTTCTTGCATGATCTCTTGAGGAAAACTAGGAAGCATAGCTGGGGATATCCAGAATCACAACCTCTGCTGGAGAAATATTACTGCCAAGACACCTGTGGAGATTTTTTCATCATATACATATAAGGATAGTAATATGAACATGTCTAGTTGGAATCACATGATTTCAGAATTACTGGGACCACATGTCTCAATCCTTTTATTGATGTCCACAAATCAAAATAAATAATCTTTATATTTTTCAAAAACTGTTTTTAATTCAAAACTTTTGTTTCAAAACATATCTTGTCAAAGTAAAAGAACTTTCGTAAATTGAAATAAAAATTAAGAGTGCCAAGAAATATAAAAAGGCTCAAATTGATTTGATAGGATGGTAATCAGCCAACAGCGTGATTCCATAGATCTTTATAAATTGGAAAATGGTAATTTCGTGGAAAAAGGGTACGTTGAACTACAATGACATCATTCTCTCTTCCACTTTTGACCTGTATTGCAGCCTTGAGAAAGTTGGAGAACTGTTGAAAATATTCTGATACTTCAATGATCTTATCTCTGTTATGCAGTTACTTGCCTGAAATCCCTAACTTTTGCCTAGATTGCCCTTTCGGGTTTTCAATCTACTGGGATAATATTCTCTTTGTTTTTTTATGTCTCTAATTTCTGCTTGGACCGCCCTTTCAGGTTTTCAGTCCACCGAGACGCTCATTTTTGCCTAAGCCGCCCTTTCGGGTTTTCAACTTAGCGAGCTGTTCTTTTCATTTTTTAGGCGAAGTATTTCTTAACTGCATCTGTATTCACGGGACGTGGAAGCTCTTCACCATCCATGTTTGTAAGAATTAAAGCACCGCCTGAGAAGGCTTTCTTGACAACATAGGGTCCTTCATAGTTAGGAGTCCACTTGCCCCTAGAATCATTGTGAAATAGTATCATCTTCTTGAGCACAAGGTCACCCTCTTTGAATTCTCTCGGCTTAACCTTCCTATCAAATGCCTGTTTCATTCTCTTTTGATATAACTGTCCATGGCACAAGGCAGTCATTCTTTTTTCTTCAATCAAATTCAACTGATCGTATCTGCTTTGGCACCATTCAGCCTCTGACAACTGAGTTTCCATTAGTATCCTCATTGATGGAATTTCAACCTCTATCGGTAACACAGCTTCCATACCGTATACAAGTGAAAATGGGGTTGCCCCAGTTGAAGTACGGACTGATGTTCTATATCCGTGTAGTGCAAAAGGCAGCATTTCATGCCAATCTTTGTAGGTAACAACCATCTTTTGAATGATCTTCTTGATATTCTTATTTGCAGCTTCAACTGCCCCATTCATCTTGGGACGGTAAGGAGAAGAGTTGTGATGCTCGATCCTGAAACTTTCACATAATTCATCCATCATTTTGTTGTTCAGATTGGAGCCATTGTCAGTGATGATCTTGTTTGGAATGCCATATCGGCAAATGAGATTATTTTTGATGAATCTGACCACCACTTGCTTTGTCCCCTTTGCATACGAAGCTGCTTCCACCCATTTGGTGAAGTAATCAATTGCCACGAGAATGAAACGGTGTCCGTTGGAAGCTTTGGGTTCAATCATACCGATCATGTCAATGCCCCACATTGAGAATGGCCAAGGAGCAGAAATCATATTAAAAAAGGTTGGTGGTACATGAACCTTATTGTAACACCTCAAAATTTGCCCTCCTCTCTTGGGACTAGCTAACATATTACATTTCATTTTTTTAGGTCATTAGGCATTGCATATTGCATATCATGTGGTTACATTGTGCAAGTCATCCTCACAAGTCTTGGTCAGAAGATAAGAGGTGGAGGTGCAAGCTAGGGTTTCACTCATTGGACTGGTCACTAACTATCTGAGGGTGGTGGTTCAAATTAGGGTTTGTGATTCTCAAGGAGATTGGTCTTTGTCTTGGTTGAAATGATACATCATCATCATCATGGTCTTGTTATCATCCAGAAGATTCAAGAAGATTGATCAGATACCTTGAGATTAGGGTTTTGACCACTGGTCAACCCTAATCATCTGCATTGGGCCAATCAGGGCATGGCATGGAGATGGGGTCTATAATGGATATGGGGATCATCATGTGATTGTATTGAGCTTATGGAGGCTAGGGTTTCATCCTTGAGCCATTTCATCAGAGGATTGGGGCTCAGCTTGATCAGTGCATTGCCAAATTCATCTATCAGTCAAAAAGTCAACTGTGGTCAACTGTGCTTGATTTTAGGGATTTGGAGGTGGGAGAGAGTTGGATATACTTCATTCATGTTGAAACAAGTTTCATTTGGCATTTCAAACCTCAAGAATGAAGAAAATAAAGTCAGTCAAAAAATTGCCAAAAATAGAAAGTGACTTGTAATGGAAGTTTCCAAAAATGGAAAGTTTTTCACCACAAAGTTACATGTCCAAAAACGCTTCAAATGAAATTTTGTTCAACATGAAAGTTGTAGATCTTGCTCTCACCTTTCCAAAAAGTCCAAGAACTTGAAATTCCCATGTATGGTTGACAAGTTATGGTCCATTCATTTTCCAAAAATGCCTAAAATCAAAGTGGCCTAACTTTCACATGGAATGTCCAATTTGGTTGATTTTTCTTGGAGCAAACCACATTTCGTATGTACTTTCATGTTGCATAATCAAAACTCATCAAAAATGGTCAAGGCAAAAAGTCATTTTTCAAGTGACTTCCTTTGTATTTTTGGTGTGAGATAGTGAATTTGAGATTTACAAGGCCAATGCACATGAGACCAATTCCAACACACTCCAAATGCCAAATAGAACATGTTTGAGCTGTCATTTGCTGTCATAGTGCATAATTTGGCAAGGTCATTTTTGGACTTTCACTCAAAAGCTCATTAGTGCTAATCACTTCCAATTTTGATAATTGAGATTAAGAAATGGATTAAGGAGTGAGTATAAGTTGTTAATCATAACAGAATCATAATCACAATCACATTTCTCAAGAATCATAACTGAATTTCCCTCCAATTCTCACAATTCTCCAAAACTTCAACAAACTTTTTTCAACATTTCTTTAAGAAATCTTCATCAATTTGGTTCGTTCTTCTTGGATCTATCTTCTATCATCATCATAGTGGAACTGTTTCATTGAATCCATGCCAAAATCCTCAAGAATAGGGATTGTCACAAGCAAGCACAACAATGGCAAATTGATGATTCTTGCACTTGGAGCTGTTTCGAGCTAAGCTGATCATTCCAATCAACTTCCTTATCCATAATCATCATCTGTTTTTGGCTTTGGCACGTGGAAACTCAAAGATTCGTCACTGCTTCATCATAAGGTGATTTTTTCGAATTCCTCTATTGTGTGAATCATGATATGCATTTTGTAGAGCTTTCAACATAGATTAACATGATGCTCATAGTTTTTGATTTGGTTGAGAATCATGAGAGAAATCTGGCTTTGAACTTTTGATATGCAAACTTTTCTCGTTCGATTTGCTTTGTGTGTTGAGAATTAGGTCAAGTAAATTACATATTCATGATGTACATGTTGATACGGTTCTAACGGTATATGGATTGTTGCATTTGGTGAGAAAAAGTTCTTGCCAATTTTCTGGAATTTTCTGGTTGTTCATAGTGAAGAACGTGATGAATTGCATGTTTGATCCATAATTTCCTGGCCTGCGTTCAAATTCGTGTTTACCGCCAGTATGAGCCAATGAGCGCACGCCAGCGCATTAATGGATGCTACGCCGTTTTGGCCTGGCGCTTTAGTATTACAAAAATGCCACTGGTTCATAATTATTAATATTATTTCATTTCTTTTTCATTTTCATTTTACATTTTGATGCCATAACTTCAAAAATTCATAGAGAACTCATTTTTTATCCAAATTGAGTGAGATTTTTTTCATGATGATCCTTGTGATGTGTAGAATTTAATCATGATTTTTATTATTTTTGTGCACGTGTAAAAAATTAAAATGCTTAGGGATTGATTGAATGTGTCATATTTGTACATGCTTTGCTATATCTTTCATAAAATGATGATGCTTTCAAAGAAATGGATGAAATGTTTTGTACATATTCTGGACATTTTGATGGTGATTTTGATGTAGAGTTTGTAATCTTTGGATACTTGGTTATTGAGTTATGAATTTTTGATTAGAGGTGTGACAATTTGTGTCACACCAAGCTTGATAAACTTCATGATTTTATTTGCCTGGCTTAGGGATGTTGAATTGAGCTGAAATTTTGTATGAATGATCATATGTATGTTGAGATAACATGTGAATTTCTCTGGATTTATTGATGGCATTTTCTAATTGATTGGGATTTTCTCCTCTGTTGGCTCATTTTTGTGACTTCATGTGACACATGTTACCATTTGATTTGTGAAATTCTGATCATTGATTGTATGAGTGTGAAATTTGACATGTGGATTGTAGACACATTATAGGTCATTGTGGTTTTGATACCATTCATTTATCATGTGTTGTCACTGTTTTATGATTTTTGGAAGTTGATGTTTGTTTGGATACCATGTGTTGGCTTGCTTGAACTTGTCTGAACTTCTTGATTTTCATTGACCTACTTCCTTTTGTCCAATTGAGCTGAAATTTGATGTGCTATTCATTGGATAGGTTCTGTTTAGACTTGAATTTTTGTGGAATTAATTGAATTGGTTTGATATGGATTTGATTGAGATCTTTCTGTTTGGTCTTTTGAAGTTGCAAATTGCATGTTTGATACTATTTTGTGCATAAAATGATAATGGTGATTGATATGAGCATGGGACCAATTGCATTTGCTTTTGAATTGTTTGATTGTGATTTTGGATAATTTTCACTTGCTGTTTTGGATTTTTCATCTCCTTTGGACCCTAGGCTTGGCCTAGTGGTCTTGTTTCTCACTTTTGAATTGGATTTTCAGGTTAAGATGCAAAAGGCTTAAGGAGGAAAATTCAAGTTAATTAAGTTGACTTGTGAATTGTGTAAACTAACATTGGTTTTGTGTTGTAGGGTTTGATGCTTGAGTTTGAGCTCATGGCTTGCACTTGTGTGCATTAACTTGTGTTTGACTGTACAGATTAACATTTGCTGTTTACTGTTGGTTTGTTTGAGTACTGATGATACTTGATTGATTTCAGGTACATTAAGTCGCTTTAGTTCTTTAAGAACTTGCTTGCTGCTGCTTGGTTGTATAAACCAGTTGAGGTAGACTCTCTTGTCTCCATGTAGTCTGGAAGACCTGGCTTGTTATTTAGCCAGGCAACTGTCTGAAGTCCTCCTTAAGAGGCGATGTTTGTGATTGTTTACTTTTGTGCCAAGCAGGTAAAGACCTCTATGAGGCAATTGGCGGAACCCAAGGGATATGCAATCTATCCCCCGCTATTCTGTTGAGTCGTCCCTCTGCTCACACCACTGTGTTGATGCATTGGGACATTAACCCAAGATCTTGTGCTGTTGCACAGTCGAGTCAGAGTCTTGAGTGTAGAAGGGTCCCTCCATTCTGGACCCACGCTCCTTTGTCTGAAGCTCTCCCTGGCCAGGGATAAGAGCTGTGAAGTCTCATCTTCACTCACCTTTCATCAGCTTCACCTTAGCCTCTCAATGGCAAGGTTAAGAGCTAACTCTACCCTTGTACAGATGACTTGCCTTGGCAGTCGAACCCTTTGTTTGAGCCCACTTCTGACTGGATATAGTGTGTGCTTTGTGAATATTTGCTTGAAATGTTTGTTTTATTTTGATTGATGCTTGCATGCTTGTTCTTCCTGGTTAGGATTAGCTTGCTGTTGTGCAAGTAGGATAGAAATCACAACATAGGGCAATGATGCATGATAACACTAGGCTCGAGTACAGCTCCCTAGTAGTGTGTCTCCCCTTGGTTTCTGGCTAGAATTTCTTTCCCTTTCAGGGGAACTACGTCGCCCTGATCCTCATACCAGATGAGGTATGTAGGCAGGAGACCGTGCGAGGTCTCTCCGGGCACCCTTTTTCTTTTTGTGTGTGTTTGCTTGACAGTTGCTAGGCTCGAGTTCCCGACTCCTTAGTAACTTGTTGTTTGTTTGTTCTTGTGTGTGTAGGAGACGGATGTAAGCCCAGCCATTGGCATTCCGTATCCTCTTGTTGTGTGCTTGGAGTCCGGTATAAGTCCATCAAGTGGCATCTGGTTTCCAGTGTGGGTATGTTTGGTTCGGAAGCCGATGTAAGTCCAGCGATTGGCGTTCGGGTTCCATGTTTGCCTTTTTGTGTGTGTGTCTTGTTTGGCGTGCGTGAGCCGAACTACGGCAGCTCTGATTCTCGTTTCAGACGAGATACGTAGGCATAGGACGCGATGTCCTAGCGAGCCCTCTTCCTCTTAACCCCACCTGTGTTATCTTCGGTGAGTGTGTGTGTGATGTTTGTTTAGCAACCTTTTCTTTCTTTTAGAGCGTGGATCCCGTCGAGTACGACGGATGTGAGGGGTGCTAATACCTTCCCCTTGCGTAACCGACTCCCTTACCCTTTCTCTTTGGTCGCGAGACCTTGCTTTTCCCAGGTTTACTCTGAGCGTTTCCTTTCCCTCTTTTGGGATAAATAACGCACGGTGGTGGCTCTGTGTTGTGTTTTGTTTTAGCCCGCCGGTTGTTTTCCCCGGATGCGACAGCTGGCTGCTGGGGACTATACCATGATGTTGACCTGTGCTGGTCCATCTTCCCTAAGCGAGTCTCTCCTAGCGTTCTAGGATAGTTTAGGTTGCTTGTGCTGTTATTTATTGCATTTATTATTCTGACTGTATATATTTGCATAAATACTTGCATGCATCATACTATCATGTTGCCGTCCTCTGTGCAGGTGGTTCCTCTGTTTTGGGGTGGGTGTTCTGAGTGGGGCTAAAACCCAGGCCCGAGTATACACCTAGGATTAGTGTGGTCTCATGTTGCCTCCTTAGGTCAACATGTGCCTGGCAACGTGATGTACCACAAGCCGGACGAGGTTCATTTGATAGTGCTTTCCTCTGTGGGGTACTCCACTTTGGTTGAGTTACTTCATTTGAGCTGTTGACTCTGGTGACCGATCATTTCCCGGATCTTTGGTTTAGATGATCTCAGGAGAGCTACAATGGCACACCCGAAAGGGCAAACCCATTGAGTATCTCTGCCCGATTGTCGAGACTATTATCCGCCTTAGGATGACCTGATTAGAATTTACCTGTGAGGGGAGGGTGATTCTTTCAGATGCATGTTCAGATGGTGACTTTGATGGTGACTAATGGTTCCGTGGATCAGAGTCCTATTTATAAGTCGGATTTATGGCCGTTTATTTCCGAGACGCCGGAGTGTTGTCCGTGTTATTTATCAGTGGGGATCCGTTTATTTCAGGATTCCCCGGGCCGATTCAGAGATGGTTATGGGTATCTGCTCAGAGATTGTTTGGTGATGATGATGATGTATCTGTCTTCCGTTTATTTCGGAACCCTTGAGTTGGATTTGTGGTTATATTTTCCTTCAGATGGTTGTGATCGGTTCAGAGACCGGGCTCCAGTGCAATAGATGATCAGAGGACTTGGAGGATGGCAATGCATTGCATTCATACATCTGCATCATTCTCATTTTGCATTCATCTGCATCGAACCTATGTCTAGCCATATGGGGAGTATTATTGATTGAGAATCTGGTTGAGAGACATCTTGAATTTCAGAATATGGATGTCAAAATATTATCTGTCTCGATGAAGCCAGAATCAAAGGACAGAGTCTTCCTCATATGGATAAATGGTGCATGCGTGAGTCATACTAACCCATTTGCTGTTTTGTAGGTGTCAACCGGTGCGCATAGCTTGTTTGCTCAGATATCCTGCTAGGGGCAACAAATCCAAACTGATGGATTCTCCCAACGCCGACATCCTCGAACTGAAAGAGATGGTGAGGGATTTGTTCAGTGTTGTGCAAGGGCTTGCCTTGGGGCAGAAAGCCATGGCCGAGAGATTGGAAAGGATTGAGGGCTGGATGATCGAAGAGAAAGTTCAGGGAAAGGCTCCGTCATCCGAAGTAACAAATCCCTCTGGCTCTGTAGCAAAGAAGTCCTCTGGCAATGGTCATCTTGAGAAGGAAGTTGAATCAGGTGGTGTGCAGGCCAAAAGAGAACGCGGTAAGGATCGTTATCACCCATATGCTGATACGGTAACAATCCCTACTAGTAATCAATCTGCACAACAGCGGCAACCACCACCTCAACAGAGGACACAAAGAGCAGTGGGCCAAGTGAGAAGGAGGACGACAGACCGTCATTTCAATAGGCCACCTGTGACTTACGCCTCGCTGTTTAAAATGTTGAAGGATATTGGGTTGGTGCAGCCGAGGATATTGGTTCCAGGGAAACCGGATCAGAGGGTTGCCAGTTATGATGAGAATGTCAGGTGTGAGTTCCATGCTGGGGCACCCGGACATCATGTTGAGGATTGCAAAGCTTTTAAGCATGTGGTCCAGGACTTGGTGGATTCTAGGGCAATCAATTTTGCACCGACGACAGATGATAGTGCTAACCCCGTGACAAGGCATGGTCCTGTAAAAGTGGAGATGATGTCGAAGGTCAAGAAAGGGGTAGAGGTGACTGAGAAGGATCAGTTAAGAATTCCCATGTATGTGGTCCCAAAACGCCCGACGAAAAATGGAGATTTCCCTGGTTGTGATGATTGTTATGCGGTTGTCGCTACAAACGGGTGTGTAATGATGAGGGAAACAGCTCAGAGAATGATGAATGTAGAAATGGATGATGTAAGGTGTAAAGCACCCAGTCTGGCAGCTGAAACCATCAAGGTGAAAAATGCCGTTGGTGTTGAGAAAGAGAAAAAGCCGTCCATTTCTTCTTGCAAACAGGCGGTGGAAGTGGTGAGAAATGGAGGGATCCCAGGCTGGGGACAGATCATAGGCATTGTGGTAAAGGCGGATATGTTTGGGATTGGTTATCATCCAGGTCAAGACTCGTCTGAGCAGAACAGAGGACGTCGTCCGTCGTTCACCTTTGTCAGTGCTGGAATGCTAGATTCAGATCACGCCTATACAGTGGGTGAAGAGATTGACAGCGACCGCGAGCTGGAGTCGTGGATAAAATCATGCGTACCAGGAAGCTGGAAGGCCTAAAAAGATCAGCATTGTCACTCATCTGGAAGGGTAATATTCCTGTTTTCAGTTTTATTTGCATGAAAGCCATACGTTTTGCCCGAAACGTAATGGTTCATTGTAAGGGCCACCTCATGTTCATATTTGCAACATTTTGCATCATAAATAAATGGATATTTTTCAGTTAAAAGCGGTGCTCCCTGTTTTTCATTTATTTTTGCAGTTTTAAAACAAATAAAAATGGCAATGTTTGTTTTCATTTTCTTTCCTTGAGTTTTGTCTTGTTCCGACTGCGAAACAATATTCTCCGGATCTCGTTGACAACAATTTGGTTACACCTCATATGACTTCGACAATCCGATCTATCATGCCGAAGAAGAAGGCGAAGAAGATTGTGATCTGCTGGAATTAGCCAGGATGTTGAAATAAGAGGAGAAGGTGATTCAGCCGCACGAGGAGCGATTCGAGATTGTTATTCCAAGTACCGCTGAGGTCAGAACGGAAGTGAAAATTGGGGCCGTTTCAGAGGCGAGTCGAAAGCAGAATGGTAGCCCTGTGGAAAGAGCATGTGGATACCTTCGCCTGGTCGTGTCAGGAAATGCCAGGGTCGGATATCAATGTCGTTATAGGCGAGCTACCATGGAGAGAAGACTGTCCTCCAGAGAAGCAAAACGCCGGTGCCACGTATCAGAGTGACTTTGTTTCATGATATGATTCATCATGAAATTGAATGCTATGTTGATGGCATGATAACAAAGTCCCAAGCAGAAGAGGGGCATCTGGTGGATTTGGCCAAGTTGAGTAGACCAGTTGAGAAAATTCAAACTGAGGTTGAATTCGAATAAGTGCACTATCAGAGTGCGGTCCGGTAAGATGTTGGGGTTCATTGTAAGGAAAGAATCGGGGTTAATCCTGCAAAAAAAAAAAAAAAAAAAAACCTGAACCGAGAATGGAAGGAGAGGTTCGTGGTCTATTGGGTAGATTGAACTACATGTCATGGTTCACATCTCCTCTAACAGCCACGTGTGAACCTATACTCAAGTTGTTGAAAAAAATGAGATCAAACGGTCAGGTGAAATAATGATTGCCAAGGGGCATTGAAAAATAAAAGAATGAGTTGCAGGAGCCTCTGATTCTGTTGCCTCCCTAGGGAAAAAGACCATCAATTCTGGTACTTGACAGCCCTCGAGGGGTCTATGAGGTGTATTGGGGCAGCATGACTAGTCTTGTCGAAAAGAGCATGCAATTTACCTTAGCAAAAAGTTTACCGACCGTGAAACAATACATTCACTGTTCGAGAAAACTTGATGTACTTTGGCATAGGCTGCTCGCCGACTGAGACAGTATGTGCTGGTTCATATCACTTTGTGGATTTCAAGATGGATCTGATCAAGTACGTATCTGAGAAGCCAGCATTGACCGGACGAGTTGCGAAAGAGCAGAAGAATGTTGACTGATTTGGGGTACTCTCAGAAAGTAATCAAGGGGTGTATTGTCCGATTATGTCGCTCCGCAACCCATTGAGGATTATCAACCGATGAGGTTTGAGTTCCCTGATGAGGACATCTCGAGGTGCTCCAATCGAAAGATTGAGAGTGACCGATCCCGGAGGAGGGGCCTGACCCTGAATCCGAACGGATTCTGATGTCTGATGGAGTTAATGTGAAGGAATTAGTGTTGCTTTGGTAATGCCGAAAGGATCCCATGTTTCTTTTGTTGCCCGGAAAGCATTTGAATGCACCGACAGTATGATTGAGTAGGAAGCTGGTATCCTGGGTACCGAACGTCGGTGCGCACACCTACTGGGGCAAATCCTTTCTCACTCGTGTATGGAATGGAAGCGGTGCTACCGGTTGAGGTTCAGATTCCCTCTTTGAGAGTCCTGATGGACGTGAAGTTGCAAGAGGCGGAATGGGTAAGAACCCGGTACGAAGAGTTAAGCCTGATAGAGGAAAAGAGGCTGGCAGCCATCTGTCATGGGCAGTTATACCAGCAGCGGACGAAGCGTGCTTTTGACAGAAAGGTACGACCTCGGGTATATCACGTGGGTGATATGGTGCTGAAAAGGATCCTTCCTCCTCAAAACGATCGTAGGGGCAAATGGACACCCAATTATGAAGGTCCATTCGTGGTCAAGAAGGTTTTCTCTGGCGGAGCCTTGTTGTTAACGACCATGGATGATGAGGATTTTCCATCCCCTGTGAATGCGGACGCAGTTAAAAAATACTTCGTATAAAGAGACCCGCTGGACGAAAAGAACAAAATAGTCCAGGCAAAAATGGGCATCCCGGCGAACCAAAAAACAGAAAGAAAAGGTTCGGGCAAAAATTAGGGATAAAATGAAAAAATGTACACCCGGCAAGTCGAGAACCTGAAAAGGCGACTTGGGCAAAAAAGGGTATCCCGGTGGACTGAAAACCCGAAAGGGCGGTCCAGGCAAAAGAGGGATTGAAACGAACAACTGCGTCTAGCATGATCG
The DNA here is from genome assembly GCF_024323335.1 of Lathyrus oleraceus. Lineage (NCBI taxonomy): Eukaryota > Viridiplantae > Streptophyta > Magnoliopsida > Fabales > Fabaceae > Lathyrus > Lathyrus oleraceus. The sequence goes on along the minus strand of NC_066581.1, from coordinate 293,280,930 downwards.
TTTGCGCTTTGGTTAAAGCATTATGGATAATACCCGGTAGGGAGCGATCAGAAGCGTCTTATTCAGAAGGCAGAAAACGGAGAGTCTGAGGACATATGGGGTGTAACCGAGTTGGAACTCGATGAGATCACGGGTTTCACATTGCCATTAGGATAGATTTTTCCTTTTGTGCGCGATTACCTCTTTTCAGGAATTGCTTCCTTTGTATTGCTCAGTTTGAGCCACGCCTTTTCAGTCAATAAAATGCACATTCAGTCAAATAATTTTGTTTTTGTTTTTCATAGCCGCTTTGATTGCGAAAACATCCGATTATTTTGATAAAGAATCTTTGCATTTTAAGACATATAGGTCCCTTCCAATGCATGTTTGTAAGATTGAAATCTTGAAATCTTATTCGGAAGGTTGAGTGACCCAAGTGTTGAAATCTTGACACGCCTGGGGCATGGTTTTATCTAACGGTCTGTTTTGCAGGAACTGTTAGGTATTTTCACTCACTTGCAGGTTGTGACGAGGAAGCTGTTGACAAAACAAATCCCCATGGAGTCCGATCAGGGACGAGTGAATGGGTAGTGAAGGGATGACGAAGAGACGTTGAGACGTACGACGATCCTTGAATGATAATCAAGAAGACTCTTCAAAGTCGGAAGATTGGAAGGTCTGTAGAAATTCCCCGCGGAGTCCAATCAGGGACGAATGAATAAGAAGAACGATGAAGAGGCGGCAGGACGTCCGACGAACTTTGGAATTAATCAAGAAGACTCTTCAAAGTCGGAAAATTGAAAGTCTGTATAATCCCCAGGAGTTCGCTCTCCGTCGAGCGCGGAGCGGTTGGGAATACAAGATGATGGAGCAGAAAAGTCCAGACAAGTCGGGATGTATATCCCCAAGCAGAGTCGTGAGGACTAATTTCCCAGCAGATTCCAGGTCTGTGACTTCCCCAACAGGGTCAGGATGGTTATCCCCAGCGGGTTTCAGATCGATGCTTCCCCAGTCGCCAGGCCTGGAAGTTGTTGTTCCCCAGCGGAGCTATCTGTGAGCATTTCCCTAGTGAAGTCGCCAGGTATTTGAGAGGGTTCTCCAAGCAGAGTCGGGATCGATATCCCCAGCAAACCAAAGACTGTTGTATCCCCGCAGAGTGTTGGTGGTTCTTATTCCCAGCAGTTTCCCGAGCGGATTGGGTGCAAAGAAGGTTTTCCCCAGCAAGGGTTACCTTGTCCCAGCAGCAGCAGTGCCATTCCCCAGCAGGGTGGAGATCGGAGTATTGGCGAGTTCCTCAGCAGAGTGTCTCGAGCTCCTCAGAAGAGTCCCTTGAGGGGGACGCTTTTTATGCATTCATCATGTAGCGTAAGCATAGCATATTGCATAGAAAAAATAAATCGCGTAGCATTTCCATAATTATGGAGCATTACGCAGAAAAAGTCATTCATCATTACAAGCATAAGCTAGTCTCAGACCGTGGGTATTGTTTGAGAGGTGGTTTTGCCCAGAGGTGAAGATGTTACTCCGAAGAGTTTAGCCTCATGATTGAATCAGAGATGTACCAGCTTTTCCGTCGGACAGAGATGGAAATGAAGATCGGAGAATGTTATGCGATCAGCGCGACTCAAGCCGTGGTTACCGCTTGAGATTTGGTTTCGACAGAAAGAGGTGAAGATGTTACTCTGAGGAGTTCAGCATCGTGATTTTGGAGCAACAGTATTTCCCGGTCATCAGTAAGTGTCTGGTCGAGTTTTCTTTGATGTCCAGTAAACATCATCGTTCGATGTCCAGTAAACGTCGAGTTATTTCCCAGTCATCAGTAAGTGTCTGGTCGAGTTTTCTTTGGTGCCAGTAAACATCATTGTTCGATGTCCTGTAAACATCCTTGTTCGATGTCCTGTAAACATCCTTGTTCGATGTCCTGTAAACATCATTGTTCGATGTCCTGTAAACATCATTGTTCGATGTCCGGTAAACATCCTTGTTCGATGTCCTGTCAACATCGTTGTTCGATGTCCTGTCAACATCGTTGTTCGATGTCCTGTCAACATCATTGTTCGATGTCCTGTAAACATCATTGTTCGATGTCCTGTAAACATCCTTGTTCGATGTCCTGTAAACATCCTTGTTCGATGTCCTGTAAACATCATTGTTCGATGTCCTGTAAACATCATTGTTCGATGTCCAGTAAACATCATTGTTCGATGTCCAGTAAACGTCGAGTTTCCTCCCAGTCATCAGTAAGTGTCTGGTTGAAGGTGTACCCTCTGATATGTCGCCCTCAGAGTGGTGTTTGGTGTTATTTCCGACGTTGCCAGCGGAATTATCACAAGAAAGCGGAGATCGGGGTTCAAATGGAGAAAAGGAGACACGAGGTGTTTTCTGGAGAACGGGGTTCACAATGGCGATCACAAGTTATCGTCAGGCGACTGGGGTTCAAATGGAGAATGGGGTTCGTTATTTTGGCAAACAAGATGTCGGGGTTCAAATGCAGTGATCCGGGATCATTTGCGCGAAAAGAAAAATTTTGGGGTTCTAGAAAAACAAAAAAAGAGAAGAGTAATAATAATCCCCAGTGGATGTGGTGATCAGGCCATGGTTATCCCTGTGTTACCATTTATTTTGGTATACAGGTCGACGTTTTGTTTCGGTGATCAGGCCGACTGTCTCCGTTCCAGACGGATGTTTCAAGATTGTTTCTTTGCCGATTCTGGCAGGCATTGCTAATTATTTTCCCATCAGAGTGCAAATTATTCGTCTGTTCTTGGTATTCAATCACTCTTCATCTTGATCATCTGAAAGCCGAGGCTATTCATATCGACAGGTTCACAGTGGATTGAATAGGGGCAGCTGTAACACCTCAAAATTTGCCCTCCTCTCTTGGGACTAGCTAACATATTGCATTGCATTTTTTTTAGGTCATTAGGCATTGCATATTGCATATCATGTGGTTACATTGTGCAAGTCATCCTCACAAGTCTTGGTCAGAAGATAAGAGGTGGAGGTGCAAGCTAGGGTTTCACTCATTGGACTGGTCACTAACTATCTGAGGGTGGTGGTTCAAATTAGGGTTTGTGATTCTCAAGGAGATTGGTCTTTGTCTTGGTTGAAATGATACATCATCATCATCATGGTCTTGTTATCATCCAGAAGATTCAAGAAGATTGATCAGATACCTTGAGATTAGGGTTTTGACCACTAGTCAACCCTAATCATCTGCATTGGGCCAATCAGGGTATGGCATGGAGATGGGGTCTATAATGGATATGGGGATCATCATGTGATTGTATTGAGCTTATGGAGGCTAGGGTTTCATCCTTGATCCATTTCATCAGAGGATTGGGGCTCAGCTTGATCAGTGCATTGCCAAATTCATCTATCAGTCAAAAAGTCAACTGTGGTCAACTGTGCTTGATTTTAGGGATTTGGAGGTGGGAGAGAGTTGGATATACTTCATTCATGTTGAAACAAGTTTCATTTGGCATTTCAAACCTCAAGAATGAAGAAAATAAAGTCAGACAAAAAATTGCCAAAAATAGAAAGTGACTTGTAATGGAAGTTTCCAAAAATGGAAAGTTTTTCACCACAAAGTTACATGTCCAAAAAAGCTTCAAATGAAATTTTGTTCAACATGAAAGTTGTAGATCTTGCTCTCACCTTTCCAAAAAGTCCAAGAACTTGAAATTCCCATGTATGGTTGACAAGTTATGGTCCATTCATTTTCCAAAAATGCCTAAAATCAAAGTGGCCTAACTTTCACATGGAATGTCCAATTTGGTTGATTTTTCTTGGAGCAAACCACATTTCGTATGTACTTTCATGTTGCATAATCAAAATTCATCAAAAATGGTCAAGGCAAAAAGTCATTTTTCAAGTGACTTCCTTTGTATTTTTGGTGTGAGATAGTGAATTTGAGATTTACAAGGCCAATGCACATGAGACCAATTCCAACACACTCCAAATGCCAAATAGAACATGTTTGAGCTGTCATTTGCTGTCATAGTGCATAATTTGGCAAGGTCATTTTTGGACTTTCACTCAAAAGCTCATTAGTGCTAATCACTTCCAATTTTGATAATTGAGATTAAGAAATGGATTAAGGAGTGAGTATAAGTTGTTAATCATAACAGAATCATAATCACAATCACATTTCTCAAGAATCATAACTGAATTTCCCTTCAATTCTCACAATTCTCCAAAACTTCAACAAACTTTTTTCAACATTTCTTCAAGAAATCTTCATCAATTTGGTTCATTCTTCTTGGATCTATCTTCTATCATCATCATAGTGGAACTGTTTCATTGAATCCATGCCAAAATCCTCAAGAATAGGGATTGTCACAAGCAAGCACAACAATGGCAAATTGATGATTCTTGCACTTGGAGCTGTTTCGAGCTAAGCTGATCATTCCAATCAACTTCCTTATCCATAATCATCATCTGTTTTTGGCTTTGGCACGTGGAAACTCAAAGATTTGTCACTGCTTCATCATAAGGTGATTTTTTCGAATTCCTCTATTGTGTGAATCATGATATGCATTTTGTAGAGCTTTCAACATAGATTAACATGATGCTCATAGTTTTTGATTTGGTTGAGAATCATGAGAGAAATCTGGCTTTGAACTTTTGATATGCAAACTTTTCTCGTTCGATTTGCTTTGTGTGTTGAGAATTAGGTCAAGTAAATTACATATTCATGATGTACATGTTGATACGGTTCTAACGGTATATGGATTGTTGCATTTGGTGAGAAAAAGTTCTTGCCAATTTTCTGGAATTTTCTGGTTGTTCATAGTGAAGAACGTGATGAATTGCATGTTTGATCCATAATTTCCTGGCCTGCGTTCAAATTCGTGTTTACCGCCAGTATGAGCCAATGAGCGCACGCCAGCGCATTAATGGATGCTACGCCGTTTTGGCCTGGCGCTTTAGTATTACAAAAATGCCACTGGTTCATAATTATTAATATTATTTCATTTCTTTTTCATTTTCATTTTACATTTTGATGCCATAACTTCAAAAATTCATAGAGAACTCATTTTTTATCCAAATTGAGTGAGATTTTTTACATGATGATCCTTGTGATGTGTAGAATTTAATCATGATTTTTATTATTTTTGTGCACGTGTAAAAAATTAAAATGCTTAGGGATTGATTGAATGTGTCATATTTGTACATGCTTTGCCATATCTTTCATAAAATGATGATGCTTTCAAAGAAATGGATGAAATTTTTTGTACATATTATGGACATTTTGATGGTGATTTTGATGTAGAGTTTGTAATCTTTGGATACTTGGTTATTGAGTTATGAACTTTTGATTAGAGGTGTGACAATTTGTGTCACACCAAGCTTGATGAACTTCATGATTTTATTTGCCTGGCTTAGGGATGTTGAATTGAGCTGAAATTTTGTATGAATGATCATATGTATGTTGAGATAACATGTGAATTTCTCTGGATTTATTGATGGCATTTTCTAATTGATTGGGATTTTCTCCTCTGTTGGCTCATTTTTGTGACTTCATGTGACACATGTTACCATTTGATTTGTGAAATTCTGATCATTGATTGTATGAGTGTGAAATTTGACATGTGGATTGTAGACACATTATAGGTCATTGTGGTTTTGATCCAATTCATTTATCATGTGTTGTCACTGTTTTATGATTTTTGGAAGTTGATGTTTGTTTGGATACCATGTGTTGGCTTGCTTGAACTTGTCTGAACTTCTTGATTTTCATTGACCTACTTCCTTTTGTCCAATTGAGCTGAAATTTGATGTGCTATTCATTGGATAGGTTCTGTTTAGACTTGAATTTTTGTGGAATTAATTGAATTGTTTTGATATGGATTTGATTGAGATCTTTCTGTTTGGTCTTTTGAAGTTGCAAATTGCATGTTTGATACTATTTTGTGCATAAAATGATAATGGTGATTGATATGAGCATGGGACCAATTGCATTTGCTTTTGAATTGTTTGATTGTGATTTTGGATAATTTTCACTTGCTGTTTTGGATTTTTCATCTCCTTTGGACCCTAGGCTTGGCCTAGTGGTCTTGTTTCTCACTTTTGAATTGGATTTTCAGGTTGAGATGCAAAAGGCTTAAGGAGGAAAATTCAAGTTAATTAAGTTGACTTGTGAATTGTGTAAACTAACATTGATTTTGTGTTGTAGGGTTTGATGCTTGAGTTTGAGCTCATGGCTTGCACTTGTGTGCATTAACTTGTGTTTGACTGTACAGATTAACATTTGCTGTTTACTGTTGGTTTGTTTGAGTACTGATGATACTTGATTGATTTCAGGTACATTAAGTCGCTTTAGTTCTTTAAGAACTTGCTTGCTGCTGCTTGGTTGTATATGTAACACCCCGATAAAATATGATAATTATTTAATTTAAGTTAATAGTATATTTATTAATTTAATTAAATAATTGGAATATTATTGGATTATTATTATTGGAATAATAAAGTTGGAATATATATAAAGAGTTCCATTTGGTAAAAAAGGTTTTTTCACGTGAAAACCAGAGAAGCGACAGAAAGTGAGAAAAGGGCAAAGAGGAAGAGCAAGAGAACAAGGGTTGAAGAAGGGAAAAGCTTGAAGCTAAAGGATTTGCCGGATTAACTCAGGTAAGGGGGGTTTATCGTCGTTTAATGGGTATTATGGATTAACATATAATGGGTAGTAATAAGCCATTGAATTGACCCTAATTGGGATGAGGAATGCTGTAAATGGTGATGAATAAGTTATGTTAAAACTGTAATTGAATTTATATGTGGGTGAGTCGTAAATTTCTGGACGTGTAGCTTTTTACGGAATTGAAATCGGAGGTCCGGAAGTCCTCCGACGGCGAAAAATGCGGGGGATTCTGCATTCTGTTCGTGTTAGCGCAGGAACAGCTTTCTGTCTTGCGTTAACCGGTTAACCCAGGGTGTTAACCGGTTAACACTGTTATGAATTATGAGAAATTGCTGTCTGTCTTGCGTTAACCGGTTAACCCAGGGCGTTAACCGGTTAACACTGTTAAAATGTGCCAGGAAGCGTGTTATGTGTTGCGTTAACCGGTTAACCCAGGGCGTTAACCGGTTAACACTGTTTGGAAAGTGGAAAATTGATATTCAAATATTGTGTACATATTTGACGTTTGGCCTATATTGGTCTATGATGTAGTAGGGATCATTTCCCGTTGTTTTGAGCAGTATAGGTATTAGTAGGGTGTGCTAATACTGTGATTTATTATTTGGCATGATATGAATATGATTCTGTGATGGATATGCTGATAATATATGATGGTATGCATAATGCTGTGAATATATCTATTATGTATGCAATTGTGGATGGACTGTTTATGGCTTAGAGTGTGAGCATATGTCCATTGTGGATTGTTGTTGATGGTTGCATGCTAGGTGATTTAGCGTGCATAGTATGGCCTTTATGGTGGTAGCTAATTCCCATGGTGAGGAATTAGTGAGTGAGTTATTGTGGATTGTTGTTGATGTTTGCATGCTAGGTGATTTAGCGTGCATAGCATAGCCCTTGGGGTGGTAGCTAATTCCCATGGTGAGGAATTAGTGAGTGAGTCACTAGGTCTCAAATGAGTGGGACTAGTGAGCTTGGTAGCCGTATCTGGGTTTGATCGGTGAGGTTGAACTATGTGTTCACGAATAGTCGGTACCGCATGCATGGAGTCTCATTGCATAATATATGTATGGCGTATAATATGAATGGATGTATTCCAATATTATACGTGTGTTTTGTGTTGGGTTGAGTATGATTATGATTTTGAGTTGATGTTGCCGTTGCTGAATGTGTGATCTGATTTGGGTGATGAAATGTGTTAAATTACTTAGCATTACATGATATTTTATAATGCTTATTATATCGATTGAGGAACTCACCCTTACAACTATGTTTCAGGTAACGAGCAGTGATTGAGTAGAAGCTAGTGCTTGAAGTCTAGTGTAGTTCCTTAATGGGTCATGCTCTGGTATATGTAACATCGGGACGGGATGTTTTACCTTGTTTTCATTTGGTTGTTGAATAATTTTACATGTAATGTGTTACATGGTTTGCATATCCGCTGCGAATTGTGCAATATTTTATTTTGATTATTAAATGAGCATGACAAAATATTTTGGTGAATGGTGTGAAGTGTCAAGTGTGACACCCTGAAATTGCATATCTACTCTGATTTATAATTGTTGTTTTAATTATTATTGGGGTATTTTAGAAGGGTGTTACATAAGTGGTATCAGAGCATAGTCGGTCGAGTCGAGTCGTAATTATTCTGTTTCCCTGTACGTGATAGGTGTTGTGTAACCCTATCAGTACTTATTGTTTTAGCTTGTTGGGTTTTCAGAATAGAGATGGCTGGAAGAGGTAGAGATGATGCTGCGATTGCTGAGGCTCTGGGTACGCTAGCTGGAGTACTTGGAGGAAATCCGAATGTTGTGGGACTGGGAGCTGCTCGTCAACTGAGTGAGTTCCAGAAGAACAATCCTCCAATGTTCAAGGGAGCATACGATCCAGATGGTGCTCAGAAGTGGTTGAAGGAGATCGAGAGGATCTTCCGAGTGACTGAGTGTGCCGATAACCAGAAGGTCAGGTTCGGTACGCATATGCTGTCAGAGGAAGCAGATGATTGGTGGGTTGCTGCCCGCACTGAGTTGGAAGCTGCTGGGGGTGCTGAGATCACTTGGGCGGTGTTCAGAGAGAGATTCCTGAGGAAGTACTTTCCGGAGGATGTCAGAGGAAAGAAAGAGATAGAGTTCTTAGAATTGAAGCAGGGCAACCGGTCTGTTACTGAGTATGCTGCTAAGTTCACAGAGCTGTCGAAGTATTACACTCCCTATGATGAGGCTACTGGGGAATTTTCAAAATTTGTGAAGTTTGAGAACGGGTTACGTCCCGAGATCAAGCAGGCTATTGGGTATCAGCGGATTAGAGTGTTTTCTGACTTGGTTGACTGCTGCAGGATTTTTGAACAGGATACCAAGGCCAGAGCGGAGAGCTATCAGCAGAGGGTTAATAGGAAAGGCAAGAATCAGAATGATCGTGGGAAGCCGTATGCAGCTGGCAAAGGTTTCCAGAGACAGAGTGGGATGAAGAGACCTAGTGGGGGAGACTCCAGTGCCCCTGCTAAGTGTTACAGATGTGGTCAGGCTGGACATCGTATCCATGAGTGTACCAGTGCTGAGAAGAAGTGTTTCAAGTGTGGCAAAGGTGGTCACTTGGCTGCAGAGTGCCGGTTGAAGACTATGACTTGTTTCAACTGTGGAGAGGTGGGTCATATTAGCCCACAGTGTCCTAAGCCGAAGAAAGAGAACCAGTCGGGAGGCAAGGTCTTTGCTTTATCGGGTTCTGAGACTTCTATAGATGATCGTTTGATCCGAGGTACGTGTTATATTAATGGCTTTCCTCTTGTAGCTATTATTGACACAGGTGCGACTCATTCCTTTATATCGTTGGATTGTGCTGTGAAACTTAAATTAGAGATATCTGAGATGCATGGGGGTATGGTGATTGATACTCCTGCGAAGGGTTCAGTGACTACTACTTCAGTTTGTTTAAATTTCCCTTTGAGTATTTTTGGTAGAGACTTTGGGATGGACCTCGTGTGTCTTCCACTAGTGCAGATTGATGTTATCCTGGGTATGAACTGGTTGGTGTTTAACCGAGTTTATATCAACTGTTTTGATAAGACTGTGATCTTTCCTGAGATTGAGGAAGGAAAGAGTTGGTTTCTATCAGCAAGGCAGGTGAATGAGGCAGTAGCAGATGGGGCAGAGTTGTTTATGCTGTTAGCGACTTTGGAGGCTAAAGATAAACTGGTGATTTACGATCTAGCCGTGGTGTGTGATTTTCCCGATGTGTTTCCAGAAGAAGTGAATGAACTACCGCCAGAGCGTGAAGTTGAGTTCTCGATTGATTTGGTACCTGGTACTAGGCCGATGTCGATGGCTCCGTACTGTATGTCTGCTGTTGAGTTAACTGAATTGAAGAGTCAGCTGGAAGATCTGTTGGATAAGAAATTTATTCGTCCGAGTGTGTCACCGTGGGGTGCACCAGTGTTATTGGTTAAGAAGAAAGAAGGTACTATGAGGTTGTGTGTGGACTACAGGCAACTGAATAAAGTGACGATCAAGAATCGATATCCTTTGCCGAGGATTGATGATTTGATGGATCAGTTAGTTGGTGCGAGTGTGTTCAGCAAAATAGATTTGAGATCGGGGTATCATCAGATACGTGTGAAAACTGAGGATATTCAGAAGACTGCTTTCAGAACAAGGTATTGACATTATGAGTATTCTGTAATGCCTTTTGGTGTGACTAATGCGCCTGGGGTATTTATGGAGTATATGAATAGGATTTTCCTTCCGTACCTAGACAAGTTTGTTGTGGTGTTTATTGACGATATTTTGGTGTATTCGAAATCTGAAGAAGAGCATGCTGAACATTTGAGAGTGGTTTTAGGAGTTCTACGAGAAAAGAAGTTATTTGCTAAACTGTCTAAGTGTGAATTTTGGTTAGAAGAGGTTAGTTTTCTTGGTCATGTGGTTTCCAGAGGTGGTGTTGCTGTTGATCCTTCTAAGATAGAAGCGGTATCTAAGTGGGAAGCTCCGAAGTCAGTTTTTGAGATAAGGAGTTTTCTTGGACTTGCAGGTTATTATAGGAAATTCATTGAGGGATTTTCTAAGTTGGCGTTACCGTTGACGATGTTGACTAGAAAGGGGCAAGCGTTTGTTTGGGACTCAAAATGTGAAGAAGGTTTCCAAGAGTTAAAGAGAAGGTTAACTACTGCTCCTATTCTGATATTACCGAGTCCATCGGAACCATTTGAGGTTTACTGTGATGCTTCATTGTTGGGTTTGGGTGGTGTTTTGATGCAGAATAAGCAGGTTGTAGCTTATGCTTCGAGACAACTGAAGGTTCATGAGAGGAACTATCCGACACACGATTTAGAGTTGGCAACTGTGGTGTTTGTTCTGAAGTTATGGAGGCATTACTTGTACGGGTCAAGATTTGAGGTTTTCAGCGACCATAAAAGTTTAAAGTATTTGTTTGATCAGAAAGAGCTGAATATGAGACAGAGAAGATGGTTAGAGTTTCTGAAGGATTATGACTTTGGTTTGAATTACCATCCGGGTAAAGCAAACTTAGTGGCTGATGCATTGAGTCGGAAATCATTGCATATGTCTATGTTAATGGTTAAGGAATTGGATTTAATTGAGCAGTTTAGAGACTTGAGTTTGGTGTGTGAGAGTACTCACAATAGTGTTAAATTGGGAATGTTGAAGTTAACGAGTGGTATTCTGGATGAGATTAGAGAGGGTCAGAAATCCGATGTGCTTTTGGTTGATAAGTTGACTCTAGTGAATCAAGGTCAAGGTGGTGAATTCAGAGTTGATGAGAATGGTGTTTTGAAATTTGGTAATCGGGTGTGTATTCCGGATGTTACCGAACTTAAGAAGAGTATTCTTGAGGAAGGACATCGTAGTGGCCTGAGTATTCATCCTGGGGCTACGAAGATGTATCATGATTTGAAAAAGTTATTTTGGTGGCCGGGAATGAAAAGAGAAATTGTGAGTTTTGTTTATTCTTGTTTGACTTGTCAGAAGTCGAAGATTGAGCATCAGAAGCCGTCTGGGCTAATGCAACCGTTGGCTATTCCAGAGTGGAAGTGGGATAGTATCAGTATGGATTTTGTTTCTGGTTTACCGAGGACAATTAAGAATTTTGAAGCTATTTGGGTGATTGTTGACAGATTGACAAAATCGGCTCATTTCATTCCGATCAGAATGGATTATCCGTTAGAGAGATTAGCTGAGTTGTATATCGAGAAAATTGTAAGTTTGCATGGTATTCCGTCGAGTATTGTTTCGGACAGAGATCCTAGATTCACATCGAAGTTCTGGGAAGGTTTGCAGAGGGCTTTGGGAACTAAGCTGAGATTGAGTTCTGCATATCATCCGCAGACTGATGGTCAGACTGAGAGGACGATTCAGTCACTGGAGGATCTTTTGAGGGCTTGTGTTTTGGAAAAGGGAGGTGCTTGGGATTGTTATTTACCTTTGATTGAGTTTACCTACAACAATAGTTTTCATTCGAGCATTGGTATGACACCGTTTGAAGCTTTGTATGGTAGGAGATGTCGGACACCTTTATGTTGGTATGAGTCCGGTGAGAGTGCTGTGGTTGGACCGGAGATTGTTCAACAAACTACGGAAAAGATTAAGATGATTCGGGAGAAGATGAGGATTGCTCAGAGTCGTCAGAAGAGTTATCACGACAAGAGGAGGAAGTCACTTGAGTTTCAAGAGGGAGATCATGTGTTTTTTCGTGTTACTCCGATAACTGGGGTTGGTGGAGCTTTGAAGTCGAAGAAGTTGACACCTCGATTTATTGGTCCTTATCAGATTTTGGAGAGGATAGGGGAGGTAGCCTATCGTATCGCTTTACCGCCGTCACTTGCGAATTTGCATGAGGTTTTTCATGTGTCTCAGTTGAGGAGGTACATTCCTGATCCGTCGCATGTGGTCAAAGTAGATGATGTACAGGTGAGAGATAACCTGACTGTTGAAACATCACCTATGAGGATCGAGGATCGAGAGTTGAAGCAGTTGCGGGGTAAAGAGACATTCTTGCTTGAACTTGTCTGAACTTCTTGATTTTCATTGACCTACTTCCTTTTGTCCAATTGAGCTGAAATTTGATGTGCTATTCATTGGATAGGTTCTGTTTAGACTTGAATTTTTGTGGAATTAATTGAATTGTTTTGATATGGATTTGATTGAGATCTTTCTGTTTGGTCTTTTGAAGTTGCAAATTGCATGTTTGATACTATTTTGTGCATAAAATGATAATGGTGATTGATATGAGCATGGGACCAATTGCATTTGCTTTTGAATTGTTTGATTGTGATTTTGGATAATTTTCACTTGCTGTTTTGGATTTTTCATCTCCTTTGGACCCTAGGCTTGGCCTAGTGGTCTTGTTTCTCACTTTTGAATTGGATTTTCAGGTTGAGATGCAAAAGGCTTAAGGAGGAAAATTCAAGTTAATTAAGTTGACTTGTGAATTGTGTAAACTAACATTGGTTTTGTGTTGTAGGGTTTGATGCTTGAGTTTGAGCTCATGGCTTGCACTTGTGTGCATTAACTTGTGTTTGACTGTACAGATTAACATTTGCTGTTTACTGTTGGTTTGTTTGAGTACTGATGATACTTGATTGATTTCAGGTACATTAAGTCGCTTTAGTTCTTTAAGAACTTGCTTGCTGCTGCTTGGTTGTATAAACCAGTTGAGGTAGACTCTCTTGTCTCCATGTAGTCTGGAAGACCTGGCTTGTTATTTAGCCAGGCAACTGTCTGAAGTCCTCCTTAAGAGGCGATGTTTGTGATTGTTTACTTTTGTGCCAAGCAGGTAAAGACCTCTATGAGGAAATTGGCGGAACCCAAGGGATATGCAATCTATCCCCCGCTATTCTGTTGAGTCGTCCCTCTGCTCACACCACTGTGTTGATGCATTGGGACATTAACCCAAGATCTTGTGCTGTTGCACAGTCGAGTCAGAGTCTTGAGTGTAGAAGGGTCCCTCCATTCTGGACCCACGCTCCTTTGTCTGAAGCTCTCCCTGGCCAGGGATAAGAGCTGTGAAGTCTCATCTTCACTCACCTTTCATCAGCTTCACCTTAGCCTCTCAATGGCAAGGTTAAGAGCTAACTCTACCCTTGTACAGATGACTTGCCTTGGCAGTCGAACCCTTTGTTTGAGCCCACTTCTGACTGGATATAGTGTGTGCTTTGTGAATATTTGCTTGAAATGTTTGTTTTATTTTGATTGATGCTTGCATGCTTGTTCTTCCTGGTTAGGATTAGCTTGCTGTTGTGCAAGTAGGATAGAAATTACAACATAGGGCAATGATGCATGATAACACTAGGCTCGAGTACAGCTCCCTAGTAGTGTGTCTCCCCTTGGTTTCTGGCTAGAATTTCTTTCCCTTTCAGGGGAACTACGTCGCCCTGATCCTCATACCAGATGAGGTATGTAGGCAGGAGACCGTGCGAGGTCTCTCCGGGCACCCTTTTTCTTTTTGTGTGTGTTTGCTTGACAGTTGCTAGGCTCGAGTTCCCGACTCCTTAGTAACTTGTTGTTTGTTTGTTCTTGTGTGTGTAGGAGACGGATGTAAGCCCAGCCATTGTCATTCCGTATCCTCTTGTTGTGTGCTTGGAGTCCGGTATAAGTCCATCAAGTGGCATCTGGTTTCCAGTGTGGGTATGTTTGGTTCGGAAGCCGATGTAAGTCCAGCGATTGGCGTTCGGGTTCCATGTTTGCCTTTTTGTGTGTGTGTGTCTTGTTTGGCGTGCGTGAGCCGAACTACGGCAGCTCTGATTCTCGTTTCAGACGAGATACGTAGGCATAGGACGCGATGTCCTAGCGAGCCCTCTTCCTCTTAACCCCACCTGTGTTGTCTTCGGTGAGTGTGTGTGTGATGTTTGTTTAGCAACCTTTTCTTTCTTTTAGAGCGTGGATCCCGTCGAGTACGACGGATGTGAGGGGTGCTAATACCTTCCCCTTGCGTAACCGACTCCCTTACCCTTTCTCTTTTGTCGCGAGACCTTGCTTTTCCCAGGTTTACTCTGAGCGTTTCCTTTCCCTCTTTTGGGATAAATAACGCACGGTGGCGACTCTGTGTTGTGTTTTGTTTTAGCCCGCCGGTTGTTTTCCGCGGATGCGACAGCTGGCTGCTGGGGACTATACCATGATGTTGACCTGTGCTGGTCCATCTTCCCTAAGCGAGTCTCTCCTAGCGTTCTAGGATAGTTTAGGTTGCTTGTGCTGTTATTTATTGCATTTATTATTCTGACTGTATATATTTGCATAAATACTTGCATGCATCATACTATCATGTTGTCGTCCTCTGTGCAGGTGGTTCCTCTGTTTTGGGGTGGGTGTTCTGAGTGGGGCTAAAACCCAGGCCCGAGTATACACCTAGGATTAGTGTGGTCTCATGTTGCCTCCTTCATGTTAGGTCAACATGTGCCTGGCAACGTGATGTACCACAAGCCGGACGAGGTTCATTTGATAGTGCTTTCCTCTGTGGGGTACTCCACTTTGGTTGAGTTACTTCATTTGAGCTGTTGACTCTGGTGACCGATCATTTCCCGGATCTTTGGTTTAGATGATCTCAGGAGAGCTACAATGGCACACCCGAAAGGGCAAACCCATTGAGTATCTCTGCCCGATTGTCGAGACTATTATCCGCCTTAGGGTGACCTGATTAGAATTTACCTGTGAGGGGAGGGTGATTCTTTCAGATGCATGTTCAGATGGTGACTTTGATGGTGACTAATGGTTCCGTGGATCAGAGTCCTATTTATAAGTCGGATTTATGGCCGTTTATTTCCGAGACGCCGGAGTGTTGTCCGTGTTATTTATCAGTGGGGATCCGTTTATTTCAGGATTCCCCGGGCCGATTCAGAGATGGTTATGGGTATCTGCTCAGAGATTGTTTGGTGATGATGATGATGTATCTGTCTTCCGTTTATTTCGGAACCCTTGAGTATGATTTGTGGTTATATTTTCCTTCAGATGGTTGTGATCGGTTCAGAGACCGGGCTCCAGTGCAACAGATGATCAGAGGACTTGGAGGATGGCAATGCATTGCATTCATACATCTGCATCATTCTCATTTTGCATTCATCTGCATCGAACCTATGTCTAGCCATATGGGGAGTATTATTGATTGAGAATCTGGTTGAGAGACATCTTGAATTTCAGAATGTGGATGTCAAAATATTATCTGTCTCGATGAAGCCAGAATCAAAGGACAGAGTCTTCCTCATATGGATAGATGGTGCATGCGTGAGTCATACTAACCCATTTGCTGTTTTGTAGGTGTCAACCGGTGCGCATAGCTTGTTTGCTCAGATATCCTGTTAGGGGCAACAAATCCAAACTGATGGATTCTCCCAACGCCGACATCCTCGAACTGAAAGAGATGGTGAGGGATTTGTTCAGTGTTGTGCAAGGGCTTGCCTTGGGGCAGAAAGCCATGGCCGAGAGATTGGAAAGGATTGAGGGTTGGATGATCAAAGAGAAAGTTCAGGGAAAGGCTCCGTCATCCGAAGTAACAAATCCCTCTGGCTCTGTAGCAAAGAAGTCCTCTGGCAATGGTCATCTTGAGAAGGAAGTTGAATCAGGTGGTGTGCAGGCCAAAAGAGAACGCGGTAAGGATCGTTATCACCCATATGCTGATACGGTAACAATCCCTACTAGTAATCAATCTGCACAACAGCGGCAACCACCACCTCAGCAGAGGACACAAAGAGCAGTGGGCCAAGTGAGAAGGAGGACGACAAACCGTCATTTCAATAGGCCACCTGTGACTTACGCCTCGCTGTTTAAAAGGTTGAAGGATATTGGGTTGGTGCAGCCGAGGATATTGGTTCCAGGGAAACCGGATCAGAGGGTTGCCAGTTATGATGAGAATGTCAGGTGTGAGTTCCATGCTGGGGCACCCGGACATCATGTTGAGGATTGCAAAGCTTTTAAGCATGTGGTCCAGGACTTGGTGGATTCTAGGGCAATCAATTTTGCACCGACGACAGATGATAGTGCTAACCCCGTGACAAGGCATGGTCCTGTAAAAGTGGAGATGATGTCGAAGGTCAAGAAAGGGGTAGAGGTGACTGAGAAGGATCAGTTAAGAATGCCCATGTATGTGGTCCCAAAACGCCCGACGAAAAATGGAGATTTCCCTGGTTGTGATGATTGTTGTGCGGTTGTCGCCACAAACGGGTGTGTAATGATGAGGGAAACAGCTCAGAGAATGATGAATGTAGAAATGGACGATGTAAGGTGTAAAGCACCCAGTCTGGCAGCTGAAACCATCAAGGTGAAAAATGCCGTTGGTGTTGAGAAAGAGAAAAAGCCGTCCATTTCTTCTTGCAAACAGGCAGTGGAAGTGGTGAGAAATGGAGGGATCCCAGGCTGGGGACAGATCATAGGCATTGTGGTAAAGGCGGATATGTTTGGGATTGGTTATCATCCAGGTCAAGACTCGTCTGAGCAGAACAGAGGACGTCGTCCGTCGTTCACCTTTGTCAGTGCTGGAATGCTAGATTCAGATCACGCCTATACAGTGGGTGAAGAGATTGACAGCGACCGCGAGCTGGAGTCGTGGATAAAATCATGCGTACCAGGAAGCTGGAAGGCCTAAAAAGATCAGCATTGTCACTCATCTGGAAGGGTAATATTCCTGTTTTCAGTTTTATTTGCATGAAAGCCATACGTTTTGCCCGAAACGTAATGGTTCATTGTAAGGGCCACCTCATGTTCATATTTGCAACATTTTGCATCATAAATAAATGCGACACTTATCAGTGTAGATCTGACATTTTTGACACTTCTTTACAAATTTGCAGCAATCTGATTCCATGGTCAACCAGTAGTAACCAGCTCTCAACATCTTTCTTGACATAGAGTGGCCATTTGCATGAGTACCAAAGGACCCTTCGTGAACTTCTTTCATCAACATTTCTGCTTCCTTTTTGTCAACACATCTGAGTAAGACCATGTCATAATTCCTCTTATAGAGCACATTCTGATTAAGGAAGAAACTGCCTGACAATCTTCTCAAAGTCTTTTTATCTTTTTCTGTTGCTCCAAGAGGATACTCCTGAGTCTGAAGGAAATGCTTGATATCGTGGTACCATGGTTTATCATCAAAACTGGCCTCAGTTGTAAACACATGTGCTGGTCTATCAAGTCGCTTGATCACAATTCTGGGTACTTCGTTTGGAAAACCCACTTGATACATTGAAGACAACGTAGCTAGAGCATCCGCCATATGATTCTCATCCCGAGGAATGTGATGCAATTCAACCTTGGTGAAGAAAGTCAACAATCTTCTTGCATAGTCTTTGTATGGGATCAAGCCAGGGTGGCGTGGTTCCCATTCTCCTTTGATCTGATTGATAACTAACGCTGAGTCACCATAAACAGTAAGATTTTTGATGCGGAGGTCAATGGCTTCTTCAAGACCCATGATACAGGCTTCATATTCAGCAATGTTGTTTGTACATTCAAAGCAAATTCTTGCCGTGAAAGGAATATGAGAACCTTCTAGAGTGATAATGACTGCACCTACTCCATGTCCATAAACGTTGGAAGCTCCATCAAATACTAAACCCCATTGAGAATCTGGTTCAGGTCCTTCTTCAGGAAGTGGCTCTTTACAATCTCTGGATTTTAGGAACATGACATCTTCATCAGGAAACTCATCCTCATTATCATCGTGATCTTCAACGGGTTGGTGAGCAAGGTACTCAGCCAACACACTGCTCTTGATAGCTTTCTGGGTATGATACTCAATGTCGTATTCTGATAACAGCATCTGCCATCTGGCAATCTTACCAGTGAGTGCAGGCTTCTCAAAAATGTACTTGATTGGATCCATTTTGGATATCAACCAAGTGGTGTGACTTAACATATACTGCCTCAATCTCTTAGCAGCCCAAGCCAATGCACAACATGTCTTCTCGAGTAAGGAGTATCGTGATTCACAGTCAGTAAATTTCTTGCTTAAGTAGTAAATGGCATGCTCTTTCTTTCCAGTTTCGTCTTGTTGACCCAGAATACAGCCCATAGAATTCTCAAGCACTGTCAAATACATAACCAACGGTCTTCCAGCAACAGGTGGTAACAAGATAGGAGGCTCCATGAGGTACTCTTTGATACTGTCAAATTCTTTCTGACAATCCTCTGTCCAAACACAATTCTGACTCTTTCTCAGCAATTTGAAGATAGGTTCACAAGTGGCAGTCATGTGAGAAATAAACCGGGATATGTAATTCAATCGTCCTAGAAAACCTCTCACTTGCCTTTCTGTTTTTGGTGCGGGCATCTCTTGGATAACTTTTACTTTATCTGGATCAACTTCAATGCCTTTTTGGCTGACAATGAAGCCCAAGAGTTTACCTGACCTGACGCCAAATGTGCATTTGTTCGGATTGAGGCGAAGACGGAACTTCCTCAATCGTTGAAACAGCTTCAATAGATCTACTAAGTGACCTTCTTCTGAACGAGACTTCGCGATCATGTCATCCACATAAACCTCAATCTCTTTGTGCATCATGTCGTGAAAGAGCGTTGTCATGGCTCGATGGTAAGTAGCACCTGCGTTCTTCAACCCAAACGGCATCACTTGATAACAGAATGTTCCCCATGGTGTTATGAATGTAGTTTTTTCCATGTCTTCGGGAGCCATTTTGATCTGGTTATACCCGGAGAATCCGTCCATTAAGGAGAATATGTCAAACTTTGCCGTATTGTCTACCAACATGTCAATGTGAGGCAGGGGGAAATCATCCTTTGGGCTTGCTCTATTTAAGTCACGATAGTCGACGCACATTCGTACCTTCCCGTCTTTCTTAGGAACTGGCACAATATTTGCTATCCACTCTGGGTACACTGAAGTGGCAAGAAAACTAGCATCTATTTGCTTCAGAACTTCTTCTTTAATCTTGACGGCCATATCTGGATGTGTTCTTCTTAATTTCTGTTTGACCGGTGGACATTCTGGCTTCAAAGGTAACTTGTGCTTTACGATGTCAGTGTCGAGACCAGGCATATCTTGATAAAACCAAGCAAACACATCTACATACTCTTTCAACAGGCTGATCAATTGCTCCTTGACCTGTGGGGATAACAATGCTCCAATTTTGACTTCTTTCACATTTTCTTCCAAACCCAAGTTGACTGTTTCCAAAGGCTCCTTGTATGGCTGAATAGTGTCTTCTTCATTTTCAAGCTGGCGGGCGACCTCTTCTGGAATCTCATCCCACTCTTCCTCTTCAGCTTCGAATACAGAATGTTCAAAGTTGGGAGAGGGCATGATGTCATTGTGTTCAACGGGTTTAAGTAACCTGTACAAACAATTGTTTTTAGAGGACTGACCATGACATGCAAAAATGTGTTCTTTTTAAGGTTTTTTGTGTTACCATTTTCCGAAAAAGCTGAAAAGATAAAAGGACACAAGTGTATAGGAACACAAAAGATCTTTTTCATGGATAGTACGTTTTTGACAAAAGTGCCCATTTTACAAAATTAATGCTTCGCGCTTTGGGCTAAAGCGGAAGGTTTTTGAAAATTGAAAAGCTTAATTATTTTGATATGTGGACACAATGTGGGATGTCAACTGCGGTCCAGTTCTTCATAACTACTCCTGGTGTCACAAATCTGGGCCCTTCTTTTGTAGTTGGCTCTTGTGTTGTAATTATGCGTCAGCTTGAAATGGATCTGCTGGCGGGAAGCAACTGTTAGAAGACTGGACCAAGACAGACAACCTGTATGCACGTGATGCATGGATATGCAAAATGAATGATTTTCCAAGGAACTCTAAGTGAAGGAA